>NC_139144.1:89658346-90266884 GCF_964270905.1 Leucopleurus acutus | reverse complement strand
ACACCTGTTGGGACTATATGCCAATACTGTGCCCTCCATGCACTTATGATACTGGGCTTGTTGAGAGACCTTAAAAGGGTTATGATATTGCCCTGACTCCCACTGGGAGTTCCACTGGAACCCAGAGCTTGTAAGAAGTGCCCATCAATCAAACGAACCTTCTTCACCTACTAAGAGCAAAACCATTCTAGGAAATACAAAAAGGGTACAAATATAAGCTCCTGCTCTTTGGGACATGTATGCTTTCTTTGGCTTGGTGGCACAAGGCACATAGATAATAAATGAAACATAAGCAGAGCTTTCCGAGAGGGTGAGACATTAAACACAAGCGTGATTGACTGGAAAAATGGGCTTTGGGTCTCAGACATGGGGTTCAGTGCCAGCCCTGTGACCTCCCAGCAAAGGTTAAGTAAGTTATTTAACCTTTCTGTGCTTCTGCAAACTCATCTGTAAAATGGGACCATCCCAGCTGCCTCACAGTTCTATTGGGAGGATTTAGTAAGACCCTGCATTGAAAACATTGGAAGGCCTCAATCATTCCCCTCCCAGGTTCACAAAGGGTTCACTTAGGGTTCATTCACATAGGGTTGAAGTACCTTGTCAGGGGCACTCTGGCACTTTGCAAGCACTTTCCTAAAGTTACCACCAATACATCTGCTCTTAATCCTCTAGGAACTTAAACACTGAGGTATCTGCCATAACGATGGAAACACATCATCGTACATTTGTCCAAACCCACAGAACGTACAACACCAAGAGTGAATCCTAATGTAAACTGTGGGCTTCGGGTGATTATGATGTGTCAGTGTAGGTTCGAGTGTAACAAATGTCTCACTCTGGTGGGGGATGTTGATAACGGGGAGGCTGTGCCTTTGTGGGGGCAGGAGATATATGGGAAATCTCTGCACTTTCTCCTCAATTTTGCTATGAACCTAAAACTGCTCTAAAAAAAAAAGATGGGGTATCTGATTTGTTTTTGTTTACTTGTGCAGTCTTTTGGGGAGGGGGTGAGGCAAGGTTGTGAATGAAAGAAACTCCAGTCAAGTTTTTCCCAAGGAAGGGGGTCACGCTCTTGCCATGGCTGATTTCACTGGGGCTTAGGGCAAAGCAGAAGGGGACAGCAAAGGAGGGAGAATCAAGACAGCTCTGCAAGAACAATTCCTGATGACCTGGAGACCACAAGGCCCCATACTGAGGACCAATAGGCACCCTGTGTGGCTTTTCTGGATAAAGGAATGTCACCACAGCAATAACTGTAATTTCAAAGGGAAAAAACTCACTACTGATAAAAATGTAGCAATGTGAAATAAAAGAAGAAAAATTAAGAAAGACGTCTCACTGACAGTATGGAGGATGTCAGATTCTTAATTTCAAACAGACTTATATTTGTGCAAGCTCCAGCAGAATACGTTGGATCTACATTAATTTGGCTTGTAAACAAAAGAAAACTAATAGGTAATAAAAGGCAATCATTGATGTCCACTCCTTAAAACAACTTTTTAATGAAATATTTGAGTCCAATAGAAAAATACTCGTCCCAAGCTGCGGCAATGGTTCCCAAATTTCTCAGCACATTAGAGCCACCTGGGCGGGGTCTTTTAGAAATTCCCACACCCAGGCCTTACCTTGGACCACTTGAACCAGAATATCCGGCAGTGGGATCCAGGCATCAGCAGTCTTTAAAACTCTCCAGGTGATTCCAGTGTGCAGAAAATCGGAGTACCATTAATCTGTGACCTCTCTGCTTATGTGTGATCCATGGACCAGCAGCAATGGATCATCAGGAAGGCTGTTAGAAAGCAGGGCCTCAGGCCCACCTCAGACCTACTGGATCAGAACCTCATTTTCACAAGAACGCCACGTGACCTACACACACGTTAGAGTAGGAGCCACCGTGCTCCACAGCAGAGTAAACTGCTCCATCAACCACCACTCACAGAGCTTCCTTCTGCCTCAGAAATGCAAACCAAGTGCAGAGAAGCAAGAACGGAGATCTGAAATCTCTGCTTTCTAAACAAAAGTAAAGGTTGGATGAATAAAGAAGGCAAAATTTAAGCCCCCAGGAAACTTTTACAGAATTTTCAGGTATAAAATTGTTCTGCTATGATAAAAATACACAAACAATAACTAGTATTTAAATGAAGCAGAGAAAAGGGAAAGAAGTTAGTTCATTGGTTTGGACACTAGGTTTTAGCAAAGCTTCCGAAAAAGATAATCTCTTGAAAGACTATCTCCCTTTTCTAAAATAAATGATACACAAATCCTTCTCCCTTTTTATTTCATTTCTCCTCTGTCTTATTCTCTCTGAATTCTCTTTTAGTGCTGTTTTGCTCATTAATGTATTTCACAAACCAATTAACACATGTAATTAGTGTATTAATAAAATCTACCTTGAGATTTTTGGGTGGCTTGAAATTGAAGAATGTCGTCAGTTTATTCTGAGAAGCATTAAGTTCTAGAAGATAAGGCATACAGCTCACACAAGACAAATCTGGGGGATAAAATGAATAAAGAATAAGGTAAGTAAATAAAATAAAACTTAGACGAAGTCATTAAAAACAGCATACATTATATCAGAACATTTTAAAACTATACCAGTTGGAAGCACATCTTAATTATTCCACATGAGTGAAATGAATAAAAATAGGAATATGCAAAACACACACACACACAGCGTGGAAAAGGCACCATGAGCCCACAATTTAACCTTCTTCTCCAGGGCTGCCCACCTGTCCCATCCCCATCTTCCATCACAACCAGGAAAGAAATGACCAAGGCCTCCTTGCGGCCCAGCTCACTCTCCCCTGAGCTGCTAACAGTCAATGCTTCAAAAATGCCAGCCTTGGGGGAGACCAACATGGCGGAGGAGTTAGACGTGGAGATCACTTTCCTCCCGACAGATACAGCAGAAATACATCTACGTGTGGAACAACTCCTACAGAACACCTACTGAACGCTGGCAGAAGACCTCAGACCTCCCAAAAGGCAAGAAACTCCCCCACGTACCTGGGTAGGGCAAAAGAAAAAAGAATAAACAGAGACAAAAGAATAGGGACAGCACCTGCACCAGTGGGAGGGAGCTGTGAAGGAGGAAAAGTTTCCACACACTAGGAAGCCCCTTCGCGGGCGGAGACAGGGGGTGGCGGTGGGGGGGGGGAGGGAAGCTTCGGGGCCGCGGAGGAGAGCACAGCAACAGGGGTGCGGAGGGCAAAGCAGAGAGATTGCCGCACAGAGGATCGGTGCCGACCGGCACTCACCAGCCCAAGAGGCTTGTCTGCTCACCCGCCGGGGCGGGTGGGGCTGGGAGCTGAGGCTCGGGCTTCGGGCGGATTGCAGGGAGAGGACTGGGGTTGGCTGCGTGAACACAGCCTGAAGGGGCTAGTGCACCACGGCTAGCCGGGAGGGAGTCCGGGAAAAGGTCTGGAGCTGCTGAAGAGGCAAGAGACCATTGTTTCGGGTGTGTGAGGAGAGAGAATTCAGAGCACCACCTAAACGAGCTCCAGAGACGTGCATGAAATGCTACGGCTGCTGCTGCCGCCACCAAGGAGCCTGTGTGCCAGCACAGGTCACTCTCCACACCTCCCCTCCCGGGAGCCTGTGCAACCCGCCACTGCCAGGGTCCTGTGATCCAGGGACAACTTCCCTGGGAGAACACACGGCGTGCCCCACTCTGCCGCCGCAGGCTCGCCCTGCATCCATACTCCTCCCTCCCTCCGGCCTGAGTGAGCCACAGCCCCCGAATCGGCTGCTCCTTTAACACCGCCCTGTCTGAGCGGGAGCAGACGCCCTCACGTGACGTACACGCAGAGGCAGGTCCAAATCCAAAGCTGAACCTCGGGTGCTGTGGGAACAAAGAAGAGAAAGGGAAATCTCTCCCAGCAGCCTCAGGAGCAGCGGATTAAACCTCCACAATCAACTTGATGTACCCTGCATCTGTGGAATACCTGAATAAACAACGATTCATCCCAAATTGAGGTGGCGGACTTTGGAGGCAATGATATATATATATTTTTTCTATTTTCTCTTTTTGTCAGTGTGTATGTGTATGCTTCTTTGTGTGATTTTGTCTGTACAGCTTTGCTTTTAACATTTGTCCTAGGGTTCTGTCTGTCCAGTTTCTGTTTCTTTTCTTTTTTGAGATAGTTTTTAGCACTTGTTATAATTGGTGGATTTGTTTTTTGGTTTGGTTGCTCTCTTTTTAAAACTATTAATAATTATTTTTTATTTTAATAACTTTATTTTATTTTTTTCTTTCCTTTTTTCCTCCCTTTTCTTCTGAGTCGTGTGGCTGACAGGGTCTTGGTGCTCCAGCCGGGTGTCAGGCTTGTGCCACTGAGGTAGGAGAGCCGAGTTCAGGACATTGGTCCACCAGAGACCTTCCGGCTCCACGTAATACCAAATGGCAAAAGTTCTCCCAGAGATATCCATCTCAACATGAAGACCCAGCTCCACTCAACAACCAGCAAGCTACAGTAATGGACACCCTATGCCAAACAACTAGCGAGGCAATAACACAACCCCACCCATTAGCAGAGAGGATGCCCAAAATCATAATAAGGTCACAGACAACCCAAACACACCACCTGACGTGGTCCAACCCACCAGAAAGACAAGATACAGCCTCATCCTCCAGAACGCAGGCACCAGTCCCCTCCACCAGGAAGCCTACACAACCCACTGAACCAACCATAGCCACTGGGGGCAGACACCAAAAACAACGGGAACTACAATCATGTAGCCTGTGAACAGGAGACCCCAAACACAGTAAGTTAAGCAAAATGAGAAGATAGAGAAACACACAGCAGATGAAGGAGCAATGTAAAAACCCATCACCAAACAAATGAAGAGGAAATAGGCAGTCTACCTGAAAAAGAATTCAGAGTAAAGACAGTAAAGATGATCCAAAATCTTGGAAAGAGAATGGAGAAACTACAAGAAACGTTTAACAAGGACCTGGAAGAACTAAAGAGCAAACAAACAATGATAAACAACACAATGAATGAAATTTAAAATTCTCTAGAAGGAATCAATAGCAGAATAACTGAGGCAGAAGAATGGATAAGTGATCTGGAAGATAAAATAATGGAAATAACTACTGCAGAGCAGATTAAAGAGAAAAGAATGAAAAGAATTGAGGACCGTCCAGGAGACCTCTGGGACAACATTAAATGCACCAATATTCGACTTATAGGGGTCCCAGAGGAAGGAGAGAAAAAGAAAGGGACTGAGAAAATATTTGAAGAGATTACAGTTGCAAACTTCCCTAATATGGAAAAGGAAATAGTTAATCAAGTCCAGGAAGCACAGACAGTCCCATACAGGATAAATCCATGGAGAAGCACACCAAGACACATATTAATCAAACAATCAAAAAATAAATACAAAGAAAAAATATTAAAAGCAGCAAGGAAAAAGCAACAAATAACATATAAGGGAATCCTCATAAGGTTAACAGCTGATCTTTCAGCAGAAAGTCTACAAAACAGAAGGGAGTGGCAGGACATATTTAAAGTGATGAAAGGGGAGAAACTACAGCCAAGATTACTCTACCCAGCAAGGATCTCGTTCAGATTCGACGGAGAAATTAAAACCTTTACAGACAAGCAAGAGTTAAGAGAATTCAGCACCACCAAACCAGCTTTACAACAAATGCTAAAGGAACTTCCCTGGGCAGGAAACACAAAAGAAGAAAAAGACCTACAATAACAAACCCAAAACAATGAAGAAAATGGGAATAGGAACATACATATCAATAATTACCTTAAATGTAAATGGATTAAATGCTGCAACCAAAAGACACAGACTGGCTGAATGGATATAAAAACAAGACCCACATATATGCTGTCTACAAGAGACCCACTTCAGACCTACGGACACATACAGACTGAAAGTCAGGGGATGGAAAAAGATATTCCATGCAAATGTAAATCAAAAGAAAGCTGGAGTAGCAATTCTCATATCACACAAAATAGACTTTAAAATAAAGACTATTACAGACACAGAGAAGGACACTACATAATGATCAAGGCAACAATCCAAGAAGAAGATATAACAATTGTAAATATTTAGGAACCCAACAAAGGAGCACCTCAATACATAAGGCAAATGCTAACAGCCATAAAAGGGGAAATCAACAGTAACACAATCATAGTAGGGGACTTTAACACCCCACTTTCACCAATGGACAGATCATCCAAAATGAAAATAAATAAGGAAACACGAGCTTTAAATGACACATTAAACAAGATGGACTATATTGGTATTTATAGGACATTGCATCCAAAAACAACAGAATACACTTTCTTCTCAAGTGCTCATGGAACATTCTTCAGGATAGACCATATCTTGGGTCACAAATCAAGCCTTGGTAAATTTAAGAAAATGGAAATTGTATCAAGTATCTTTTTCGACCACAACACCATGAGACTAGATATTAATTATAGAAAAAAATCTGTAAAAACTACAAATACATGGAGGTTAAACAATACACTACTTAATAACCAAGAGATCACTGAATAAATCAAAGAGGAAATAAAAAAATACCTAGAAAGAAATGACAATGAAAACACGATGACCCAAAACCTATGGGATGCAGCTAAAGCAGTTCTAAGAGGGAACTTTACAGCAATACAGTCCTACCTCAAGAAACAAGAAACATCTTAAATAAACCACCTAACCGTACACCTAAAGCAATTAGAGAAAGAAGAACAAAAAAACCCCAAATTTAGCAGAAGGAAAGAAATCATAAAGATCAGATCAGAAATAAATGAAAAAGAAATGAAGGAAACAACAGCAAAGATCAATAAAACTAAAAGCTGGTTCTTTGCGAACATAAAATTGATAAACTATTAGCCAGACTCATCAAGAAAAAAAGGGAAAAGACTCAAATTAATAGAATTAGAAATGAAAAAGGAGAAGTAACAACTGACCCTGCAGAAATACAAAGGATCATGAGAGATTACTATAAGCAACTATATGCCAATTAAATGGACAACCTGGAAGAAATGGACACATTCTTAGAAAAGCACAACTTTCTGAGACTGAACCAGGAAGAAATAGAAAATATGAACAGACCAATCACAAACACTGAAATTGAGACTGTGATTAAAAATCTTCCAACAAACAGAAGCCCAGGACCAGATGGCATCACAGGTGAATTCTATCAAACATTTAGAGATATCAAACATTTAGAGAAGAGCTAACACCTATCTTTCTCAAACTCTTCCAAAATATAGCAGAGGGAGTAACACTCCCAAACTCATTCTATGAGGCCACCATCACCCTGGTACCAAAACCAGACAAAGATATCACAAAGAAAGAAAACTACAGGCCAATATCACTGATGAACATAGATGCAAAAATCCTCAACAAAATACTAACAAACAAAATCCAACAGCACACTAAAAGCATCTTACACCATGATCAAGTGGGGTTTATTCAAGGAATGCAAGGATTCTTCAATATATGCAAATCAATCAATGTGATACATCATATTAACAAACTGAAGGATAAAAACCATATGATCATCTCAAATAGATGCAGAAAAAGCTTTTGACAAAATTCAACACCCATTTACGATAAAAACCCTCCAGAAAGTAGGCATAGAGGGAACCTACCTCAAAATAATAAAGGCCATATATGACAAACCCACAGCCAACATCGTTCTCCATGGTGATAAACTGAAACCATTTCCACTAGATCAGGAACAAGACAGGTTGCCCACTCTCACCACTATTATTCAACATAGTTTTGGAAGTTTTAGCCACAGCAATCAGAGAAGAAAAAGAAATAAAAGGAATCCAAATCGGAAAAGAAGAAGTAAGACTGTCACTGTTTGCAGATGACATGATACTATACATAAAGAATCCTAAAGACGCTACCAGAAAACTACTAGAGCTAATCAATGAATTTGGTAAAGTAGCAGGATACAAAATTAATGCACAGAAATCTCTTGCATTCCTATACAGCAATGATGAAAAATCTGAAAGAGAAATTAAGGAAACACTGCCATTTACCATTGCAACAAAAAGAATAAAATACCTAGGAATAAACCTACCTAAGGCGACAAAAGACCTGTATGCAGAAAACTATAAGACACTGATGAAAGAAATTAAAGATGATACAAACAGATGGAGAGATACACCATGTTCTTGGATTGGAAGAATCAATATTGTGAAAATGACTATACTACCTAAAGCAATCTACAGATTCAGTGCAATCCCTATCAAACTACAAATGTCATTTGTCACAGAAGTAGAACAAAAAATTTCACAATTTGTATGGAAACACAAAAGACCCCGAATTGCCAAAGCAATCTTGAGAAAGAAAAATGGAGCTGGAGGAATCAGGCTCCCTGACTTCAGATTATACTACAAAGCTACAGTAATCAAGACAGTATGGTACTGGCACAAAAACAGAAAGACAGATCAATGGAACGGACAGAAAGCCCAGAGATAAACCCACACACATATGGTCACGTTATTTTTGATAAAGGAGGCAAGAATATACAAGGGAGAAAAGACACCCTCTTCATGGTGCTGGGAAACTGGACAGCTACATGTAAAAGAATGAAATTAGAACACTCCCTAACACCATACACAAAAATAAACTCAAAATGGATTAAAGACCTAAATGTAAGGCCAGACACTATAAAACTCTTAGAGGAAACATAGGCAGAACACTCTATGACATAAGTCACAGCAATATCCTACTTGACTCACCTCCTAGAGAAATGGAAAAAAAAAATAAACAAATGGGACCTATTGAAACTTCAAAGCTTTTGCACAGCAAAGGAAACCATAAACAAGACCAAAAGACAACCCTCAGAATGGGAGAAAATATTTGCAAATGAAGCACCTGACAAAGGACTAATCTCCAAAATTTACAAGCAGCTCATGCAGCTCAATATCAAAAAAACAAACAACCCAATCTAAAAATGGGCAGAAGACCTAAACAGACATTTCTCCAAAGAAGATATACAGACAGCCAACAAACACATGAAAGAATGCTCAACATCATTAATCGTTAGCGAAATGCAAATCAAAACTACAATGAGGTATCACCTCATACCAGTCAGAATGGCCATCATCAAAAAATCTACAAACAATAAATTCTGGAGAGGGTGTGGAGAAAAGGGAACCCTCTTGCACTGTTGGTGGGAATGTAATTTGATACATCTACTACGGAGAACAGTAGGGAGCTTCCTTAAACATCTAAAAATAGAACTACCATACGACCCAGCAATCCGACTACTGGGCATTTACCCTGAGAAAACCATAATTCAAAAAGTCGTGTACCACAATGTTCACTGAAGCTCTATTTATAATAGCCAGGACATGGAAGTAACCTAAGTGTCCATCGACAGATGAATGGATAAAGAAGATGTGGTACGTATACAGAATGGAATATTACTCCGCCCTAAAAAGAAACGAAATTGAGTTACTTGTAGTGAGGTGGATGGACCTAGAGTGTGTCATACAGAGTGAAGTAAGTGAGAAAGAGAAAAACAAATACTGTATGCTAACACACCTATATGGAATATTAAAAAAAAAAGGTTATTGAGAACCTAGGGGCAGGACAGGAATAATGATGCAGATGTAGAGAATGGACTTGAGGACACGGGGAGCGGGAAGGGGAAGCTGGGACAAAGTGAGAGAGTGGCATGGACTTACATATACTACCAAATGTAAAATAGATAGCTAGTGGGAAGCAGGCGCATAGCACAGGGAGATCAGCTCGGTGCTCTGTGACCACCTAGAGGGGTGGGATAGGTAGGGTGGGAGGAAGACGCAAGAGGGAGGAGATATGGGGATATATGTGTATGTATAACTGATTCACTTTGTTATAAAGCAGAAACTAACACAACATTGCAAAGCAATTATACTTCAATAAAGATATTAAAAAAAAAATGCCAGCCTTGGAGGAACTAAAGCCTGAGATATTCCTCTTGATAATTAGCCCCTAAATAACTGCATTAGGTGTTTTCAGGAAGACTAAAAATGCCACAATTCGTTCTTTGTTATAAATTAAATTTTGTTTTAGATGGACTGAATCTTAAATCTCATTAATTATTTGAAGTGATTTAAATTATTGCTATTATTTTACTGTGATTTTGCACTGCTTAAAAAGTATGTCTGAGTTTTGCATTTTATCCCAAGCCAATGTTCTGAACCTAGAATACTAAGTCAAGGACTATTGTGCTAATACTCGCCTCTAATGAAAATATATACAGGACATAAAAATAGTGAAGCATCTTTGTTATGGAGTGGAGGCTAGCACACCATTGTAAAGCAATTATACTCCAATAAAAAAATGAGAAATAAAAAAGAAGGAAGAAATCATGGATACATGTAAAAAAAGAAAATAAGATTACAGAATAAGATCAAACACACCAGTTTTGATAACCAATATTTAGCTATATAGATAAAAGTTTAACTTTTTAAATAAAATAGAAAAACAATGAGAAAATGATTTTAAAAACACAATCTGGGGACTCCCCTGGTTGCTAAGTGGTTAAGAATCCACCTGCCAATGCAGGGGACAAAAAAAAAAAAAAAAAAAGAAAGAAAGAAAAATAGTGAAGCATTATGTTGCTTTGTTCTGGGACTTTACAGCAGGTGGACTTTGGGACAGCAGGAGGATTAGGGAAAGGCTCAGAAAGAATCACATGACAAGGATTTACAGCCCCGTCTCTACCTGTAACTTGCTTCTCCACCCGTCTTTTAACTCTAGATCACACAACCAGCAATCAAAGCCCCGCAGAAGATGGCCTCTGGACGAGAACAGAGCCTCCACACCTGAAGCCCAGCAAAGTGCTTCTACCCTTCACCAGGTGACAAAGTCACTCCCAGGCCAGGAGAAGGAAGCATAGCTGAGTACTGGGGCCCTGCCCTGGAGTAGGTAGAGCCAGAAAGGTGAGGGGCCCCTGACCCCATCCCCCCAACAGCTTTCCTTCTCAGGGTCACGGAAGCCAGAAGATCTCCACCAATTTCTACTTTATTTCTCTGGTCTAAACCACAGCCTTCTTTAGCCTGTCTTTTTTATGAAATTGTTCTAGGAGGAACAGAACACTGAGACATCAACACTTTGGTGGGAATTCATGAGCAAATCCAGAAAGGCTGCCTGTGAGAGGAAAGCTAAGAAGAAACTGTAATTGCTTTACAAGTTTTGCCTATTTGTCCCATCTGAGCTCAGCTCCATATCTGTCAACGGTGATCGCGACCCTCTTAATTTCCACGGGCCCCCATACCCCCTTGGAGCTGATCTTTCTGTGGGCAGGTAAGTGCTGTACCATGGAGCTCTGTCTTGAAGCAAAAGCAGCAGCTACCACTTGGATGGTGAGTACATTTCACACTTTGTAGATGCTCAATGCTTTAGAATCACTTTGATAGGAAAAATCCACCTTCTGGGTTGCTGGGCTTCTAACTCTCCCTACTCGGTGTAGTGACCTCCTTGTCCACCAGATGGCAGGAGCTCCTCATGTCTACAACTGTGGTTCTCAAAGTGTGGTCCTGTACTGGCTTCCAGGGAAACTAATCAGAAATGCAAATTTTCAAGTCCCACCCCAGATCTGCGGAATCAGAAAGTCTGAGGGTGGGGCACAGGCATCTGTGTTTTAACAGGTCCCCTCCAGGTGATTCTGATGCAAGTTGAAATCTGGTCCATATCAGGTCATCAATAAAGCTGTTCTCTTGAAAAGAAAAATATATACTGTGCCTTACACACAATAAGTTCTCGAACACTTGATGAGTTAATAAAGGGGGGACATAAAAGACTGAAGGAGACTGATCTGAAGAGGAAAGCTTCATTTGCTACCAGGGACTGCTTGCTCAAGGGGCAAGGGTATGAAGCCACATCTCTTTCCCCTTTGCCACGCACAAAAGATTGCTGGAGTCTCCCCAACCCTGCAATCCCTTAACCAGTAAATGAAACCAATCTTGGAGGTATGGGCTGTGGGGAGAGCGCCTGCCACTAACACTAAAAATTCTTTCCGATGATAACTTATCTGGCATTTGCCTTAAATAACCCTGGGAAGGATGGATGTGGCAAGATGGGCCATGGGCTGACAATTGTTGAACCTGAATATTCATTACAAATCTCTCTACTTGTGCACGTTTGTAATTTTCCGTAAAGAAGTTTTATGAAACTAGAAAAAAATTAACAAAAAGCCTTTCAAACAGTAGCATTTTAAGAATTAAAATATGCTAGAATGCTTCTTAGCCATTGAAAAGAGTGAATTTTAATTATTGCAGTCAGATGGGAAGAAGAAATCAGAGAAGTCCATATCAGCAACACTTAATCGTCTTCTAAAAAGCTAAAGTGGGGCTTCCCTGGTGGTGCAGTGGTTGAGAGTCCGCCTGCCGATGCAGGGGACACGGGTTTGTGCCCCGGTCCGGGAAGATCCCACATGCCACGGAGCGGCTGGGCCCGTGAGCCATGGCCGCTGAGCCTGCGCGTCCGGAGCCTGTGCTCCGCAGCGGGAGAGGCTACAGCCATGAGAGGCCCGCGTACCGCAAAAAAAAAAAAAAAACAAAAAAAAACAAGGTAAAGTGAACAGAAAGGTGATCAATGAAGAAAGAAGCAGGTCAGAAATTTCAAATAGGGTCAGAAAATTAGAAACAAGGATCAAGGTTTGAAGAAAATGTGACTAATTTCATTCAATGTGATTAAGGTATCACAACAGATACCTTATATGGAACCACAAATGGCAGAGTTAGACTTGTAAGAACCCACTAACTATATGGAGACAGCAAAGAGGGGGAAAGAATAAATTTCTGAATCCCTGGTGTTCAAATAAGAACAGAAGTAGCTAGCCAGGATTAAGATGTAGATGCAAATGCAAAATAAAGAAAAGCATCCATTAAAGGGGGTAAAAAGAACTAATTCATCTACACTGAATAAACTAAAAGAGGGAAGGAAATGGGAATCATCAAATATTCAGGAGGCATTAAAGAAGTAATGATCCATCTCTTGAAAGGAAAAAGCAAAGCAAACATTCCATCTGACGCTCTTTAATATCACTGAGTGGGTCTCAACCATCGCATAATGTAGCATGTTTGCTGACCTCTGCCTTTTTCCTTTGTCATCAGTTATAGGTGCTTTTTTTCCATGGAAGACAGAGGATCAATGTGTAAAGTGATCCGCAATAGCACTTATATCAAGTTTGGTAGTATTAAAGTATATTACATTCTGCAAAGCTTAAATTTTTAAATAATTCAGCAATCCACTGACTTACTAGAATGACAATTACATACCTTCAATTTTATTTACTGAAAGATCCAACTTCTGCAGGTGAATGTATCCACAGAGGATGCTAATGTCAATTAAATCAAGACCCTGAGAAAATAAAAGGTAAAAGATTTAATGTTGCTTTAACAGATGAGTACTCAGGCTTCTCAAGACATCTGGAAATAGAGGTTGACAGAAAGAAATCCAGAATTTCCTTTGAAAGTACAGTAGAAGTGAGGGAATAAAATCTGAAGCCTACTACCAATAGGGTCTCAAAACAGACTACAAACCCCATCCAAAAATGCATTCTTCTGAAGGAAATAATAGCTTGGGAAAATTAGTGTTGTTAGCAAGAACATACACAACATGAAAAGGCAAATTAAAGCAGTGTTCATGAAGACCTTTAGAGCAGAGTTTTATATTTAAAAAAACCCACACATAAAAGCAATAAAGCCAAAGCCTTTATCTAGTAGAAGAAAAGAAAAAGCAAATGCCTAGAATTCAAATGAAATGTTAGAAGAGTTCACACCTAATCGAGTGATCATTAATAACAATACTTCTTAGGCTTCCTCAGGCTTCAAAGCTCTCTCCCAATAATCTCATCTGATCAAACAAACCTGTGAGATCCGTAGGGCAGATTATCCCCAGTGTAGGGATGAGGAATGTGAGGTACAAAGAGGTAGGTAAATAGCCTAAAATCACTTAGCAAGTTAGCAACACAAAAGCAGCTCCAAGTCTCCTGAATCTTTGTCCGAGATCCCTTCCATGAAATCTTGCATCTAGTGAACATCACGAGGGGTTGGAGGGGAATTTGGTCCCTTGGAACAAAGACTCATGTCACTCGTTTACGTTGTGATGTCAGAGTCAGAAAAAGCCAACCAAAGTGTCATGATAAGCAAGTTCTCAAATATAAGAATGATAATAAAGGCCTCTAGAACAATAATAAGTAAATTACTGATGACCTACTACATACAAGGCATTAAGCTTGGCATGATGAGAAACACGTACAGAGTTGGGCTAGAGCTATATTTTGCCTTTAAGAAACTTACGACTTTGGGTAGGAGAGAAACTGTGTACACAAGTAATTAGAGAAAGTTAGAAAATTATGTGCAACATAAGTTAAGACATAAGGCGGGAAAAATCACTAACCTGGCCAACCCTAAGAAAGTGTATTCAGTAAGACAGGCTATTAGGGCAAAGTAATTCAACATGTAATATCTCAAACGTAAGGAGGTCAGTGGCAAAGTAAGAAGCTTCAGTCCATCTAGCTGAAATAAGATTTAAAGGATTGTGCTTTCTTGTAGATCAATTTAAGGCGTAGCACTACGTACATACGTAGAGTATTGATTGAAAAGGACTTGTGTACAGATGTACCGCTACTGGAATTATCTTCCATTCCAAAGTCTGACATAGTGCAATGCACACAGGGTCCCTGTACATTACTGCCTGACTGGCTGAGTCATCCATAAAATGCTGTAAAGTGAAAACAGTAAAAGATTAGAGCCTTCGTATGCTGTTCTCAAAGGACATGCCATGAAACCAGCATGGGTAAAAAGGGCTTAACATTTGTTGGACAGTTTACTAGTTCAAATCCAAGATAAAACAGCCTTGCTATGAATTATATATGCTTGAGGCAAATGAGGGTGCTGTAGCAAAATTTCAGTGTGTTTTTTTCACCTACATATCTGCATTTACTCTGTGGACCTTCAAGGAGCAGTTAATGCTTTACAATACAAGAAAGCAAAAGAAAGAAATTAATTTTCTAGGACTATAAAGAAACAAAATGAGGAAAGAAGCTGAAATACTGAGTACTCTGCTCTTACAGCTTCTCATGATAAATTTAGAGTCAAGATTCTGTGCTGGACCTACTGGAGAATAGACTTGAGGATATGGGGAGGGGGAACGGTAAGCTGTGACAAAGTGAGAGAGTGGCATGGACATATATACACTACCAAACGTAAAACAGATAGCTAGTGGGAAGCAGCCGCATAGCACAGGGAGATCATCTCAGTGCTTTGTGACAACCTAGAGGGGTGGGATAGGGAGGGTGGGAGGGAGGGAGGGAGACGCAAGAGGGAAGAGATATGGGAACATATGTATATGTATAACTGATTCACTTTGTTACAAAGCAGAAACTAACACACCATTGTAAAGCAATTATACTCCAATAAAGATGTTAAAATAATAATAATAATTCAAAATTGATAATACACTTAAGTGTAGAAGATAAAACATTAAGGCCTCTAGAAGAAACTAAAGGGAAATATATTTATGATACTTCTATAGGCAAAGATTTTTAAAATTGGACACAGAAAGCACTAATCATGAAAGAAAAAATATTGATGTCGCTCAAATTTAAGAAATTCTGTTCATTAAGAGAGTCAAAAACCAAGCCACTGGGAGAAGATAATGTGTACATCTGACAAAGAATACATATCCAGAGTATATATCCACAAATTAATAAAGATGGACAATCCAATAAATATACGGGCAAGAGACTACAAGAGGCATTTAGCAAATCTAAATGGCCAATAACATACAAAAAGGTACTGCAATAAAATACCACTATACTCCCAAATATCCTTTTGCCACCGGTTTCATAAAAAAAGGATCCAAACAGGGACTTCCCTGGTGGCAGAGTGGTTAAGAATCCATCTGCCAATGTGGGGGACGCAAGATCGATCCCTGGTCCAGGAAGATCCCACATGCCGCAGAGCAACTAAGCCCATGCGCCACAACTACTGAGCCTGCGCTCTAGAGCCCGCGTGCCACAACTACTGAAGCCCGTGTGCCTAGAACCCATGCTCTGCAACAAGAGAAGCCACTGCAATGAGAAGCCCGCGCACCGTGATGAAGAGTAGCCCCTGTTCGCCGCAACTAGAAAGCCCGCGCGCAGCAACGAAGACCCAATGCAGCCATAAATAAATTTTAAAAAAAGGATCCAAAAAAAAAAAAGAAAGAAATCTACAGTAAAGAATATATCAGTATACCATATTTTAGTTAAAGAGAAACATTTCAGAATAATTTGGAAAACATAAGTGTTTTCAACTTCATGTCATATATAAATGTAAGCAAAATAGATAATACTGATTGATAAAGAAATACATACATACAAAAAAAAGATTCTGTGCTGGTATTGAAATCTTGAAAATTGATGAATAACAATACATTTTTCTCTTTCATAATAGCTACCTTTTAGAAAGTGAGCTACAGCTCACAGCTACTGATTTCTTGACATACTTAGGGGGAAAAAAGTCAATACAAAAATATTTTGTTCCCTTGGATTCAGATATAAATTGTAGTCCTGGCACTGATCAGAAAGAAAATTCTTAAAGAGTTTTTGATTGGTTTTACAGAATCAAATTCAACCTCCTGGAAGGAAAGCATTGATTACTATAAAACAGACTGCTTAAGATGAAAGAAACAGACTGTGAAGGAAATGAAAACAAAGGAACTTGGCGGGGGGCAAGGGGGCTGATTATTGGACTGGCCAGGGCTCTTTGATGTCAAACATAAATAACTCATCGCCATTCTCCATCACATGCGAGACTCTGAGATTTGGGGGCCACCAAAAACGGTATGAGTACCAGAGAAAATGGATGTGGTCCCACCAGTGTCAAGATGTAGCCAGCCAATGGTGAGCTTCTCATACTCACTGATAAAGTCAGACTGAGGTAGACCTGCTCAGTCCCAGAGCCTGAGCGCCCCAGTTTGTAGAGTTTCTCAGCCACGACCTCCTGTCTCAGGACCCCATCAAATTCTCCCTGCAAAGAAACCAGAGAGGCAGACAAAGAAAGGATTTCCATTAGAAAAGAAGTAATCCACCTCATCATATCCAGCACTTATTTACTATATTACATATCTGGGAGCTGAGCCTTCCAAAATTTACCAAAGAAAACTGTGTTGTTGGGACTTCCCTGGTGGCACAGTGGTTAAGAATCCACCTGCCAATGCAGGGGACAAGGGTTCGATCCCTGGTCCGGGAAGATCCCACATGCCGCAGAGCAACTAAGCCCATGCGCCACAACTACTGAGCCTGTGCTCTAAAGCCTGCGAGCCACAACTACTGAGCCCACGTGCCACAACTACTGAAGTCCATGCACCTAGAGCCCATGCTCCACAACAAGAGAAGCCATTGCAATGAGAAGCCCGTGCACTGCAACCAAGAGTAGCCCGCTCTCGCTGCAACTAGAGAAAGCCTGTGCACAGCAACGAAGACCCAACGCAGCCATAAATAAATAAAGGAAATGGTAATTTAAAAAAAAACTGTGTTGAAGACCCATACATATTACATATGATTAAGAAAATATCGGTCAAATCAATGTATTGCTGCTGAACTTTCAGGTGGTTGCTTGTATTAGGTATTCAAAGCAGAATTAACACAGTAGCAGTAGAAGCATCAATATTAGTGATGACAGCTACGTTGATTTAGTGCTTCTGTTCTGGGCACTGTGCTAAGAGCTCTCAGTGGGTCCACTCATTTAATCCTCCTGACAATCCTGAGGGAGGTACGCTTAGCTCCATTTTACAGATGAAGAAACTAAGGCTCACAGAAGTTAACTTGCCTGAAACCACATAGCTAGTATGTGACAGAGCCAGAATACAAATCCGAATCTGTCTGACTCCAGGGCAGTTCTAACCACTACACTTGACTGCTTGTCCACAACCCAAAGGATGGTTACATCAAATTAAGGCAATTACTTCTCTACATCTGGTATTCTTGCTGGAGAAAACAGGTCCTCAGTTCACTTTGTACTGGCTAATTTTGCTGGATTCATACAATTTACAAGATTAATTAAAAGGGTAATATCATTTGTAGAAGGAGCTTGGCCCTTAGTGTATAGATACCCTGGACCAGTGGTGGCCCAACACACCCCTCCCACAATTATGACAGATAGAACAGATAATAGATGGACTAGTGCTGTGTTTGTGCTGCCTTCAGCTCCATTATGACCAACACACTAACATCAGCACGAGGACACAAAATACAAGTAACCACGTCAGTCACGCCAATATTACTCACCAACTGGTATAGGGACTGTGATGGCAAAACACTCTCTCAGGTCTTCTATATTCATTCAAGGGCCAATGATGCTGCTCAGGCTTCTAGTACTAAGGACATAAGTATGCAGGCTTGTGCTACTGTAAAGAGCTTTCTTTCCTCCCCCATTTCCACTAACCCAGAGAAGCAAATATCACTCAAACGGAGATACTGCGCAGCTGGTTTGAACCCCAGATCTGCCATTTTGGATATATGACTTTGGGAGACAAAGTTTTCTCTGAGACTCATAATTTTTCATCTATGTATTTTTCATCTATATATTATTACTTTTTCTTAATGTTTTGGAGAGAATGAAAAATAACTGTGAACATAAAGCTCTTAGCGTGGTGCCTAGAACACAGCAAGTGTCTCCAGTAAATGGCAGCTGATAGCACAAACTGGTGAATTCAGAAATTCCACATCTTATTCATCCATACCAATCAACCTGTTCACAAAATGGGGGAAAGAGATCTACTTTTCTAAACAAAGTTGCAATTTTTTATAGTAGGCCTGGGAAGGAGTAGAGGTGAGAGAGTGTTACCTTCCCTCCCAAAACTTTCCATGTGGCCCACCCCCTCCATTTCCTGGGAACAAGAAACTACAGAATCCCTTATTTACAGTAGGTGGACATCTGTTTTTCAACACAGCCATTGATACAGAGACTGGACACACTGTCAGCACTGTCCCAAAGCCCCAGGGCAAGACTCCTCACGGCCACCCCCTCACACATCCTTTGAGGTTCCTGCCATTTGCCAGTGTCATGTCTCTCCCTTCTGGTCTTTGGTCATCTTCAGACCTTGACCAGCCCTATCTGTATCTTGGGTGGTTTCAGAATCCCTAAGGAGGGCCACTCAACACCCCGACCATTCCAAGTACATGCACACATACATGTTCCTTTATTTTCTCAACTCCAGACACCTTAAAATTGATCTCTAGCCAACTTCAGCCACTCACTCCCCTGGGCATGCCCTGGACTTAGTCATCATGCTAAACTGCTCCACCCTAGAAACCTCAGACCTCAAGTGTTCCATTGTTCTCGGCTCCCACAGCTGCCCATCCTTCAACTTTTCCAACACCTACTGAACTTGGTCTCTGACCACAACAAAATCTCCGGTCTGTTCAGCCTTCCCTTTACCTCAGAGTCTATCTGTCCCCTCCTAACTATACTTCCTTCTCTACTGGGTCTCCCATGGGCAATTTCAATGTCTCTCTACCCTCAAGTTTCTGACTCCTTGGCCCCTGACTGCAACTGCCCCATGCGTACCCAAACCTGAATCAACTTCACGCTCAACTACTGCCTTGGGGCAGGGATTATGTCATGTTCATCATCCATTTGGGATAAAAATCTTTCCAGCATACGAAGCACAGGTCATCCAAGTACACAAACTATTTCAGGAGTTTGATAAACTACAATAGAGGTAGGCAGGGTGCTTTCACTAGGAGCGGGGCACCCATTTTATGGCTGTTTTAGTGGGGAGTAGGGGGTTAGCAAAGACTTCCTCGGTGAGAGAACCACTGAAACCCAAAATTGTGAGTTATTCTGGCAAAGGGGAAGAAAGGGCAGAAGAGGGCCAAGAGAGTATTGCAGGTACAAGGGGCAACATGTATGTACAAGATCCCAAAGGCAACGGCGAGTACAGCCCGTTGGGGAAACTACAAAGAGTTCAAATAGCGAAAGTGTAAGGTGGGGAGGAGGGATACAGTACCTAATACATGTTTGGTGCTAAAACACCGGCTGAATGAATAACAAGACTACTTCTCCCCCCGAGGGGCTGAGTGGGCGGGAAAGGCCCACTCTGGTGCCACGTTCAAGTCAGCTTCTAGCTGGGCCTCGGCGCTATGGTGCTATTATGGTCCCCTTCTTCCTCAGCTGCCTTTCATGTCCCACCTTGCTGGTGAGATCTCCAGCCCCCTCCTCAAGCTGTCAGGTGCCTCCACTCCTTTGTCCTCACTCTCAGCAGGGGACCCTCTCAGTCCTTCTCTTCCACTTCCGAGGCAAGGTAGGAATGGTCAGACATCAGCCCCTCCACATCGTGCACCTGTCCTGATGCTTCCTGCTGGGGTCTCAGAGGAGGTCAGCTCCTCCTCCACACTCAGGGTCCAGCACCCTCTGTTTCCCCAGAGACCGTGTTCAGGGATCAGCAATGTTGCCCTCTTTTGCCTGTGGTTTCAACCGGTCACTCTCCACTGTCATTCTCCAAGCCGTCACTTCTCCAGCTCTACGAGCATGTGAGTCCCTTCTGTCCTACAAGGGCTCTCTTCAGTCCTGCATGTTCCTTTAGCTATAGCTATAGTTTCCCTTAATAGCCAAGCTAGTTTCCCCCTTGTTCACCTCCCATTCACGCCTCAACTTGCTTCACTTAGGCCGCTGCCTTCACGTCACAAAATCCACATGGGCCAAGGTCTACAGTGACTGTCAAATAGGCAAAGTTAATGAACCCTTTTTTTTTTAAGAAATATTTATTTGAGGCTTAATAATTTGTTGGGTTTATTTTATTTTTTAAAGATTTTTTTTTTTTTCTGATGTGGACCATTTTAAAAGTCTTTACTGAATTTGTTACAATATTGCTTCTGTTTTGGTTTTTTGGCCGCGAGGCATGTGGGTCTTAGCTCCCCGACCAGGGATGGAACCCGCACCCCCTGCATTGGAAGGCGAAGTCTTAACCACTGGACGGCCAGGGAGGTCCCTAATGAGCCCTTTTTGGGCCTCTTCCCACTTAACCTCTTGGAGGCATAACCCACGCCAATGTTCTCAACACCCTTTCTTGCCCTGGCTTCCCTCCTGTTCAGCTCTCTTCCTTCTCCTTTTTCTCTTATCAGTCTTTTCCAGTTTCTTCCCCTGAATCCTCTTCAACTGCCTGCCTCTGAAATACCTGTACCCCCAGGGCTTTTTTCTTGGCCCTCTCCTTCTCTTCTTTCTTCTCTTCCTGGATGATCTCACAGACTCCGATGCTGATGATTTCCAGGTCTCTGACCCTGAGCCCTCCTCTCCTGATTTCCAGAGGCCTATGATTCACATACCCAACTCTTGAATGCACAGCTCCACCTGTCCCTGTTTCCCATGGTGGTCAGTGGCCCTAATATTCCCCCCAGAACACGCCACAGACCTGGCAGTCACCCTAGACTTCCGATATTCAATTAGTAAGTGTTTCATCTTAAGTATTTTAAATACGTATTTCTCTCTAGCTTCCTTTCCATTCCCACTGCCTTAATCCAGACTCTCGTCTCTTCCCCAGAGATATTGCTCCTCTTTGCACTGATCTCCCTGCCTCCAGGCTCACCATCTTCTTATCTAACCTCCCTTGGCCACAAGAGCAGTTCCCTGCTGCTTAGAGTCAAGTCCACAGTCCCTACAACGGCACAGAGCTCTCCACAACCTGGCTCCCACCTCATCTGTCTTTCTGCTCTCACCTACAACCCACCACTTGGAAAAGCTGCCGTCTGCCTGCCCACACACCACCTCTGCACCCAAGTAAGGGTTGACTTCCTTTCCAGTCTTCCGCCATGCCTGCAACCCGGCTATCATCTGTACACATCTCTTCATAGGATGAATACTCACTCTTATCTCACCTTGAGAGCTGGGACCATGTATGTCCTCCGTCACACTCTCATCTCTTTCTACCATTACTGTAGCTATTATGTATTACATCTCTAATTTTCTGAGAGCCTGCACTGTATCAGACACTATGTTAAGAACTTTAACATAGACTTTCCCATTAAATTTGATGTTCATAACTATCCAATGAGCAGGCATTATCATCCACATAAAGTTACTGGAGTGGTTTTCGTGCAGCAGAGACATATCACAGGCCCAGACATTTCTTCTGCCCTGTAGAGTCAGAGTACTTCCAATATAGCAATCATTTGTGAATGCTTGTTCAATGAAGGCTAAATTAATGAAGTCACCTGATGGGCTGTAGTTAGTAGATAAGAACAGGTAAGTTATTACTTGGATTAGTAACAGTGTAAATAATATATTGTGGTAAGTAGTTTACACATAGGATCTCATTAAGTTTTCACAGCTCTCCATGAGGTAGATAGTATTATAATTCCTGTAGCGCAGATGCGACCCAGAGAGTATGAGTAACTTGCTCAAAATCTCACAACAAACAAAAGGCTTTATACAGATCTTTGAATTCCAAAAGCAATATTCTGAACAGCTGGTCTGCCCTAACTCCCTCAAGTTCATTGAGGCTAATTACATTATAGGCACTTAATAATCATTTTGACCATCAAAGCATTATAAATCTTAATCGGGCTAGGATATGGAAAATAAATCACTGACCATAAAAGCCCAAATGTTTCCTCTGAAAACTTTTTGGTTTATTCAGCATTATCAAAACATATGAGACACTATAAAAAGGGAAAGGAGAATGTGAGAACACAAAACAAATATTAATTTTAGAATATAAATAGAAGAAATAATAAACTTTTCCCACACAAAAGCCTACAAGCCAAAAAGGATTAACTAGTTCAAGTCAACCCCCTCCCTCTATGGTTTGTTAATGGCATATTGAAGACAGATTAACAACGGTACTAATGAACCCCACAGCTGAAGAACATGCATTAATTAGAATAACCTGGTGATTCATTTGTTAATTCCTCTGGGGTGGAAGCCATATAAACACCTGAAAGTTGTAAAAACATCGCTACAGTTTTCCAGTAGTCACTGTTAAGCATGGCAAAGTAAATCAACAAAAGATGAACAAAATAAGTAGTAATTTTCTGTGGTCCACTTTAAGCAAAACTGATGTGTAACTAGGCCATGTAGAAGGAGGTAGAAGACGACAAAATGGGGGATGAGGGTGGAAAAAACTGGGCCAAATGTGGAAAGTGAACAAAAGGACATTACAAAAGAAGGGAACCCAAGTGGAGACACAATGTAAGTAGTCAATGGCAGAATCAGAGTAACAGAAGACACTGCAAGTTACAGAGGGGAGAACAAGAAAAAATAAGACAAATGAGGAAAGGGGATGGTGCAAGAGAACAGGCATAACAAAGAGAAACCTGTTTGGCCTCAAGGGGGAAAGAAAGGTGACTAGGAAAAGGTGCAGTGATGCAGAGGGGATGCCAGAAGAGTATCACAGAACAGGATGTTGGAAACTTTCTATTTCTCTGCATTATATCTACTTCTGAAAAGAATTTGAAGCAATTTATACTGTGAAGAAGGAGGAAAGGGAAGAGAAAAACCTAATCTAAAGAAAAACTACTGAAATTAAGAAAAATACTGAATTAAGAAAAAAAGCTATGTTTCTTGGCAGGCAAGACAAAGAGGAAAACCTAACAGTTTATCAAAAGAAAGCAAATCCAAAGAGTGGATATATGTATATGTATAACTGATTCACTTTGCTGTACACCTGAAACTAACACAACATTGTAAATCAACTATACTCCAATAAAAATTTTTTAAGAAAAGAAAGCAAATAATGTATTAGAAAGCCAAGAGAAAGAAGTGACATGATGTGAAATGGAAAGGGATAAGAAGGCAGGCAACGGGCTAAGGAAGGAACAGGATGCTAATAAGTGTAAGTGGAATTGGGTCATGTTTAGAAGAGGTATTGTAGAAAAGAGGGAATCTGTATTAGTGTGAAAGGCCAAGCTGCCAACGAGGCATTACAGGTGGGAATGTTGGGAACATTCCCCACATCCTGAAATACCCTCACAGTGAGCAGTGTGTGTTGTTTGTATAATGCATCATATACCCCTGGCAGAAGTAATATATAAAAACTTTCAAGTCACTTGGTCTTTGAGGAAGCACTTAGATTATTTCAAAAGGGTAATTTTCTTTTTTTTCCTAGAGGAAGGAGGATGAAGGGACTCCTTCATCGGGGAGAGTGTTGGAGTATTTCAGTCATGAGGAAAAGGTGCAGGGGGTGCAGAAGTAGAAGTCTGTCTATTCACAACACTGTCAAGCCATAACTCCCATACAAATAGAACTTTTTCCTCAAAGATGCTGTGTAACTTGACTCTTAAGAAATCAAACGAAAAATAAAGGATATACTTGAAGCTATTTCAGGCAAAGGTGAGGAAACCGGGTAACAGAAATGGGAAGGAGAGAGGGGGAGTCTCAGAGCAGTAAGGAAGAGGCGTTCCTGGAGGCAAGGAGCCCTAGGAATGGGCTCAGCCGCAGGCTGGTGAGGGGTCCGACCGCTGGAGAAGGAAGTGAGGGGGTAAGGGGTGGGGGGAAGGCACACCTCAAACTTCAGCATTTCGGACTCTGAAGACTCCTCGAACTCCACTTTGCCCTCGCCCTCTCCCTCGCCCTCTTCCTGGTCATCGTAATCTCTGTCCACGTCCGACTCTTGATAGCAGTGAATGAGCTGCTGCAGTAGGTCGGAGGAGGTTTTGCGGAAAGTATTTTTAGGTCTCTGCCCCATGGGAAAAGGAGACCAGAGAAACTGACGTTCCTTTTCTGACTGCAGCAGTTTCGACTGGGCTCCAGTTCGTGAACTGCTCACGGCTCCCTGGAGACAGGAAGGCTTCGGCAACTGGGGATCTCTCCCGGAGGTCGCCATCTTATTTACCGGGATTGCCTAGGAGACTGACGCCAGGGGAGGAGGCGCCGCAGGGGATTTTGGGGGCTGTAGTCTCCGCCCCTCCCTGCGTCCTCGCTTTCAGCTTGCGCTGCCATTGGTACACGACTTTCCGCGTGTGTGTGTGTGTGTGTGTGTGTGTGTGTGTGTGTGTGTGAGATCGCCCCCTTTTTTGTGTTCAACTGTTTTCTCTCAACCTCGAGGCCCCTCTTAGATATTTTGCATCCCGCCCTGAGATCACCGGTGAGCACCCTATCCTACTTCATTCACGGAGGCTCTTTACGCAGAGTTAGCGTTAGATGTCTCTAAAGCTGTCTGTCTGAGAGCTAATAACACTGAAATTTTACTCTATGCAGAGTGCAGTGCGCATAAATGAAATAGAGGGCATGGTTCCTGTCCATATTGCGGATAATAAAGAGAAACTACCAGACAACGACTGAGAGTTGGTTGGCAATTAACTTACATTTTTACACCTAAATGATAAGCCATGTCCTTGGGTAGAAAAACTGGCAGTGGTCTAACAATCCAAACAGAGACAAACAAACGACTGTCCAACTGACACTGTATCCGAAAGCCTCTGTAAAGCTATTAGCATCGCATAAATAATTGTATTAGTCAATGACCTGCATTGGTAATTATTTTTATTTTGTTGCATAGGTTCTCTTTGCAGTTTTCTAAAATACTCTTTCAAGATTTCAAAGCATGATTTTATGCTACATGATTTCATGTAACCCAAATCCCATAGCCTTGAGCTCCACAAAGTAGACACTGTATAGAAAAGCAGAATGAAAATTATAGTAACTATTATTGCCATGGTGATAACAATAGAGATCCTTGTGGGGAAGTCACCCTCATCCTCCTGGCCTTACAGGGCCTTTT
Organism: Leucopleurus acutus; assembly: GCF_964270905.1. NCBI lineage: Eukaryota > Metazoa > Chordata > Mammalia > Artiodactyla > Delphinidae > Leucopleurus > Leucopleurus acutus. Next base: position 90,241,204 of record NC_139144.1, on the reverse strand, counting down.
CTCCATGCTTCAATGACAGCAGTTGCAAATATAAAATGATCCTGTCACTGGCTGTCGGGGGAGAAGGAGAAAAAAATTCTTATGGACACCATTCATTGACTGTTATCTTTCTCAGTGCTTGAGAGCCCATTAAAACTGACAGAAAGCTTTCAGAATTACCTTCCTTCATTATCTTGCTAGTCATAAATGTAAAGGCCATAATGAAAGTATCTCTTTCTGCTAGGCTCATCTTACTGCTTGCCTGCTTCTTTTTTTCCAGTGTCTTAAAAACTCCTCCAAGGGATTTTTCTCTACCCTCACCCCCATAGGACATAGCTAGCTAACTGACATAAGGACAAAGGGGGCAGAAAGTATAAAAATGGAAACCCAGTGTGTTTTTTGTAGTTTTCAATAACTTTATCAGCATTTTCAGCAAAGCAAGCTTTGCCACTGTCATTCTATTGAGAAAAGTGTCTTAAGGCAGAGTTAGTTAGGACCTGTTAAAGAGTAAATTTCAAAAAGCTAAAAAGAGGGCTTCCCTGGTGGCACAGTGGTTGAGAGTCCGCCTGCCGATGCAGGGGACACGGGTTCGTGCCCCGGTCTGGGAAGATCCCACATGCCGTGGAGTGGCTGGGCCCGTGAGCCATGGCTGCTGAGCCTGTGCGTCCAGAGCCTGTGCTCCGCAACGGGAGAGGCCACAACAGTGAGAGGCCAGTGTACCGCAAAAAAAAAAAAAAAAAAGTTAAAAAGATGATTATCATACAAAAATAGATACACGTGTGAAAGATTTTATTCAACACATCAATTTATGAGGGAACCAGTAAGATGTTAACAGGGTATTCAGAGTCCACAAACAGAGACATTCTGAAATAAGTCCACTAGGTTAGAGATAAAACTGGTTTATGCCCTACAGGACATTAGACTCTAGCCTTTAGAGTTATATATTTCTAAATGTTTCTCTCTTTTCATCTGCACATCTACTCTCTGTCTATCCCCATTCAACAGATGAGGTAACTGAGGCCCACAGAATTTAAATAACTAGGCCCAACGACAAGCAGTGGTGCTGAAATCCAAACCTAGAATGACCAACTCCACTGTCTACCTTCAACTACCGCTTTTGCAGGTGGAAAATGTGAGGCAAGATAAAGGTACACAAGATGTCTCAGAAAAAAAATGTTATCAGCTAATGTTCTTAAACATAAATAAAAGAACGCAGAGAATAACCCTTTCATATAGAATCATAGCATGTCAGAACTAGAAAGAACTTAAAAGCCCACGTTATTCCAACTCTCCCTTTTATAGAAGAAGAAATTGATGGCCCTCCAAGGATAATGACTTACCCAAACTCACCTGACTTGTTAGCAGCCAGGCAGGAATTAAAGTCAACACCTCTCCTTGCTCAATCTTTGCTGTCGCTAGTTCACCAAAATCCCCCCCCTATGCTGGAACTGTATGAATAGAATCCCCTAATTTGGAATTCTGGGCATCAAAATAGAAGGCATTCTCTCTATAAAAGTTATTTTACCAGGTAGAGAAGACAGAATTAGGCAGAGGGAGGGAGGGGAGGGGAGGGAATATTTTGTCAAAAGTCTTCCTATTAGCATAAGACGTCAATAATTGCTTCTATTTATTCATTGCTTACTGTAAACCAGGCCTGTGCTAAGTGCTGTAGATATGTCTCAGTTAATTATTCCAACTGCTCTCCAAAATAGGAACTGATATCCCCATTTTACAAAGGAAAAGAATGATGCTCAAAAATGCTAAGCAAGTAGCTCAGTCACAAAATTTGTATCCAAACCAAAATTCCAACACAAGTCTTCCTGGATCCAAAGCCCCTGATCTTAACCATTAATACTCTGCTTTCTCCAGAAGTATGAATTAGTTTCTCAGGAAGTAATTGTGAGGCACAGAGAGTCTGGCCCTGGTGAGGTACTAAAGGTGTGTGTGTGTGTGTGTGTGTGTGTGTGTGTGTGCGTGTGCGTGTGCGTGTGCGTGTGCGTGTGTGCTGGGGGCCAGGCAGGACAACAACTTGAGATTAAAATGATTAAAATGTTAAAATGATGACCAGAAGGGACTATATACAGTCTTTTGGAAGAAGATATGAGGATGTTATGCTAGGACATTCAGAAGAAGATCAAAGAAGAGCAGAAGGAATTCGGGAAGCAATCATCGCAGAAGGGATAGAAAGGAAAGGGCGTTTGAGAGACATGAGGTTTAATAACCAAAGCCTCCCAATGGCACTAAATAAAAAAAACAGAAGGAAGGGCAAACAGAAGTCAGGTGAATGCATTGTGCCAGAAATCCCACCACAGCCACACACTTCAAAAAGCACAACATACTTCATCTAGTTAAGAGCAAGTTTGCAATGGTGGCGCTCTGTGGGAAAGCAAACCATGCAGGCCGTGATGTAAAACACAGGAAATACACAGATCATTATTATCAGCAATTAAATTACACAACCTATGTAAGAGGGGTCTGTTTCAGGTGCTGGCGATATAAAAGTTAAAGTCTGTATCTCTTTAATCAAGAGATTTGCATTATTGTTGGGGCAGCAGGATACAGAGATTTTCTAAATGAATTAAAAGTACACAGGAGAGGGCTTCCCTGGTGGCGCAGTGGATGAGAGTCCGCCTGCTGATGCTCTGCAACGGGACAGGCCACAACAGTGAGTGGCCCGCATACCGCAAAAAAAAAAAAAAAAAAGTACACAGGAGAAAGTAAGTCCCACCTGATTGATTTCTATTTAATGTTACAGGCCCTCAGGGAGGGACTGAGTTGGAGGCAACAGGACCACCACTTTCCCTTTACCACTCTTGGAAAATAGGACTCACTCCTTGAGGTAGATAAAGCAGAGCCCCAGCCTGGTCCATGGGAGTGGTCTGTTGAGATCAAAGCTGTGTCCCACGACAGGGATGCTCAGAAGCTTCATAGATGAGGTAAGAATTGAGTTAAGGTCTTCAAGAAAGGAGGAGAAACCCAGGAAGAGGTGCTGGACAGTCCCAAAATGGGAAGTGGCATAAATAGAGGCAAAGAGGCTGGCCTGGATGTTTCAGGAAGAATCTCCGAGAAGTCACTGATATTGAAAGAAAACCTGCTCACAGGAAATTGGAAAGATGGGGAAGGGTGCTGCCTTCCTGGGAGAAATGGAGCATGAGTGAAGAAGTGGATGAAACTGGCTCATGTGTCAAAATGTCTTAGCAGAGCCTAGGGGATAACACTTTGAAAGAGGGGGAGAAAAGATGGGCCTGGTGAGAGATTCTGACAGCCATGAGGGGAAGGCAGGAACCTTATAATTCTTGTAATGGACAGTTTCACATAGATGATGCTTTCCCATGAGATTAATAGGAGACTCTGTTGGTCTCTGATATACTGTGTATTTTGGGCACTTTACACGACATACATCTACACCTTATGGCCAAACTTCCTTAGTTACCTCTCTTCACTGAGGGTCCCTCCTTTCCTTGCAAAAAGTGCCTTGTCCATAGCAGATGCTTTATAAACATATATTGACTACACAAAAGCTTGGCGTTACAGTGAGAATACGGAATGTAGCTGCCACTTCACTCCTCCTGAGTGAAATCACATCTGTGTAGATGAGTGTTTGGAATTAAAACAGCAGGATGCCTGTCTCAGAACAGAGTATCTGGACTCTCAAGCTGCCAAAGAAATAAAAAGACACAAACCAGCATTCAAAGGGTCTGATAGGACTTCTTTAGAGTCAGACCTGGCTAATCAAAGCCAGTCCTCATGCCTGCCTCCCAAGGTTACAGAGAGAGTTAAATGAGATGAGTGTGAAATTGGCTGACTCACATTCAGCCAATGGTGTGAGGGGTAGATTGCAAATATGGCCACCAATTCTTCTTATCCCTGTACACACCCCCTGCAGTGTGACTTTAGCCCCTCCCATCAAGTGGTAGAGTCTACTTCTCCACTCCTAGAATCTGGGCTTGGCCATGTAACTCGCTTTGGCCAACAGAATAGTAGCAAATGTGGCACCAGCAGAGACTTGGAAGTGCTTGGGCTTTGGGACGCTGTGATCACCCTGTGAAGAAGCCAGGGCCAGCCTAGTGGATAATGAGAAGTAATGGCCTAGCTCTCTGGGGCCTTGGCCAGCTACTCCCATTGCCAGACATGCAAATGAAGCCAGCCTCGGTCATCCAGTACCAGCCACCGACCTGCCAACTGATCTAAGATTCCTGAGGGAACCCAGCAAAAACCAGACCAGAAGAACTGCTCTGTCAACTCAAAAAATCATGAACTAAATAAATGGTCATTTTAAGCCACTAATACCTGGGATGGTTTGAAAAGGCAGCAAAAGTTAATATACAGTGCATGAATTGCCTACAGTCTCACCCAACTGGTTAGTGACAGATTGAATTTAGAATCTTTATCTTTGACTCTCACTCAAGTGATTATTTTCATATTGGCCTTTGCTACTGTCAGTATTATCTTCCATCAAAAACAAATATTTGCTGCTATAAAGCCCAAAAGAGAAGCTGCAAATCTTTCCAACAACGCAGGTATATTAGTTAGGGCTCTCCAGAGAAACGAAACCAATAGGATATTTATATAATATTTATAATAAGGAATTGCCTCACATATTAGAGAGGCTAGAAGTCCCAAGAACTGAAGTTGGCAAGCTGGAGACTCAGCAGAGCTGATGATATAAATTCCAGTCCAAGAGCAGAAGACAGATGTCCCAGCTCAACAGTCAGACAAGCAGAGTTCCCTCTCATTCAGTCTCTTTGTTCTGTTCGGGTCATTAACTGATTGAACGAGGCTCACCCACATTAGGGGAGGCAATGGGCTTTACCCAGTCTACTGATTCAGACGTTAATCTCAACGAGAAACACTCTCACAAATGTATCCAGAATAATGTTTGACCAAATGTCTGGGCACCCCATGGCCCAGTCAAGTTGACATGTAAAATTAACCAGCATCAAAGGTGACACTTATGGGTGGTTTCTAAGTAAGGTATGGAAAGAAAGTCCTTTGGAGTCTGTGAAAAAGAACAAATCTCACATCTTTTACTGTCTTTGTACCAACCACCCTGTCCAGCCAAGTGGCCTTGGACATCAGCCTCCATTTCATGTCCCACTGTATGGGAAGCACTCTTGCTTTCCTTAAGATCTATGATGATGCAAACCACTAAGAGTATTAAAAAAGTCTAGGATGCACAGAGAAATGACAGCAACAACAACAACAATAATAAAGCCACACTTGCACGAAAACGTACAAGTAGATAAGAGGTAGCTTTGGAATACTTTTCCCTTCAAATGAAACATTATATATTCAAAAGTAGAAAGAAGATGGTAAAGAGAAATCATACCTTGAGTCATGCCAGGGCCTTTTAGTGAGTCATGGGACTCTTTACAGAGTCTTGCAGCTACAAACAGCTCTGGATACGCATAGTATTTTCATGATAAATAAATGGAGGCTTAGGGCATTTTTCAAAGTTCATTAATCAGTGAGTTCCCCTCAAGCAGCTCTCACTCTGTCATGTTTTGATTTTTGTTCCTGACCAAGTCACGTTACTAAAGAGTCCATCTTGACTGTGAATTCATTAAGAAAGTGATTTATGGCTTTTATAAAACTCTTTTGCATAAAAATCATCTTGGAGAAATCTGATTTTAACTATTTAAGTACTGAGTTGCTTTTTATACTATGCCTTTTAAAAACTTGTGGTAAAATACAGATAACATAAAATTCACCATCATAACCATTTTTTTTTTTTTTTTTTTGCGGTACGCGGGCCTCTCACTGTTGTGGCCTCTCCCATTGTGGAGCACAGGCTCCGGACGCGCAGGCTCAGCGGGCATAGCTCACGGGCCCAGCCGCTCCGCGGCATGTGGGATCCTCCCGGACCGGGGCACAAACCCGTGTCCCCTGCATCGGCAGGTGGACTCTCAACCACTGTGCCACCAGGGAAGCCCCATAACCATTTTTAAGTGTACAGTTCAGTACCATTAAGTATATTCACACGGTTGTGCAATCATCACCATCATCCATCCCCAGAATTCTTTTCATTGTGCAAAACTGAAATTCTATACCCATTAAATAATAACTTCCTATTTGTCCCTTACCTCAGCCCTTGGAAATCACCATTCTACCTTCTGTCTCTCTGAATCTGACTAGTCTAGGTACCTCATATTAAGTACAATCATACAGTATATGCCTTTTTGTGACTGGCTTATTTCATATAGCATAATGTCCTAAAGGTTTATCCATGTTGTAGCATGTGTCAAAATTTTCTTCCTCTTTAAGGCTGAATCCTATTTCACTGTATGTATAGGCCACATTTTGCTTATCCATTTATGTCAGGGGACACTTGGGTTGCTTCCACCTTTTGGCTATTGTGAATAATGCTGCTATGAACATGGGTGTGCAGAGACCCTGCATCCAATTCTTTTGGGTATATACCTAGAAGTGAAATTGCTGGATCATAAAATAATTCTATTTTACTTTGTAGTGAACGGCCATACTGTTTTCCATAGCAGCTGTACATTTTACATTCCCACCAAAAGAGCACAAGTTTTCCAATTTCTCCATATCCTCACCAACACTTGTTATTTTCTGTTTTTTGTGTGTGTTTGTGTTTGTTTTGTGTGATAGTAGCCACCCTAATTGGTGTGAAGTTGTATCTCTTTGGGCTTTGGTTTGCATTTCTCTAATGATTAGTGACACTGAGCATCTTTTCATGTGATTATTGGTCATTTGTATATCTTCTCTGGCGAAGTATCTGTTCAAGTCCTCTGCCCATTTAAAACTCACGTTGCTTGTTTTTCTGTTGTTGAGTTGTAGGAGTTCTTCATATAATTTGGATACTAATCTTTCATCAGATATATGATTTGCTAATATTTTCAATATTTTCTCTCATTCTAAGGGCTGCATTCTCACTCTATTGATTATATACTTTGATGCACCGTTTTTTATTTTGATTTAGTCCAATTTATTTAGTTTTACTTTTGTTATCTGTGCTTTTGGTGTCATATCTGAGAAACCACTGCCAAATCCAATGTCATGAAGCTTTTGTCCTATGTTTTCTTCTAATAATTTTATAGTTTTAGGTCTTATGGTTTGGGCTTTGATTCATTTTGAGTTAATTTTTATATATGGTGTAAGGCAAGGGTCCAGCTTCATCTGCATGTGGACATCCACTTTTCCCAACATCATTTGTTGAAAAGACACTACTACTTTTAAAAATATTTTCAATTCTTAAAAAAGAAAAAAACCCGGGGCTTCCCTGGAGGCGCAGTGGTTGAGAGTCCGCCTGCTGATGCAGGGGACATGGGTTCGTGCCCTGGTCCGGGAAGATCCCACATGCCGCGGAGCGGCTGCGCCTGTGAGCCATGGCCGCTGGGCCTGCGCGTCCAGAGCCTGTGCTCCGCAACGGGAGAGGCCACGGCAGTGAGAGGCCCGCGTACAGCAAAAAACAAACAAACAAACAAACAAAAACCCCAAGACTGTCTCTTCAGGCAGAGAGCATTAACACTATACAAGATGGGACTGACAATAGGGTAGGCACTACTGAGCACCTGATCAGTATTAATTTAATAATCTGTGAGACATAGACACTGGTTAGTTTCCCTTTCTCCCTGTCCCTTCTGTTTCCTTCCAATCTCTGTATCCCTGGAGGGGTTAACTCCTGCAGACAGTATCACCTGGATCCCTTGCCCTCTGTCTTTTAATTGATTTTGCCCAACGGAAGGCAGAGGATAGGGGACAGGCAAGAGAATAGTCAGAATTTCCCTCACACCTGTATTGCTCTGTGACCGTGGTCCCTGTCTGAAGGTCCCCTTTCATGGCTTCAACTAAGGCATTGTTTATATACCATTCAGCCATAGAGCTATGTTTACAGTTTGGGCATAGAAGTAAACCCAGGGGTGGATTATATTAAGCAATAATTTATATCAGAGGCTAACAAGAGATGGCAGAAATCTGGGACTATCCAAGTGTTCTATTCCTTTAAATCTTGCTCCTTTAAGTCATCTCTCAAAGGAATCATGTCTTTCCTTGTCTCATTTCTCTTCTATGCATTTGAATCTAACTGATGGGCAAACTCAATCCACACCAAAGCCTGCCTCAGTTATTGAACTAATCTGATTGGTCCGGAAAAGACCTCTACTATCTAGCTATCTACTTGAATTAAATCATTCTGTAAACTACCCCTAGAATTTTATACCTTAGGGGTGAATCTTAGGCACATGTAGTCAGTCTAGCATTTCCCACACGTATTGCTGATTCAATTCATAAGACAATGCTTCTGTACTTACAGATATCCCCAGCTACCTCCGGCCAGCAGCTATCAGGAAGAGAATAATCAGTGCACTACTTGTGGGATATTTTGTAAACCCAACCTATTCCAAGGATGACAGTCTTCACAACTTACCAGGTTACAAGGCTAATTCTTAGTCCTTTGCCATCTCAAAAATTACCCTTTATGTTAACATTTTAAAGAAATAAATGGATATGGATCATAGTTATAAATATAGGTGGAGAGATCCTCATGCCCAATCAGTTCATACTTATTCAAATAACGACTAGGAAGCTAGGAAACAGGGCTTCCAAACTTGATTCCTATCTCCCCATCCAACCATTTCTCAAAGAAGCTAACAAGTCTTCTTAGACAAACCCTAAACAATATTTTATATTTTCATTACGCTTGTTTTAAAAAATGAAAGTAAAAAGACAAAGTATTTTTCACCCTGGCAATAAACCTGCACAGGCAGAGAATTAGATGTCAGAATCTTTAGTAGCAGCTGCATTATTTAGCTGATGAATTAATAGGAATTTGTAGAAGAAGAGGTAGGATTTAAAGTTAAAGCTGAATAACAACTAGGTTTTAGTGTCATTAAAATTCTTCTTTCAGCTGCTACTAATTTTCTTTTTGACCACAAAAGACATTAGTTTTTCTGAGTAAAGAGGAAAAAAATCTATATTGTTTTACAACAGTACCCACTGAAGAGGCTGCCACTGTAGTAAGAGGCAGTCGTTTGAATTGTGTAGACAGGAATAGATGAACAGAAGAGAGGAAGATTGAGAAAGGAAAGAATGTGCTGGGATGCTTGCGACTTTAGAAAGCATGAGCAAACTTAGAATGGAAACAGTAAGACTGTTTCTAGTGGTAGGAAAACAGATGAAGGAGAGTAAGAAGAAATAGCACCTGGATCCCTACCTTGACATAGGGGGCATTATTGAGAAAAAGATCAGGTGCTTCGAAAGGGAAGATTGGGGGCGTCATGTGAGGCCAAAGACAAGTCCAATTAATGAGAAATTACAGTGTGGCTATTGGTTTCAAGCCTTAAGCAAATTTCCATCATTCAGATACTGGTTGGTATTTGGTACTTACTTGGGGAGAAGGACTTGGATTTATAGCATGGTTATGTTTTACCACCCTTCCTTCCCCTCCCCCCCAAAAATGCTGGTCTACTATTCATGTTGCCATGACTATCCACCCACCTAACTCCTGATTAGCAATATTAAATATGGAAATGAAATACATTTCATTGTTAAGCAGGTCCATTAATGTATTAATTGAGAGAAAAAGAGCATAAGCATTTTAATTATGTGACTGACTGCAGAATGTGGGCTGTAAGCTGTCAAAATTACAATTCTGAGCTCAACCATTCAAAAACCCAACCATCTAGAGAGAGGAAACACCATAGCATGAGTAATGTGTGGAAATCCCAAAATCGGGACTAGGGTTACTGCCAAACCTCAATCAAGACTGTTTAAAAAATTGGACATTCTTCTTGAAGGAAGTCTGGTAAACACACAGCTCCTGAAGAAAAGCAGCAAATTGAAGAGAGCTGACTCCATAGCTTTTGATCCACTCTACTAGAATAGAGGAACAAGAACTCCCTCTCAAGGAGCAGCAGTTAAAAAGAGAGCTGCCAAGAGAGGCTGAGATAAGAAAGGAATGACTCAGCAAGAAGATGGCAGCCGCTTCAAAATTAAATGTGGGTCAGAGCCTCATTCCTTCCTACCCTTCCTAACGGCTCCTCGGAGGGCAGTTCTGTTAGCTTTGCAGTCATCCCTTAAAGACAAAAGCAAACATTCCACGACTACATCAGAGCATTAAAAGGGGTCACAAGTTAGTTAGCAAATGGCAGTCTCTCTTCAGAATTTACATACTAAACAGAAGCTTCTATTCCTGGAATTTCTCTTAGGGAGACAAGATAAATAAGAAGAGGTGCCTATGCTAACCCTTGGTCTAGTAGGAGAAACTTAAGTATAGATGATTCATCAAGATGCGTGAGTTTTTTTTGTTTTGTTTTGTTCTTGTGATACGCGGGCCTCTCACTGTTGTGGCCTCTCCCGTTGCGGAGCACAGGCTCTGGACGCACAGGCTCCGGACACGCGGGCTCAGCGGCCATGGCTCACGCACGGGGCCAGCCGCTCCACGGCATGTGGGATCTTCCCGGACCGGGGCACGAACCCGTGTTCCCTGCATCGGCAGGCGGACTCTCAACCACTGCGTCACCAGGGAAGCCCAAGATGGGTGAGTTTTGTAATACAATGTGAGAGATGCTAATGATGGAGCCATGGACCAAGAGCTAAGGAAAGCAGAGGGGGCTGTGGCTACCTGAGTCCTTTTAGAACCCAGCCATTCTCACTATCGTAGGCTAGTGAACAAGCACCAGTGTCAAATCGAGTGAGGAGAGAAAGGGCATGCCCATGGTTTCCCCTTTGTTTGGGTCCCCTAATTCGCTAGACTGATTCTAGATGCCTTCCTTCCTCAGTATTTATGAAAAAATACCTCATTGCCCCTGTTTCTCAGGAGACTCTGTGGAACTGTAAATTATTTCACGTGTTTCCCCTGAAAACAAATCTAGAATGTCACCCCCCCAAGCAAATTAACAAGTAGCTGGCCCACCCAGTATTGCTACCATTTCTAACACAGCTAAAGGAATTTCACAATAAGGGCACCTGGTATGTGGCAGGCATTACGCTAGGTTCTTTACATACTCTGTTTCTTAATATTCACAACAATGGGAATTACTATTCCCATTTTACAAACCAGAAGACAGAGCTTAAGAGGTTAGGTGACTTGCTTAAGAGTGCATATGGCCAGTAGGTGGTAGAGCAAAAAACATAAACCTAGGTCTCTGACCCCAAAGCCCATGCTCTTTCTACCACATTCTGTGCATCCCATGGAAAACTGAAGTATAATTAAGTACCAATGAAATCTCTTAGAAGAAAAAAAGCTGATTAGTTTAACAAGTAGAATTAAAAACTGATACCCAGGTTGGAGCATACCCTATTTGCAGACCTAGCATCTATTACCCCCAACCTCTGCTGCACCCCTCCTTCCTAACAGCACTTCAACCTCCTCCAGGAACCCTGCCTTCCAGAAGCCAAGTGCTGCTTCCAGGAGGCTGGCCCCATGCAGTGGCAGCCCCTGCTGAGGGCCTTGATTCATTTCAGTCAATCAGAGTGTCCTGTTCCCTGCTGGTGACTGATTTAGGTTGATCACATGGCACTTGTCTGGCCAATGGTATGTCTCTACTGGAGGGGCTTCCGGGTCTCCTCTAAAAAAAAATGGTTCAGAGGCAGAGATGGTCTCTTCTTACGTGGATTGGTGACACTCCCACATAGGGCTCTTGCAACTGTGTTAGTATAACATCACCAACCTCTGTAGTGGTGGGATGGGGTCAGACGGAGCCTGGGTTTCCTAAAATGGCCATCTTCTGCCCAGGCCAAGGACCACCTTGTGTCTTTCATTATTTCCCTTGATGACGGAACTCACTCTTGAATGTTTCCAATGGTTAACCTATTACTTGAGCTATTTAGTGCTTTTTTTTTTTTTCCTTTTGGTAGAATCTGGGGCAGTTAATAACTTCCCATTCATTTCTGTTTTGTAATTTAGAGAGCTTTCTCTGTGAAATGCAGAGCAATTTCGCAGAAGCCATAGGAAACTTCTCCCCCCATGTTCTTTTATAAGATCAAACAGGTATCTGTCAACAAAGGGCAGTCAAGTTGGGCTCGAGCTCTTTAATGTGATAATGAGATAATGCCGGGTCTCTGATTTCTCTGGGGCTCTTCAAGGGTCTGCCGACTGCACCCCGCATGCACCTCTTCTCCCAGTTTGGTCTCCTCTCAGCATGCTCCTCCTACTTGTCTGTCAAATTCAAATGAATTTCTCAATATTGTCTGTGTTCTTTATACTCTTAAAACTTTTCACACTACAACTTTATGCTCACAGGGCACCCCAGATTTTTATCCTTGAATTCAATTCCACAAATGCTTATGGAGGACCTGCTATGTGCAAAGCACTATGATAAGCACAGTGCAAAATACAGCCTGAGGGAAGTCTCTGCCCTCAGGTAGTGTATACTCTAGTAAGCTCCATAAAATACCTCAAAACTTTAAAAATATTAATTATATGTTGAAATGGTAATATTTTGGATTGGGTTAAACAAGATATTTTCTTAACATTAATTTCACCTGTTTGTTTTCACCTTTAAATGTGGCTACTAGAAATTCATTACTTGTGGTTCACTGTTGCGTATTGGTTTGATATGATTTCAAATCCACTTGCTTATGACAAAGACCAAAAAAAAAAGTTGTTTTTAGAAGTGGTTTTGAAACTGTGCAACTCAGATTGAAACTTGAACCCACGGTCTTTTAATTGAGATCACACACCTGGTGTCAGGACTTAATGAAGCTCAGTTTCTTGTTGTCTCCTTACAGAAAGAATTCAGTGGGAGACAAAGTGATAGGTAACAAGTGGATTTACTTATAGAGGAACACACTCCACAGACAGAGTGGGGGCCATCTCAGAGGGCAAGGGGCCCTGAACTATGGGGTGGTTAGTTTTTATGGGCTGGGTAATTTCACAGGCTAATGAGGAGGAGGATTTTTCCAACTAATTTGGGGAAGGGGCGAAGATTTCCAGGAACTGGGCCACCCCTCACTTTCTGATCTTTGATGTTCGTCCTGGTAACTGTCATGGCGCTGGTGGGTGTGTCACTTAGCTTATGCTAATATATTACAATGAGCCTATAATGAGGCTCAAGGTCCCCTGGAAGTCAAATCTTCTGCCGTCTTAGACCTCGCTGGTTCTAACCAATATTTGTCATGTCCAATGGCTATGTCATTCTTTTAAAGGTTGTGCGCTGCCCCCTTCCCTCCAGTTTCAGTTTTGAAATAAGAACGAAGTAAGCTGTGTCCAGATGTCATCATCTCATCTGTTGTCATCGATAAGCACTCTGAGCTCAGCTGCCCAGCGGCCCCAATGGGGGCTTATCAATCAAAACATATGAAAAAGCAAACATGGTGAGGGGACATTTAGATGATAATACCCAGAGTTTGTGAGGACCATCCCAGAGTTTTGGTCCGAGCAAGGCGACTCTTTGCGGACCTAAATAGGTCTCCAAATACCCTTAGGGCCATGGCACAGGTGACTCTTCTAGTGGCAGTGGCAAAAGTCACGCAACCGCTCTTGGAGATCACCTTGCCCACCAGCACCATGGCACCATATTCCCTAGAAACATGCTTGAGCCGCAAGGGACTTTGGCCTTTGTGCCGGCAGCTGGACGTCAGTTCTTGGTTAGTCAAGTCATCTCTGCCGAGTACCAACTCATATAAAGGTACCTCCTGAACTAAATTTGGACTTTATTCCTTTTGTCTCCCCTTGCCTGGAACAATAGTGTGATTAATCTATCCTTGCATTGGAGTATGTTCTTTCTTTATTGGCTCATTACGAGACATTATCCTGTATGCTATTGGCTTGTGAAATTACTATAATTCCTGCAGTGAACCTGTGTTAAGTAAAATATTGGCAACGACGGGCTTCCCTGGTGGCGCAGTGGTTAAGAATCCACCTGCCAATGCAGCGGACACATATTCGAGCCCTGGTCTGGGAAGATCCCACATGCCGCAGAGCAACTAAGCCCATGAACCACAACTACTGAGCCTGTGCTCTAGAGCCCGCGAGCCTAGAGCCCGTTGTCCACAACAAGAGAAGCCACCGCAATGAGAAGTCCATGCACCGCAATGAAGAGTAGCCACCACTCACCGCAACTAGAGAAAGCCTGTGTGCAGCAACAAAGACCCAACACAGCCAAAAATAAGTAAATTAAAAAAATATATATTGGCAAAGACAATCTCAGCCTCTGAGCATAATCTGTCCCCAAAATGAAACACATTATATTTTTATAATGAGGCAATGAGGTAGTGAGTAGTTCGGGTGACACGCCACCACGGGAGCTCTTATCCACTTTTACTGGGCTTCATAAGTTTTGGTGACGAGATTGTATGAGCTCTGTTCACTTTTACCTGCTTAAGTGTTCCTGAATCTTAAGCAAAGGCGTTCAGTATGGTCAGGTATGAGTTAAGTAGATTCTTCTACTACCCTTTACTGTTGAACTTAACCAAGGCTTTTCTTACTCTGCTTTAAAGAAAGTACTTTTTCATTCTGGTGCTAAAAGCATCCAAGGGGTCTTCTTCCCAGATGCTGCTTCTTTCGTCTCTTTCTCCTGATGCATCGGTTAAGAATACGTTGATGACCAGAGCTTCCTCTGTCAGAAAGCTCAGTACTCACCAACTAATTAACTCTCCGAAGAAAGCCAAGCTGCTGTGTCTGTCTGTGCTTTCGTCCTCTCTTGGTGGCTCCACTTCTGCTTCCTCTTTCCTGCTGTGGCCCAAAGAGCAAAGCAGGGAGATCACCCTCAAGGGCTGCAGGGCCTCAGGCTTGAGTTCATGCTTTTGTTTTTCCAGTTGGTAGAGACCTCCTTGATAAACAGCTATTCATTTCATTACTTCAGCCTTCCACGGGGAGGGATGACTTTGCTAACAGCAAGGTTCAAGCAGTTTTTTCCACTAAATGTTTTCTTTGTTAATAGTACTTTAAAGAAAAACAACCCATATTTGAATATATTAGAACAACCTTCAAATGGATTAACACTGTTTTTTTTCACATTTCATTTCTTGTATAGTAGAAATGTTATTTTTCAGCTGGCTTCAAAATTTCAGTTCTCTTATCTACGTGAATGATGCCATATTTTCTTCCAAGCTCAACTGGCTCCTGGACTCCTCTGCTTGGGGCCCACACAGTCACCCCAGTGTCAGTGTGCACAAAGGAACTGAAACCGAACAGGACATGTGGGGCCTTTCTGTCCCCTGTTTCTTGACTCCAGCCTCCGCGATCTTTCCGGAGTCCCAAAGGACAGATTCCAACAGTTGCTAATCCAGGACAGGAAGGGATGCAAAGAAAAAGGAGGGGCAGACAGAAAACAATAGTGCAGCCTTGGGGCAGGGTCCTGGTTCCACCTCAAGGGATACACATGACAATGTCTTTAAGCCCTTCATAGAATTAAAACCCAGAAAATGGAAGATGTCAGCACTCTCCATACTAGAGAAGACCACCCGGGGCCACACTAAAGGAACCAGAGAAGTTCATCAAGACGATCACCTGAGACCAGATTAAACGAGTACAGCACCCCCCTCCCCCCCCCACACACCCTAATCTTATCAGCAGTCCTACCCTTGAACCCTTGCCATAAAACTCCAAACCAAACTCCCCTGGGTTGGGACACATACTTTCCGAGTGCAGGAGCCCACTGTGTCCCCCTTTGCCTGGCAAAGCAATAAAGCTATTCTTTTGTACTTCACCCAAAACTCTATCTCCGAGAGTCGATTCGGTACCGGTGTACAGAGGCTGAGCTTTCGGCATCAGAACCCCTCAACTCCCCCAACACTGGAAGGAGTTCCTCACTAAATGTGTAAATGGCACTACTGTCCTCCCAGTCACCAAGCTCAGAATGTTGACAACATTATGGTCAATTCCTCCCTCTCCCTTCCTCTCCACTCACGAACATTTGCCAGGTCAACATAGACTTTTACCTTTTTACCTCCTCCCCTCTTCTCTGTTCTGCTGCCACTTGCCTGTGTCAGTCCTTCTTTGCTTCTTTTTCAGATGACGGTGCAGCTTCTTACAGAGGTTGCTGCTTGCCTCTCATTTCCCTAAGGAGGTGGCCAAGTTCAAGGTGGCCAAGTTCATTTTCCCGTGGAGGCTCCGATCGAGTCACTTGGCAGCACACGACCTGGTTCCCCATGACCTACAGACTAAAGGCAGACGCCTCAAATCACTTCCTGCCCAAGTGGATGTAAAATAAATATAAACACAACATACATCGGCTGAGAAGTAAACTCCCCCAGATAAAAAGTTTCCTGGCATTCCAAACTCTCTATGCCTGACTCTAATATAGCTTCCCCCGGCTCCTCTCCAGACTCTTGGTTCCAGTAAAACTGAACTGTAGGGCTCCTGAGGTGCGAGCACATTCTCAACTGAATAAGCTTGTGCTCTTCTCTCCACCCAAGTTTCTCTTCTCCCATGTCTAAAAATATAGTCCTACAAATCTGTGTTGGTGTGCTAGGGCTGCCGTAACAAAGTGCCGCAACTGGGTGGCTTCTTAGAACAACAGAAATTTATTGGGTCACAGCTCTGGAGGCCAGTCCAAAATCAAGGTGTCAGCAGGGCCATGTTACCTCTGAAGGCACTAAGGAAGGGTTTGTTCCAGGCCTCTCTCTTAGCTTCTGGTTAAGTTCCTTGGCTTGTGTCAGCATAATTCCAATTTTCATATAGCATCTCTGTGTGTGTGCGTGCGTGTGCGTGTGCACTTTTCTAAATTTCCCCTTCTTTAAGGACACCACTCACATTGGATTAAGAGCTCACCTTACTCCAGTATTACCTTATCTTAGCTATTTACATCTACAATGACCCTTTTCCAAATAAAGTCACATTCTGCCGTACTGGGGGGTTAGGACTTCCTCATATGAATTTTGAGGTGATACGATTCAACCCAAAACATCATACTTATAGCCAAACTCAGATGTCACCTCCTTATGGAAACATCCTGGAGGTACTCTTCATCTCCCTATCCAAGCTTGACATAATCTCTATCCCTCTTTGATGGCCTTTGCCCTAAGTAACCCCTATAACTTTTCTGTGCTTT
Organism: Leucopleurus acutus; assembly: GCF_964270905.1. Taxonomy (NCBI): domain Eukaryota; kingdom Metazoa; phylum Chordata; class Mammalia; order Artiodactyla; family Delphinidae; genus Leucopleurus; species Leucopleurus acutus. The sequence continues at coordinate 90,224,267 of NC_139144.1, read as the reverse complement.
ACGACATGAGCACTGGCTTTGCATCTGGTTCAGGTACTTGAATGGGCTCCAAGCTATATTTTGAAGGGAACGTTGACACTGCTTGCAGGGTCTCTAGTTCCCACGTCCATTTCTCATCTCCCTCGGAAGAGGCAAGAGAAGCATATGTACTTCAAAGAGGGCTCTCCTTGGCCCTGGGAACCTGCTGTGTGTGATGAGGGGGTGTTCCGGTGGCAATTCCCTGCCATGACAGTTGTCCCCAAAACCAGTGCTGGAGGTTTTTATTTTGGCTGTGTTGGGTCTTCGTTGCTGCGCGCGGTCTTTCTCTAGTTGCGGTGAGTGGGGGCTACTCTTTGTTGTGGCGTGTGGGCTTCTCATTGCGGTGGCTTCTCTCGTTGCAGAGAACGGGCTCTAGGCACGTGGGCTTCAGTAGTTGTGGCATGTGGGCTCAGTAGCTATGGCTCACAGGCTCTAGAGCGCAGGCTCAGTAGTTGTGGCGCACGGGCTTAGTTGCTCCGCGGCATGTGGGATCTTCCCGGGCCAGGGCTCGAACCCGTGTCCCCTGCATTGGCAGGCGGATTCTTAACCACTGTGCCACCAGGGAAGTCCCAGTGCTGGAGTTCTGAAGACAGTACAAGCTCAAGGCTGTACTTCCAGCTGCTCCCACGAAAAACTGAGCTTGCTCTGAACCATGCCCGCTTGCCAGCAGCTCTCCCAACCAGAGCAGTTAATTTGCTATTTAAGATGCACATCTTGATTTCTCTCCACAGCCTGCCCAGCCACATTTTGCAGTTTTGATTAGGAGATAGCGCCCTGTGTGCAAGAACTGGGGCGGGTCACACCATTTAATAAAGTTATCATGACTGACGTGAGCACTACAGAAAAAAGGGAACAGGAGTCACACAGCTGTACTTTGCGGCATGAGATCATGCAGCTTCCACTTGGGTAGAGACCTTTTTGATGTCACAGGGTGAGGGATTAAGTCATAATTATGTAGATCTAAATTACCTTCCAGCAAACCCACTGGCGCTTCTTCATTAGCATCGCAGCAGGCTTTAATTCCAGCATAAGACTGATCACCCTTCAGCTGCCCGACATCCAGCCTGCAGAATGTGTTTGGAATTAAGCAGGGACTTTGGTTGGAAAGAAAATCAGGTGCCATTTCTCTACTTTTGTCTCAGACTTGATTTCGATGAATAACTGTACAGCCTCCGTTCATGACAGTGCTGGGGATGCATGTTTGCCGGGCTCTACACATTTGACTTCACTGCCCAAGGCTCACAGCACTGGAATCTGAGAATGCAGTAGTTATTAGGACCTTGGATATCCCGGATCACCTGAATTTTCATTGGAAGGCAGTACAATTCCAAGTCAGATTTCTTCCAGAACCTTTTATGACTAAGGTGGCCAACTGATACGATCATGAACATTTTCTAGGCCCAGTCAGACTCAGAATCAGAGCTGTAACATCTTAGTGTCTTTTTCAGGGGCACTGAAATAACCAGGAGGAGAGACTTAGGGATTAGAGGGATCTGCTAGGAGCTTGGATGTTTCCATCCCATATCAGGTTGTGCCAGTTGATCCCTGGTCAAAGTACAGGATGCCTTGGGACTGGTGAGTTGACCCTTGTCTTGTGTCACCCAGGAGCTTGTTTTAGCAAGGATGGCCTATGAGCCAAAAGCACTTCCTGCACCTTCCATTGGGGGGAACCAAGGAGACTGCCTCCCAATGTTAGCAAGATTCAATAGCCTTGTTTTTTTTGCGGTACACGGGCCTCTCACTGTTGTGGCCTCTCCCGTTGCAGAGCACAGGCTCCGGACGCACAGGCTCAGCGGCCATGGCTCACGGGCCCAGCTGCTCCGTGGCATGTGGGATCTTCCTGGACCGGGGCACGAACCCGTGTCCCCTGCATCGGCAGGTAGACTCTCAACCACTGTGCCACCAGGGAAGCCCTCAATAGCCTTGTTTGAGGAGATTTCAAGGTGGTCCCTGGAAGATATGGACAGTGAGATCTGCTTTTCTCCATTCAGGAGGGAGCCAGGCTTTCTCATACTCACCTTAAGGGATCCATTACAAATCAGTTAATAGTGCAACACCTTAAGGTGTTACAGATACATTTTTTTCTATCTGTAACAGGGAATATTCTTCAGTTTACCTTAAATTGGGTAATGTTTAGCCCCTAAGAAAAGCATAGAGGAGATGACAGAGTTGGGAGGAACATTCCAGGCCAGTAGATCCTCCAACCAGAATTAGCTAGTAGGCTTAAAAAAGGAACAGACTGCCAGGTCCCACTCTACACCTACTGAGTCAACATCTCCAGGGTTGGGAGTTGGATTTCTTCTTCTTTAAGCTTCTATCAGGCTTAATCTTGATTGCAGTAATTTTCCTAATTCTTCTATGTGGTTTCTGGTCTCTGCTTTTTGTTTTTATCTTAGCTTGTTTATGTATTTGTGTCATAATTCCAGAGCGCTTCAAATTCTTTCTGGAAAACAGATGGCAGTGGTAGTGATGGGTGCCAAATTCTAAGTAAAATTGAAAACAGAGGTCATTCACAAAAATCATCTACCCACTGGAGAAGGAAACCACATTCATCACCTAGGATAAGTGGCCATCTATCTTTGGTTGAAAACTTTAAGTGACAAGCAGCTCACTACTTTAAAATGTGACCTGTTCCACTGTGGGCTGCTCTCACTGTAGAAAGTTCTTCCCTGTTTTAAAACAAAATTAGCCCCCTGGTAACATTTCTCTAATGACCTTAGTTCTTTTCTTTGATTATTTTAGAGGGTTTTTCCTCTCAGCATGTATTAGTTACTACTTGGGACATAACAAATCATCCCCAAACTTAGCTACTTAAAACAACAATTTGTGTGAGACACACAGCTTCTGAGCGTCAGGAATCCAAGAGCAAATTACCTGGATGGTTCTAGCTCAGGGTCTCTCATGAGCTTTTGGATGTCAGCTGGTGTATTTACAGCCAGCTCAAGGCTTGACTGGAGCTTCTGCTTTGCTTCCAAGGTGACCCACTCACACGGTTGTTGGCAGGAGGCCTCAGTTCCTTGCCATGTGGCTCTCCCCATGGGGGTGTTTGAGGGTCCTCATGACGTTGCAGCTGGCTTCCCCCAGAGCAAGTGATCCAAGAGAGCAAGGCAGAGCCTCAGTATTTATAGGACCTCACATGGTCACACACCATCACTTCTGCCATAGTCTACTCAGTAGAATTGAGTTGCTTACTGCAGCCCAACTCAAGGGGAGTGGAATTAAACGCTGCCTCTTTTAAAAAAACAATTTCTCTCTCTTTACTGATGTTCTCTACTTGGTGAGACATTATTCTTATTCTTCCCTTTAGTCCATTACACGTGGTTTTCTTTAGTTCTTTGAACATATAGCTGATTGAAAGTCTTTATATAGTTAAGTCCAACATCCAGGCTTCCTCAGGAATAATTTCTATTGACTGCTCCTTTTCCTGTGTGTGGGCCATACCTTCCTGTTTCTCCGTGTGTCTCATCATTTCTTTGTTGAAAAGTGGACACTTTTGTCTTAAAAATAGCTTGTTGTTGAGATATATACCATAATATTCACACTTTTAATGTGTACGACTTCAATGGATTTTAGTATACAGGCATTCATGGGTGATATTGTGGGTTCAGTTGCAGACCACCGCAACAAAGCGAATATAGCAATAAAGTGAGTCACACAAAATTTTTGGTTTTCCAGTGCATATAAAAATTATGTTTACACTATACTATGGTTATTAAGTATGCAATAGCATTACGTCTAAAAAATGTACATATCTTAATGAAAAAATACTGCTAAAAAATGCTAACCATCATCTGAGCCTTCAGCCAGTCGTAGTAGTAGCATCAAAGATAATTGATCACAGATCACTGTAATAAAATAATAATGAAAAAGTTTGAAATATTTGAGAATTACCAAAATGTGACATAGAGACATGAAGTGAGAAAATGCTGTTAAAAAAAATGGCTCCAATAGACTTGTTTGATGCAGGGGTGCCACAAACCTTCAATTTGTAAAAAATGCTGTATCTGTGAACAGCAATAAAGCGAAGCATCATCTTCCTCCTGGATTATATTAGTCTCCCTGTCGTCCACCTTCCAATTCATTATTCATCTTCTTCCCAGGGTAATATTTCTCAAGTCAAAACCTGATCCCACTCTATTGCTTAAAATCCCTTAGTGGTTACCCCGCATTCCTCAATGTAAACACTAAAAACACATTCATATCTCCTACGAGCCCCCAAGTCCTTCTCCAACCGCACGTCCCCCAAGTCCACGCTAACAGCCATAGCTACTTCTCGTTCCTTCAGTAAGCATGGTGCTGAACTTTTTAAAACCTTCTTAAGCTCCTCTCTTCTCATTCCACAAATAATGGGGTTTTATTTGGTTGGTGGTTCCTTTTTATTTGGATTTGAGATGCATTTTAGAGAACTTGGCTCCCTTTAAAAGAGCCATTCATTAAGAAAGGGTAGGTGTGGGGACAGGATGAAACTTTCTAATCAGTAAGGTAAGAGCTAATCATGCAAATGAGGGACCTTTGTAGCTTGACTAAGTCAGAGGCTGCAGCTATACATTATTAATAAGCTATGGGCTAGTGGCATGGCCCTAGATAGTAACAGGATAAGTTAGATGGGCTTTAATTTGGGCATGATAAGGGTATAAAGCTCTACACCCCTGGACAGGGAACCAGTTTGCACCAACAGTAGGGGTTAGGTTTGGGGGGCTCTCTCTACTAGTTCATGGTTCCTAATTGTAGGCGGCTACAGTGGAGCCCTTAGTGGCTCAGAAAAGCACCATATCACTGGGGTTGAGCCCAGCCTTGTTTTCTGTGGACCTAGTTAGTGTCTTTGTGCTCTGAGGCAGGTTGGGACTAAAGCCTGGGTCCTGCCTTGCAAATTCGAGTTTTAGGTCCCAAGGTCATATGGACCACTCAAAGCAAAGCCACGTCCACAACTAGGAAAATGACAATCAGTAGATGTCCTATTGTGGGGAATTAGAAACTGACACTAACGCAGCATCTGCAGGGCGGGATATTAATGAGAGGCAGGATAGCCCGAGCAGGTGGCTCCCTGAGGAATGCTGTTCCTCAAGGCCAGACCCCGGGGCATCCTTCCAGAACCTGTTCTCCAGAGATGGCTGTGGCAAACTCTTTAAGTCCTGCCATCTAAATCTGCCCAGTACCAGAAGGTTGGTTAATTACCAAGAGAGGGGCTAGAAGTGAGTGGTGAGATGTGTTCAAGACATGAGCTTGGCTGCTGAGACGTCATAGGCTTTACCGCCTTCTCATGAATGAATTTAAAAATAAGTAAACCCAGTACTTGACAGCTGTGGACTTTGGACCCAGTACTTTGGGTCCTCAATCCCCCTTAATTATGGAGAACTATGCCTCCAGATGTGACTAGAAGGTGATTCTGATCCTGCTGTCAAAATGTTGCGTTTGCCTTGAAGTGAACATTCCAATAACAGTGTTGGTCAGAGGGGAGGGACAGAGGGTGGGGACTTTGCTGAACTTACAGAGCACGTTGAAAGACAACTTTTGTCCTCGCTTGCTAAATGCTGTCTGTGGCCTGCTTACTTTGTAGCATACCACCTGCTAGCAAAGCCATGGGCAGGAGGTATGCTGCTCCTACTTACTTCTTATGGTTGAAGGCTACTAATGTGTACCAAAGGAAGCTGACAAATAGGAATATCAAACTGGTTTAGATCCATGCCATGGGCTGAATGTTTGTGCTCTCTCAAAATTTATATATTAAAATCCCAATCTCTAAGTGATGGTATTAGAAGGTGCTTAGGTCATGAGGGTGGAGCCCTCATAAATAGGATCAGTGCCCTTATAAAAGACACCTCACAGAGCTCCCTAGCCCCTTTCACCATGCGAGGACATGGTAAGAAGGTGCCATCCACGAACGAGAAAGTGGGCCCTCACTAAACATCAAATCTGCTGGTGCCTTGATCTTGGACGTTAGCAGCCTCCAGAACTGTGAAAACTAAATTTCTGTTGCTTATAACCTACCAAGACTCTGGTATTTTAGCAAGTCTCAGCCAGAAGAGACTAAGACAATCAGTCCTCAATCGACGGGTAGAACATGGGGCAAATTACTTAGATACCCTTTCTTGCCTTCTAAACTCTGAGTAGGGTTTGGGACAGTGTGTAACCATCACAGGGGTCTGCTGGGGCATGACCTGCACCACAACTAACTGTATCTAAGAAATAAGGAAAGGTAAATGGAAGAAAATTATAACAGTTAATAAAACTGCAAAACTTAAGGATTTCTATAACCTCTGTGAAAATACTTTAACATTTGCTATATTGTAGATGAGTGAATTGCAGCTCTTTAAGTGCCAAAAGGCCTAGTACCTTGTGCTTTATTAGTCTCTTAAAACTGGCTGAGTTAACAGCATCTCAGTGTTATGTTTTCTCTTTTCAAATTGTACTTCGTACCTCCTTCAAAGCCATTAACATTTACTTCCACTGGAACACCAGAGAAATATAAGGAACTCTGCGCTATTGGAGAAGAGGGTAGAAAAACAGAAAATAGATTTTTCTCCCAGTCTTTTTCATGTTTTGGTGAATGGACCTGTTGTTGTCAGAGGATAAAAACTCAATTCTGGGGACTGGCACTGAATGGCACTGCTATGGAAAGCTTCCAAAGAAAAAAGGGTCTGGTCCATTGAGATGATTAGACCTCAGTGAAAATGTAGAGGTTTTAAGCTTTAATAACTGTTAATTATAACAGATACTAATTTTTCCTCTTTATGTATTGAATATAGGAGCTTTCCTATGAATAGTTAGAAACACTGAACTAAGACGTATGTACATGGTGTACTAATATTACAGGAGTGAAAATAAAGGAAGGAGGCAGAAAGAGCAAAAGACATAAATAAACTGGGGGCTCCAGGGTCACTCCTTGGGCGAAAAACACATCCCTGTTGTTGCCTCCATCTCTAGGACAAACACGCTGACTGAGCACCTGACATTGGCAAAGCACCACCTCTTCCCCCCTGAGCCTCCAAACTTGGCTCCTGTGCCCATCACTCCACTCAAACAGTCCTCTTTGATGTAATAACTTCACTACATCTTTGATGTAATCCTTCATTAAAACTCCCTTGATCTTCCCGTTCTCCTCATCTTTGTTATGTGCATTATTCAGGATAGGCAAGGTTATGATGCAGTAACAAACACTCCCCAAATTTCAATGGCTTAAAACAAGAAAGATTCATTTCAGGCTTACATCACATGTTCACTGCAGGTCAAATGGAGCTCTTCATCTTCCTCCCTCTGGGACCCAAGCACACTGAGTGGTCACCATCTGGAATGTTCCTAGATGCTGTGGCAGAGGGGGCAGTGCTGTGGAGGCTTGCACACAGGTAATTAAGTGCTTGGGCTGGGAAGTGACACACCTCTACTCACAATTCATTGGCCACCTAATCTTATGGTTCCAGCCAAACACAAAGGAGCCAGGAAATGCAATCCTACCATATTCCTAGAAGGTGGAGAACAGGAAACATTGAGAATCTAATTAAAACTATCAGACTTTTATTTCATATAATGCAGTAACAAACCCTCCCTCCAAATGCCGCATCCATGTAATCCCAAGAGATTCAAAGATCCCACGTATCCACTGACTCCCAGCAAGGTCTGGAACAAATGAAAGAACATCCAATGTGCTGGGCCTCCTCCCTGACTCGTTTTCCCTCTTGACTAGTTTTCATAACTATACTCTGCTGATCCTTCTTATATTTCTGAGAGTTTTCTTTTTTGCTTAATTTTCTTTGCTTCCTTCCAAACTGTAGCATTTGTCAAAATGTACCCCTTCACCTCAAGTCCCCCCATCACTACCCTAACTCTACACTTTCTTCAAGACCGTAGTCCAGTTCCTACCCCTCCATGAAGTTGTATCCGGCTAACAGTAGTCTATAATGTTATTATTTTTTTCCGAATTCCTCAAGTACTTAGCCTAAACCACATAATGAACTTTCAGCACCACGCTGGCTTGCAATCAATATTCTGTAGTTGAGTCCTGTCTGTGGCCCTGTTCTTTCCATGTGACGGTCATGTGTTTGAAGGCAGGGCCTTGCCTTCTACTCCTTCGCGTGGCAGCCTAATAGGGTGGGGGCACATTTGGGCTCTAAACGCAGGCTCTCTGGAACTGGCAGTCAAAAGACCTGGGTGCTGGTCCTGCCTCAGTCACTAAGCGTCTCTACTCTCTTCCTTAGCACTCTTCCCCTGACCCCTCAGAAAACTGAGATGGTTGGGACGAAAGCGCTCCAAAGTTCTATCCAGGTCTTATGAATCGACTACTGGGCAAGTTACTGAGAAATCAGTTGACGTCATCTCCTCATCCCCAACTAGAATGAATACTCCCTCCCTCTGCTGCCCTATGGGAAGGTTATCTGGAGCCTGTTCCTGGAGCTCAAGCAGGGCAGAAAAGAAGAGGGAAGGCGGTGGAACTCCCTCAAGCAGGCTATTGTTTTGAAAGGTCTAAGCCTTGGGAAAGGACCTTGGATCTCCCAGTGGCAGAAAGGAGAAGAGATTTTGGCATTGGGAAGAGGTAGGGGAGAATTGTCCAACCTGGAATGTTGAATCCCCCAAAGCTGAGTAGATTGACAGGGGCCGTAGATTCCATGGTGGCTCCAACCTGCGCCCAGCTCGGTGCCTCCCAGTGGGCAGGACGTGGGTGGGGCTGACGGTGGGGGGGATCACGTGTGGAGGCTGGTCACTGCAGCCTCAGAACACTGGAGGGGACCTCCACATTCGGAGCTGCGGCACCTGAGGGCAGCTGGCATCCAGACCAGCAGTGACGAAGAGATCAGCACACAGTGATGACCATATTGTCTTCATGGAAGCCTCCCCTTCCCCGCCCCCAGGAAGAAACCACAAAAAATTACTGAAGTTGGACTTCTGCTAAGAATGGTAAGTGAGAGCTCAGAGCCGGATTTGACTTTTAAAAGTGACCCTTTTCTCACCTCGATTTCACAGACCAATTTGTGAACTTAGAGATCCAGGATCCGTCATTCCTCAGCATAGGTGGGCAGAGTGACACACAGCAAAGTCAAAGCCCAGGCAGGCCATTTCCTCTGTTAAGGTCCTGGTCCCTAAACGGTACTGGAGCCTTCAGAGTTTAATGAGATGTGCATAATACTTTGGTGGGCAATCAGATGCAAACTCACTAATAGCTGTTGATAAAAAGGAAGCAGGCTTGAGAACCAGACACCAAGGGCAGCTGTCCTGTGTGGGAGAGGGGGCTGAAACAGTGGAGTAACAAAATCAGGAATGACTGTTGGCGGGTGGGAGGGTGGCTCTTCAGGCTTCCAAATCCTGGGCTCCTCCTGGCAAAACCAAGGCCTTTCTAAAAACAGGGCCTGTCAGGGTGGCTGTACTCGTATGCCACATCAACAGGGCAGGTTTTCTAGATACTGAGTCAAGAGCACCTCAAAGAAACAGACAAGATCATATTATTATTAGAATATTATTTATCATGTATATGTAATACTTATTATGTGCCAGGTATTGAACACCCTCTTTTACTTTACAGAGCAACAGTGTTGGATAGGAGCTGTTATTATTATTATTATCCCATTTCACAGATGAGGAAACTGAGGCTTGGGGCATTTAATAACTTGTACAATAGCAAACCACTTGTAAAAGGCCGAGGTGACCTTCTGAGCCAAGGTAGAGCAGATTCTAAGATCTGAGCGTTTAGCTCTCACCCTCCTGGTCACTCCAACACTTGGCCGAGGTGTGGGTCCTCTCCCATCTCCAGCTGGCTGGGCTCAGCCCCTGCGCCAAATGTTTTTGTTTCCAAGAGTTATGCTGATGTACTGGCCACAGAGGTGGCCTCAGGCAGTGGGGGGCTGAGGAGAAGCAGGGGAGAGAGAGACAGGTAGCCCCCAATTCAGTCCAGGAATGTGGCTCCCTCTAGGGGCCACAGGAGAGGGCAGAGCAAATGGAGGTGTCAAACTACCAGAAAATGTCATTTGGAACGCAAATACAGCACGTGAAATACCCTCCCTTTGCTACAAGAGATGAGGGGTTTCGGCTCAGGATAGAGAATAGAGGGGTTCCAAACATGGACTCTGGCGTCAGCACCTGTCTGGGGTCAAGTCCTTAATCTAAGCCTGTGTTTCCTTACCTCTGCGAAGTAGGGATGATCATACTACCTACCTCATAGGATTATTGTGAGGATTAAATGGAAGTACGCGTTAAAGCATTCAGCACTGCACCTGACACGTATTCAGTCTTCAATAAGTGGTATCTAAAATAACATAATAGCAACCATAAAATAAAAGCGGTAACAAAAAACGGGTACTAAGCGTTTCCTGCTCCCTCACAGTAAATAAATCCTCGTGAAAGAAAACTCAGCTTGGTAGTAATTAAATAAGTTTGGGATGAGGAGATTGCCCATTTTTCTCCTCCTAGAGTATCTACTTGCAAAGTCAGCAGGAATCTGAGGCCACATTTCTAAATGAGATTGAGCATAATGGGAACTCCACTCACCCGACAGCACCTGACTTTCTTTCTTTTCACTTGTATGTCCATAAATAAACTGTATATACATGAATAAAATACATGTGCTGCTTTCACAGCTCATTGCGTTCTCTCTCGGGTTCCTAGGGACCCCTGCTCCAGGTGTGTGAATGTCCTGGTGATATTTTTAATTACAGACATAAGTCTGTGGCCCAGGTATGTGAAAGCAAGTCCTCAAATCAGGCACATTTCCCTTTGAAAGAAACTTCCAGCTCAATTCCAGGGGCTTCTGCATCTCTTGATAATTACCTCTCTCTCATTACACCCCGGCCCAGATGGAACAGGCCAAGCTGTTTTCAGATGTGACGCTGTGGTCGGTCTCCCTCTGCACCTCCGCAAAATTCCAGGCAGGTCTTGAGCCTCAGTCAAATTAGGACAACCGCCTCCAGCTGTGTACATCTCATTACAACTTCCATCTCAGGAAGAATCTTGGCTGTATTTCACATCTGGTCATCCGCTTATTAATTACGTACTTCTTAGAACAACTGTGCCTAATTAGGACAGAGTGGAGACCTTTGCTGAGACCAGTCATTCTTTGTTTTCTTGTTCTCGGTATCTCATTTCGCTCCCTCCAAATTATGCCCAGTTTGTTTTCCATCCCCGCCACATTAAGACAATTGCTCTCAGGTATGTGTATTCCAGCACACGCTCTGCTTTTCAAAGCTCCTTGTTTTCACATCCTGCCAGAAGGACGGCCACTTCGCTGGTTTTCTCATTGCGTTTGTCTCCAATGGAATGAGTCTAGCTTGCGCTTGTGGGACCCTGGTTACCCTCTGTTGTTTACTGTGAATTTTCTGTGCCCTGGTCCTGGGGAAGCAGCCACAGCTACGTCTCAGAGCAAGAATCCTGAACGCAATGGCATTGGTACATTCATGGAGGCTGTGAAGCGGGAATCCATTTGTTCCATCAACTTCCACGCTCTTTGCTGGTTAAGGAGGGAAGAGTGAATAGTGAGATACAGGCCAGGGCTTCCAGAAAGGCAAAGCTCAGAGAGAGCAGAAGAGGGTTGGGCTGAAGATTTCAGTCCTCAGTCCTACCAGATGTCTTCCTAAATGAAAGGGGAGCCTTGGGCTATATGGACTCTGACGAGGGCAAGATCAGAGTGGAAGTACCAGCGCCATGTCACGAGGGACTGTCTCTTTTGCTTGCCATTGCATGAATCCGTATCCGGATTTGTTATTGCTGTAACCGGCAATCATATCCTTTTGACAATGAATGCCTTAGCGCTAAGACATTCATGGATATGACTTACAGTAAGAATGATCAGGCTTTGGTTGCCAGTTCAACTTGGCTGCATTTGAGGTTTTCTTCTCAAGCTATTTGAAACACAAATTAATGACTGTCAGGCCGAGAAAACATTCAGGCAAGAACGATGTCCTGGAGAGAGGCTGGGGCTTCTGTGAGTGAGGTCACTCTGCCCAGGGCTGTAATTCCAGGTGGAGAGTCCCCGCCACATCCTGCATGACAGGCCGTCTCAAGGGTCTGGGCTGTGGGAGCTCAGGCCTGGTCCTACCACTGAAGTTGAGCTGATTTGCCTCCTCAGAAATGAACTTGTCTTTCAGAGCCTGGAAGCAGGGGTCCTCTTCGGCCAAGGGCTGCACGAGGAACGTATATCCTTGTTCCTCATCTAATCAGCAGAGATGTAATCACGTGTGAGAGGGAAAAAGTTCTACTTGGGCAATACGACTAAAAACACCTCATTGTGAAGTAGGAATAAAAACACTGTACAAGGATGAAAGTCCCTGAGAGAAACTGTAACCATAGCACAGGTGTAAATGAGGGCTCATGGGGTGAACGGCACAATATTATCCAGAGTATTGTTTACAGATTAAGAGGTGTACTGATAAGTGATAATAAGATAATCGAAAGTAAGAAAACACGGCAGAAGAAGAAACCACTGTCAGCAGGCAGTTCTGAGAACACGATTTACCAAAATCTACCAAGAGTTGGATCCTATCCTTTGAATGAGTACCTCTTCTTCAAGGAATTTATTCTAAAGGAGGCTGAGTTGGGAGAGACTCCTTTAATATTTTCCAATCCCTTGAAAGAAAGTAGTACTGGCGACATGGTTGTGGGACAGCATGCTAAGTCCCAGAGAGTAGATGACAGTGACGGTAAGAGAAGGAAGCTCTCTCTGGGGCTGCTCTTGCTTGTGGAGCTGGTTCTCTGATGACCGGGCTGGATCTCACCTCAGGGTCCTCCTTCCTCGTGCTCTTGTCTGTTCTCCACCTCCACACCCTTCCTCATGAGCCCTCTCCATGGTGCTGACAGTGGTATAGACAGTAACCCACGCACGTCCATCCCATTTGCCGCTTTGTAGAAGAGCGAGATAACGGTCTGCTTTGGCTTAGTGCCCTTTCTGGGGAGGCCTATTTTACTGGCCTTTTTAGCTGCAAAAGCACATTTATGGAGTGGTCTTCATGGCTGGAAACGAACTCTTGTGGCTACATATCAGTGTCAGTTGAGGTTGGACCCCGCCCTTGGCAGACCCTGGCTCTCTTTAGTGATGTCCGGTCATGGCTGTGAATGGCACAAAAGCAGTCTCACAAAACATCCCCAGAGTAGGACCACAACAAGTAGAAGTCTTCACTGTGTCCCAGAAGGGGGTAGGTCTTGAGGCAGCTGTGCCATCTCCATGTGCATCCACGTGACCACCCACCGAGTGTGTCACTGGCTATCCTTGACCTGTCGAAGAATAATGACTGATGCACCATCTTGCACAGAAATTCAGGACAGAGAACCCTAGATCGCTTTTTCTGTGCAGAATTGACCTTTTTCAATCTTATCATCGTTGTAAGCAAAGCAGGGATTTCACTTTTCTAAGCGCTCCCCCGAAGCAGCTCATGTGGTCATTTGTCTGCCGGTTCTCAGTGTGTTTGGCATTCTACTCTGTCCAAACCCATGTCCCTTCCCACATCCAATCAAATGATCCTAGGCACTCCCTCATCCCACCCTGGCTCTTCTGGCCTCCCTATCACCACTCCAAGGTTCTTTGTCTAGAGTGGACAGGAAGGGGAAGAAAAGGCACAGGAGCTCTGTGGGCAGGCCACGGCCACTAAGGGGAGGCTTGCAAACCACAGTGATCAGCTCTGATCTCCCCTCGTCTCCCTCTTCCCACCTGCACTTCTCGGGGAGACTACTTCCAGTGATGCTGTTTAGGGGCAGTACATTTTTCCATGGTCATCTCCCATATAGATTCAACTTCTCCCCAGTTGGGCATCTGAAGCTACACAGATTTACAACATTCCTTCCAGAATCTCCTGGAAGACCATCTTCCAGCTGCCTGTTGAGTTCCCTTCACAGATGCCCCACTGGCCTGATTTCTAACCCAGCCCCGAGTGCACATCTCTTAACGATTTTGGTTAGAGTCCGGTTCCCATCCCGTCTTAGAGGTAGGTAATAAGGGTGTCCTCATTACTGAGGATCTGCCCCCCTGCCCAGCAGCATTTGGTACATGTTAGGCTCTCAGGGAATGTTTGCTGAATAAATACAAGAAAAACAATACTCAACATTTAAGCTTCTCAAACCATTTTTTAATTTTCTGCTTTTCCCAACAAGACCTAAGTTGTACAAACAGGTGTAAAATTCTGAACCATCAGGGCATAAGGCATGACCTCATGTGGTCCAAGTTCTTTCCACTCTCCTTTCCACGTGTTTTCAAGTTGTGTCCCGGTCAGGACACTGCTTTCTTCTGTGATATGTGAGCCATAGGCAGGAAGAGAGCTTGGAGATATGGGGACAGTGGGGAAGGCGAGTGTGCCAGGAGCAGCGAGCTCCCACACCAGCCGAGGGCAGCCTCAGCTGGTGGGTGCACAGAGGAGGAATGTCACAGCTGTTCCGGCTTCCTTTCACTCAGCTGGCAGGCCTGGGCTACTTTCTAAGATGAGACACACCTAGGGGCTCCCAAGGAGAGTAAGCACTGAAGAATCATTCACACCCAGACAATGTTTCAAGTGAGATAAAAGAATTCTCTAACCATCATTTTCTCTTGGAGAACAGAGGAGAAAAATCAAGAAGAGGGTCGAATCGCCTTTTCCTTCTTTCATTTTCGTCATTGATTTGATGGTGCTTGGTTTTGATACAGCCGAGAAAAAAAAAAAAAAGGCATCAAACCAACCTATCACCTGGGTCCAGGCTACTGCATACAAAACTCTCCCAAGGATTGAGATAAAAGGATTTTTTCTCCCAATCCCTGAAGAGGTCCTGTTTCGGTCAGGGAAATTTGTTGAAAACTGCAGGCAGCTGAGAAGCCATTGGCAATAGAGACAGAAAGCAATGCACATACACTTAGCGAACTGCAAACTGACGAGGTCAAGACAGTAAAAATCCTACTGTTTATGTAATAGAACCCTATTAAGTGATTTTAGGGAGGGACTAGAACTTAGGAACAATCTACTTACCAAAGATTGCTGGGTATTAGTCATTCATGCATTCATTGTTTTGCAGAGTTCAATTCGACACAACCTTCCACCCCATCCCACCCTAGGCCCTTTGGAATTGACGGCATCAAAGTAAATGTTCAATCCAAACATTCTGTACTGCGAAGTCCCTTTACAGTTTATATGAAAAACCAAAACTAAAGAGAAAAGAACCCTTACAACTTCTCTCCGCTCAAGCATCAGCGTAGAGGAAACGAAGTCAGCTCAGAATATACAAAATAACATACCAAAGAAAGGAGTATGACCAAGGAAACAAAATGACCAGTCCCCCGCCCCCTCCCGTGGTGTACCCATTACACCGTAGTTATTTTCTTGTCCTTGGTGGCTTGCTTGATGGCCGCCTGCTCACAGATGATCTCCTTGAGCCGCTGCAGCCGCATGTTCTGGGTGGTCTGGTCTCCCACCCCCGTCTGGCTGCGGTGCAGCAGCGTCAGGGCGTGGATGTACTCCAGCTCTGTGTACTTCACGCCCTGGTCCACTACCAGGTTCAGGAGTTCATCGGCCGTGTTGTACAGCATCTCGTAGTACTGCCTGAGAAAGCAAGACACAACACTGCTCACTGGCTCCGTCGTCAGCAATCTATGTGGTTTCAGTGGTAATGAATGTGCTATTTATAAACTACTTAGTTTATCTATTCAATAAACATTTATTGATCACTAGACATTGTTCTGAGCCCCATGAATGTAACGGAGAACAAGACCGACATGATCTCCATCCTCTTGGAGCTCACTTCATGAGAAGTCTAAATGAAGACCCAGGGACACCTGTCATCAAGGTCTCAGTTCACTCAAGACTTTCTCCTAATTTTGCATTTGCCTCAGGAGATCAAAAGAAAGAGAAGTTGGCGTACAGAAGCAAGAGAGAGAAATAACCATCTGGCAGGCATTGCTAGTAGTTTTTGTCCCATTCAATCCCTCATTCATTGACTCATTCATTGGAAGCTCTGTGAAATACATGGTTTTCTCCATAAAGTGGGATAATAATAGTATCTCTGAAGTTACAGTACCTCTTAGGTTGTTGGGAGAAGTAGTTAATCCATATAAAGTACTTAGAATGGTGCCTGACACAATTCTACCTGCTCCATAAACATTAACTATTATTACTGGAAATATATTTATAATAATGTATTAATAGTAATGTAATAATAGTAATAGTAGCATATAATGATGAGCAAGACACAGCCCCTTTCCTCAGATAGCTCAGAGACAAGTAGGGAAAGGTAATGAAAAGCACAGAAAACTGCTAGCAAAGTTAATTTCCATGTACTGTGTCATGTAACCCTCACTACACCTAGGGAGCTATTACTCCCTTTTCTCAGATAAGAAAGCTGAAGCCCAGGGAAGTTATAGGACTTGCCCAGTGTCACAAAGACATTTGTGGCTGTGACAGAATGAACCCAGGCTTCTGACTCTTAAGTCCAACACTCTTCTTCACGGACAAAGACAAGAATGTTCCAAGTGCCCGGAGTGAGGTATCAATGGTATGAATTTCCAGCAGAGGAAGGAGGAATCACACCATGTTGAAGGGAGGTGAAGGATCAAGGAAGACTTCAAATGGGGTAGGATACCGTCAGGCAGGGCTTCCAGGAAGGAAATTCTAGATTAAAGGAAAAGAAAAGAGATGAGCAAAGACAGGGAAGAGTAATCTGGTTAGCCTGGGGAGTGCAGCTGAATAGCGGAGAGTCAGGGCAAAAGGCAGTGAAGGACAGAGGTAGAGAGTCTAACAACATCAGGACAGTTAAGTCAATAAAGCACGTTAGGTCTAGATAAGTCAAGAAAGCACCTCCCATCTGGGGCCCCAAGTTCTGCTGAGAACAGAGGCACCATTCCAAGTTGTGCTTCCGGAAGGTTAATGTGACAGCAGTATGCAGGATGGTCTGGGAGGGGACCAGGTATAATTCTAGCAAAAAGGAAGGGCCTTGAGAGCCATTTGGCTCAAAGCCATTGGCCCAGGTGATGGAGAGAAGAGTAGTGCCTTCTAATGTAAGGGAAGCAGGCATTAGAGTGAATGTGCAGTGCAGAGAAAACATGAAGCTGGGAGCAAAGGACAGAGAGGGCTGCCACTTGCCAATCTTAACACCAACATGATGCCACTACAGTCCTCACCGAGTCTACTGGGCTCTGAGGCTATGACTTGCCCAGGTACTACAAATGCCCCGGGAGGTAGAGTTCAGTGCAGGCTCTGAGCCAGTGATGCTATCATAGCCAAAGGACAGAGGAGCCTCCCCAGGGACAGTTTACTTCCTCTTCTCATCCCCACAGAAAAGGTGGCTCTTCCAGGATTGAGGGGACAGACAAGGCAGTTTGCCCAAGGCAACTTGGGGGGGCGGGTGAAGGGGCCTTTCAGGATCACTTGCTCCAAAATCTTGTACTATTGGACTTGGAGCCTTGGGATCTTGGATTTCTTCTTCATCAGGAACATCCTGAAAAAAAAGACTATCCTATGGGAGAACTAAGCCATCTTTATGGTAAGGAATACATTCTGGGAGCTTGGTAATTTCAAGAATACTTTATAAACTGCTGCTACAACTGGGAAAGTGGCAAGAGCGCTGGCATCTTTTCACGTTGCTAGTTCATTTTCCTGCTTTGCTAAGCCGCCTTTTCCAATTAACGCTCTTTTTTTTTTTTGCGGTACGCGGGCCTCTCACCGCTGTGGCCTCTCCCATTGCGGAGCAAAATACATGTTTGAATCTAGAATTGCCACATGGAATGAGAGAGAATTGGGGGCTCATGGTTCTTTCAAAGCTAGAAAGGACTTGATAGCTGCAGTTCCAGAATGGTGATTCTCGAACTATAGAGTTACTGGGAACTCATGAAAAGTACAGATTCCTGAGGCCCCATCCCCAGATACTGCGATTCGCAAAGGTTTGGAACC
This sequence comes from Leucopleurus acutus, assembly GCF_964270905.1. NCBI lineage: Eukaryota > Metazoa > Chordata > Mammalia > Artiodactyla > Delphinidae > Leucopleurus > Leucopleurus acutus. The sequence continues at coordinate 90,206,433 of NC_139144.1, read as the reverse complement.
AGCCAGGACTCTGAGCCAGAGTTTGTTTGATGGGGGAATAGTTACAGACCCCTTCCCATCTGCTTGAGCCAAGGATCTAAAAGCATTAGGGAAGAAGACAGAAGCAGTAAGTGGGGTTGTGATGCTTTTTGCTGAGATTAAACCAAAAGAATTGGGTTTCTTTGTATTATGATGTTGATATTTTCATCATTCATTTTAAGAAGTAACACTGAACCCATTAGACCAAACGAAATTGGATTTCTTTTGAAAAATCTGATGAATTGTTTCCAGGGATACTGGCTGGTTTTCTACAGAGACCGCTGTTCCATGCTGGGAGCAGACACCAAAACAAAGATGCCTGGATTTCTAGACCTGGAGCCTGCAGCGTGATAAGTGATAAAGGGCACGCCACTTAAGTCCTTAATGTTTCAATATCCTCTGTGCAATGAAGACCTTTATAAATCCCAGGATGACACTCTGAAGTGGACTGAGAGACTAAAAGAGTCCTCAAGAGCCTCAGATGAACAGTGCCCCAGAATTGCAAAGCTGAGTTATTAAACAAAATTGACAGGTAACTGATGGCGTATTTTCTATAGTTAGGGGAAAAAAATCCCCATAACCATGATGATATATTAGATCATAAAGAAACATAGATATTTAAGACAGAATGCAATTCATTCATCTTTCAGAAGAGTACCTAGGAGCAAAGACTATACTAAATCAGCAAAGCAACAGTTGTACTTGGAGGTGGAGAAAGGGTGCTACAAGGTGCTCTAAGGAGGAAATGTTTAGGAAAATGCCTCAAACTACACAATTAGAATGAGCTTCCATGGTAAACACTGACACGCTGAAATGAACGTGTAACCCAACTGGAATAAATAATTTCTCAGGTCCCAGGGAAATGAAAGCTTGATCTTTATCATCACACATTAAAAGAGCAGCCATGGCTTCCAGGGCACCACATTTTATATGAGATAGCACTTGACTTAGCTGCCTGGATGGGACCAGTGAACACATATTTGATTTAAGCCTTTTTTGGCTCATGACTTGTAGAGCAAGTTTCTTCATAGCCTGTGATATTCAGGGTCCAGTTGCTAGACGTGGACCAAATATCCCATTCCAGAAACCAGAGATCCATGTCCCCCTTAGGGATGGAAATTTCTGTGAGGAGGTGGTTCTTCCCTGTGGTTTCTCTCTCCCTTTGCTGTGGGCCTTTGGGCAGAGTTCCCAAAGTGGAGAGGGAGGGGAGTGCAGAGATAGAAAAGTGATGTCACATAGACTGGTCTCACAGTCTATAACATGACAACGTTTAAATTTTGTTCGGGTCCAAACAGATAATTTTCTCATATCTTCCTCATGTTTCCTTTATCCACAGACTGTTCTTCCTTGTGTTTTTATCTTCTTATTTTACTTCAATGGTATTGCACTGCAACTTTTTCTCCCCAGTGATTCTATCTGAAAACATTCATACCAGTAAGGATACGAAGGACATTTTGATAAGCTGGGCAGATCTTCTTTTTAAAGCGTAAAAATAAAGTTTATTTTGTTTTTCTGTGATTGGAAAATTAATACACGTGTCATATAAGATATACAGACTATACAGAAAGATTAAGCGGAAAAAAAATTACTCATATCATTCCATCATAAAGACATACCACATTTTGGCATTTCCTTCTAGATTTTTTCCCCCACATGTAGTAGCCTACCAATTTCTTTCTTATAGTTGAAATATTTCAGCTGACACACTATTGGACACTTCGGTTGTTTCCAATTTAAAAAACTTGCTTTCCTGAGGACAGATTTCCAAAGCAGAATTAGTCAAAAGATAAGAATATTTTTTTAGGACTTCGGCAATGCCACCAAATTGCTTTCTAAAAAACTTGTATCAATTTATCTTCATACCAACAGCATATGACAGCACCTAGCCCCTCATATTCTTTTTTTTTTAATTAATTAAGTTTTGGCTGTATTGGGTCTTCGTTGCTGCGTGCGGGCTTTCTCTAGTTGCGGCGAGCGGGGGCTACTCTTTGTTGTGGTGCGCGGGCTTCTCATTGCAATGGCTTCTCTTGTTGCGGAGCACGGGCTCTAGGCATGTGGGCTTCAGTAGTTGTGGCACGCAGGCTCAGTAGTTGTGGCGCACGGGCTTAGTTGTTCCACGGCATGTGGGATCTTCCTAGACCAGGGATTGAACCCATGTCCCCTGCATTGGCAGGAAGATTCTTAACCACTGCACCACCAGGGAAGGCCCCCCTCACATTCTTTTAATTTATATGAGGTTGAACAATTTTTTATCTACATATCAGTTTTTAACGTACATGGGTATGCACACATGTATAAGCAAATTGTCGATATCTTTGTATCTTTTGCGTGTTAGTGTTTTTCTTACTTCTATTTCAGAGCGCTTCATAAATTTTTACAGGTACGAAGGAAGGAGTGCTCTAGTCTCTCATCCCTGGTTCTCCCTCCCACTTTGCCATACTCAAAGTTATCACTGTATCTCTAAAAGCTACTGGAAACAGATTCAGTTCTCTTCTTTGTCAAGTGAGGGAAGAAAGCCCTAATAAGACCAGTTATTCCCAAGCCAGGCACGCCTCATTCCTATACCTGTAGGAGGCGCATAAAGTCTGCGTGTGGGGATGAAAGGAAGGCACCGACTGGGGGACTGTTCACTGACTGGGGGACTGTTCACAGCTCCTCCATCTGCCCCCCTCTACTGGATGGTGTTCAGATTCCTAGATCCCCAAATGGAAACTACATTTTCCACAGATATATAGCTATGTCACAGGCTGGGTTTTAGAATTCGTCTTGATCGTAGTGATAGTTAACAGTAATGTTGAACTTTTAGATGCATTAACACATTCAACCCTTTGAAGTAGCTTCTGAGATCACCTACATTTTACAGATAAGCAAACTGAGTTTTAGAGAGTGTTGAGTGATTTGTTCAAGGCTTCAAAATGAAGGACTCTGAACCCTATACTTGCTCTAAAGTCACTGTAATACAGAAATATATGAACCTGTAAAAAGCGGAAGTACTAATTACAAAGGATACTTGTCTAGCTAATTCATTTTTAGTCAGGATTTAGGAAATATGAATTAAATAAAATTCACATTCAACTGTGCCTTCCATTGTAATGGAACAAACTAGTATTGTGGCAATTCAAAATTCATTTATACAATTCACAGTAATATTTGAATAACACTGGATTTGATCTGAGAATTCACTGCTCTAAACCAAATAATGAAGTCATGTTGTATATTCAGCATTCAAGAGTTACAGGAGGGCTTCTGTAACTGGTGGTGCAGTGGTTGAGGGTCCACCTGCCAATGCAGGGGACACGGGTTTGTGCCCCGTGTCGGGAGGATCCCACATGCCACAGAGCGGCTGGGCCCGTGAGCCATGGCCGCTGAGCCTGCGCGTCCGGAGCCTGTGCTCCGCAACGGGAGAGGCCACAACAGTGAGAGGCCCGCGTACCGCAAAAAAAAAAAAAAAAAAAAAGAGTTACAGGAAAGACTTTTGGCTTTTTCATTCTGTCACCTCTCTCTACTTCTCCCTTTTTGCCCCTCCAATCTGGTAATGGACAAGGTGCCCTTTCTTTCCAAAAGTTGGCTGCCTTTCTGATTCATTACTTCCTCGAGGAAGGGGGATAATTAAGTCATTTCATTGTGAAGACTGTCTCATCTAGTCCTTCCCGAGATAACGATAGTATTAATGTCAATAAGAGAATTAGGCTCTGAAGCTGACTTAAAATGTAAGTTTCAAAGGAAGAAAAATTTACGTGAATATAACTTAGCATCGACTATAGCCCCCCAAATTCTTTTTAGCCAATAGTTGCAACATTATGAGCAATTTAATAAAAACCCAGGAGTTGATGGGTCACTAAATTGTCAGGTAAAACATTCAACTCCTGTTTTCTCTACTCACTCAATGGTATACATGGTAATAAGCAGGGAGATGGAAAGAGAAAAGAAAGGAACTGAATAATCCATAAACCAGATAATCATCCCATGAATAACTGAGAGGTAGTTACAGCAGAAAGACTTAGAGGAGTAAATACTCAAGAGATCAACTAAGCTCAGATTCTGGTTAAGTCTTTCATTCCTCCCTAACTAGCTGTGTGACCTCGGACAATTGCTGTCAGCTTTTCGAATCTCTGCCTCCCCCCACGTGAAAAACAAAGAGGTTACAGCAGATGCTATCTTAGCGCTGGCATTAAAACCTTTACAGCATCCTCTGCTTAGTCCTTTAAAATCACGGGCTTCTAGCAGAATTAGTTGATGCTGACTTTCCCTAAGCTATGGGAAGCAAGATGCAGTAGTGATTGATTCAAAAACGTTCTGAACAAGTGTAAACTTAGCTCAGATGTACTTTCCAGACCAGTGATAAATGGATGGTAATTCTGTGTGTCAGAAGAATAAATTAGTTTATTAAAAAATATAAGATAATTGCTCTCATTTGTCTTTCCCTTAAAAGAGCTTAGAGTTTATTACAGACATGATTGAAAATTCTAATTTGAAAGAGTTGAAGTTATTTCCATTCCAGGAATGAGAAAACTAAGGTAGAGAAAAGCTAAATAATTTTCAGAGCATCAGTGGCAGAATTAGATTTGTATTCTATATGGGGATAGTTATTAACACTCCGCACAAGAAGTTGTGCAGGTCTTTTGTTCTCACCAGGACAATCTGAAGAGAGGTAAAGAAGGCCAAGGTAAAGAGGGGTGAAGAGAGGTAAAGAATGGTCTTTAGAAAAAAACAGTGCATAAATTCCCTCAGCTGGTGGCAGCAGAAACCCATTCAAGAGGTAAAGAGAGCCCGGGAGCCTGCTGCTGTAAGGCCTGCAGAGGTTTCTTTGATGGGTCGTCTACCTACATTTTCTCTGTATAATGAGGCACACACACCACTGCCTCCATCAATGGCACCCATGCTTAAACCACCGTGCTTCAGCAGGACTAGGGGCGGGGTGGCAGTGGCTCTCCAGGGGAGATGTTAAAATTTAAAGTCAGCTGCCTTCATTCTTCTCAGTAACGGACCCTGATTTTTTTTTTTTTTGCGGTACGCAGGCCTCTTACTGTTGTGGCCTCTCCCGTTGGGAGCACAGGCTCCGGACGCGCAGGCCCAGCGGCCATGGCTCACGGGCCCAGCCGCTCCGCGGCATGTGGGATCTTCCCGGACCGGGACACGAACCCATGTCCCCTGCATTGGCAGGTGGACTCTCAACCACTGCGCCACCAGGGAAGCCCTGGACCCTGATATTTTTGATAGCAGTGGCCAGAGCCTTGCTTTATTTCTCTTCAGAAAATAAAACCACTCAAAGGACTTCCTCTGAGAACCAGCCCTTTTGTGATGATGACCCTCTCCCCAGCTCAGTTACACTTGCTGATATGGGAAGAAAATGTCTTTTTGTTCCCTTCGCTGGAAATTCTGCTCCCCAACTTTGGAACACATTCTGAATTTATAAATATCTGCGGTTAGAATTTTCTCCTCAACAACTTAAGGATTCACATGTCACTCTCTGCTACATCAGATAATTTTTTAAATTAAGTTTTCTAAAACAGGGCTAGAGGAAGAGCTGCATTTTAAATTCAGTACAATTAAAACTGTGTCTCTTTGGTCTGGCACTGCCTTTGGTCAAACCCCATTTGTATGAATAATTATTCAGTCCATTAAGAAGTCTGCTCAACTCCTTCTCCCATTTTGAAGGTTTTCATAAATAGTGGTCAGGCACATTTTTGTTTGCACTTGCCAAAGCAATTCTGATGAAGTCATTTTCTGATGTTATCAAATAATGAAATATGAAAGAGTGAATAGAATTATCCTCCTGTTCTGTGATTTTTTTTATTTACGTCCTTCATTTTACTTTCATAATTGTGTTTGTCTCATACTCCTGTAAATGATCTTTTGATTATCAAAAGGTGAGTCCAGGTTAAGGAGAGCTATGCTGTGCTGAATATCACTTAAGAGAGTCTTTTCCATTAAAAAAATATAATTTATTGAATATTACTTTAGAGCCTTCTCAATTAAAATAATAATTTATCTAATATCATAGGTGGATAAAAGGACATAGTATTATGCACTTTGGTGGCCTCAACACTACAAACTGTTTACCAGTTAGCACAAGGCCCTTGTATTGGATATTATCTATATTTCTCAGATTAGCAATCCGGGAAATAACTGCTGAGATATGCTGAATAAAAATAATTCAAAGGCCCTATGGTTTTCTCAGTTTTAAGTAATGAAATGGAATGATCAACTTTTCAATAAATAATGCAAAGGATCTCTTCAAAGGAAAACCCAGTATTATTATTACTAATGCTTAGGAAGCTCTAATAACATTTTAAATGCTAATATAATATACAAAGGTATAGTCCTTGATTTTAAGGAGCTTTTTTTTTTTTTTTAATCTATACTTAAAAAAAAAAAAAAATCCAATCCAGGCCCAGATCAAAGGTCTCTAAGACACCAGGCAAATGTTTTAATTTAAAGTAAAATAAGTCCTGGGCTTGCTAGCCAGCCTGCCTGCTAATTGTGCTACTCTCTTTCGGTACATGAGAAAGAAGAGCTGAAGGGCCCTAGACAAGGTACAGAAACCAAGGTTTCTGCTTCAAGTGATGGAGAAGTGAAGCGGTAACAGGTGCTGGGTTACTGTATTTATAAGATGGAGATTCTTCTCTACCTGTAGTGCTTGGGGAGAAGGGTCAGTGAGGATAGGCATGGACTGTTTGGTCTGATGGGAGAACATGCCCATTAGACTATTAAGCCGATGAGGCCAGGATGATGGATTGATTCTGGTAAGTGCCAGTTAGTTGTATTCTTTAGCTACCGACTCTGACCCTAGCCAGCTACCTCACCAGTGTGTCAAAGACAAAAACTCAGTGAAGCTGAACGGACAGTTCACTGCAAGCCATTATCCCTGCTGGGGGCTTAAGATGCAAAGATTGCTATTCAGCCAGCAGTCCGCTGAGTTACTCAAACCCTGACGCCTTACCCTTTGGTCCTAGGCAGAGACCCTACTATGCTGCTCACTTCTGTTACAGGAAATTTCTCTACTTTGCCAAGACAAAAGACTGTATCTTTTAGGACTGAAGGGCCAGAAGGGAAAACGGTTTTGGCAGAGGGACCAAAAAATCAGGGGATTATTTGAAAATATGAGCATATGCCAATCAGTAGGTCTCAACGGCAAACACTCGAGGGGGTATTTACTAAACCCTTAGGTTATTTATGAAAGGGAGAAAAGCTAAACAAACCAAAGCTACAAAATGGGCCACCTGAGATTCACGGACATGTGACTCAGAACTGATGTCAATTAGAAAAATAATAGACTAAATCAGAAGGAGCTAATGGAAATATGTACCATAACCAGCAGGGTTTAATTAAAGACCCAAATACTCTGACAAACATGATGGATAGCTTTGGATAGCAATATGAATTTGGTGGATGTAAAGACCACTGTGGCTGATATATATTTGGATGTCAGTGAACCATTTTATACAGTGCCTCTAAAGAACTATAACTAGCAAAATGAATTTATTCTGAATGGCTACTCCTGATAGGACACAGACTGAAAAACAAACAAAGGATAACAATGAAGGCAAATCAAATTAAGAAGAGAAAGCATCTACTGAATGCTAAGGACACTGCTTTGTAACAGTGATCTCACCTAATACTTTAATTAATGTGCAAGAACTACAAAGAGTGTTGAAAAGGTCAAATGTTTCTAAGTGGGGAAAGGCTGGGAACAGCAACAAAGTAATAGAAATAATGTAAAGGACACCAGAGAATTTAGAATTATGGGCAGCTAATAACGAAAGGAGATTTATCTTAGAAAAACCCAAGTGAATATGTTTGGAAGAAATTATGATCTCCTATATTCAATAGTTGGGAGAAACTTTAGAACAGGACTGGTAAAAATGGTCCATGAGGGTGTGCGGGGGGGTAAGGGCCTTGAACCAGGGCATTTTTTTTACTTACTATTAAAAAAGTACCCGTTATAGGGCAAGAAGGTGATGATAATCCTTGCCTTTGTTGTACTTCATAGTTCTGTGTTGCTTTATACTATAATCCACTTGAAATAAATCAGAAAAGGGTATCAAATGGGATTAAAGGGACAGAAGACTGGAGGAAAATAGAAGATTAGAAGAGATTCAGTCCAATTTTTGCTCAAATGTCAGCTTATCAGTAAGTGAGGTTTTCCCTGACCACCTTAGGTAAAATGATACCTGGCCCATCCTCATCAAGTTTTGTCCTTTTGCTTAGCTTCTTTTCTTTTTAGCCTTCATCCCCAACAGAAGATAGATATATTTCCAAAATATATTTTTAACATATATGTGGTATATTTAAAAAAATATGTGCATATACACACACACACACAATTAGAGACACAGCATAATACAGTGGTTAAGATCATGGACTCAGGAGTCAGGGGCCTGGGTTTGAATCTCAGTTCCGCCTCTTACTATTTGTATGTTCTTGGGCAATTTATTAACCTCTCTGTGCCTTATTTTCTTCATCTGAGAAAGGAAAAAGTACATGAGGTTGTTACAAGGATCAAATAATGAAGAACAGTGGCTGGAACAGAGTAAATGTTATGTAAGTATTTATTACATAAATTAATGTCTGCCTCCCATCCTAGCATGCAGGCTCTCTGAGGGCAGGGTTGGATTCTGTACCATTCACTGTTAACCCCCTGGGCATCTAGTGAGTGGTGAATAAATGAAAAGGAAAGAATGAATGAGAGAGCCAACAGTCAGTAAATTTCATTAAGTGATAGACCCCAAGATAAAAAAGCAGTCAATGATCCTTTGACCTTGGGAAGGGAGGAACTATGAATAACACAGGTGCTCTGTGTAACAGGCTAAGGGGTATTATTCTGATGTAATTCTGAGGGGGCAATGTGGATGTTTGGGATAACTGGTTGCAGGTGAAAAAGGGGAGGGCACAGAGGGAAGACATCTGTTTTTGGCTAGTCATCTGCAATCCTCCCCAACTCTTCTTTCATTCGCTGGCAGAATTAGACATGAATCCCGTATCATTTACTTAACCTGTTTGACCTAAGAAATTTCTTAGCTTGTCTGAACTTCAATTTCTTCATTTATGCAATAGGGTAGATAATATAACATCACAGGGCAGGTTTGAGGATTAAATCAAACAACATGGTAGAATACCTGCTCTGTAAAAATGGTAAAAAAAAAAAAAAAAAAAAAAGCAAAAACAACAACAAAAAAACCACAGGCAACTTTTATTGTACCAGCCACATATATATTCTCTCTTTGGAGCCGACTTTACCATAATTGTGTGAGGCATCCTATCCTCCACATTGAAATGATTTTTTTATTAATCTTTTCCTGTCGACTCTTGGCTCAAAAGAGGGGTTTCTTTTCTAGCCTTTTTTTCCCTTTCTTTCTAAGATTGGCCTTATGCTTTTAATCCCAATCCCTCCCATTGCCTTTAGGATCTTGCTGGAGTTTTGTTTTCAACTCCTGTATCTACCCCTTTCACAGGTTCTTTCATACCTGCCTTCAAATATCCTTGTTTCTCATATCTGGACAAAAACAAAACCAAACAAGAAACTCTAAGCCCTTCACGCAATCCTGTGTCCACTCTATGTCTCATCTCGTCTCTATTCTCCCTTTCATTGTCAAATTTCTCAAAAAAATCATTTGTATTTGCTATCCTTCAAAAGTCTCCACTTTGTCTGAAACTATATTCAAAAAGGTCACTGATGACATCCTAGCAGACAAACACAGTGGTCTTTCCCCTTGACAGTTTCCATCCTGGACTCACCGTTCCTGGAGCCACGTGGTTCAGACTCCTCCCCCAGCTCCCTGAGTTCCTTCCTTCCCTTTAATGGCTCCTATTCTGTCTGCCCACTGCAGGCCTTCCTCCCAGTCAGGGGCTCGCCCTGCTCTTTGTTCTTCTCTCTCTGCTTCCAAAAGTTTCTATATGAGATGGTTTCTCTCTCATGATCTGGTCTCTGAATAGATCAAAGCTTCATTTTCACTGATTTGCAGACATTTCTATCAGATGCCCTTATCAGGCGGCCTCCCTAACTTGCAAGTTTTGCTTCACAGCACTATAGTTTGCAAAACCTCTGGCTGTCAGTGTCACTTTTGAGTCTTCGCTCTTTATTTCTTTGCCTGATGATCACTAGGTCTATCAGTGCAACATCTTATATATTCATTTCTTCTTACCAATCTCATTATCATAGATCTTAACTATTTAAACTCCTACCTGCGTCTCTCACAATCACTAAGTCCTCCTAGGTAAATCTTTTCCAGTTCTACCTGCATCAGATCACTATTCTGTGTTAAAACAACAACAACTTGTGTATTCACTAGTGCCAATAGGATAAAGTCCGAACTCCTAACACTGACATCCAAAGCCTTGGATTTGGTGCCAATCCCACCTTTTTTCCCCACTTTTCTCCTCTATCAACCTTCTATTGAAGCCAAACTGAGCTATCAATGCCCCTTGAACATATTTAGTTCTTTTTGGCTCTGGGTTTGTGTATTCAAAGCCTAACCTTCAAGATTGCTGAAACCCCTATCCTCTATGAAGGACGCTATCCTAAGCAATTTCTTCCTTCTCTGTTACTTACGGATGCGTCACCCATTTAACATGTATCATCCACAGTAGGATCTGTTTATTTAAAGGACAAAACAAAACAGAGCAACTAAGATTCTTCTGGAACTAGAAATGTAATTTTTAAAAAAGGTATCGGGGTATTGAGTTACTACCTGTGTGAACTTGCAAAAGTTACCTCTCTGGGCTTCAGTTTCCTCAACCATGAAATGAGGATACTGACAATATCCACCTCATAGGGTTGTCAGGAGGATTAACCTAGTTAATATCTGTAAAGTGCACATAATACATAAGCGTTTGTTAAATAAACAAAATAAAAGGGACAAAAAGCATACAGTGCAAAGTCTCTCTCCTCCTTCTGTCCCTTAGCCATCCACCCTGTTTCCTTTCCTGGAGACAATCGCTGTTACAAAGTTTCCAGGGTATCCTTTCAAATACATTTTATATTCAATACATATACAAGCATAGTTGTGTGTGAGTGCACACGCACGTGTACGTATGTGTGTGTGAGCACGCGTGTGTATGTACCCACACACAGCACACATATTTAAAGAGAAGTGGTGTTTACATGCTCTTCTACAACTTGCTTTTTCCACTTAATATATCTTAGATGTGGTTCCATTTCAGTACATATCAACCTGCCTCATTCTTCTTAATAGCTGCAGAGGATTCAATTATACGGATGTACCATAATATATATTTATTATCTTCTCCCAGAATGCAGCCTTCTTGATGACAGAGACTATGTCTTATGACTCCCTGTAGCGTCCTCAGTGCTTATACAGTACCTTTCAAAATTCTTTTTTTGTTTATTTGCTCAACAAATATTTAAGCATCAATTATGCACCAGGTAGTATATTGTAGGTACTGTGGATGCAGAAAAGAGTAAAACACAGTCCTTGCTCTCTGGAGATGCAGAGTCTGGTGTGACACTGGCCACGTATTTACAGTAATGTGACAGCAGCTCTAATAAAGGTACAAACGAGACGATCTAAGATCACCGAGAGGAAGGGCTGTGTACTTTTTAGATCAGTCGGGGAGGCTTTTTTGAGGAGGTGTTACGAGGAGGCAAACATGAGGGAAGGAAAGAACTCTTAGAAGTAAGGGAGGCAGAATGTGTGAAGTGGGTGGGAAGGTAGGAAGAATATGGTATTTGGGGGGAACTACAAATGGTTTATCCCTCCCCAGAGCGCAACGGGTGTGTGGAAGGGGAAGGAGGGATGAGAGGTTAGCAAAGTAAGCTAGACCAGATGATAGCGGACCTTGTGCGTCACAGTAAAGACTGGACTTCGTGGGTGGATCAAAGAAAGGGATGCAGGGTGTGACTATTTTAGAGCTGTTAGCCTTTTGTTTTGCTCAGGTTATTAAGACAAAACTATTATCATCTATTATTACCAGGATTCAATAAAAGAAGGTATTTTAATACTCCTCAAGCAGGAAAGAAATCATCTCAGAACAAAAGGGACATGTTTCCTTTATGAGAGACTCAGAAACTCACTAGACTGTCATTATTTTTCTCATTTTCCTAAGGAAGACAACAGCGGTCTAGCTTCAGTTTCCACGCTGACATTTGGGAACCAAAGCTGTAGTTGATGGGGAGGAATCTGAAGAGAGGAGTTTTGGAAGAAGTCAGACATGATGACAACTGGGTTTTAGAAAGACCTCTCCACGTCTTTCTGTAGGTGGAGGACGGACAGTTGGAGAAGCTAGAGAGCCTTCAGGCTGTCGGACTACCCAGCTTCTCCTTGGTTTGCTCAGATTCTCCTCTATCAGGCCATATCCATCTTCTAGGTTTCCTCACAACTCCTGTTCCCAAGCTTGTAGCTGAACAAAATCAACCTCAAAGAGAGAGAAGGGCGCCAATACCTTGACAGGACAATCCAGGCCCTCACCTCTAGTAGCTTTTGTTCAGGTCACGACTGGCATGAACTATTACAATACCCACTGCCGGGCTGAGATGAGGCAGAGAGGAAAGGGAAGACAGGCAGTAACAACAGGAGAAAGCAGGAGGGACACCTTGTACCAGAAGCTACCTTCTATCCCTACTCCTCCACTGGTCTGGTTGAGGGAGCTCAATGTGAGGGAGAGAGGATTTAAGACACTTACTGTGAGGTCGGATCTTAACAAACGGCACCGCGAAACAGAGGAAAGCTTCAAGTGAGCTTTATTAGGGAGCGCTCCCGGCGAGGTTCACTGGTCCGAGAGAAAGGGGGCCAGAGAAGTCGCAGCCGGGCGAGGGTTGGGCAAGATTTTATAGGGGAAGAAGGGAAAGGGGTGTGGTGAATCTGGGAGGGCGCAGGGTATTCCTTATTTGGTGGTCTTTTCGGGTATCCTGGGGGACCGATAGTCCCGCCCCTCGAAAGGCGGGAAGGCTGGGCCGGGGCGGGGTGGGGGGGGGGGAGTCCCCAGGTCAGTTCCTGGAACTGGGTGGTCCGGAAAGTCTCCAGGTCAGTTTCTGGAACTGGGTGGTCCGGAGAGTTTCAGTCTGATGCAACCTGTGAATCTGATTGCGTTCCCCTGCCTCGGGCCAGTTGGCCTTACACTTACAATTACATATAAAATCATAAATTAGGAGGAAGGTCACTATGTTGTTTAATCTCTTGACAACCACACACATTAGGCTTGATAACCTTAGTTGGCAGATAAATAGAGGGTCTGAGAAGAAGGTCAAGTTCTCCATGAGACTGACCCTAGATTCAGACCCTGGCCCTTTGGATTCTGTACTGCAATTATGGGGAGCTTCTGGGAACACTGGTACTGGGAGCCTCATATTACGTAGCAAGAATTGGCTGGCACTAGGTTCTTAGTTTATAATCGGGATTTGAGTTCCTAGAGGGTGTCTGGAGAAAAATGACACATAATGGGATAAAATTAACCATAGGAAAATTCATTCTTAGAGTCAGCAGAGAAAATCAGGCCTTGAGGGATGGAATAGCAATTTTTTTAAACTGACCCTTTCCATTAAAAAGACTAATAGTAAGACTGATCAACAATGCCTTTCTCCTAAGTCTGTATATATAAAGAAAAGGGCCTTTGATGGGGAAAATACATATAGCATTTGCATTCCTTTTTTAGGAAGAAAAAAGTATCACATTTGAAAAACCTCCCAGAAAGGGCAAGTTCTGAGAGAAAGGTCTTTCAGTATGCTTAATACTTCTATTTAAATGCTAATGCTAACCTATAGCTCTGGACCACACAGAAACTAGAGTTTTCAAAGAGCAGAAAGTGAATTTAAAATGAAAACTTAATTTCTGGAATAAAAGATTTTCTTAAAATTTCTGCAGAGAAGCTAACACACAGAGTCTCGTGACAGGAATACCCCTCTGATCAGAATGGAAACCAGCCGATGACACAGCAGGTGAGTTTAGTGGCTGAGTGAGGGCTGCCTCCATTGGAAACGGGAGTCTCCCCTCAAAAGGTTTGCCTTTGCAGGTCAACGTCTGTCACAAACTGTGCCTGCCCAGAGGTGGTGCTTTGTCCCCCTCCCTTGTAATGGCCCGTGCTAAAGGGAGTGCTGGTGTTTGGAAGGGAAGCTGGAGACCAAGACAGGAGAAGCACGAGGCCTGGGGTCAGGTGGCCCAGAATAGCCGGGAGGACACAGAGTGCACAGCAAGGGGCTCCTGAGAGGTTCACTATTGCTTTACTTCCCATGGGAACTAACAGTAGTGAATGCAGTGACTGAGGCCCTGAGTGCTGAGGAAACGTCTGTTCTGAAATCAGAGTTCGCAGAGGCTGGGACACCCACATGGCTGCATGGAGGCTGTGCAGGGAACCGAACTCAGAAAAATAAAATCAACCAAAATCAGGAAATACCTGTCCTGGGGGTAGTGACTAAGAAAGGGGTACAAGGAGGCTTCTGGGGTGATTCTAATATTCTCTGCTTTTATCTCGGTGATGGTTATCTGAGTGTATTCACTTTGTAAAAAGTAATCAAGAGCTCCCCTGGTGGCGCAGTGGTTGAGAGTCCGCCTGCTGATGCAGGGGACACGGGTTTGTGCCCCGGTCCGGGAGGATCCCACATGCCGCGGAGCGGCTGGGCCCGTGAGCCATGGCCGCTGGGCCTGCGCGTCCGGAGCCTGTGCTCCGCAATGGGAGAGGCTACAGCAGTGAGAGGCCCGCATACCACAAAAAAAAAAAAAAAAAGTAATCAAGCTGTATAGTTAAGATTTGTAAAGTTTACTGTCTGTATATTATACTTCAATAACAACATATTACCTTTCTTTTCTCGCTTCTCTCCCTACTCCAAACAAAAAAGAAAAGACAAAGAGAGCAGGCAATAGGCCAAGTGTTGGAGTGGGTACCTGGGTTTTTAATTCAGTCTCATATCCTAACATTAAGACAACTGCTAACTTTATGAACCTTGAAAACATCCTAACTAAAAGAAGCTCATCACAAAAGATCACATGCTGTATTTATATGGTACATCCAGATTAGGCAAATCCACAGGGGCAGGAAGTAGATTAGTGGTTGCCAGGGGTGGGGTGGGGGGATGGGAGTGACTGCTTGTGGGTACTGGGTTTCTTTTTGGGGTAATGAAAATGTTCTAAAATTAGCTAGGGATGATGGCTATACATCTATGACTATATAAAAAAAAGTGAATTTCACACTTTAAAAGGGTTAATGTTTATGGTATGTAAATTCTATCTCAATAAAGCTGTTATAAAAATGCTAATTTTATGAACTAGAATCTTGACTTTTTTAAAAAATATTAAAAAAAAATTAATATATCTATTTTTGGCTGCATTGTGTCTTTGTTGCTGCACGTGGGTTTTCTCTAGTTGTGGCGAGCTGGGGCTACTCTTCGTTGCGTTGCGTGGGCTTCTCACTGCAGTGGCTTCTCTTGTTGCAGAATACGGGCTCTAGGCACGTGGGCTTCAGTAGTTGTGGCTCGCGGGCTCTAGAGCACAGGCTCAGTAGTTGTGGCGCACTGGGCTTAGTTGCTCCGCGGCATGTGGGATCTTCGTGGACCAGGGCTTGAACCCGTGTCGCCTGCACTGGCAGGCGGATTTGTAACCACTGCGCCTCCAGGGAAGTCCTAGAACCCTGTCTTAACTCTACAGAAGACGTACATCCACAGCCAATACTGTTGTGAAGATTGATCCATTAATCAAGACATTTGCTGCAGTTCCATGGTCTTCTGTGACATTTGCAGAAAAGATTCTGTAAGCTGCCAGATACAGAAACGTTTTCGCCAGCTCACATTTTCATTACGTGTCCCGAAATGAACTAAAGCCATTTCTCAGGGTTCTACACTTTTGTAGGTTCTGTGACTCCCCAGCATCTTGGCACTAAATGCCTTTGAACTCTCTCCATCCCCATTCTCAAGAAAACTTTACGACAACTCATAATAAATAACCTCCAGTAGAAAAACAGGTTAGGATTGGGAGCAATTCTATGTGTATGTTTACAGAGTAATAGAAATATAATTGAGTCAAAGATACAGTAATGATTATACTAATGTTTTTATTAAGGGGAACAATGACTACTTATTTAACACTTGCTATAAGCCAAATGCTTTAAGGTTTACCTGATTTCATCCTCACAATCGAGCATCACAAGGGCTAAATACCTAAGGTCAGCAGGCTGGTTAACAACAGCCGGATCCCTATCCTACCTCCCTCCCCCAGATCATTCCAGAAAAACTCTTGAGTTGGGCCATGAGAAAACAATTTGCACCCAGAATCAAGCTTGGGGAGACAAAAATGTTTACTCATGATCAAGAGACTCATTATGATCATACTTGTGACAGCCCTATATAAACTGTAAAGGGCTAATGCAAATACACGTATCTGGCAAGAATATATGAATACTATTTTAGCCTGGGCATCAGATGGGGGAAAAAATTAGAAGCGGAGGTGCAGATGACTGCTCTGTGAAATAAAATTCGTATTTTATGGCAAGACAAGAAAAATTTAAACATAAAAATTCTCTGCCCTTTGGCCTCCCTGGCTCCACTGTGCACTGTGTATCTGCATTATGCAT
Organism: Leucopleurus acutus; assembly: GCF_964270905.1. Lineage (NCBI taxonomy): Eukaryota > Metazoa > Chordata > Mammalia > Artiodactyla > Delphinidae > Leucopleurus > Leucopleurus acutus. The sequence continues at coordinate 90,189,897 of NC_139144.1, read as the reverse complement.
TGTCCAGACCTCCCCCATCAAGCAGGAATACCTGCTCAACCATAAAGAGCAACGTTCTCCCAGCATCAAAAAGACGACTCCTTCAAAGATACCACTCCGTCTTGGGCTTGTGAGGGGTCACATGTCGCACCATGATGACACTTAGATCTGGATTATGTAAACTGTCAATAATACATCATTTTATGTACAGCCCTCTGTCTCAGAAAACTTATATGACTGTGCCTTGACTTCTAATGGGTGTAACAGTTCACAGAGCTTTCTGAGATGCTCTTCTTGGGTTATAATCCTCAAATGTGGCTCAAATAAAATTTTCCATTTCTTTCTTAGATCGACTGATTAATTTTCTGTCGACAGCTCAAAGTGTGACTGTTGTGCTACCTTATGCTAAATTAAAGTGAAATTTGAGACTTCTTGCACTCATCTGCTTTTTCACATAGCTGACCTTCAGATCTTTATTCATGGTAACGAGTGACTCCTCAGGGTTGAGCTGAGGCTGTACTAGAAAGGAAGGTGTACGGTGGGATGGGGACAGATTTTACAGAAAAAGTATGTTGATCTATAATGAGAAAAGTTGAAAGTTATTTTAAAAAGCAGCAAGAATAGCCTGGACTCCTGAACCCAGTTTTCCACAAATACTGTAGAATAAAGTGGTAGGAAAGAGTGAGAGGGCTTATTCCATTTCCTCCCATCTGCTACCTTCAGAATTAGTGTCTCATAATTTCCAGGGCTTTCAAAAATCGAATGCACTTCCACAGTGCTTCACATACAGTCTAGTGGGGCTCTGTCAGCAAGCAGGATGGGGCCTATGATTATTTTCCCGTGGCCCCAGGGAAATGCTGCTTTCGAGACCTGGGATCAGTATAGGAAACGAAATGAGAGGAAGGTGGCAGAGGGGAGTGAAATCAAGTCCCCCTAAAACTGAGTTCCCCTAGTGAGTTTATGATGAACCTCTTTTTTTTTGTTTTTGGCTGCACCGTGTGGCACGCAGGATCCTAGTTCCTCGACCAGGGATCCAACCTGCGCCTCCTGCAGTGGAAGCAGGAGTCTTAACCACTGGACTGCCAGGGAGGTCCCTATGATGAACCTCTTCATCTAAAACTTGATTCCCTTTCTCGTTCCATCCCTGTTCCCCTCAGGATTGAGGAGTATCAAAGAAAAGGGGGGACTGAAACCAAGCAGGGCTCTATGGGGTCCTCCTGGGTACAAAAGCGCCTCCGTGTACTCTGTCTCCTGTTTGTAGAAAAAGGGTTTGGTTTCCTAGACCTTTCCTGAGGTCCAAAGAGCAGACTAAAGCAGTTATCAATTAGGGAAGTGAGGGAACACAGAAGCAGTCAAGCAAGAGTAATGATAGTTTAAACAATAGTTCAGCGATCAAATAGAGTCCTAGCTCCTCCTCAAGGGATATACATAACCATCTGACACATATCTTTGAGTTGTTCTGTAGAAACAAGGACCCCCACCCTGGTAGACAGAGGAAGGTGCTACATGCTGACCACTAGCACGTAGACTCCAGACTGGACAGAACCAGAGGTTGCTGATTAAGATTCACAAAACATCACCCTATTACCCCACCACCAACCAATCAGAAGAAAGTCTACGAACTGCAACTCTCACTCCAAATACTGCCTTTAAAAACCCTTTCCTGAAAGCCGTCGAGGAGTTTGGGTCTTCTGAGCACAAGCTGCCCATTCTCCTTGCTTGGGGCCCTATGATAAACGCTGTAATTTCCTTCATCACAACCCGGTGGCTGTAGACTGGCTTTGCTGCGTCGCAGGTGAGTGGACCAAAGTTTGGTTCGGTAACAGGATTATTTGAGGTAGTCCATAAGTCAGAAGTAGAGTTATGATTAAGCCCCCTCTGCCTGGACCCCCAAGTTACTGATCTAGTCACTAGTCCATGCTCCATCATTGATCAGGCCAGTGCTACTAACCAAGGTTAACCTAGATACCGTGCTTGAAGCCAGCACCACAGTGTTGAAGCTGCACACTCAGCAGGGTAGGGTGGCAAAAAATAAGGAAGAAACAAGTAAGCCGGCAGTCTGTGAGTCAGTGAGACTTTCTGGCCAGTTTTCTGCTTCTTCTCTCCTCACTTCCCCTTCAACATCTTGTCTAAATTCACAGGCACAGGAGGGAACTAACCTGCTTACCCACCCCCACCCCCACCAAAAAACCCTCACCTAACCTGTAGCACTTCTTCATGTATCTATTTTACTTCAAAACCAAAGAATGCCACAGTCTAAGGTTGTGCTGGGAGATGCTGCACGTTCCTTCTGGGCCTGGAAGGGACTGCTGTGCCTGGAGGTCCCTGAATGCCCCAAACCAGGTAGCTGGGAGTGTCCCTCCCACTCCAGGCTTACGCTTCTGTCGAGAATCCGCTTTACTGGCACCATTTCTAATGTTTTCAAAGGGAAACATTTCAAGTGTGTGTGTGTGTGGGGGGGGGGGTGAAACAAACATTGGTTTGTGACCCAAATGTTCCTGCAAATGTTTTCTCAGACTGGGAGGTGCAAATGTTTACAGACCATTTGGGCAGGGAAACTGCAGTGACATGTTTCAGAAATAGTTGCTTGGGGAAAAAAAACTGAGTGCTACCAAGTGCAGCCAGGATGTCCCTAAGAAAATGCCCATGTGGGGGACTTCCCTGGTGGTCCAGTGGTTAAGACTCCACGCTCCCAATACAGGGGGCCCAGGTTCGATCCCTGGTCAGGGAACTAGTTCCTGCATGCCGCAACTAAGAGCCCATATGCCGCAACTAAGACCCGGCACAGCCAAATAAATTTTAAAAAAAGAAAGAAAGAAAATGCCCATGTGTTCTTTTATAGTCCATGTGACAGTGCAGACCTGATCTCAGAGGCATCTATTCTAATCCTGGCCCTGCCACTAGCTCACCAGTGATCATGATTATACCACTTAATCCCACTGTACCTCAGTTTCTGTATCTGGAAAAGTAAATGGATTAAAACTAGAATAGATGACATTTAAAAACCATCCCAATCCATGAGGGAGACTGAAGTAGGCAGGAGGGGCAGCATTATTAATATTATTTCCATTTTCCAGGGAAAGAAATTTAGGCGTGGAAAGATTAGGTCTCAGGTCACACAGCTAATCAACAGCAGAGCTTTAAATCTGTTTCTCCTAAGCCCAAAGCCTGGAACTTTTCTATCACACCACACAGGCCCTCAACAGTTTTTCTGGCTCGCTGACTTCCTGGGTGTCTCTGTACTGAACAACAGTGTGCCCAGTCATAGATGGCCTACATTTGTTATTTGTCCTCTCACTTTCTTTTTTCCTTTTTTTTTTAAACCATGCATTGTGTCACTCAATCTGCACTGGAAAAAAAATGTGCTCTTTGACAAGAGCACTGAGCACCCTGGGAGTGCGGTAGATGTGGCTTTATTTCAGTGCATACTCAATGGAAAGTAATAGTGGCTTCATTGTAGTAAAAGGCTTTATTGTGCTTTGTAATGAAGACACAAAGCACTTAGTTGAAATCAGTCTTTTAAATAATCTGCTTTATATTCTATAGCGGAGTCGCAGATACAAGGGAATTCAAAGTGATTTCTACAAAACAATTTATTCAAAGACGCCATACTCGGGAACCTCAGTTTTGCCCCGGGACTTTCTCCTGGGTCAGGGTTTCTTATCTTCTCCCTTTTCCTACTGTGTTTATGGTGGGCATTCTCTGATCTTTCTCAGTGTTTATCCTACTTGTGAGAACTGGTAGATTTCCCCATACAAACCATTACATATTGTACAATCTCAATCAGGGTTTAAAAATCCTGTACCACCTACCTGTGTACACACACACACACACACACACACACACACACACACACACACACACACACACTCACATGTGCACACCAGAATACAAGACAGTTAGCTCAGTGGGAGGAGAAGATTTTAAAGTCTTTAAACAAAGATTATAACTGTTGTTGGACTGCACGAAGATACAGAGTAATTAAAAAGCTCTTCAAAGAATGGAATAAGTCCATTAAATCCAGTTAAATAATTTTTCAGAAACACTGCAAGAAACACTCCTTGCTGTTTCGTTCTCTCACAATGAACTGAAGGAAGAATATCTCATTTTCTAAATGGAACTTTATGGAGTTTTCAATAAGTCCCCTCAGCACTTATCTAAATCTTTAATTAGTTCTATAATATACTGATGATATCGAGCCTAATTAAATTTATATAGATAAGGCGCAATGAAATTCTAACCAAGTGAGCTGGAAAGCATATATTAAATAGTAAATTTAATGGTTCAAGCTGATAACTACAATTTTATATCAAAAAATTAAATTCAATTTACATGTTGTATTCAAATTGATTTTGAGTGTGCAAATTATTGGAAAAATCTCTTGAATATATCAGTAAAATTGCTAATCCAGCCTGTTTAAATATCAGTTATTAACGTCTGCATTTGCAAATAAGCCACACACATTTGCATTTTTACTGCATATAGTAAAAAAATTATCTAAACCTTATGCCATTTCATTAAGAATACTAAGTGGTTTTTCTTTTGGCTTCATGCATAAATTAAGGAGGCAAAGAAATGACTATTGGCTCTAAAGAAGAGAGAGTCAGCAATTTATAATACAGCAAGGCAAAGATGATATATATATTTTGCTGACTAGAGCAGTTTACGTTAACCTTTGGGAATAGCAATTACAATGGTAAAGTTCTTCCTTATATAGGATCAACTGGAATGGAACTGTACACACACGTCTGATGCCACAATCACAGGTAGAGGTGGATGTACACAAATTTAGTGGTGTTTTCCATCAGTTTGGGGAAGGGAAATGCTTTATGTTTATCAGAGGGCAAAGGTATATACCGGCTGATCTCATTTCACAGTTCAGCCACGGACTATGCTTCAGAAGCTGTATTAAATATTCACTTGACTGGTCAAAGAGAAGGCCCAGTTACCTATACCATATGCGTCGATTGATGAAAGTACCATTCCTGGTTACCATGGGTGACTGCCTACCCCTCAGAAGCATCAGCATTAAACATGCACAAGACATACAGGTATATTGAAGATATGACACATAATGTTACTTGAGCCTCAGTGACCTCAGAATTAGCTGTATATTTGTAAAAATGTGTGCAGTGATTACTCTGGACCAGCCATTATCTGCTTTTCCCCAAATATACCTTTTTATGATTATTAGCTTCCATTGGTTAGAAAGCTATCCTTGAAATAATCAAATATTTACTAAGTATCTATTATATGTCATGTGCTTGCATTATGCGAGATACAAATAATATGCCAATGACTGTAGAGAATAGAAAAATGAGTGTCAACTGGAGCAGTCAATCATTTCAAAAAAGGTGTGGGAGGGTGATGCATTTTGAAGAGGAGGAAGTTTAAGAATAAGTAACGACAGCCAGAACAAAGGCATGGAGACTGGACTATAAATCACATGTAAGGAGGACTGTGGGATCAGTGGGAACAGAAGATTCTGGAAGAAATAATGGGAGAAGAAGCTGGCCAGTTAAGAAAGGACAGTGATTAGCAGAATTTTTACTCACACCTGAAAAGTTTGTGCTGGATATAGTATTTACAAAAAACTCACTCTAAGGATTGAGCAAAAAATTAATTTCAGGGAGCAGTATCACAAAGGATGACTGAAGGGAAGAGACTAAAAGACATAAACATCAGCTGCAGGATTGTTGCTTCATTCCAGATGTGATATGGTAGTGATGGTGGGAACAGCAAAAACAGGAATCAAACTGAGCACCATTTAGAGGAAGAAAGAGTCAACAAGGACGTGAGAGCTTGACATGATAGACGGATGAGCCATAGTGAGGTGTCAGACATTTCTGTAATGTAAACTCTAAGGTTCAGGGATGGGGAACAGAATTAAGGTTCAGATTTGGCACACTGTGAGCCGGCTCTTAGAACCAAATCCAAAGTGAATGAACCAATTATTAATATCTGAAAACTTGGAGGAAGAATTGCTAGGACCAGCAAAGAGTGATGAAAGAGAATTAGGAGCCAATGACTAACCGGATCTCCCTCCTGAATGGAGAGTGCTGTCAGGTTTAGGAATGGGAGCTTGCTTTATGAAAGAAGATGAGCTCTTTTCGAACATAAACGCTTCAATTAAGTGAAAGCCTGTGTATTCTGAGACTCTATGCCCATGGTCATTCATTCCATTGGGACAGCTAAGCAAAGCAATATGAATATCTGGGGAGGGGTTGTCAGTTCTGAATGGAGGACCATGATGGTGGGCAGTGAAGAGAGAGACAACATTCTCAGGCCTGGGCAAGTTTATATCATTTCATCAGTAGCATGATTGTCTGTTCCGATCCCTAACTTTCTGTTCAGAATGTTCCAAGGATGACAGAGGGCCGAAGAGAAAGGATTTAGAATTTCATAGCGCCTTTCGAAAATTTGGTAAAACCATGGACTATCTTGCCAGAGAAAATTAACATCCACATAAACACAGATTTTGCACATAATTTAGGGGTGTTTATGGACCTCCTGAAGCTCCATCATGTACTTCAAGTTAGGATTATATCGTTTATACTCTGAATACCACACATACACACAAATATCTATATCTAGAGAGACACTCATCTTTTCTACACGAACACGCACCATACGCATGGGCATGCGTATCTATCTATGTATCTATTAATATGGCTGCATGTAGCTCTCTTTCACCCACTTCTACTTCTGATTAATCAGGGTCTCTATCCAGACCAGATGGAAGCAGAAGAGTTGGGCAATGGAAAGGTGGGTGGATCTTTCCATGTTGTAGCAAAGAAAATGAAGGAAGAAACCTCAGTATCACCAGAAGTAGCAACACAGGTTATGGGATTTATTTTATGGACACATATATGGATATCTTTCCGTGTGCACCTGGAGTGCTTTGAGGCTGCTGGGTAAGCAAATGTTCATTTATCTTGATTCTTAGGGTCCTGACCTAGAGCCAGTCAAGCTCTAGAGAGGTCCTGGTTCAAACATATAGCCCAGGGATCTTACAACAGCCCCTCATTGCTGCTGGTGACATAGACAGGTTGGTAGTGTCCTGTGTTGTGCCTGCTCTGCTTGGTACAGGCCTCTCGCTGCTTACTATCTGGGAAGATGAGGGCTTAGGGGCCCTGGAGAACAGCAAAGGAACATAAGGCAAGAAACAGTGAAAGAAGTAAAACAGAGATGAGAAGGCAGAGATAGGGAGAGGTGCAGAATCAGAATGTTTTGCAACTGATTTCTCAAAAAAGATTCATTTACCCACATAATTTAGCTCAGCACTCTAAGACAAGTTAAAAGATATGGAAGACAACAACTTGACTACATGCAGTGGTTCTCAAAGAGGAGAAATTCAAATTCAGATGCCTACAGTATCAAGAGAGCACTTGGAAAAAATATTTTTATGCCACAGAGCTGGAATTAATAAAGGCTTAAATCTTTTTATGTGTTCACTGGATATCCACTGGAGAAGTCTCAGGTTGCTACATCTTGGGCTGCACGTTAAAATCCTAAATCTGACGTGTGAAAGTTCAGCAATGCCAGTCTACCTGGTGCAGATGAATGAGTTCAGACAGTCCCCATCTGCCAGATATGCTAATTCTTACACAATCAATACTGCAACTCCTTAGCCTCATACTTCTCAGACAGGTCTCAGAAAATGTGATGTCTGTTCCACTGTGCAGCCCACAGTGGGGGAAGGAGGCTGATATTGCAGCAGATTTTGTTCTCATCTTGACCTTTTAAAAGTAGGTAGTGGAAAGACAAGTTAACATATTTTATTTCCTTGTTATTCATGGTGCTAGGAATTTTGAAAAGAACTCCCTAGGTTCAGAATCAGTTGGTCAGTAGTAAGATGCTGAGGATTACTCTTTTATAATTGGAATATTGGAAACAAAAACATGTGCTTTTTCAAGAACACCTGGGCTACAGGCAGGGAATAACAATGTGTAGAAAGTCACAGGAAGTCTTCAGTTTACTTCGTTGTGACATTTCATTCAACTAGAGCAACTGCTCTAAGGGCATCCAGAGATGAAACAAGAAAGATGATGCCTCCACTCAGGACCAACAAAGCCCCCGAGGAGGGATGGGGATAATCTACTTCCACATTGTGCCTAAAATGTTCATGGCAAAGTATATAAAGCCACGATGCTAAAACTACAGGAACACTGTTCTGCCTCATTGCCTTATTCTACAATGTGAAGAACAGAAAGTTAAACACCAGGTCCTCATCGCCCTTGACTGACGACTGACACATGTTGTAACTCATTGAGATGATACATTTGAACTTTTTTGAGTTTCTCCACCAGGGAAAAACACTCCAGAAATTCAATTATTATTGAATTGTAATCCTATAATGTATTTTAACCATCATCTCATGCTTTTTGATTATCTGAACCTGATTTCTTTTTATAATTCAAAGTGAAGAAATAAACTCACCCCAGTCTCCTTCTGTGAGGAAACCATTCCACTGAAATCCCCTTCAATGGCGCTGCCTAGGATCCAGCTCAGGTCAATGTGACAGCAGCTTGCTGTCTTTGATTGGGGAAACTTGGTCAAAACCACTGATATCTTCTTTCTTTGGTCTTTATCCTTGCTACCTTTCATCTCTCCCCTTGTTACTATATTCACATTTCAAATGAGAATTAAATTCCTCTACCTTGCCCCCTAATTTGATTCACTTTTCAGTAATGTCTACCAACTCTCAAACATAAAAACTGGGAAACCAGGCACTGGCTACCCTTTTGCATGTTGCACTAGGAAGAAAAAGAATGAACAGTTGCCCATATCCTCCTTATATTTATACTAGGTACTTCTATTTGCAGTTTCATTTAATCCTTAAAATCACCCTAAAATGTAAACAAATCGTTTCCATTTTAGAGATAACTAAAGTGTTCAAAGGTTAAGAAACTACTGGAGGTTATACAGCTACTAGGAAGTGGTAGAGTTGGGATTCAAACCTGGGTTTGCATTTTGTTTCCACTTTACCAAGGTACAAAACATGGAAGTTTTGAGGAGAGATACAGAATTCTTCTCTCTCTGTTGAATCTACATATTATGTAAAAGCTATGGATTATCTAAAGAGAGGAAGGATATTTTAGGATCTATGAATTATATAAAGCTGTTTAATCAAAGGAAAAAAAAACTCACTTAGCCGTTCCGAGGATTCAGATTTGATACATAAGCCAGAAAGAAGGAACCTATATATCTATATCTCAAGGGAGGATTGCCAAAGAAGGAAATTAGATTGTCTCTATAGTCTTTTATTCTGAACTATGTCTGTAATTGAACTGAGTACAGAGATAACACAGACAACTTTTCTTAGTCCGTTGGTATAAACACTTATCAATTAAGAGAAAGATGAGATTAACAGTTGTCATGCTCAGATCTTAGGTTCATGCTGAGATACAAATTGCCATTTTGAGGGAACTTCTGCCACGTCAAATCGGCTGACGAGTGGCTGCAGGAAGGCAGCTTTCCATTTTTGTTGCCAGTGAGTGGTTTAGGGGAGGGTATGTGATGCAGTTGGGGCCAGTAAGACATGAGAGGAAGTCTGCTGAGGGACCACTAGAAATGTTTCCTTGTTGACAAACCTAAAGCATAGGAAGGGAAACACTCTCTTCCACTGGATATTTCTATGGTGCTTGGAAATGCAGGAACCAGCATAGGACCGCTGAGGGGGCTGTGGAAGATGAAGCCAACACACCTTGAAGAAGGAAAAGCCAAGAAATGGAAGAACCTGGGTTCTTAATGACGTCAATGGGCCACTGAACTAGCCAACCCTCAAGAAACCCTACCTTGGGACTTCACATGATGGGAGATAAAACATTTTTTTTTAATAAATATTTTAAGTCATTTAAGTCAGGGTTTCCTGCTACATGCAGTCAAAAGTATCCTAATAAACCTCTTGATGTGAAAGATAAAGATATAGCTCACCTCTAATACTTCTCTCCTCTTCCTATATTTTATCATTTTAGTGTCAAAATGCGGTCCTATTTATTTATTTATTCATTCATTCATTCTTGGCTGCATCGGGTCTTCGTTGCGGCATGCGGGATCTTCCTTGCGGCATGCAGGATCTTTCGTTGCGGCGCAGGGGTTCTCTCTAGTGGTGGCCTGTGGGTTTTCTCTCTATAGTTGAGGCGCATGGGCTCAGTAGTTGTGGCGCATGGGCTTAGCTGCCCCGCAGCATGTGGGATCTTAGTTCGCCGACCAGGTATCTAACCTGCGTTCCCTGCATTGGAAGGCGGATTCTTTACCACTGGACCACCAGGGAAGTCCCTGAAAATGCTGTTGTTAGTAATTTAAATAAACTACCTAAACCATTATTTTTACTTCTGCTAGTTTCCTGCCTGTCCCCACTTTTTGAGATGAAGCTATTAATGACCCTTTTTAAAACTGTCCTCCCGCTATTATCCCCTTACCACCCTTCACTCTACCCCCGTCTTCCGTTTTCTCGCAGCTACATTTTTACTGTTGCCTGTGCTGTCCTGCAAACACAATCAAGTCTTTCATGCTTTGTCTACATTATTCATGAAAAACTATAAAAGCATTTACATTATCGTGTGTTCTAAGTACTCTTCTGTGCTCGGCTTGGTGCAGTCAGGGATACTTCCTGCTCCACCAGTCGGTCACAGCCCTTGGGCCTCTCAAAGAGGAGAGCTCTAGAAGTTTACTTTGTACTTGGACCATACATTTCTTGTATAGTTTTTTTTCCCCCGGAAAATTTCCAGTTGACTTTCCTTTTTCTTGCATTACTTGCATTTATCATACTTAGATTTTTTCCCCCTAGATTTTTTTCCCGCCTAACTTCTCAATCCTACTATCTATTTTCTTGAGTCTTCCCCCTCCCCAGAGACCATTCTGAGGAGCTGTATCTTATTACTGCAACTTGGACTGGTTCTCTGCACCTGCTTTATGGCTGCCCTTTCACTGTTTTTCTGAGTGGGAGCAAGTGTTTTTTAAATATTACATTTTTCTAATTTTTTGGCTTATTTACTCTCTTTGCTCAAACATACACTTAATTAGTTCCTCAGGAAGAAGAACATGAGAAGCAAACTTTCTGAATCCTTATAAATCTGAAAATGTCTTCATCTGGCCCTCAGAATTGGCTGATGCACTCTTTGGATATATACTTCTAGGTCGAGATGGTTCTTTTTCAGAACTGAGAAGATACCAGTTCATTATTTCGTAGCACTTAGTGTTGTTGGTCGCAAGTCTGACGCCAGCTGACTTTTTTCCCCTCTTTCTCTCCCTCTGTAGCTTTTAGTGACTTTACTTTTGGCCTTCTGATCATTCATGAGGCTGTGTTTAGGTGAGGCTGTTTTTTCATTCACTGCACTGGGCGCCCAATACGCTCTTTTACTATGAAGACTTGTGTCCTTCCTCCGTTTTAGAAAAGCATTTCTACTAATTCTGCAGTACTTTCCCTTCCCCTTCATTTTCTGATCTTTCCCTGGGACTCCAAGTAATTGGATACTACGCCTCTAAGTATAGGTTCCTAAAAAGCCTCTTCTCTGAGTGGGAGGGAGTTCTGCCTTCGAGTTACCATGTGAGTGGTGCAGACAGTAGTGTTAACAGGTAGGTTTCTCTTTAGGGTAAGCAGGTAGGGTGCCAGCTGTCAGTCTGGGAGCCTCCTTCTCCGATGCCACGATGAGGAGGGTCTATCCTGGGGTTCCAACATCCACGGCAGAGCCTTGACTTTCCTTAGCTATTTCCTAAGATGGCTCTTTCAGGAACAAATTCTGGATGCCACCATGTTGAAAGGGTGAATAAAACAGTGCTATATATTTTATCATTTATAAAATTGTTACTAATCCCCGTTTTCAGTTTTTCGTGGCACGTTCACTTTTTTTGGGGTGTGTGTGTGTGTGTGTGTGCGTGTGTGGCAGACTGTTGATTACGAGCCTGGAACTTCTCCAAAGCACTCACTGCACTTCCCAGACTGAGGTTTACCCCCACTGGTTTATCCAGTGTCCCATCTTCTTCCCATCTTCCAGAAATCTGTTGACATCACTTGTTCATTGGTAAATCCCTTCCTATTCTTTCTCAATTGTGGATTTATTCCTTTTTGCTTCTCTGTGAATGTGCAGGCGTTGGTCTGCCATCTTGAACCCTACGTATTATTTAAACTTCATGAGCTTTGTTAAAAATATTGGAGACGTCATTGGCAGTATAAGAGAGTACTTGTTTTGTCACACCCTAAAGATGATCAGATCTTTAACCTTTGCCAGTTTGGGACGTGAGCACGGCATCTCATTTTAAATTTTACTGTTTTTATTACTAATGAAATTGAATGCTTTTCCTAAATAGAAGAGTCATTTGTTTTTTCTCGTTTGTGATTGTTTGTTTATGTCCTTTCTGGTCAAATTGTCATTATGATAATTGGGACATTTATGACTTTTTTCCATTTTCCTAGAAGGATGTATTGGAATGCATACCTTTGAGCAGAGTGTCTTCGCACTAATACTTGACTGCGTGCCAAATTGGCCTGTATTTGAGGGGACATCAGATGTGGAAGTGTCAAAGAGAACACAGCCGGAGGTCATGATGTGACTTGTTGGTTGTGATAGTCAGCATCTGGGAAGTCAAGTCTACCCAGAGAGTACCCATCCTCCCTCACCCAGACCTTGTGGGCACCCCATCATCACCCTGAATCCTGCCCTGTCCAGGCAGATGTGTTATAACGCCTGTTGACAGAGGAATAATAAAAATACAACCTGTTGGCTAATAAATAAATAAATAAATAAATAAATAAATAAATAAATAAATCTATATATTGGAGATGATGCATATCATTTTAAAATAACTTTTAACGTATGGCATTGAAATTCAGTGTACGGTCAGGGAGCACAGTATTGCTTGGTTTTCAACTTGCTTTCATCTCCAGAAACAAATAAAGAAGAGAGATGCTGGGTTCTAACGTGCTGACTCTTAGAAGTGCAGGATTCTTTGAGTGCCCAGGGCCAGCCCAGGGCCAGCCTCACTGAGAGGCCCAGCTGCTTCCATAGGTAGCAAGGTGACTATCACACCCCGTTCACCAGTGAAGCGATGGTCTCAGCTGGCATCATTGCTGGGAGGGTGGTAATGAGCAGTAAGAGTAAAGGATGTCAGATGGCTCTGCGCCTGGGGTTGGTGAACAGCTTCTGCCCCTTGATGTGGCACAGAGAGGTGCCCATCAGTCCCATTAGCAGCAGGATGACAGTCGCAAGGGCAACAGCTTGTACGTGATGGTGATGACAGCAGCCACAGTGAGAACAGGCTGGCAGCTGCCACAGACACCCCAGTAGCAGCCACTGGACAGTGACAGCAGCTCCGACTGCAGGAGAAAGTGGTGACAGACATAGGGCAACACATACCTAACACTTGGATGTAATAGATTGAAAATCACTTTCAATATATAAAAAATTGCTTTCCAGGTAATGTGGTTATGAGAAAAGACTTCAGTATGCTTAAAGATGCCTCTGACAAAAGGTGCCTCTGTTAGAAAGATGCCTCTTTCTAACACCAACGTCAGAGGACCTTATAAAGGGCCTCTGTCACCATCTCTGTATCAAAGATTCTGATTTTCGGCTTACAAGGGGTTAATTTGTTTCTAAAGAGCTTGTGTTTCTAGATGGGCTGTACTCTTTGTTGTCATCAGGTGGCAATAAAGAGTCATAATTTATAATCCCAGATGGTTTGGGTTACTTGGGAGATCAGACGTTTGGTATTTTAAATCACGACTTTGTAACTAAACTCACTGTCTGCTTGTTAAAACAACCTGAACTGAGAGATGCAGTGAGAAACAAAAACTTAGAAAAGACAAAGCTTCATTGCAAATACAAAACAAAAGAATGCCCTTACATTTATTTAGCTTTCCTTAACTTAATGGATCTATAATGAAGTCTTAGCTTCATTTGCACAGAAGTTTCTTTCTCTTCATTAGATGCATCTATTTTAACTTCCGAGTTGTTATTACTTCTGTAGCTTCTTGTAGCCCAGCTCCTTTGCTATAATAAGAAAGTCTTCATCCAGCTGGGATGGCAGTAGGTATCAGATTTTGAACCAGTAATACCTGTCTCTTCCCTCCCAGTGTGATCTACTCTTTCTCTACCTGGAAGTTCTTTAGTCCTAATTAGCTCCATCTCCAGGACTAATAAAAGCACCCTCTTGCTACCAGAGGCAGGGTTACAAATTTTGTGTCTGTCTTTCCTTAACCAGAGACGAGAGAGAGAGAGAGAGAGAGAGAGAGAGGGGGGGGGGGGGAGAGGAGAGAGAGAGAGAGGTGGAAAAATAAAAGGGTAGGGGGAGGCTCCCTGTCATTCTATACCACTACTCTCAATTTTTGTTCTTATTGGGGTTTTTTGGAAAAAAGATTTATTGAGATACAATTCACATACCACATAATTCACCCATTTAAAGTGTACACTGGTCAGAGGTATACAGATCCTCCCTGTCTACCTGGCATTTTAAGGCTACTTCTCTACATTATTATAATGGACTCTGGGCTCAGGAGGAGAACCCATGGAGAAATCCTCATTGGAGATGGACGACTAGTACCAGAGTTAGCACTTAACAAGGTAGTACTGACATTCAAATTCTAAGCCTAGGCATCTGCACTGTGCCTACCGGTTCAGGAGTCCAGCCACCCTCCACACTGGGGTGACCTCAGAACCCCATGTTCTCCTGTTGAGGACTTGACTTTCCACTCCTTAGTAACAAGAGAAGTCTCCCCCTACAATATCTCCCTCTCATATAATCACAATTCTTATATTTTGTTTTGACTTAAGAGTTTAGTGGAATTTAGATGGTAACTAACTGTGTTATCATTTCTACTTTAATTTACTTGAGAAAAATGATTCAAACTGATGTGGGCAGAGCAGATATTTATAGCTTACAGAGAACATGGCAATATCAATACTAAAAGCTAAGAAAACTAATAATGTTTCTGTGCTTACTTACTAACAAGGTCACGAGTATGTGTAGATGATGAACAGAAGTCGTAATTATTATCACATAGTAACTTCTGTTTATAAAGAAGTGTCCAGCAGCAATGTTATTCTGGTTAATCTTAGAGAAGGCAAACATTAAGGGGAGTGGGGTTAGCATGACACCCTTAGAATTTTATCAGAAACTGGGAGGGAGGGAGGGTTCAAACCACAGGATGATGTCCCTTCTCCTCCAGTTGCCTGTCAACTGCCCTAGGGCATCACGGGTTCCGACGTGAATGTGAACTTGTGAGTGCTTTTGACAGTAGCCTGCAGGAAGCATCAAGGTCTCCAGGAGGGAGCCCTGAGTGAGAAGTCAGGAAATCTGGGCTCTAGTCCTATCAGGATCATTTACTGGCCAGTTACTGCATCTCTCTGAGCCAGTTTCCTACGTGTTCAAGGAAGTGGCCAGGTGATACCATTTTGAAGTCCTACCTAGCGAAGCCTTTGTAGAAAGGTTTCTGGGAAGACAATATGATCTAAGAAGTCTGAGAGCTCATCAGAACTCTTCTTACCAAATTCTATTTCCGTTATTTTATTGAAATATAGTTAATTTACAATGCTGTATTACTTTCAAGTGTACAGCTAAGTGATTCAGTTATACATCTCTCTATATATACACACACATATATATGTATTCTTTTTCAGATTCTTTTCCATTATAGGTTACTACAATATATTGAGTACAGTTCCCTGTGCTATATAGTAGGTCCCTGTTGTTTACCTATTTTATATATAGTAGTATGTATATGTTAATCCCAAACTCCTAATTTACCCCTCTCCGCTAACTTACCAAATTTTAAACTTCCCCCCTAACCCTCTACTGCTTTCTCTTTTCACCAATCTTATCGAAACTGTAGTCAGTTTAGACAGTTCAGGTTTTGCTACTGTCTCCTCATACTCTTGGTTATCTTTCACTGTCTTTGAGATCTAGACAGGGAGAGAGGGAGCTGGGCTCACTTTCTTTCCTTCCTTTGCACATGAGACAGGAGCTAAATTAATTCACATTCATGGAAACTTTCAACTTCACAGGAGGACTATAAATGCAGAAATACAGATTACTGTTATTTCTGGTAATTTCAGCATTTATTATTGATCCAAGTGACAGAGGACAACAAATGAATATATATTTTAAGAGATTTTCTTTTCTTTTGATAGCAATCACCTTGGAAGTTTTATTTTTGTATGAACCCCTTAAACACTTAAAACACCCACATGCCACATTCAGGGTTAAAAAAAAATCTTCCTTAGAACCAACTAAATCTGAAACTATATAGTACAACACACGATAGTAACCAAACTCTCAGTTTTCTTAAAGGTATAGTTTAAGGAGAGCAGTAGCACTCCAGAACTATACTTTGTAACCTTCTTTTTAGTAGCTTTTGGTTCTTGACAAAGTAACCCTTCAGCTGTCTATAATATCCTCCCATTCCTTCTATATCTCACCTCTTTCAAAGTACAGCTCAAAAACTGCTTCTTTTACATTTTTCTCTAATTATTCCAATCCACTCTGAATAATGTCCCAGCAGCACCTCTATCTAACTCCTTCCATAAAATAATTTTTAATTGTCTATCTTCTTTGGCATATGATAAACTCCATAACTTTATTGGCCATGCCACTCACTTATTAAATTTCATTCATTCAGCAAACTGCTATTGGATGTAGAAGTTATCTCTTTTTGTTTATCCAGCATCCGTCCCACTTCTTTTGGTAACAGAACCTTTCCTCTTCTCTGGAACCCATTCTATGAGGTCCAGGTTGGGCTGATCAATCCTTCACAATAGGTGTGGATGCGTGATTGGACTGCCCAATCAGAATGCTCCATTCTCCTGGGCCACAGCAATTGGCTCAGAGATGGATAGGGCCCATCAGAGTCCCTCCAGGAGATTTGCCATATGGATGTCAGAGGAGAGAGGGTATCCCTTTCCCTAAGATTTCCAGCTATGAGTATGATGTAACTTTGGGGCTACTATTTTGCCACATGGGGAGTGAGGCTATACAATGAAAGCCTAGCAGATGCAAACAGCAGCAAGAGTTTGACAGAAAAAAAAAAAAGATTGAGTCCTGCTGATATGGTTTGAATCCTTGGACAAAATCAAGTCTAAAACCAATCACCCCTTGAATATCCCAGTTTCATGATTCAAAACATTCTCTTTTTTGGCTTAAGCTAGTTTGGATTTGGTCTCTGCTCTTTGCCACTGAAAGAATCCTGACAAATACATGAGATATTTACTGTACCAAGCACGGAACATCTAACCTAGGGCCTGAAGTTTCGATACAGCGCTAGCTAAATTTCAAAGATAACTCCTAATGAACCGTGCCTTACCTTATCCATGTCTTTGTGTAGTCTCCTCCTATACTAAGTCTGGGCTAGGCCAGTGACTTGCTTTAACTAATAGAATGTGGTAGACGAGATACTGCACCAGTCCTGGGTCTAGGTCTTAAAAAGGCCTGGAAGCTTCTACTTTCATGCTTTTGGGAGTCTTCTTACTGTGTAAGAAGTATGACTACCCTGATGGAGAAACCACATGGAAAAGCTATATGAAAGGGAGGAATCTCTGAGACTACATGGGGTGGGGGGAGGGATCCAGCCACCTGAGCATCCCAGCCGAGCCCAGCCTTCCAGCTATCCCCACCGGACATATAAGGCAAACTATCTTGGATGTCCCAGCCCCACGTGCCACCAGATTACAGCCATGCAAAACACCCCAGGATGGGCCAGCAGAAGAACTGTACAGCTGAGCCCTAGTCAATCTTCTAAATCAGGACCAATATAATGGTCATGGTTCTTGGTATTAAGTCTTGGGATAATTTACTATATAGCAAAGGATAATGCAAACAAATGTATAGATCCAGTAATTAAGTTTTCTCAGCTACAGGGAGCCAAGCTATAGGGCATGCAATCCAGCCAATTTTGTTTTCTTTTTAAAAAAGTAAAATTCTTGATTAGAATTTAAGTATTCTCTATAATGGATCAAGATAAAGAGATATGATATAATTTTTTTATATCAAAACTTCAATAGTGATGAGTAATAATGTAAGACTCCAAGCTTTACTGAGGATTGACAGGATTAAAAGCTAAATTCTTTTACTATGTATGTATGGAACAATCAAGATTCTAAGTTACAGAGACGGAATTATCGAAAGGATTCTGGGTAAGTCATAGATGATTCAGGAAGACTGAAGAATCAGACTTGGAAAGTGAGCAGGGTAAACAATGCTAGGCACAGTTGGGTTCGAGGCCAAAATCACTCCAGGATCACTCTTCAAGGACAGTTTCTTGAAGATACCACCATTGCTGCTGCTAAGCATAGAACACCACGTCTTAACGCTGCTGCCAGCAGAACTGGATGCTGACCGCGCCATGGCCACTGCTGCTGCTGCTACCCCAGGTGACTGAAAGTTGCCACTGCTGCTGATACCATCTCACAAGACTCTATATCACCCCTGCACTCAGGGTCCTGAGCTCCCTGATTTAGAGTTTCGAGTAGGTGCATCTGATCGGCCCAGCCAAGGCTGGGTCCCCATCGAGTGATCAAGCCTGGACTCTGGGTTTTTATAATGGAGGATGGGCTCTGCCTCCCTCCAAGGCCACGTTGTGGGGAATTCCCTAAACACAGAAAGAGATGTAGAAGCTAGGTGGTCCAAAAGTGACAAATATCAATCATATATCACTATTTTACTTTCCTTTAAAAATGACTGGGTTTTCTATTGATAGAACAAAAGATATAACTTCTTTCTTCCCCCTCCTTTCTGAATACATTAAATTCATTTGAAAAAAACAATAGCTTCTTAAAAGCTATTTTAAGACAATTTCATCAGTCATTGTATTACCATCACATGTAGATGTTTTACTGATACGTTGGGAACTGAGGTTTGCACTTGGCAGTAACCCCTCTCTTCCTGTGCTGTCTGGTCTAGCCTTCCTTCCTGACCTGGACACCCTGTAATGCTGCTGCTGGGCCAGGTCTCTTGGAGGTCCCATCCCCCATCCTGGCCTTGTTGGACCCAACAATGACTATGATCATTCCTAGACAGGCCTTAGGTGCTGTGCTAAAATCCATTCTCATAATCTTTCTGGTTTTCTTTTGTTTATCCCTACAGGCCTACATAACAATCTCTCCTTTCATTTTCCCTCAGGGAAGATAAAAAATTGTTACCCTTCCTTCAAAAGCCCGTTCAACTAGGAATACCCCGTCATCATTGTTCTAATAGAGTCTACAAGATCATTGAGGCTGTGGTATATCTTCTTGAAATACTAATGCATTACATTGTCATGAGCTGTATAGCACGACAGCTAAAATGCAGACAGACCTGGCTTTGAATCATGGTTCTGTCATTTACTAGTTGTGTACACCTTGGGTTATTTAATCTTTCAGAGACTCAATTTTCCCATTTGTAAAACGAAAACTAAGAGCTAAGCACACTAAGTTATTATAAGGATTAAATAAGATAATGTGTATAAATCACATAAGCAGAGTGCCTTACACAAAGTAGGTACTCAATACAATAGTTGTTATTAGTAATAATAACAAGAATAAAATAATAAACAATATTTATTTTAAGCAATTTGTTGTTACTACCTAGTTTTACTTACGTGTGGAAAAATGAGATGCTGTGACCGAATTACAGAGCTATAAAAACTTTATGACGCGGCATGAAAAGAAAATGAGGCGTTACAGTTAATCAGATGTTCTGGCCTATACTGAGACATCATATTGAATCATCAATTTTTAAAAGGCAGAATACAGTAAAATATACGTAATGCTAAAACTATACTAAATGCAGTAGTCTTCTTTGATGAGGGACAGGATTTTCCATCCTCAGGGGTAAATATCATTATACTGAAAAAACACAGAGGTCCCAGGTGGTATGATTTTTCATACAGAAGAATTATCAATAACCGATTCTTAACTGCTCTTCTATCTGGTTCTTCTATATCTAAATATAAATAATATTTCAAAGAAAGAGATTAATATGGGAAAGGGAAAAACAAACTTATTGTTCTAAGAAAAGGACAGTCTGATATAGGAGACTAAACAAACCTTTGAAGTTAGGGTTTATAATGGCTCACTGATCAGGCAGGAATGGCCAAGACAGATTAGACAGAATAGAAAAACTTAATATTAATATTAATTATTTGAGTTAAAAAGAACTGTGAACATGTCTAATGTATAGTTCATATGTTTAGGGGTGAGCCAGCCTCAGCGCCAACAGCAGGATGCCTGTGTGTGATCGTTAAGTCACGCTGGCCAGTATCTGCCTGGGTGAGGATCCCTTTTAAGATAGTTGCCAAAAGGACATTTGTCTTTCATTCTACAGGTGAGCTAACACAGGGGTGGATGTTATCCAAACAGATCTGCACAGGTCCTGTGAGAAGAAAGGGATCTCATGAAAGGAGCTGCAGGTTTTACTGGAAAACTGCATTTTTTTCTAACTTAAAAAAAGGAAAAAGAGCTATTAGAGACTCTTTGGCTTCAGGGCCCAAATTTAAACATATGCCATTGGTGAGGAGACTCAAAATGCCTGAGAGGACATTCTTTTCCTCTGCACACAACAAAAAGTAAATATTTAAGGCTCATTAGAGGAACTGGCAAATAGCTGATAGCCAATAGCTACAAAATTTAATGAAGGCAATCAGCTCCCTGGCAGACATATGCTTCCCTTGTTCAAATGTAAGTTATGTGTCATTATCACTTCAATACTTTCATCCCTGGAGAACTAGGAAACCAAGAAAGGAAAAAAATGCAAAATTTCTGAAAACTGAAAAATAAAAATTCTTCGATGCTATATAATTAAAGTTAACAACAGAAACAGACCCACCGCCACATACATGCAGCGGAGAGAAGCTGAAACTTCAAACAACTGACTTATCACAGCAAGTAGTTACTTTATGTTTTTCACAAACATTTGAAACCTATTATTACTTTCACAGTGGCACACATCAACAGAAGACTGTCACCTAAGGGAGAAATAGTGAACTGGGCTGTAATTAATTTCTGGTCGAATATATCATGAAGCCTTTAATGTTGTCAATAAAATGCTCTAGCCACTAAAAATCCCCAACCTCTCCCTCCCTCCTCTGTCCCCTGTACCCCAAAATGTTTAATCAGCATCTTTGTGAAAGACTGCCAAAAGGAGTATGAGATGCGGTATTAATGCTCACTGCAAAGTTGAGGCCATCGATCCGCTCCTTCCCTTGACCCAGGTATCAAGAGAGAGACGTCAATCAAGAGCTGGCCTCTCATACCCCCCCTTGTTTTTTCATCTGACTCCCATCTCCAATTGAGAAAAACAGAAGGTGTGCAATTCTTTGGAGAAATTTAAACATGTGGATACCAGGCAATGGAAATCATTACAGCAGCAACTGAAGGCTATATCCTTAAAGGTTAGAACACAAAGATTAAGAGTGCCTCCAGGAAAAACTGAAATGGCTGATCTGAATAAAACCTTTCCATCAATTGGAAAACCACAGCACAGCAAAGGAGATGAAGAGCTACAGCAGATGTGACATTTATATTTTTGAGTACCTACATGTTTATTTTTTGAGTTACTGTTCAGAGTTTTATATGACCTTTATAGGTCATGCAAAAAACAGTAGCCAGCTTCTCTATCTGTCTAACTCGCCAGTACGTGTGGTGAGCAAATGCTACAACCATGATCTCGACTGTGAAAAGAAACAGGCCTACAATGCTTCTTTCTTCATTCATTCATTTATTCATTCACACACACATGCATTAGTTTGTCCATCCTGTCAACAAACATTAAAGCACCTGCTTTACACTGTATACCTGAGGAATCTTTACAATATCTTTATGGAATTAGATGGAAGTTAACTACCCTCCTTTTAAAAGCCTTTCCTCTGATGGTCTCTTTTGACAGGGGTTGAGGTGGAGCTCTAGACCCCTGAACCCCATCTCTGGCTACACATAGTGCAACTCGGGGCGAGTCTTATCTGCAAGATACCCTAGAGTTGATCTTCTAGTCAAACCCTTATTTTATAGATGAGGAAACTTCAGCCAAGAGAGCTCAAGTGACAAGTGCACAAGTTTATGCAAAAATCATGGGCTGAATCTGTTTACCAGCCACCCATTAGATAAAAAAATACTATTTTGTTCACCCCGAAACTTCCAAGAACACAACGTGACTCTGCCTCAAAATAATAATGGTGACTCCGTAGGGGTTTTAAATGATGATTTAACCTAATCCATAAACGTGCTTTCAGGTAATTTTTACTTTCACTGCCTGCAGCAGGAGAAGAAAAAAGAGTAATGGGGACTGAAGGGGAATAAGAGGCTGAAAGAAAAATGGCCTGGATATTGTAGAGTCTCAAAGAACATGAGGTTAGGCCAGCATTCCTCCAAGAGTGCCCCAAACTACCTGCATCAGGATCCCCTGGGCGCTTGTTAAACAAACTGCAGTTGCCGGGGCCCCACCTTCAACCTTCTAAGTTGGAATTTTTAGGAATGGAATCAAAGAATTCCACCTAAAGCAAGTTCCCTAGGAAATTCTTATACCCTCTAGCTTTTGAGAACCACCTGGTTAATCGCTTGGTGTTTTAAGAGTATAGGCATATGTACTTGGGATTTATGATAGAGTTTACCAGTGATATGAATCGTGTACTGGTTCTAATTTGCGGTATGTTTCCAAGAGCATGGTCTTGGGTGTCCAGTGCTATTGCTCCAGGACGGTTGTTTGGAAAGCGGGCAGAGGACCAACAAGCAGCACCAAGGACCTCATGGCTGAGCAAAACCAGGCCCAACACATTCCAGCATAAGAGGGAGCTGCAGAGCCCTCCAGTGACACTGCTAATTAAAGCATTGATTACAACTGCCAAGACCAGAGCTCAATGGAGACACACAACCAGAAAAAATAAAGGAAAAGAAAATGTCTGAAAGATGAGAGCCTAATTGAAAAATAAAATCGTATTTTAATTAAACGAAGCAAAACAGAAACCCAGTATTTACCAGATGACAGCCCTGATTTCACATGGTTAAGAACATTCAGAGACTTTGGGGTTGGACTGACCTAAGTTTGAACGCTGAATCTTATTATTCTGTAAACTGGGAATTTACTTAGCCTCTTCAGGCTTTAGTTTTTTTCAACTAGAAAATGGGGTAATAATAGCTACATATATAGTTTCAGGGAGGATTCAGTGAACCAATGTAGGTAGAGCATTTCCTATGGTTGTGTCATTTACTGAGTTCGATTATATAACAGTAACAATAATTGCCCTTTCATTAAAATGGTAACATATCATCATCGTCACTGGGAGAAACTAACTAAGTTAGGCCTCTAGGGGATTTACACTAAAGGTACTTGATTTCTAGAAGCTGCCTTTGCTTTAGTGAAAGTTAGTCCGGAGTCAAAGGTTTACAAGGCTAGGTACATGTTTATTTCTTGGTAACCTATCTGTAATTAGCTATGGACGCTCTCTGATACGTGCATGGAAATTCATATTCATCAAACATACTTGAAAACTCAAATTACATTTTGGAACACTTTAGATTGCTTACTATTACGAAGAAGTAAAGGAAAATGAAAACAAAATTCAGAAACCAAAAGCAAGCAAAATAAATCATGGCAACTAGTCACAGGAACTTTATAATGAAGTGGGGAGGAAGAACACATTAATAAAAATTAGAGCAATAAAATATTAAATGATGGGTACAAATGAAGAACCATATTGATATAGTGAGGTATTAATTACAGAGTACAGAAAATAGAGGTGGGGGAGGAGAGAGATTATAAAGCGAGAAATCGATATGGACCTGGCTGTTAGGGGGGCTGAGAGAGCAAAAGGGCCTGGCTGGGTGCTGATCACTGAGCTCACTGTGGCCACCTGGCCTCCTTTCAGCACTGTGGTCTTATTCTCTTAGACTGGCAAATGGTGTTAGGCAAAGCAGGGGGGTGGGAATGGAGAGAAAGGCTTTTTGTAAAAGATGGAACAAGAAAGGGAGTGCAGAAGGAAGTCTGGCCTTGATATGGTTTGTAAGGGGTTGTAGCTCTGCTTTTACCACTGTAGCAATTGTGCCTGTTTCCTACTTTTAAGCATCAAAATTAAACATTCTATCTTAATTTATAAAACAAGACAGGTCAGCTTTCAGCCTCAAGTTTTTCAGTAAGAATTCTAAGAGAGTCAATAAATGGTCATTCATGGGCTCTAGTCACAGAATAAGCTTAATGCCTTTCTAGAACAATGCAATCTTTTCCTGGCAGAAAATGGCCTCACTGGGTGAATTAATTTAATTTCCGCACTACGACGACTACAGACGTAGTGCAGGGGATATAAATAGCACAATGTGATGACAGATTCTGGACAAGTCACTTCTGATTTCTGTTCCTTGGGATCTTTATTGGAAATAATAACACCTGTCATCTATGCTAATCTCTGAATCATTCCAATGCACGACCACTGGCTGCCAATAATCTCGAGGAACCCTAAATTATATATTGACATTACGTATGTACAAGGTATGGTGACATTAATTGAGCGTAATCAAAAGAAATCTTACTTAATCAAGGCCTCATACATCAGACAGTTTATGAGAAATCAAACACCAGTACTGACAGGTATTATTTTCTGAGAGCCTTCTGAGTACTCATTGTTTTATGGTGCTCTTGGGGGATATGAAGACCACGAGGCATATTCACTTGCCTTCAGAGAGCCCTAATTAAGCAATTGATGTATGGAACCTACTATAAGTGCAATAAACATAGAAAAAGGAGATCAGTAGAAAGTGGTATGGTTAGAAATAGGTATGGTCAGAAACAAAGTCAAATAAAAGTTTAATTAGGGGGATGTAATGCTATTTAAATCTACTCATAAAGATATTTACGAAAATTCCTCAGAGATCATGCCATACAAATTTGTTTTGTTACTAAATTTTACTAACTGGCATACTTCCTTAAAGGTATTTAGCCCATTATATTTCCCAATTTACTTGGGTACTTGGGAAAGTCAGGGCTAGTTTTGCATCACCATTAAATTCAAGAGGTATAACAGAATTCTTAGTGGCATCATCATTAAAAGAATTTGGTAGCATACTAATCTCTCCTACAAAATCAATGACAAATCCACATGGTTAATGATCTTGAGTCAAAAATCTGGAGTATTGCAGGTAAAGGGTAGAAAAGGTATAGGTTACCCCCGAATCAGAAAGGCAGTTGAGACTAATGGCACAATAAAGTTGGGGGAAAATGTGCAAATGATGTGAAAGAAGAATTTTTTTTAGAAACAAAGTTGCTCTACAAGCAAGGCAAGCAAAGAAACTTTTACGAAATGCGGGGGTGTTTCATATTTTCAGCCGAGTCACCTCTGAAGCTTACCCACCTCCTGACTGTCACATCAGAGTGACAGGGAGTTAGGGGACCACAGGTCTGTCTAGATGTCTGTGGGTGCTTCCAGCAGATGGCAGCATGTCATCGCTATTCCCTATCCATCAAAAAATGCCCTGGTCACTGCAAATAGGAAAACCCATAACTTTTCCTGCCCAAAACCAAAATAATGTTCCTGGTACAACAGGTCTGTAGGAAGTAAGTGTACCTAAGCAGCTCCCTTGGAAGGAATTCAATATTCTCAGCTACGCCAGAGGTCCTTCCTGGCCTTAGAGAAAGTACAAGGTCAAGGATAAAGCAGGGGTCCAAAACTGATATATTTAAGCTGGCTTTGTCACTTGCTCTGTCACCTTGAGGAAAGCACCTGAACAGTTTACCTCAAAGAGGAGTTGGAGAAATTAAAATGAGAAGATGCTTTCATTTACTGAGAAGAAAGATGCTGTATCAATTTGTGGGTAAAGAACTACTGCAGTGCAGGCAGCACCTTCACATGCTGTCCTTTTCTGGCTCTTGTACTGTGGGACCATTCCTTCCCTATCCTCTTCTGGGGTTCCTCTTCCTTCTCATGCCCTTTACATGCTGGTGTTCCGCAGGAGATGGTTCACCATCTCCTCTAATAGTTGTTTTTTGTTGTTGTTGTTGTTGGCGGTACACGGGCCTCTCACTGTCGTGGCCTCTCCCGTTGCGGAGCACAGGCTCCAGATGCGCAGGCTCAGCGGCCATGGCTCACGGGCCCAGCCGCTCCGTGGCATGTGGGATCTTCCTGGACCGGGGCACGAACCCGTGTCCCCTGCATCGGCAGGCGGACTCTCAATCACTGCGCCACCAGGGAAGTCCTCCTCTAATAGTTTTAAACAACAACCCCATGCTGATGATTCCAGGCCCCTCCCGTCCTTCACTCTCCTCCAAGCTTCTAGCTTACACATCCTCTTGCACATGAGCCACCTCCACTCGGAAATCTCACAGGCATCTTACACTTGTCATGTCCACGATGATCTTCCTTCCACAAAGCCTATTCTCCCTCTTCCTGTAGGCGTATCTTATTTGATGGTACTGGGACCCAGCTAGAGAGCCATGTCAGAGAGTGGAGGGTCATCCCTGACTCATTTTTCTTTATCTTCACCATTCAATCGCTCTTTAAATCCTGCACATTTTAGCTCGTTCATACGTCTCAAATCTGTCTCCTCCATCCCCACCAGGACAGATCTGGTTCAGGCCCTACACACCTCTCTCTTTACAATCACCTTCCAATAGGTCAGCAAGGCCTCCAGCTTTATTGCCCTCAAGTCCATTTCCTATACAGCTACTGAAATAATTTTCTTAGAATACAAATCTGACCATCTCACTCTTCTGCTTAAAGCCCTTTAGGTCACCAACAGAATAAAGTTGTCACTCCACAAATACTTATTGAATGCCTACTACATGCCAGGTATTGTTCTTAGCCCCGGGGCTACAGAAGTGAACGAGAGTCCTTGCCTTCTGGAGCTCACAGACAGGCGAGGAACAAATAAACGAGTAGATATAAAATATGTTAGATGGTGATACGTGCTGAAACATAAATCAGGGTAAGGAACATAGGGAGTGCTGGTGGGAGAAGAAGGCATGATTTGAAACTGTAGAGAGAAAGCCTCTGATAGGGTGGCGCTTATCCTGAGCTAGTTCTGATTTCTCCTCAGGTCTCCTATTTTATCACGGCCTTCCTTGAGCATCTGCTCCAGTCACTCTAACTGCCCTTTCTGTTCCAAATGGCTCTCTCCCTACCCTGGATAATTTCATTTAAGATTAGTATTAAGTATCACCTCCTCCAAAAATTAATTCTGCCTCCATCTCCTCTCTCTCCAGATGGGTTAGGGGAACTCAAAAAAGCATTAGATATTTCCTTTATAAAGTTCCTCATTAATGTGAGTAAAAAACTTGGGCTACTTATTTCCTATGACTTAACATTTAGGATTTTCAAAGCTTTAAAGCTCAACCTTTAAAAAAATTGAGGTATAATTGACATATAACATTATATTAGTTTTTCTTTTCTAGAAAAAACCACCCAGCTTTATTGAAATGTAATTCACATACCATACAATTCACTCATTTAAAGTGTACAATTAAATGTCTTTTAGTATATTTACAAGGTTGTGCAACTGTCAGCACAATCTATCTTGGAACATTTTCATCACCCCAAAAGGAAACCTTGTACCCATGTCCCCATTTCCTTCCAACCCACCTACTCTAAGTAACCACTACTCACTCTCCTTTCTACCTCTATAACTTTGGCTATTTTGGGCATTTCATATGAATGGAGTTAAACAATATATGGTCTTTTGTAACTGGCTTCTTTCACTTAACATAAAGTTTTCAGGGTTCATCCATGTTGTATTATACATCAGTACTTTAGCTTTTAGTTGAATGATACCAATTGTATGTATGGATTTATCAAATTTTATTTATCAGTTGATGGTTACCTAGCTTGTTTCCACTCTTTGGCTTTTATGAATAATGCTGCCATGAAAATTTGTGTACAAGTTTTTGTGGAGATATAAGTTTTCATTTCTCTTGGGTATATGTCTAGGAGTAGAATTGCTGGGTCATGTGGTAACTCTATGTTTAATTTTTTGAGGAACTGATGAATTGTTTTCCAAAGCAGCTGCACCATTTTATATTCCTATCAGCAATGTATGAATGTTCCAGTTTCTCCACATCCTCTCTAACACTTGCTACTGTCTCTTTTTGATTATAGCAATCCTAGTGGGTGTAATGTGGTAACTTATTTTGATTTTGATTTGCATTTCCCTAGTAACAAATAATGTTGAGCATCTTTTCATGTGTATATTAGCCATCTATATATCTTCTTTGGAGAAATGTCTATTCAAATCCTTCGCCTATTCTTTTTTTAATAATTTTATTTTTCCCCAATAGTTTTAGATTTAGAGAAAAACTGAGTAGAACAGAGACTTCCCATATAACTTACCCCGAGATTCCCTATTACTAACATCTTACATTAGTATGATACATTTATCACAACTGATGAACCAATATTGATACATTATTATTAACTAAAGTCCATAGTTTATTCACATTTTCTTAGTTTTTACCTAACATCCTTTCTCTGTTTCAGAATCCTATCCCGGATACTACATTACATGTAGTTGTCATGTCTTCTTAGGTTCCTCTTGGCTACAATAGTTGGTTAGATTTTCCTTGTTTTTGATAACCTTGACAGTTTGGAGGAGTACTGGACAGGTATTTTGTAGGATGTGCATGTATTCGAATTTATTTGATATTTTTTCTATTATATGCATGATTTATGCATGTTGATGCTGACCTTGACTGCCTGACTGAAATACTGTGTGTCAGATTTCTCCACTATAAAGTTACTCTCCCCCATTCCATATGTACTCTCCGGAAGGAAGTCACTATGTGAAACCTACCTTAAGAAGTGGAATGTTTGGCTCCCCTACCTTTATTTTTTATAAGTTTATTTATTTATTTATTTATTTAGGCTGCATTGGGTCTTCGTTGCTGTGAGTGGGGTTTCTCTAGTTGCAGCGAGTGGGGGCTACTCTTTGTTGAGGCTCACAGGCTTCTCACTGCAGTGGCTTCTCTAGTTGCAGAGCACTGGCTCTAGGCGCACGGGCTTCAGTAGTTGTGGCACATGGGCTCAGTAGTTGTGGCACGTGGCTCAGTAGTTGTGGCTTGCAGGCTGTAGAGCGCAGGCTCAGTAGTTGTGGCACACGGGCTTAGTTGCTCCGCGGCATGTGGGATCTTCCCGGACCAGGGCTCGAACCCATGTCCCCTGCACTGGCAGGTGGATTCTTAACCACTGTGCCACCAGGGAAGTCCCTCCCCTACCTTTAGAGTACGGTAGCTACATAATCTATTTGGAATGCCTCTGCACAGATTTGTCTCTTCCTCGTTTACCAATGTATTCAATCATTTATATCAGTATGGACTTATGGATGTTTATTTTATACTTTGGGTTATAATTCAGTACTACTTTATTTATTTTCTTACTCAGATTATCCCAACTTTGCCATTGGGAGCTCTTTCTGTTGGTTCCTGTGCCTCTTTGACACAATGTGTTATGTGTGTGCATGTTTTTAGTACTTCCTTACTTTCTGGTACTACAAGATGCTCCAGGCTCATCTTGTATATTTCCTGCTCCAGTCCTACAATCAGCCATTTCCCCCAAGATCCCTGCTTTCTTTTTTTGAAGAATGGTACTTAGAAACCAGATTCGGGTTACTAGGTATGCTCATTGCTACTGAGATATCTTTATCTGGTCTTTAATTAGATTATTTGTTTTTGTATTATTGAGTTGTAAGAATTCTTTATATATTCTGGATATGAGTCCCTTATCAGATATATGATATCCAAATATTTCCTCCCACTCTATTGGCTGTCTTTCACTTTCTTGATTCAATCTCTTATTGAGTTAAACAAATATTGGTGTATTGTACTTCTCCATATAAACTTATGTTCAGAGGCGGCAGCTCAGGTAAGATTTTTTTTCTCTTTTGGTCCCCGGGTACCAAATGGTTCCTTCTCTACCAGTGAGATTTTTCTGGTATCTTCTGTGGAGATGCTCCTGCTTCACAGTATGGGCACTATACATGGGAGATATAGAGCTTCACTGGTTAAGTCAGCATATATAGAACAGCTTCAAAGCTAACCTGGAGCTGCGGGAAGAGGGACTGGGGCTAGAGAAGGGTGGGGCATCTAGAAGCAGAGAGTGCCCATCATTAAAAACAAAATCACTTGGTTAGTATCCCTCTAAGAGTGATCATAACTCTGCTACATCATGGGAAATAGATGATGAGTACCTATGCTGGGAAAAGCAGGGCTTTCTTAGTAACCATTCAATGAGAAAAGAGAGGCTGCCAATTTGGTCTTTTATACCTCACACTAGAATCACTCTAATTGCATTTTTGTTTGCTCTGAATGCTTCAGACCCTACCATGGAATTGAGGAATGAGCAGCTTTCCCCAAATTTGAAGCTTGTTCCTACACTAGGTAAGTTGTATAGGGCAGATAAAGGAATGCAGGTCTCCAAATATGCTTAGAGGTTTCAGTATGTCTATTCACTATCCAACAACAAGGATATAAGAGATTATAATTTTGATTTAATGTGAAAATGGGAAGTGGTAGATAGGGTGTAGTACTACAAATCAAGTACCATTTATTTAGGAAATGAAGAAAAATTTAATACACTTTGATATTCATTGACAGCTTACAAATTAATTTTCCAAATCCAATATCATCTGTTCCTGAGTTCCATTAAGGTAGGCAGTGCAATTTTCATCAGAGAACTTCAGTGATTTACCTAAAGTAACACAGCTCCAAGCTAGGACTCTAGCACCTTAAGAGTGGTTTGACTTCCACCACAGTCTTCTTGCTAACAGAATCTTAAAAGGTCGAATGGTTTAAGAAGGCAGCCAAGGAAGCCATCTCAATTTTAATGTGTTCTTGATATATGGATCTAAACACAATCTGAAAAGACTAACCTAATATATTTTTGACCCAGAGTTGACCCAAACCCAATCCTAACTTGCAAAAGGAGGAAAGCTGAAGTTGAAGGTTTGAGGCCATCAATCTTTTTGCACATCTTAGATGGAAAACGTCAGCAAACTAGCCAAGAAAAGGATTACTGAGCAAAAGTGAAGGAAAACAGGTAACAGGTAGGAGTATTCTAGATGTACATAAAAGAGTGTGAGTTTAAATATAATGAAGATCCTTTACATTGGAAAAATTCTCTGTATATGAACTGCCTATGTTTATACACACACACACACACACACACACACACACACACACACACACAGTAATATCTTTTTTTTTTTCCAACCAAGATATTCTGAAATTTACATGGAAAACCAGTGCAGGAAACATTGGAACATGGAAAACAATGGAATATTGAGGAATGGCCAACCTTCTCTCATGAGGATTCTAAAAATACAAAATGTGACTGCCTGTATTCTTCAGCATTCTCCAGAGAAACAGAACTAAATGGATGTGTGTACATAAAACTATATTATGTATATACACATATATCTATATCTATATATATAGAGAGAGTGATTTTTTATTGGGGTTATAATTGACATATAACATTATATTAGTTTCAGGTGTACAACACGAGTCAATGTTTGTATATATTGTGAAATGATCACCACAATAAATCTAATTAACATCCAGGAAAAAAAAAAAGGCCTTCTACTTTCTAGTTAGTCTGTAGTGATTTTCCAGGACAAAGCCTCTTTTTGAGTCTGAAAAATCAGCGGTTGGGTCAAAACCATAGCAGAGAAAATTACCATAGGGGACAGGGTCTCTCTGCAATTCTGGTCATGTTATAGGTTATCTTGATCCTTTGCTTACCCAAGATTTATCCCTATTAGAGATTAGCTGGAGCAAAGGTGTGTATGAAAAAAGAGACAACTCAACAATACCACTGAGTAGTGGTTTACCACTACTCAACAATACCGCTGAGTAAAAGAGTCAGCGTAAATGGAATCAGTGCAGATCTCTCATTTCTTTATTATGGAAGGAGTGTTCTATTTTCCACTGGCCGGGAAGGCTATGAAAGTAAAAAACTACAAGAGCCTTGCAACTTCTTGTTAAATAAGTTTTCTGACACATGGCAACTAGTGATTAATTACTGTGTTAGAAGATTACATTCCTATAGAGATTTGCTGGAAATACAGATGCTGTCTATGCTTGATTAGACATTGCTTAAGGAATGCTGAGACACACTGCTGCTACAGTCTATTATTTCTGGCTATTTTGGTATCGCTGTTATATTTACTTTACATAGCTTCACATTCAGTAGAATTGATAGAGCCCATTTCCTAAAACCTGTCCCTACCAAAAACAAGAACAGAAAAAAATAAGGCTATGAAGTGTGTTTATGTATATGTGTATGTATGAGAGCGAGAGAAAATGAAGGAGAAAGAGACTATGAATAGTAGGGGTGTAGTACTCCTTTTTGTAACACTTTCTCTCTACAAAGAAAGAATTGCAAGGGAGATGCTCTGTTTCTCATAAACCAATAAGAAAACTGACCCACGTCAACTGGTTAAAACGTTCAGGGCATTAAAGATAAACTAAACTTTGTCATTATACAAATTCTTTACCACAAAAAGAAGCCTTGATTTGATACCTAGTCATTCATCCAATACACAAAATGAGCACTTACTCTGGTCCATGCACTGAGGAAACAAAAAATCTGGGTTTCCTGGAGCTTACAAGTCTGGTAAAGATGTGTCTTTTGAGCTGAGATCAGGTCAGAATCATCCAATGCTATACACTTAAGCTAGCCTATCTCCTCTCATAATCCATTAAGAGTAGTAATAGCAGTACCTCTCCCAAGAGGTCACATTTCAGCTTACACCCACTTCCTTGGATACCACTCCCAAATCCAACTGTGAAAGGCATGGCTTTGCTGAAGAATTGCTTTGCCAGTATACGGCCCATCGATGCCAACCTCAACACCGCCCAGTCAACATTTCATTATTCAGATGCTAGTGTTTTTACTATGTGTTCGGGCCCCATACTGTCTGCCAAAAGCTGTGTTCATTTACTTATTTCAGCTAAATAAAAAAAAATCATTTAAAAAAAGGTTGATTGAATTTAGGAATTATATTCCTCAGAGAATTAGTAATGCTTCTCTGTATCCCTCAGGCCTCCATGTTCTCATCTTCCCCTTGTCAATGTTATTATGAATAGACTAATTCAATAATGAGATCATTCCCCATCAGAGAGACCAAATAAATGCAGCATTCAGTCACACCTGGTTTCCCTAATCCGAGCAAGGAACGCTTTCCAACAAATTTAGCCTAAAATAGGGAATTTAATGAACACACACACAAATAGAAAGAAAGACAGGGAAGGAGGACAGAAAAGCAGAACAACAGGGTAGCAGTGGAACAAATGGAGTGATAGATTGGAGAAGACAGGTTAAAAGTGAAGATACTTGGTTATACGATTTCAAAACAAAGATCGTAGCATAGATGTCTTAATAACTGTCAAAGTAATATCACATTTCATCATCCCCTTAAGTGTCTCAAGAATTATTTCAACTTTTCTTGAACTTCTACAAGAATCAAAAAATCAAGTGAAAAAACACAGAAATACTAAATATTAGGTAGGAGCATTCTGGACTATTAAAAACAAAAGACTTCCTCGCCATAAAGGAGTTCATGGAATAATTCATCTAGGTATAATCGTCAATAAAGCACCAACACCATAATCATTATCCATCCTGTTCAAAACTTGAGTTTTCATTAAAGCTCCAAAGGTCCACTGATTTAAAAAAGGTATGGCTAGTGTTGATACCATATGAAGGGAGAATAAAATTAACTCTTGTATCTGAAAAAGTGTACTATAAGGAAACACTAAAAACTGAGATCAGCAACCCTAGAAAAGAGAAAGTGAAAATGCTATTTAAAAAAGAACCTTCAATTACATAAAGTAACAGTGCGAGTAGTGATGAGTAACCATTTTCCCCCCAATGAGAAAAAGAAGGGGGGATGGGTTTCAACTGGGAAAGATAGAAGAGATGAGGAAAAAGATTCATGTAAAAATACGTTCAACACGTTATTTAGGATGAGAGAAAATGTAAAAGATTCAAATGTCTACAAGTCTGCGTATATGTAGATAACTAAATTATGGTTTACTTACTCCATGGAACATTTGTTCAGGTGTTAAAAATAATACTTTCAAGGGATATTAATGGATATGGGAAAAACCATGCTTTCACAGATTATTATTGATATAGGAAAATGCAATTAAATGAGTAAAAAACCCATTAACAATTTTGTAAAGAGAAATGATATGCATGCCCATGAGAACTCACCTAGACACACAGCACATGTACAAAAACCAGGAGAAAGTATATCACATATCATAGTCTCTAGATTAAAAGTTTATGACTAATGTTTATATATTCTTCTTTATATTTTATGTTACATATTTTATGCAATGAGTATATATTACTTTTACAATTAGAAAATAAAGTTACTAAAGTTCTGTAGTAAAAGAACTTAGGTTCGACAATAGGAAAAATTACCTGTTTAAGAGTTGTTAAACATCCAATAGAATTTTAGAGAATTACCTTCTCTATAACCAAAGTACATCTATTTGTTCCATTTTTTTCCTTTTTTTGAAATTGAGGTATAATTGACATATTAGTTTTAGACGTAAACATAATAATTCAATATATGCATATATTGTGAAATGATAATCACAATAAGTTTAATTAACATCCATCACTTCTGTTTCTCTTTTTTTTTTGTGGTATGCGGGCCTCTCACCACTGTGGCCTCTCCCGTTGCGGAGCACAGCCTCCAGACGTGCAGGCTCAGCGGCCATGGCTCACCGGCCCAGCCGCTCTGCGGCATGTGGGATCTTCCCGGACCGGGGCATGAACCCGTGTCCCCTGCATCGGCAGGCGGACTCTCAACCACTGCGCCACCAGGGAAGCCCTCATTTTTTTTTAAACTAAGTTTTTAAGTACTAAGAACCCATTTTAAAAAATGACTTGATAGACAATGAGGCCTTGGCTTTGGTACAGGAACTGAGCCCAATCTTTCCTCCTACCTTGCAAAGTCCAGGTCTGCCTCCCGAGACATGGTGATGTTTGTCAAATTCTGCTGAAGGACAAAAATGTTCCTACACATCTTCTTGATGCCAGACTCACTGATGCGCCTGAAGTACTGGGCGCCGTTAATAAGGATGCAGGAGATCAGGTGTCCTAGGCCTGAGGGATCAGCACAGGGCAGTGGGGAGGAAAGAGAAGACAGATTAGTGCCATCTTGCATAAACCGACATAGGATTTCTCTCTTCTACTGCTCAGAAAATTTAAATGACCAAGGAAAACTTATTTCTGATGGTTGGACCAGCTGATCTTACAATGATTTCAGAGTATTTAGACAGTGCCCAAGTAGTTACAAATGGGGAGACTTTCTGCTGGCAAAAAAACTGGTATATCTGCAGCTCCAGCACTGCCACATACAGTTAAAGCCACCATTCCAGGGCTTAGAGTACATGCCAGGTTGCTTTAAACTACTGAAGTGCAAAGAACTCTTGTTTTTCTGTACAGTTATTTTAAAGCAGAGAAGAACACATGTAAATATGATGATCTGTTTGGTCTCCTTTTCCTCCTACAAAACAGGTAGGGGTGTACTTTTGGCTCAAAAGTTGATTGGCAACGTACGTAAGTAAAAATAAGAAAATAGGCTATTGGCATTAATGTTGCTACACCTCAACACTGATAATGGAGTATACTTCTGAAGTAGTAACTGGAGAGAATGTGATCAGAAACAAAGTGCAAAGGAAAAGCAGATCATGCATTAACTGTGGAGTTCCTGCAAGACACCTGTGCACTTCTCTGGGGTATCATTAAGTGACTTGTTCTCAAGGTCTATGAAATTCAGCAAAGAGCTGGGTAGTACATCAACAAACTAAGAGGTCCCATTCAGGTTACCCTAGGTGATGAAGGTGAGGAATGCTGGTTCAGAACAACCCGAGGCACATGTGGGTTACCATTCTTAGAAGTTAGACTTTAATTCTAAATACTTGGAAGTAAGTAAACCTCTCTTCCTTCTTTTTCTCTTCTTCTTACAAAGTTGGACTCTGGCAAGATGTTCTCCCCAGAATTCTAAAGTTAGTCTGACTAGTCACAAGCGGCCTACTATTTTTATCTCAGGGCGTAATTTCAGGGTCAATGGCTCCTTCTGTCTTCAGAATGAGTTTTCCCTTGATTCGGATAAATATAGAAAAAGGACAGGAGAAGGCACTGTCTCTTGCTTCAGCTACACTCACCCAGTGTTGCTTCAAGACCACAAATTCGTGTGTATGGGCTACTATTTGAAAGCGAAGTAAAAAGCTTTTCACTCGAAGGGAAAGAAACACACACATGGATTTTACATTTAAAGCAAGACAGTTTATGTGAAAAATCTCTGTAGGTTATTTTGCTGTGATTCTCCTGAGCCCATAACTTCACGCAGAATTTTGTTCTGCAGTGCTTTAGTGTGGTCTGCCCTACTTGGAGGCTATGAGGCAATGCAATGCTTGTAGAGAATAATAAAGAAAGAAAGAAATGTATATACCAATTAAGTATAAGCAATTATAATAATAAACCAATTAAAAGTTGGTCTGCTTTGTATTATCACTATACATCAGGAATTCTAAACAATATCTGTG
Organism: Leucopleurus acutus; assembly: GCF_964270905.1. Classification (NCBI taxonomy): domain Eukaryota; kingdom Metazoa; phylum Chordata; class Mammalia; order Artiodactyla; family Delphinidae; genus Leucopleurus; species Leucopleurus acutus. Next base: position 90,153,420 of record NC_139144.1, on the reverse strand, counting down.
ATTAAAATACTCCTTAAAAAAAAAATTAAATACTCCTTCTTGACACACCAAGAAGACTGAGACCACTGCCACCTCCCCAACTTGGGAAACTCAATGTTATGCCTTTTGAACTTGGAAAGTGATATCACAGAGGGATAGCTAGCTTTTTAAATAGGAATTCTCAAATTTATGATTTTTTTTTATAGCTAAAATATCTTCTATGTCAGAGGATTATACCTGTATCTCAAGAAGATGTTGCTGCCCAGCAGAATTAGATGTTAAGAAATGTCTGGTCAAAATGAGAGGAAACCTCTGGGATGTGAATGTTGATATGTGGGGCTTGGAAGAACCACTGTCAAGAGCCCGAAGGGAATTCTGCGTAGTCAGGAAAGTGATTTCTTAGATGCGCCCTGTACCGTCAAGCTACAGAGTATTGCTGCAGTCTCCAATTCACAGAGCCATGGGGCTGACTGATAGCTAACCTTTTTTCATACTTTCTGGCTAAAGTCTTTTAGGGATACTCCCCTTGAGAACAGATCTCCATCACTATAATTTAATGGGAAAACAGGATTTTTTTAGGGGGCAATTTAGGGGTCCACATTTGCTAGACAGAACCATTTCATAAAGCAAGACATGGTCATGTGTTGACACTCTCTTTCCATCTTTAGGCTGCCACAATCCTTTGCGCTAAGTACCTTCTTAATTGTTTTAAATGACACTGGCTCAATTCTGTGAGATGCCACAGATACTTTTGGCCCCCAAGTCCACATATAAACCAAGCAGAACAAGAATAAAAGGGGATATAATTTGAAATCCTAAAAGGGGTCCTTTGGAGGAATTCCTCATGAAAATGATTTGGCTGGCGGTGCATTTTTTTTAAATGTTGAAGGCGAATGCCTTTGGAAAGTACTGTCTTTCACACCCTTCCTTACTTGCTTGACCCTGAAGGCATTTATGGATGCAGCCTTCTTAAAATTGCTGCTAATCAGAGGTTTCTGTGTTTTTCAGACAACAATTCATTCTCTGAGAGAAACCTTCCTCTTCCAGTGATACTTTTAGCCAACGAGGGGATCTTTCAGGGTTGTCTCTGTATGGTGTGTGTGTGTTTCTTTTTCCATTATGAGCTTCTCTTGAGTTAATCTGTGGTCCACTCCACAAATTTACCCAGCTCTCATGAGCAGCATGTCAATGAGGCAGGCTGGCTGCCATCTGCCTTACCTCGGATTAAATCTCCTTATGAAGAAGGAGCAGATGGAAGCCATACTGTTGCCTACCTAGACACACACACAGAGGCTAGGCACTGCAGCTTTAAACCAAAAGGAAAAACAAACAAAAAATCAACAACCTTTTCCTACAAGTTTTGAACTTCAGTAATAGAGAAAATCAGGAAAACCTTCACCTTTCCTTCCTCCCAAACTCCCAGGGACAGAGGCAGGGTCTGACCTTCAAATATATACTGGAACTTGTGCTGCTGGAGGCTGGCACTCATGGCCTCCTCAATGGCACTGATATCTTTGTTGAGCTTGACCACCAGAGGGTCATAATCCATACTTTCCACATTAGCGACAATGGCGTAGTTCCCCTCCTTCGCTAGAGGGATGAGATAGTGGAAACAGTGAACCCTGAAAGGGAGAGACATGGGGAAAGCAGTTAGTAATAACTCTTTCTGATGAAAATAACCATCTTCTTGTGACAGAGCACCCAAAAAGTTAAGACAGCAGTGGCCCTGTACATTTTAATGTATCCCTCCCCCTTTTCACCAGGAAGCCTTCTAAGTTACTCTATAGAAAAACTGAGTGATCTCAAACAAGTCAGCTTCTGTGATCCTCGCTTGTTTAATCCATACATAGGGGGTGAAGAGTAGATGAGCTCTAAAACCCTTTCCATGACAAGACTGCTTGCATAGAGTGAAAAGCATTATCTCTTTCAAGCAGATACTTGTTGTAGTGAAAATGAGAGGCAGAGGTCACAGACCTTTGAAACTGGTTTCAATTGCCATTTACTAGCTATGTGGCTTCAGGCAAGTTACTTTCTCTCTCTAGGCCTCAGTTTCCTTATCTGTAAAATGGAGATGATAACAACACATACCTCGTAAGGTGCTCCGAGGAGCTACTACATAGAAAGAGTAGAGAGCATGGGGGCTGGCGATATTATATTTATCATTGTTAACCTATTACTTAACCAAAACACTTACTGAACATGTATGAGTGTGTTAGAAATTGTGCTAGGCCTTGGGAATGTAAGACACAGTTTGTGCCATTAAAGACTCCACAGCCTAATGGGGATGACCAAGAAAAAAATGACCCAAAGATGACAGTTTCTCACTCAGAAGCATGTGTACCCAGGGTGCCATGGAAGTTTGCAGAGGAAAGGTTCAGAACAGGAGGTGATACCGGTCACAGAGGACATATCTGAGTGAGCTTGAGGAAGGAGTACATTCCTATGTTGAAATGCCCCGAGTCAGTCTGATAATGTAAGGTTAGGTTCTTTTTGGTAGGTATCATTAACTGCCAAGGAACTCTGAGATGCGTAAGGATTGGCTACTCCATAACCTCTGTATTAAGCTGTAATGAAAGACGTTGCAGGCCAAATAATTCTACCACTCATACAGGTGTTTATTAAAAACAAACATACAAACCCCCTGCACCATCCATTGGCAGGCATAGTTGAAAACAGGTTGTTCTGTAAGCTTAGGGATTGTTTTAGGTTCTCTGTCTGATCTTGACATGGAAGGTTGACTGGGAGTAGACATAATGACAATTCAGAGTTAGGATTCTGTTATGCTTAGAGTTGGCATCAGGTAACAAGAAATATTCCTAAACAAATGACCACAGCCTTGGGCATCATCCCCAATGATGCAACTATAGGCTTAACCATAATTTTTCTTTTTTTTGAGTCAGGTTTATTGACAGATAATTTACAAACAGTAAATTCACCCGTTTTAGTGTACACTTTTATGAGTTTTGACAAATGCAGCCAGTTGTATAAGCATCAGCATAATCAAATTATAGAACAATACCATCACCTCCAGAATTCCCTTGGGCCACCCTTGAAGTCAACCCCTTCTTCTACCCCAAGGCTCCTGCAGCCACAGCTCTATTTTCAGTCCCCACAGTTTTGTCTCTTCCAGAATGCCATATAAATGCAATCATGCAGCATGTGGCCTTTGGGGTTTGGCTTCTTTCAATCTGAGATTTATCCATGTTGCTGTTCATTCCTCGTGATTGCTGAGTGGCCTCCTGCATATGGATGTGCTACAATTTAACCCTTCACCAGCTAACATCTGGGTTGTTTCTAGTTTGGGGTGATTATGAATAAAGCTGCTTCGTGTATAGGTTTTTGTGTAAATATAAAATTTCCTTTTTCTTGGGTAAATATCTACAAGTGGGATTGCTGCATCATATGGTACATAGACGTTTAATTTTATAAGAAACTGCTAAACTGTTTTCCAAAGCAGCTGTGGCTATTTTGCTTTCCTACTACCAATGTACAAGAGTTCCAGTTGCTCCACATCCTCAAAAGCACTTACTGCTGTCAGGTTTTTTTTTTAATTTAAGCTTTATGGAGGTATAATTGACATTAAATTATAAGATATTTAGTGTATGCCATGGTAATTTTTTTTTTTTTTTTTTTTTTTTTTTTTTGTGGTACGCGGGCCTCTCACTGTTGTGGCCTCTCCCGTTGCGGAGCACAGGCTCCGGACGCGCAGGCTCAGCGGCTACGGCTCACGGGCCCAGCCGCTCCGCGGCATGTGGGATCTTCCCGGACCGGGGCACGAACCCGTGTCCCCTGCATCGGCAGGCAGACTCTCAGCCACTGCACCACCAGCGAAGCCCTGCCCTGGTAATTTGATATCTGTACACCCTGTGAAAGGATTCCCTTCATCTAGTTAATTAACACACCCATCACCTCACATATTTAGCCTTTTTTTTTTAACATCTTTATTGGAGTATAATTGCTTTACAATGGTGTGTTAGTTTCTGTTTTATAACAATGAGAACATGAAGTACTACTCTCTCAGCAAATTTCAATTATACAATACAGTGTTATCAACTACAGTCATTCTGGTTTACATTAGATCCTCAGACCTTATTCATCTTAGAGCTGAAATTTGTACCCTTTTACCAGCCACTTCCTATTTCTCTCATCCTCCAGCCACCACTTTTCTACTCTGTTTCTGTGATTTGTTTTAAAAAAAGATTCCACATATAAGTGATACCATGCAGTAGTTGTCTTTCTTTGTCTAGCTTGTTTCTCTTAGGATAATGTCCTCAAGTGCTTATCAATTAAAAAAAAAATTTTTAAGTCATTCTAATAGATGTATAGTGGTGTCTCATTGTGGTTTTAATTTGCATTTTCCTAGTGACTAATGATGCTGGACATATTTTCATGTGTTTATTTGCCATCCATACATCTTTTTTTTTTTAAGTTTTTTTTTTGATTTGGACCATTTTAAAAGTCTTTACTGAACTTGTTACAATATTGCTTCTGTTTTATGCTTTGTTTTTTTGGCCAAGGGGCATGTGGGATCCCAGCTCCCTGACCAGGGATCGAACCCACACTCCCTGCATTGGAAGGCAAAGTCCCAACCCACCAGACTGCCAGGGAAGTCCCGCCATCTATATATGTTTGTGTTCACATCATTTGCCTAATTTTTTTATTGACTTGTTTTCTTATTATTAACTTTTGAGAGTTCTTTATATATGCTGGATACAAGCTGACACGCATTTTGTAAACATTTTCTCCCAATCTTTGGCTCGTCTTTTCATCTTAACAATGTCTTTCAAAGAATTGTTTTAAATTTTGATGAAGTTTAATTTACCAGTTTTTTCTTTTAGGGGTGGTACTCTGGGGGTCAGCTTTAAGAAATCTTTGCCCAAACAAAGTTACAAAGATTTCTTCCTATATTTGCTTCTAGGAGTTTTATAGTTTGAGGTTTTACATTTAGAGCTATGATCCATTTTAAGCTAAGTTGTACAAAGGATGTGCTATATTTTTATAACCTGCTCATGGAAGGGAATCCAAGTATCTTGACTACTAGTTCATTTTCATGATAGGTGATCACCTTAACAGTTGCTAATCAACTAATGATTAATTTTGCCAATAAAAGCTCATTCTGACATTCATGTGCTAATTATTAAAGTATATGGCTTGGATCAGGATACCAGTAACGGCATCAGTTGCAGTCCCTCCAGAATGTGACATTTTTGGTATAATGAAAGTTGATCAACCCTGGAGTGGGATTCACGCCTAGGGAAATTGATTGCTACTGCGGTTGAAGTTTAAACTAAGTAACTCTTAGTTGAAAATAAAATCAAGCCATTAATGCTGAAGTATTTTTACAGTAAATTATAGACATTACAACCTCAGACGATGGGAAGACCACATATCAATACAAAGGCATGAGGGTGTGAATGGAGGACAGTTTTAAGGAATGACCGGAAGTTCCTTTTAGTACATACAGATCACATGACAGAGGCGTGAGGTGAGCTTGGGGAGATGTGCAGGGGCCAGGTCATCATAAGCTTTGAGGACATCTAAGGACTCTGGGCTTTATGTGAGAAGTCACAGGGAGTCTTAAGAGGATTTTATGAGGTGAAATTATATAATCAGATATGAGCTTTGGCAAGATGACTCTGCACAGCATAAAGGGTGAATTAATGGTGGAGAATGGTAGAAATTAGAAGTAGAGACTACTTAGGTAGGAAATTACTATGAATTGGAGGTGAGTGCTTATGCGATCCTGAAGTGAGTGGCAGAGAGGAGAGATAAAAACTGTTTTAAGATATTATCTTCCTCTCCCAAAATGATTAGAGATGAAAAGAAATTAAAATAGTCATTGGCAAATGTCAAATCCAGAAAAAGGTTTTTTTTCTTTTTCTTTTGAATTCTGGCATGTTGTTGCTGACCTTAACACAACTTTGGCATTAAGGTTTTCTGCAAATATTGCTGATTACACAGCGGGATGGTTGATTTTCAGAAAGTGCACACTTAGGATACCAACAGCGACAGGCAGTTACTGTGCAACCCACTTAGAACCCTCCTGATGGTGAGAGAAATCAGCTGATAAAGGTGACATTCTTAGCATCTTAGACTCAAATGGCAACTTAATTTTCTTCTTCTAAAGTTCAAATAGAAAAAAAAAACAACGTCAACAATTTTTAATGGTCTCACCATGTCTTTCATCTCTTGGGGGTGTCACATGCCTTATGATTCAAACTGTAAAAAAGCACTGCTTAGTGGTTAAATGTGACCTACAGTGACACAGGTAAAATGTCACATGCTCTTTGGATGGGTTCTTCAACACAGAACCTACTGGATTTGAGAACCCTTTTCGTTTTTTTTTTTTTTTTTTTTTTTTTTAGTGAAACAAATAAAGTGTTTATTAGGAGGAAAAAGAGTATATGTGGATAGACACACAGGCGGGGAGAACCCTTTTTGGTTTTTAACTTTAACAATGTTAAAGAAAAAGATGGGCTACGGATATAAAATATTTGAGGGAATAAGACAAATTTTTGGCATTTGAAGTTGTTCTGGACTTGCTAGCTTTCCCCATTAACTTTTTCCCATTAAGTTTTTTTGTCTATTCTATCTGTGCTCTCTTATTATAGTGGCTTCTTGGGTAAAAGTGCCAGAGACAGTGCCTAACTAGCCACTTCTTCATTGTACCAGCTCCTGGACCACAGGGCCTAAGTTCTAATTCTCCTTTACAGCGGGATGGGAACAAAACAAACCTTAGCTGCTGATGGTGACAAGGATGATGCTGGCCACGCAGTCTTTGTACCTCTTAAATACATGTCATGGACTGCCAAGTGAAAATGATCTCCAAACCAGTTCATTTTCTTTAATGAGCAACAGGTTTTGTTTGGGGAACCCACACTTACTTTATCTGGGTTTGATTTCAAACCAGCTAATTCTCGAGAGTCACGGAACGCTTATTATGCAGCAGGACTGTTCCAGGTTCTGGAGCCAGAGCGGTGAAGGAGGCACACCTGATTCCTGCCTTCTATGTGCTAATGGTTTCTTCCACAGTCACCCACCATGGGTGCCCAGAGCACTTAGCCATCTCCTCTATTCTAGCTTTGGACAACTACGGTAATGATTTATTTGAGATTTTCCTTATTAATTTTCTATCATCAACTGTACAAACAAACAAAAGCTTGTTACTGTGACAAGGAATGAATAAAATTGTGTCAACATTCACTATCTGAGCAGTACATGGAGTGTTCTGTCTAGTTTTTTGTACCATACTTGAGAGGAACAAAGACAATTTGGAGCACATTCATAGGAAAGCAACCTGAATGTTGAAACCATGTTAAATGAAGACATAAGGAAATTTAATTTGGAAAAAATAAACATGTTTACTGTTTTCATTTAAAGTCAGGGAAAGATAATTCTGCATCCAGGACTCTAAAACTCAGTGTTTTTTTGTTATCTATTCTTAAAATGATCTTTTTCTGTTTTTAAACTAATGATGAAGGAGAGATAGCAATAGGTGTTACAGCATTGAATGGTTTCTCGTAAAGTTAATAAACAATGACTAAAATATGTTCGGCATTATTAAGAACAGTACTGCCAATATGTACAAAAATAAAAAGGGCAGGATAGAGGTCAAGGATTGAAAAGGTCTTACTCAAAGACCTTTGGGTAAGGCAAAGATGCCTTGAAAGTATCCCACTTGGAATTGACTACACATTACAGGCTGATACTTCCAAATGAAGAGCACACCGTGAACCCACACAACCAATGGCATAAATTCCAGGAGCCGTGATAGTAATTAATTTGATGTTTCCTTGTTTTTCTATGCAACCCAGGTAACAGAGGCATCAGAGTGTTACTGGGTGTTTTTTCCCCCCGTCGATTGCGTTTATCTTATTCACAGAAAATACCCGATTTATTTCACTGTCAGCTTGTAAATAAATAGAAAACAAATCTAACACTTATCATAAAACAAATCAGAAATCATAGAGGAAAAGTCTTTATTTCTCAACAACTGAATGTAAGAAATAAGATCAGAAATAATGCTGAGTAAAAGAGACTTGAAATCTACCATGCTACTTCAGTTGCCCTACTCGAAGGTCTCCACAAGCAATACAGAAGTAACTCACTGGACAAGATAATGAAGAATGAAAAAAGCAAGCAGCATACAAAAGAAGTGACATCAACAATACGTTATCAAGTAAGCTTTGCCTGAGCACACCTGCAAGATAGCCAAGTTCTAACAGGAGTCCAAACATACGAACCAAAATCCTATTTACATTTTTTTTTGTTTGTTTTGTTTTGTTTTTTGTTTTTTTTTCGGTACGCGGGCCTCTCACCGCTGTGGCCTCACCCGCCGCGGAGCACAGGCTCCAGACGCGCAGGCTCAGCGGCCATGGCTCACGGGCCCAGCCGCTCCGCGGCATGTGGGATCCTCCTGGACCGGCACGAGCCCGCGTCCCCCGCATCGGCAGGCGAACTCTCAACCACTGCGCCACCAGGGAAGCCTCCTATTTACATTTTTAAAACCTAAATCTACTAAAGACTTGAAACAAAAAGGCAATACTCTATCAACTTTAATAATGTCTCACAGTAATACAAAATAAAATGTATTACTATACACTTTCTGATCCTGAGGGTTTTTTGTTTGTTTGTTTTTGTTTTTGTTTTTTGCAGTACGCGGGCCTCTCACTGTTGTGGCCTCTCCCGTTGCAGAGCAACAGGCTCCGGACGCTCAGGCTCAGCGGCCATGGCTCATGGGCTCAGCCGCTCCGCGGCATGTGGGATCTTCCCGGACCGGGGCACGAATCCGTGTTCCCTGCATCGGCAGGCGGACTCTCAACCACTGCGCCACCAGGGAAGCCCCAGATCCTGAGGGTTTTGAGTCTGATGTTTCAAAACTATATATCCAACTGTCTCTTTGACATTGGTATCCAGATGTCTAATAAGCATCTCAAACCAAACATCACCAAAATGGAATTCTTGATTTCTACCCCTCCCCCAACCTTTCTCAGTCCCTCAGTCTCTAGCCCCTCACTCAATGGTCTTGGCATCCACATAGTTTTGCTCTGTGGTTTTCCTGGAGTCCTTTCTTTCTCTCACTGCCACCAGTCCTGCACCCAATCCAATCTATCAATATATCAGCTCTACCTTGAGAACATGTCCCAAATCCAACACTTTTCACGCCTTCACCTCTGTCATTCTGGTGCTCATATCTGGTCTTAACTGATCCCTCTGCTTCCATTCATATTTCTCCCTGCAATTTTTTTCCCATACAACAGCCAGAGTGATCTTTTAAAAATGTGAATGAGTGAATGAATGAATGAATATCTCCCCCTTGCTTAAAACCTTCTAATAGCTTCTTGATGCACTTAGAATAAAATATGAACTCATGCTGTACAGCAGAGAATGGCACAGCACTGTAAATCAAGTACACTTCAATAAAAAAAATAAAACAATCCGAACTCTTCACGTGGTCTGTAAGACCCTATAATGAGTCGGGCTCCATGACTCCACGTGCTCAGGCTCCAGCCTGCCTCTTTACCTTTCCTTCCGTTCCTCCCCACCTCCTTATTCACTGGGCTGCAATCATACTGGATTCCTCTCTGTTCCTCAAATCTGCCAGTTTGGTTTTGTCTCAGGACCTCGTGAGTGCCCCTCCCTGCCTGAAACTCTTTTCCACCAGGTCTTTGTACAGATGGCTCTTTCTTGGTACCTTGTCACAATTTCCCTGGCCATTTTATCTATGCAACAAAATACCAGATCTCCCTTTCTCATCAACCCTAGCCATTCTCTACACTGTCCAGTATAACAATAGCTACATGTGGCCACTGAACACTTGTAACGTGACTAATCCAAATTTTGACGGGCCGTAGCGTAAAAGATGAAGTAGATTTCAAAGGCTTAGGACAAAAAAATGCAAAATAGATCAATAATTTTTATGTTAATTCCACGTTGAAATGATAATATTTTGGATATATCGGGTTGGATAAAATATATTATGATTTACGTGTTTCTGTATTTTCAAATGGAACCATTAGAATATTTAAATTATTTATGTGGTTCACATGTGTAGCTCACTTTATATTTCTATTTGATAGCGTGGTTTAATTCCATTCTGCTATTTTATTTTTTTAGTTACACTAAGCTGAAATTTCTCCTTTTATGTACTCACTGGCTGTTTACCCCAATTAGAATGTAGCTCTATGAAAGAAGGGACCTTGAGTGTTTTTGTCATTGTTGTATCCCAATTCTTAGACCACTGTCTGGAACAAAGACAGCACTCAATAAATATTTATTGAATGAATAAATAAATGATTGGAGACTTTCTGGTCTTTTCTTCCTACTGTTTCTAGAGGTGTGATAATAGAGTCTACTAAAGCTAATCAGAACATTCTACACTTCAGGGGAAGAAGCAAGAGTCCAAGAATATCATATCTTGGAAACTTCTTGAATTATGATTGAACTTATTTAATGTCTTCAATTGGGTTTTAGGTTCTTTTTTTTTTTAATATTTATTTCTTTATTTGGTGGCACAGGGTCTTAGTTGCAGCAGGTGGGCTCCTTAGTTGCAGCTCCAGGGCTCCTTAGTTGCGGCTTGCCAGCTTCTTAGTTGTGACGTGTGAACTCTTAGTAGCAGCATGAATGTGGGATCTAGTTCCCTGACCAGGGATCAAACTTGGGCCCCCTGCATTGGGAGCGCGGAGTCTTATCTACTGCGCCAATGGAGGAGTCCTGGTTTTAGGTTCTTAAAGAAAGGGATCATGGTTCTTGCATCTGTATACTCCCTTCTTAGTATAGATTAGCATAGTACCTTACTAAAAATATCAATGGCAATAAAGTCATCATAGTCGAAAAGCTACCATATTTTGAGCACTTACTCTGTGGTAGGCATTGTACTTATAACTTATCATTTCATTTATAAAATCTCTAAGTTAGAAATTACTGTTCCTATTTTTAAGAGGAGGAAACTGAGTAAAGTTAATTAACTGACTTAAGATGGCCTAGCCAACTAGTATAGACATTCCAATCTAGATCATTCTGATGTCATAGGCCATGCAAACTCCAAACCACCATATTCACAATACAGCATGTGCTTAAAAACTTTAACACTAAAAATCACTTTCAGTGTAAAAAAAAGACATCTATAATATGAACCAAAAATGACAGTGATACCCTCCAGACATAAGCGAGTGATTTATGACCCTCAGTGCAATTAAATCACAGTCTTCTGCTTGGCTGTGTCATACCTGACTTCCAGGTGTAGGACCAGCAAGCAGCGGTCAGCCATGTCCTGGAAAGATTTTGCAAGTTCGCTCAGAGTCTGCATGATCTGCTCTGACACTGGTGGGAGATCCACATTCACGTGGGTATCTTGAGCAGGAGACAGATCTGAAAGAAGGGGTGAGGACAAAACACCAATCATTTCATTAGATGCCTACAGATAGCTTTTGAAATGACATATGATTTTGTTGTTCATCATGTTGTTTTTATCAATTTGGCTAATACTAGTGTTGGCAGCATCAGACATCTGAGACATGACAGACTATTTCGGTACTTGATTAAACATAAAAGCCCAGCTGATTGTCTTGCATCAATTCACAGAATGACAGAAACAGGAGCTCAGAGTTGGAAGTGAACTTAGTAATCTAGCCCAACCATGTGGTCTATGCTTGTGTTATTTGTACATCTTCAAGTGGCTGTTCAGCTTCTGCTTGCACACCCACACAAATGTTTGTGAAAGGAAACTCAATTCCTCTTGCGGCAGCCAATTCCATCTAAGAAAGATATGACCATCTTACACCAAGCCATGTCTGTTGTCATTGACTTCTAATCATTGGCCCTGGTTCTGCCAACTTAACAATCACTCTTAATTGTGTCAGTACTTCAAGTACTAAAGATATCTCTTTTGGCTTCCCTGAAGTCTTCTCCTTTTTGGGTTAAATGTCCCCAGACTTTTCAACTATTCTCCAAATAATCCAACTGAGTCATTTTATAATTCTCATAATTCACCAAAAAAAAATTCCAATTGTTCTATATTTCCCTTGAAATGTGGGACTTAGGACCAAACATAATAAATGCCACAGAGTGGTCTGACCTGTCTAGAAAGAGTGATCAATTCCCTTGTTCTAGAAGTCGTGCTCCTTGCGTGTAAGCCTAGAATCTCCCGGGGTGGTGTGGGGCGAGGGAACAGGATGTGCTGCATTCTCCTTAACTCAAACAGAGCTTACTTACAATCGGTTAAAAGCCCTAAAAAGGTCTTTTGGGAAAATTTGATAAACCTACCTTCTCTATCTCTTGCAAGTAATTGATAAAATATTTAATAGCATTTGGCCATTTTCTACAGGAAAATACTAAATAGCAAAAATGTGAACTACATTTCCTTATGTCTAGACTTCTGTTGTGTATCCAGTTCCCCATAATTTCTCAAAGATCATCAACAATAATTTGGCAATTTAATTCAAAAGTTCTTTGAGTTCTCTAGAGCCTCAAAGGCTGGCCTTGAGTCCCGTCTCCACTATTTACTTATTATTGTGACCAAGAGCTAATGGCAAATTCCTTCTGCCTCAGTTTCTTCTGTAAAATGGAGATAACATACCTTCAGAATGTTGTTGGGAACACTGAGTAAGTTACAGTTGTTGGGAGTATTGAATGGGTTAATGTAGATAAACTGCTTCGGACAATAGCACGTAAAACTCACTGAATATTAATATAAATAATAAACACAAGTAATAATTATTCTTTAGCAAGTGATTTGTCCAGGTTAAGAGTCCTAAGCTTAATTATAGGTACTTAAAAGATATAATTCCATCCACCTTGAGGTTCAATTTCCATTTATTAGCATCTTTTGCTTTTCCATGTGAAAATTCTTCTCCTTCTCAGAGGATGCAGTGTCATTTGAAAGAAGGGCTCCCTGGACTTAGGGGACATGGGATTTGGCGAGGCACTACTGGCTAACTTGGGAGGTGTCCACCTCACAGAGCAGGGAGTCAACATATGTCGTGGAAGGCATATCTGCAGTTGTGGGCTTTCAGAGCTGCATCTGTTCCTAGACTCAGCCAAGCACAGAGACAAGCCTGGAGAGACCGTCAAGAATTGTAAGGTTAAGTTCTCCTCAGTGGAAACAGACTTCAATAAATTAAAATATCATGGCAAACACACACAAAAAAGAATTTTGTTCAAGGCAACTGACGTGTAAGGAGGAAGGAAATATAGCGATGGAGATTTAAACTTATTACCAGCCTTGGCATCGTCCGAGATGTTCACTAACTCGGTCTGCAGGACTGATGTAGACACTGCTTTCCTTCTAATGCTATCATTATTCAAGTTGTTTGACTGCAAGGTGAGATTACTGCCTTCATAATGTTTTCTTTTGGCAGACTGGATGAAAGCAACTATAAGTAACACTAGTCTAATATTTCAAGGCATTTTAGTGCTTTTGATTCCTCTGTTGTGTGACACTACCTGTTCCATGAAGAGCAACGTATATATATCAATGAAAAAAGGGAAAGGGGCTTCACTGGTGGCGCAGTGGTTAAGAATCTGCCTGCCAATGCAGGGGACACGGGTTCAAGCCCTGGTCTGGGAAGATCCCACATGCCGTGGAGCAACTAAGCCTGTGCGCCACAACTACTGAGCCTGCGCTCTAGAGCCCGTGTGCCACAACTACTGAGCCTGCGCGTTAGAGCCCATGCTCTGCGACAAGAGAAGCCACCACAATGAGAGGCCCACGCACCGCAACGAAGGGTAGCCCCCGCTCTCCACAACGAGAGAAAGCCCACACACAGCAACGAAGACCCAGTGCAGCCAAAAATAACTAAATTTAAATAAATAAATAAAAAGGAAGAAATCAGACCCTAAGGAAACTGGGCTCATGGTCCAAGGTCTAAGGCTATACTAATCTCCCAACCTACCAAAGGCATTTTGGACAAATTTCACCAAGTTAAAAAGCATTCCCTTTCTTCTTATAGAAATAAGTCATTTCATCATGTGTAGCAGCTGACTGGCCAAACTCTGCAAATTAAAGAAAAAAAAAAGAATCCAAGTAGAGTAAGTTAATAGCCGGGAAAGCAGTCTACATAAAACTTGCAATAGTTTAGAATAGCAGCCTGCTGTACATTTAGCTAGACTGTAATCTACAGCAAAAATAACATTTTAGTAAAGCACATGAAAACTGATGCCCAGGGCTCCACTGAAAAGCTGGTCTGAGAATTCCTCAGGGCTCACTGAAATTTATGAAGTTTTCTTAACAAGAAGGAATATACTGAGAAAAGAAGTGCTGAGCATGGCAAAGCCAACACAAAACAACTACCTAGCTCTCAAATGTCAAACGGAAATCTACAAAAAAGCAATGCTGAGAGAATCTGCTTGGGAGATTATAGTCAAGATAGGAGGTTACTGGACACCCACACACATACACACTCAATCTTTCAGAGGTTCATGGCTGTATATTTATCTCAGGGATTGCTCTTCACATTGGCGGAGCCCACATATATTAGGCTTTAACAATATTAGTACTTGATTATTTTATTAAGATATGCACTTTGAGCTGTTTTTCTAATACTGGGGATGGGGCACATCAGATCATTCAAAGTATCCTTGTTCCTCTTACAACCACTGCATAAAAGCATGCATCTTTGAGACGCCAACGTGACTGTGGCTTTCTGTGCTAAATTGGTTGGTTTATATGAGGAGGCTGAACCTTGGTCTCTGGGGCAGACACTGCTTGTTAGGTGAACCAACAGATATTGCCAATTCTCTCTTGTTCACTCCACGGTAGACTATGAGAAGCTAAATGTCTGCATTCCCAGCCTTGCTTGTGGCTGGAGGTGGCCATATGCCACTGTCTGGCCAATGACTCTCTAGGTAGATTCTTCTGTGGCAACCTGATCTAATCCTGGGCTAATTCTGCGACTCATCCTTTGACAGGAAAACAGAACAAAGTACAGACTGTTGCCACTAACATTTTCTGGATTTTAATCCCCCGAAAGTCTTCACTACCACCTGTCAATCCTTCACTAGTACTTGGCTAGTTCCTTTCTCTTTCTCAGCAACTTTCCCAAATTCATGCTGTGCTCCCCAGGCACTTTGTCCTTCCCACTCTCTTAACTCCTCTCTTGAGCACTTCAGATTCTTTTTTTTTTTTTTTTTAAATATTGTATTTATTTATTTATTTTTGGCTGCATTGGGTCTTTGTTGCTGTGCACGGGCTTTCTCTAGTTGCAGCGAGCGGGGGCTACTCTTGGTTGCAGTGCACAGGCTTCTCATTGTGGTGGCTTCTCTTTAGCACGGGCTCTAGGCACACGGGCTTCAGTAGTTGTGGCTCGTGGGCTCAGTAGTTGTGGCTCACGGGCTCTAGAGCGTGCGCTTCAGTAGTTGTGGCACATGGGCTTAATTGCTCCATGGCATGTGGGATCCTCCCGGACCAGGGCTTGAATCCGTGTCCAGTGCATCGGCAGGCAGATTCTTAACCACTGCGCCACCAAGGAAGTCCCTCAGATTCTTACTAAGACTTCAAAAGGACTGTCAGCATTTGCTTTCTCCATAGTCTTGCCTTCCATTAGTTCTTCCATAATCTGATTTCTGCTTTCACCTGTTTATTAAATAATTATTCTGATAATAGTCACCAATGGTATCCTAACTGCCAAATGCATTGGGCACTTTTCAATCCTACCCTCAGAAAGGCTCTCTGCTACATTCCACAGGACTGCCCATTTCCTTCTTGAAATTCTGCTTTCTTTTGGCTTGTACGGCACCAAAGTTCTCTGGGTGTCCTTTCACCTCCCTGCCGTTGTTTTAATAATTTCCTTCACTGGATATTCTTCCTTTAGCGCACCCATAAATGCTGGGGTTCCCAGGGATTTTTTTTCTCTATTGGTCTCCCTTGCTTGTCATTCTATATGCTCTCTCTGAGTGAGCTCATCAATTTTCATGGTTTTTCCTATTATCTTGGAATTGTTGACTCCTAAACTACATTCGATCAACTGTCTGCAAGCTATCTTTACTGTACATCCTGCAGGCCTCTCAAATGCAATGTGTTCAAAACTAAAGTCTATCTTTAGCATCTGCTCTTTATCCTGAATTCTCTTTCTATTGGAAATCTCAGCTGCAAATACTGAGAGTAATCTCCTCTCTCACCCCCTCAGCAAGGAATAATTTCTGCCAACTTTATTTCCTAAATGTTTTCTTAATATATTTTGTCGTTTCTGTATCTGCTCACTTTCTTGGTGGAACCCTCATCTCTTCCATGGACTACCGCAATAGTCTCCTAACTGATGTCTTTGCCTCAATGCCTGGCCCCTACCTTACTTCAATCTTCCATATTTAGCTAATTAAATATAAGTTAAACAGTTATTTATCTAAGACACAAAATTTGACTATGTCAATTACTTGTAAAAACAGTATCAATGTTTCCCATTGCTTATATCATGAACCTCCTTAGCAAGGCTTTCCATGATTTGGGGTTTCTGCCCAACACAGTTTTTCTCCATCTTTCATCACTTTCTCCTTCCTCTCCAACTTCCCTCTTCCGCAACTCTGGGCCCTTTGACCTGCCACCCTTTTAAAGCAAATTCCCTAAACATATTATGGTGTTTTAGGATTCTATACCTTTGATGGCTCTTATTCCTCTTTCTGAACTATTCATGCTTTCTGCTCAGAAAGTCTTTCCCGATTCTCCAGGCCGGGTCACTTGTTCCTCTGGTTGTGTTTTTCACACAGTTCTATTAGTTATCATATTCCATTGATATTATCCGTTTATCAGTATGTATCCCTACCAGATCATTAACTCCTTCAAGTAAGGGATTTTATACACACACACACACACACACACACACACAAACACAAATACACAAATACACACACATATACATACACACACACACACACGCACCCACATTTTCAGGGCCAGCAGAATAACAGGAGGCATTACAGGAGCTTGATCAAGGCCTTTTTAAACAGAACAAATGATTTAATTGACAAATGTAACATGACAAATAATTCATATAATAACAGATTGATAAAGATCAGGCAGGAGAAGGAATAACTTGCCATTTACAACTATAACTTTCACTTTAGTTTCTTGAGTATATCCTAGGGACAGAGTAGGATAGGGAAGTAATTTATTACAGCTGGTTTCCTGGGCTGTCTAGGAATCTTGCAAAAGTACAATTTAAGACAATTCTGGCCAATCCCTACAGCCTAAGTACTGTTTCTATAAATTGTATTGCCTTTAGAAGTCACCTTGATTTCATGAGTCCACCTTCCTGAAGCCAAGACTTGGGGGTCTCTCTCTTCTATTGAAATAAAATCCCTGGCATATCGAATACTCAGCATCTCTCAAGGAAAGCCATATACTAACTGTCACGGAGAAGCAATCAGCCTAGGACATTAGGATGTCTCAAGTGGTTCCACATCCTAATATTAACCAGACTGAAATCTGTTTAGGTCTTAAAATTAGTCAAAATTGAACACATTCAGACCCAGAAGAGCATCTGTTTTCAAGGATGCAGCTGCTACACTTTCAATGGCAACTTACTGTGACTTCTTTAATTGATTCATAGGAGGATGTCCTTGTGCATCTGCAATATTATCTAAAATTGTTGCAATATTAGCTTACACTAGTATCAGCTGTCATGAAAGTGATAAATTGAAAAGGGGACGATGGTCATAGCAGGAAAAGTAAGGTTAACTCTGTGAATTCAAACTTTTTAGAAGATGGGGAAAGACAATGAAGAATGATCTCATTAGATTTTCTCACTGGAAAACAGTTTAGAAGATCAAATTTTGGTATAATCGTTATTTCTGACTCCTCTTCCTGTTTGTACAGATACCACATAAGATCTCTGCTTGAACCTGGGATAAAATTATTTAGTTTTCAATCTTTAGTTTTCCTATTTATAAAATGGTGGCAATAGGACCTTCCTAACTCCTAGAACAATGTATTATTAGATTTTGGAAATAATTTTGAGATCCTTTGATGCTGTAATCTGGCACACATTATAAAAAAATAAAATTAAGGATGCCAATTAGCCTGTGACACTCAGAACTCCTGGGGCTTACAGAGTCAATGGGGGCTGTGACAGGAGACCCCCATCTAACCTCTTTTTTCTCCTTAAATACCTATGGGATATGCTACTATCGAGCCCAACACTAGGATAGGATTTAAAAGTGTCCTACACTATAATACCACAGATCCAAGTTGGAACTCTAATGCCAGCTAGCTCTATCCTCAGCCTTCTTAACTTCTCTGCACCACTATCCCTACTTTTTTTTTTTTTTTGCGGTACGCGGGCCTCTCACTGCTGTGGCCTTTCCCGTTGCAGAGCACAGGCTCCGGACGTGCAGGCTCAGCGGCCCTGGCTCATGGGCCCAGCCGCTCCGCGGCACGTGGGATCTTCCCAGACTGGGGCACGAACCCGTGTCCCCTGCATCGGCAGGCCCACTCTCAACCACTGCGCCACCAGGGAAGCCCACTATCCCTACTTTTTATTCATTCCCTTAAATTATTTGCAGCATATGTATGCTAACCTTCCTCCACCCCAGTGCTTTGTACACATTAGGCACTTATAAGTATTCTTCTGCTTAAAAATATGGAACGCTTCATGAATTTGCGCATCATCTTTGCGCAGGGGCCATGCTAGTCTTCTCTGTATCGTTCCAATTTTAGTATATGTGCTGTCGAAGCGAGCACTATAAGTATTCTTTTTTTTTTTTTTTTACTATAAGTATTCTTAAATTATTTATCTATGAAACCTACTGGCTTCCAGTATGGATAGGTGATTTTCACATGCTAAAGTATCTACTGTCTTATTAGCATCTAATCTGAATTTTCTTATGATAGAGACGTTCTTCCTCCTTAACTAAGCCAATTACTCCAAGCTAAAATTTCATGGTGACTCTTCCGATCACTCTTTCTCTTTCCTGAAACACATTTTTAACACCTAGCTACTCTTTGCCAACAGCCCTAGCGTTAACCCCTATTATCAAGTCATATAGTCACTCTTTCCCACTCTCCTAACAATTTAGAACCTAGTTTTAAGTTCTTTTCTACATAAGTATGAGCCTTATCTAAGAAACATGTTTGGTAGGTTCTCTCCATTTTGCTTCCTATTTCAGAAGCAATGGTTCTTCTGTCCCCAAACAGTAACTACCTCTTTTCAGTCCCGATTACTTTAGAAATTTTGGGTTTAAACTAGCAAAGTCAATTGATTTTGAAAACCAAAATGCTGACTCAAATTGCTCCTTGACCTATAAAATTATGATCGTAAAGTATGGGGACATATTATGCATTATTCAGACTAGAACCTGTATGTACATGCGTACACATGTGTATATGCCTGTCCCATTCACTGCCCAGCCCAATGTCCCAGATGTTCAATAACATTTATTTGGGAATGTATTATTATAAGACGAAAACAAAAAGAAAACAAAACCTACACCAAAAGAACCCGAAGACCAGCTTTGACAAAGAAATTGCACTTTTGCCATTTGCAGCAACATGGATGGACCTAGAGATTATCATACTAAGTGAAGTAAGGCAGACAGAGAAAGACAAATATCATATGATATGACTTATATGTGGGATCTAAAAAAAGTATACAAATGAAGTTATTTACAAAACAGAAATAGACTCACAGACACTTAAAACAAACTTATGGTTACCAAAGGGGAAAGGGGGGAGGGATAAATTAGGAGTTTGGGATTAACAGATACACACTATTATACATAAAATAGGTAAACAACAAGGTCCTACTGTATAGCACAGGGAACTATAGTCAATATCTTGTAATAACCTATAATGGAAAAGAATCTGAAAAAGAATATATATATATATATATATATATATGAATCACTTTGCTGTACACCAGAAACTAACACAACACTGTAAATCAACTATACTTCAATTAAAAAAAATAACTTGCACTTAATTTTGTGGATGATGCTTAAGAGTAATTTTCATCTCTGTGAAACCATACTCTTTTCTATTGTTTCCCAAAGGAGTAAAATTTATTCTTCCACTTTTTAATCACCTCTAGAACACATTTCTTAACAACCCCATGCCTCATTTTCCTCATCTCTACAACTCGGAACCTTGTTGTGAGCACCAAAATGGGGAATGTGGTCCCTAACACAGCACCTGCCACAAAGCTAGGGACCGTCCCCTGAACTCTAGTAACTCTCTGCCCCCCTCTTCTGGCCTCACCACTTTCACCTTGCACTGTATTTTCCCTGGTAGATTGTGAGATCCAGGACAACAAAGGCAATAACTTATTCTTCCTGGTATGTCTCATAGTCTATAGCTCTTCTTTACTACACCCAGCAGTAATGCCTATTGAAGTAAATCTTCAAGTTAAGAACAAACCAAAGAATTTCATAATTTTTTTTCCCATTATATCTTCACAATGCTGTTAACCTATGTTTTCCAAATAGTTTAGTAGCCTGTGACATTATTCTATTTCAGGGTAAGAAACTGAAGCTCCAGAAAGCCTACGAGTGTTTGAAACTGCAGAATTATGCCAAATGCTGACCTATACAGGGAAAGCAAGGGAGATTTGTGTAAGGCCCATTGTGAAGAACAAATCAAAAGTAAGAACCAAGGTAAAAAAGGCTAGCTGTTTCCTTAGGCTACCAAGGAGAGAGGCCAATTCTGAGCCAACAGTTTACCCTACACACTGCAGAGTTCCATAGTGGGAAAATCACATCCAGTTCCTCACGAAACAGTGCTTGATGGTCACAAGCTTGAGGAGGCCCTGGACCTCCATTACATTTAGCATTAGACTCCTATCTCCATGCAGTGCAAACGGCACACACACATGGTTTTTATACCTTGGGAATGATAGAACAGACCTCAGTCTCTTTCAGTCCTGGGGGGAAACATTAAGATTGGTTTTTCTTTTATTCCAAATAATCCTCCCTGAGGCTTGGTAAAAACCTAATCGTCTACTGAAAAGGTGTGCGGTACGGCCAGTTCAGGTCCTGCCAGATATGAAAGAGAAATGGGGGGAAACGTTAATGAATAGCTCCTGTCCTTCTGTTGAAAGACACTATTGTAGAGCTATCTTAGATTTCCATGGACTTTGTAAGCCTTTTGTATTCCTGTAAAACCCTGCATCTCGGGGCTTCCCTGGTGGCGCAATGGTTGAGAGTTTGCCTGCCGATGTAGGGGACGCGGGTTCGTGCCCCGGTCCGGGAGGATCCCACGTGCCACGGAGCGGCTGGGCCCGTGAGCCATGGCCGCTGAGCCTGCGCATCCGGAGCCTGTGCTCCACAACGGGAGAGGCCACAACAGTGAGAGGCAAAAACAACCCTACATCTAAGAGCATCTTAAAATGTTAATAAATACTTAACCAGATATTTTGGTGAAAAAACGACACAGATTTAAGTTTTAACAGAATTTTAGAGGCAAAAATATTATACAGCAAAGCGAAAACATTTATGCGTGTGTTCAAACAGGATCCTTCCAGCTCTGCATTTGTAAAACTTCCAAAGAGCCTAAGGGGATGGCTTATTCACTGGGTAAATTAGAAACATTAGGTCCATTTACAAATGGCAAAACTGAACCAAACGGAAAGAAAGCATGTAACCCAATATGACAGCAAAAAAGTGCCACAAATAAAGATAGAACTAAAGGAGTTAAAATGAAAATCCTATATGTCATCCCTCTTCATTTTAATTTTTTCTTTGCCTTTTTTCACGAGTTTCCTGCTCAGGCAGCTGCATCATTCATAAGTCTGGGCCAAGTTGAGAAATAAATATCACCTTTTTGACTGACAGCAAGTACAACCTCACTTTTATCTTTGTAGCCCCAGCATAGAAAGCAGTTTCTGCAACCTGCAGTCAAGTATCAAGTTCAATGAACAAGATGGTACCCTTTGGAAACAGACCTGAGTTCAAATTCTGACTTTCTCATATACCATTTGGGTGAACTTCTCATCGCAGATTCTCCACTTGTAAAAGGAGAATCCTCATACCTACCTCATGGGATTCTGAATATTAAATGAGAAAAGGTATAAACAGTTAGAATAGCGTTCGGCACACAAGGGCTTAATATAAGGCAATTACTATTACTACTACTATTACATATTCAGTAACGATGTGTTGAATGAAAAAAATGACAAAAACCCAGTATTCTTCTCCTTTATCTATATAGCTTCAGGTAAAGGAACGATTATACTAGCTTTATGCATTTAATGGGAAAACCTGATGAGAAAAATAGGTAGAACTCTAGAAGCACTGGTCACTCTGATCCTATTGCTATGCGGACGACACACAGACAACTGACTTAACTGCAAGACAGAGTTGACCCGGCCACCAAGCACACAGACCATCACCGAGACTAGCTGTGTAGTTGGTGACAGCTCGCTTTGAAGCAGGCTGGAAGTAAGAAATATGGAGAGAATTAACTTGCTAACACACAGGGCAGGGTTTGCAGATGTAAATTTTGCTAAGAGAATTTCTACTCAGTGAGGACAAGCGTGGCCACTTCTCCAGGATGCAGTAAAGATAACAGTTAAGTAGCTCCCCTTTCATTTCTGCTGGGTCAGTATTCCCTGTGCGGGCTAAGCTGATGAATGGGTGCCACACACCTATTGACTAATGCCTTGTGAAGGTTCGTAATATACAGCCATATTTCTGTCTTTATACATTAGTAACACATGAATACTGTTCACACATCCATTCTGGTCTTGCCATATAATCCCTAGGATAATTAACAGTTCACAGAGATGCTTCCAGAACCAACTTTCTAAAAACCAAAATTAATAATCTGTTTTTTATGCCAGTTAAGGGTAAGCTACATAGAGAAGCAATCATTTATCTATCAGGTGATTATATAATTTCAGGATATTGCCTGAAAATCTAAATAATTTTATTTCCTGGAGTAAAAGAGTATGGTTCTCATATTAATTATGAACCTGATTTTTCTACCTACCACAACATTTCTTTGGGGTTAACTACCGATGTTTAGGCTCAGAAAGTAGTGGTTAAATTCTGACTCAACCACTTGACTTGACTCAACTGAATAACCTTGGGCCAATTGTGAAACCTTTGAATTGGAGCAGTTATTGTTTCAGCCTCCAAAGGTCTGTGTAAGGATTCAACGATATAGAACACATAAAGCTTTCAGAACAATGTAGAGTACATAGTAAGGGCTCAGTAAATCTACGCTATTATTGTTGGATCTCCTAGTGGGAACTCTGGAAGAGTGAAACTCCTAGACTCATCTCCTTACTCATCAAAACACCTTGCAAAAAACCAGACAGCTGTGGGCTTAGTTGTTCCTGTGGCTAACGCACAGAAAGGAAATCACATGTTGAGATATTAAGACATTCAAACTGTATAAACTCATGACATTTTGACCTTTAAATAAGGAACTGCAAAGGTCTGAGAACACTACAGAATTCTCTCAATGTTCAAATCAGTGGAGACATGCAGGAGGAAAAAAAGGCTTCAGGGTGGCAGGCTTAAATTTGCTCTTTTCATCCACAAAAAGGGGAGAATGATTTTCTTCAGGGCTGCAAATCCAGTAAAAGAGGGCATTTCAGGCAAGCATGAGGAGGTGGCCGTTTGGTGGGAAAGCAAGGAATGACACTCCAAAGCAGCTTGGGAGGAGATCACGTAGTCTTCCTCACCTTATTTTGAGGGAGGAATGACAAGGATCTCTCTTTTCCAGAAAAGGGTGTCCCCAGTACTTGATTCTTCAGCAAAGTGAACTGGGGTGTTATCTTAGGAGTTCAAAAGGATATTCAAAAAAGCTTTGAAATTGTGTTTTTGAGAGATCAGGTCTTCCTTACTCACATAGGGCTGGAAAGGTCATATTTATATTTATATTTTGAATTAGCATTTATTTCATGGTCACAGTTTATCTTCCCTCCTGCCAAAGGCACTATGAGGAGAGAGAAGAAATACACACGAGTATGTGTCCATGTGGTAGAGGTAAGGGAGTAATGATGATGAATCCATACAGACTCTGAAATTTTGACCTGAAATGATAGAAATTGCGATTTCACTTGAAGAGACTGAAATTGCGTTATAAATTATTTCAATATGCACATAAAGACACTGACAAGTCAGGTCTTCTATTAAGGCTAAAACAGCTGAATCAGGCTTATTTTGGAAAGATGGTTTCTATATTTACCACCATAGGAGACTTGTTATTTTATTTGCTTTCTTGGGACTATGTTCCTTTTGATATCACCCTAGATTAAATTTACTACAGAAAGTGAGATGGGCAAATAGTCTGTGCCCTTGTCTGCTGTCATCTTGGCATCATCCCCAGCCCCTTTCCTGGAAGCACATTTTCCAACTTCTTGCCAGTAGGGTTTGGAGTTTAGATTCTGCCAGTGAGAGGCACTCCCGAAAGATGTGGAAGGCGAAAAGAAGGGGAGGGCATCATTCTCCTCTTGCAGCGGGAGAAAGATGCTCAAGCAGATGGCAAATAAGAGGCTTGCGGCAGCTTCCAGGAGAGCTCCTGCAACAGCTGCTTCCTGACTGCAGGCAGGTGAAACCACTGGCGCAGTTCCTGTATTTCTTCATTTCCCTGCAAGCCAGCCGCTAGTTCTCCTTGCTCTTTGCTTCCTTCCAGCTATTTTCTAAGCCCTTTTAGCAATTTTTAAAACATCCAATTCCTTGTATTCAATTCCCTCTTGCTTGAAATCCCTAAAATGGCTTCTGTTTTCCTGACTGAGCCTTGATGAATAAATATAACCTTCTGCTCATGAGATATTTCTGAGCTAAGGCAACTCAGATCTCAGAGCACATCTGGAGCAGGAAGGAGTGGGATGAAGGGTCACCAAGAATCCCTGGGCCACCCTTCGATGGCATGTCGTAACCCCTGAGGCAAGGATTTTCAGGATGTGCTCCATAGCGTTCCTAATCTCCCAATCTCCATTCTCTGGGTTTTGCCCTCCTCCGCCATCAGAGAAGCTCCTCTTTCATTCGTTACCCATTAAGATTTGGCAGGACAAGTCTGCTGCTAAAAGAGCTGTTTGCAAACCACTGCCCTTGAAGAGGAAGGATCTGGTCACAAGCAAACAACGTCCCACTGTACTGCAACCTCCGAGTGCCAGCCAAACACTTAAATTATGGGACAACTCCTATAGAATGGGGATGAGTGGCAGGAAGAGCTATGCAAGTAATAAAAATAATATTTACCTGGAAACGAACGACTTGCTTTCTCTTTATCATTTTAGTTACACGAACTGTAGGATAATTTTTTTGGTACTTACTGAGTACTGAACAAATTATAAATTGCTCTC
The DNA here is from genome assembly GCF_964270905.1 of Leucopleurus acutus. NCBI lineage: Eukaryota > Metazoa > Chordata > Mammalia > Artiodactyla > Delphinidae > Leucopleurus > Leucopleurus acutus. The sequence continues at coordinate 90,128,206 of NC_139144.1, read as the reverse complement.
ATTCTGACTAATGCACGCCAAGATTCCCTTGCAAAGTAGATTCAATCTTGCCTTCAGGAAATGTTTCACAGAACCATTCTGCTGTCTAATTTTTCAGAAAACCGTGCCGTGGGGTTTTCTGCAGTTTTCTAAAGAAATCACAGATTAAAGGTATAGGCTCAACAAAGTAGACTTCTTTATTTTCTTTTATTTATTTATTTTTGGCTGCGTTGGGTCTTCATTGCTGCACGCGGGCTTTCTCTAGTTGCAGAGAGCAGGGAGGCAACTCCTCGATGTGGTGCACAGGCTTCTCATTGCGATGGCTTCTCTTGTTGCAGAGCACGGGCCCTAAGCGCCCGGGCTTCAGTAGTTGTGGCACACAGGCTTAGCTGCTCCACGGCATGTGGGATCTTCCCAGACCAGGGATCGAACCCATGTCCCCTGCATTGGTAGGCAGATTCTTAATCACTGCGCCACCAGGGAAGTCCCTAGACTTTTTATCTTAGCGAAGTCACTCAGTTTGGAGCTGCTTTCAATGACTATATAAAAGCTTCGGCCTCATACCTCATACCTCATACCGAGGTATCTTCTAAAATACTCCATGTCCGTGAGAACACTAAGTATGTCGCAACTTCTGGGCTCCATGGTTTGGATCACCAGCCCTTTGGCAACCAGGTTAAAGGCCTGAAGTTTAGAAGGAACCATCTAGGTATTGACCCATAAAGGCTTAGATCTCTTTGTTCTTAGGCTATTCATCAGAACACTCCCTTTTAAAAAGTGAATAACATTCTTCAATTTTTACATCTTCCTCTGTTGGACTGACTAATAGAATTTCATTTTCAGAGAAACAACAAGTGATTTTGGTAAATCTTGGTTTGATAAAAGAGCTAAGTTGAAAAACATGTTCATATCTATTTGGAAATTAAACATACACATTTGAGATTGTGGCTAGACTTGTCTCTGCCCACTAACTAGACAGATATATGCACAGTGACCATTCTCTCCACTATAAATGCTGTCCAGTCTCTTTTGGTGGCTCTTGGGCAGCTATGATGCTTTCCTTTGCCTCCTGTCCGTCATCACATTGTTCTAGGTGCCAACAATCATATCAGTTCTAGGGATCACTGTCAAACTTTTGTCTATAGTTTCTAGAATTTCTTCACCTTTCACTGTTTTAAGAATAGGCATTTCCACTGCAGGGGGCATGGGTTCGATCCCCGGTCAGGGAACTAAGATTCCACGTGCCATGCAGCGTGGCCAAAAAATTAAAAGAAAAGAAAAGAAAAAAAGAATAGGCATATCTGCTGTAATCTGGTGTTCTGTCATATTTCACATGCTCCACATTTCCTCAAATTCAGCAAGTTTCCTTAAACACCCCAACATAATATATTTGAACTCCACTTTGGAAGACAGATGCCACCTGATGCTTTCCTCACAACTGTTTCTTACCAAGAGTTGTCCTACCCTTTCGTTGGAAGAACAGTCCCCTTTCTAAGTAAGACAGAAACAAAAGAGAAATAGAATCGTTGTGCTTTCTGTTAATGACCTTCACTACTTTACTAATTGGGGGCCTATACATTTCTTGTTTTCTGTGCCTAAACATCCTCAGCATCTCTAATGACCAGCAAGGCATTCTGGGTTTTGCCTCCCTGACTCTTTACCTAAAGGCTCACCGTACATGTCGTGTGCCTGCTCTGCACTCATCTATGATTCTTCTATGTGAGCTCATCAGAGAGCTCTCTGGATACTGTACAGCAGTGTGCTGGTTAAAAGTACAGACTGTGGAGGCATACTGAGGAAGTTCAAATTCTGGTCCACCACTTGATAACTTAATAGCTATGTGTCCTTGAGTAAGTAATTGCACCTCTGTGCCTCAGTTTCCCGGTATGTAAAAAATGGGAATAACTATAGTATCTACTTCATGGGTTATTGTGAGGATTAAGTGTGTGTGTATGAGTGTGTGTGTGTGTGTGTGTGTGTGTGTGTGTGTGTGTGTATTTTAAAAATACACCTTGGCACAGAGTGTGTTTGATATTATTTTTTGTTGAAATTACTTAGCATTATATGGTTCAAACTTTACATTGTATAATCTCTCACCCCTCAATCATGAACTATATTTATATTCCCTTTGATAGGTTCTAACCATTGGGTCACATCTATATTTTTTTCCCAAATCTCTGAAAATGTATTTCACTTTCTTCGCTGTGTGAACTCTGATTTGGTAAAATTCTCCAAAGACTATTATAATTTTTACTTCTTAAATTTTCTTCTTTTTGGTCAGAATTAAGTACAGAATATTAGGTCTCCATATTTTTCCCTCTTGGAAGGAAAATCATCTAAAAGACAAGTGGAGAACTTACATCTCAGCCTATTTGAATTAGACTTCTGAAAACATCAAGCTAATTGAAACCTCCCATCACGACTATCAGCATATCGATGTCATAATTATATCAAGAGAGCACCATCCACAGTCTGTATCTCACTGAGTGGTCTGTAGTACACTTTTATAACAATGTTACTTGCTGCTTCTTTTTATGTTTCTTTCACTCTTGAACTGAATGTTATTTCTAACCTCTCCTCAGAGGTTAGAAATAAAATATTTCTCTCATGTTACCCACTAGCAAGGATGGTTGCTAAACAATTGTGATTTCTTCCATGTGAGATACAGAACTCAAAATAGATGTAGATGAATTTCTACAGGGTTTTAATTTCCTTGGGTACCACAAATGGTCCATTTTGTATTGTGCCATTATTTTACATGAAAGCACTGCACATACAGCAAACATGTTTATAAGTAATCGCAAAATCAGTAGTAGGGTCAATTCCCAATGAAACTTATACAGGATCCCACATCTTAATTTTAGTTGGTAGCGTTAACCTCTTCCTTCATTAAGCCATTCACAAGAACTTTTGTTGTGATACCAACAATACTAAGTTGAGTTACTTTAGGGGTATTCAGAAGTTTATTGCCCAGTGTGGGAATTACCTCTGAACCCCTCTAGGTTATAAATATTTAAAAATAAATAAATAAAATAAAATCTTTCAATATCTTGACATCGTCTTCCAAATAAAATCCCAGCTGACCTTTGCCCCATCTCTAGTTTCACGGTTGTTGCTCTCCTACTGTGAACCTCATGTTCCAGCCCTATGGAATATTTGAATTACCCTGAACTCACCATATTTTTTTCACATCATAGCCTTTTCTCCTCCCCTCCCCCTCCCTTCTTGGTTTCTCCTCCATAAAATGCCCTTCTGTCTGGTGAATTACTATTTAATCATTTAAGATCCAGATGAGCTGCCACCTTCTCCAGAAAGCCTTCTCTGATATTTATATTCTCCTTTAAAATGTGCACTTTATATATTCCCATAGTATGTTGCCGAATCACAATATGGTGTAATAACTTTCATGCCTGTCTTTTCCATGACTTATAAATCCCCTGCAGGCAGAGGTTGGGTCTTGTGTATTCATGTCCCCAGGACCCAGCACATAGCTGGTACTGTGTTATTTGTTAAAACAAGTTGATCCATAAATATTTACCGAATGAATGAATATCTTCCCTGATGGCTCCATGAGATAGGACTTCACTAATCTGGTAAATTAAACTAGATAAACTTATCCAATAGAAATTAACTATTGGATAAATTCAATAGAACACATGATTTATGAATCCTTGTCTATAGCTGTAACCATTATGACTCTCGAGCTAATTGACCATGTGCCTTTTTGTCTCCTCAGTAGGGGACGCCTACCGGAGAAGATGGATGTAGGGTGCAGCAGCTGGCAAGACCAGGGAACACGACAGAACAGTCAGAGGTCAAAGGCAAAATCAGAGGAAAGCCAAATTCACTTGTGTAAGGAATACACTTCCAGCCCTTCCTTATTCTCTGCAATTCAAAAAACCCGTAACACACAGAATCACAAGAAGTTCCCTAATACAGAGAGTGAAAATCTGTAAAATTTTGCATTTGCAGTGTTCATCTAAGACTTGCTTTATTTAAACATAAAGACACATGAATAATACTCCCTCTGCACATCCTGCCACAGTATGCTTTCAAACATGCTTTGATGGGTAGAAGACCTAAATAGACATTTCTCCAAAGAGATATACAGGTTGCCAACAAACACATGAAAGGATGCTCAACATCACTAACATTAGAGAAATGCAAATCAAAACTACAACGAGGTATATCACCTCACACCAGACAGAATCGTCATCATCAAAAAATCTATAAACAATAAATGCTGGAGAGGGTGTGGAGAAAAGGGAACCCTCTTGCACTGTTGGTGGGAATGTAAATTGACACAACCACTATGGAAAACAGTATGCAGGTTCCCTCAAAAACTAAAAATAGAACTACCATACGACCCAGCAATCCCACTACTGGACATATACCCTGAGAAAACCATAATTCCAAGAGAGTCATGTACCACAATGTTCATTGCAGCACTATTTACAATGGCCAGGACATGGAAACAACCTAAGTGTCCATCGACAGATGAATGGATAAAGAAGATGTGGCACATATATACAATGGAATATTACTCAGCTATAAAAAGAAACGAAATTGAGTTATTTGTAGTGAGGTGGATGGACCTAGAGTCTGTCATACAGAGTGAAGTAAGTCAGAAAGAGAAAAACAAATACTGTATGCTAACACATATATATGGAATCTAAAAAAAAAAAAAAAATAAAGGTTCTGAAGAACCTAAGGGAAGGACAGGAATAAAGATGCAGACGTAGAGAATGGACCTGAGGACACGGGGAGGGGGGAAGGGTAAGCTGGGACGAAGTGAGAGAGTAACACTGACATATATACACTACCAAATGTAAAATAGATAGCTAGTGGGAAGCAGCCGCATAGCACAGGGAGATCAGCTCAGTGCTTTGTGACCACCTAGAGGAGTGGGATAGGGAGGGTTGGAGGGAGACACAAGAGGGAGGGGATGTGGGGATATATGTATACATACAGCTGATTCACTTTGTTATACAGTAGAAACTAATACAACTTTGTAAAGCAATTATACTCCAATAAAGATGCAAATAAATAAATAAATAAAAGAAAAAACATGCTTTGAACTTAAGCAATTCTGATACTTCAAGTTTGTTAAAATGTCATTATACTTCTTTTATTAGGTAAGGAAGCAACTTAAATGATAAGAAAGAGAAATAAAGGACTTTCTAATCCAGAAATTAGAACACATGTCCAAGACTCACCAAAACGGATTCTTTAGAAGGAAATAAAGCACTACAGATGAATGATTGGTAAAAAAATCTGTCATATGAGGACGTGGCAATCACAGATGGACAGACTCATCATGTACAATGAGGGGTGCTGAAGAATGAGAAGTACAGAATTTGAGAAGAAAAAAGTTAGAGAGGCAGAGTAAAATGTCTTTTTAGTTTAATGAAAAGTAATGAGGCTCCGAGATCAATACCCGAGCTCTGTCACTGGCTAAGCATAGTTCACACTGTTTTGCTTCAGGTTTTCCATCTGTAAAATGGGAATAAAGATGTTGCTTTCTAATTAGCTCAGAACATGGCTGCGGGGATTAACCAATGGATGACTGCAGTGTAAGTTACAAATGTGTAGAGCTAGAGAGGTTCTGCTGGGGACACAGAAGGAAGTCAAAGAGAAAGTTAGAAAAGTTTTAAATACACAGGGTAACTCAGAGCTTCTTTGGTACCCCTGGCCTGCTCACTTCAACGAAGACAGGAGAGATGCCCAACGAAGATCAGAGAGCGGCGTAAACTCACTGAGATGAGCTGTGATCAGCAGGCCTGACCACGCTCCCCCCAGCTCAGCAGACACTAACGCGGGAGAGGGCGCAGCTGCCACTGGTGAGGAGGACCCAGCTGAACACTTAACTAGTTTTTCATTTTGTGAATTAACAGCCTTCATGGTGTGTATACTCCAACCAGTAAGAAATTGTCTCCTTAGAACTGCCTGGGGTACTCCTCTCTGCCTCGGCAAGAAGGCATACGTTTCACATGGAAATTATAGCGCTTTTAAGGAGGCAATAACTCTTCCAAAAAAGGTTTGTTTTCAATTAGTTTGTGCAAATATCGTGCCTTAAGAAAACGTACTCCCTTCCTCCTTCTTTCCTTCTTCCCTTCCCTTCCTTTCTCTCTTTCTCCATCTTACAAAAATTAAAGAAAAAAGAGGCAAAACAATTCTCTGTAAGATTTTATAGATAGATATATCTGATTTATAGAAGAGCCCAGATGTGAGCCGGGAATATTTTTTAAAAACCAACAACTCTGAAGCCCTACTGGTCCTCTACAACAATAAAGAGAAATCAATCTTTTACTAGTCAAGCCTTGCACATTAACCCTGATGATCAGGTTTCTCCATCTGCCAAGGTCCTCGAAACCTTATCTCCCCTGCAGAATTCCAAAGCCAGGCCTGGGCCGCTGAGGCACATCATCGTATTTCATTTCTCTGGGGTTTGTAACCACTGTAGTTCACAAAGGACTACACAGTTAGGGCCTAGGTTCTCTTTTCAGCCTTGAACCAGCCTCTCCACAGGTGGTTCTTAAGAAAGATGGGTCTGGGGAAGGCCATTTAGAAACTAGAGTCTTCCTTCTGGTGGTGGTTGTTTGCTCTATGGCTGACAATCTTGAACCAGTGAAGTGTAGACTGATAAAACTAAGTTTAAAAGCCTGAGAGACAAATATGGCTGTTTCTTCAACTTAGCTGGCTTTCTATTTTAATATAAAAAGTTAGTATCGGGCTTCCCTGGTGGCGCAGTGGTTGAGAGTCCGCCTGCCAGTGCAGGGGACACGGGTTCGTGCCCCGGTCCGGGAAGATCCCACTTGCCACAGAGCGGCTGGGCCCGTGAGCCATGGCCGCTGAGCCTGCGCGTGTCCGCAGCCTGTGCTCCGCAACGGGAGAGGCCACAACAGTGAGAGGCCCGCATACCGCAAAAAAAAAAAAAAAAAAGTTAGTATCAGGGAGACTGTATTGTATTCTGTCGTAAAGAACTAGACGAGGAGCCAGAAGACCTGAGCTCAGTGACTGGTTCTTTTACCGATTTTTCTAAGGGAGTTTTGGATTTATTTTCTTCCCCAAAGATTTATATACTGCCGATTTTCCTAAGAACTTGTTCTTTCTTATAGATTCTCTCATATTAGAGTTGCAGATTTTAGTTGAAAAGATTTCACAGGGGCGTACATACATAATAAAAACAACCTCATAAAATATATAAGACAGGCTGCTATTTCTAAACTTACTCTTAACATTCATCTCTTCAAGTCGAGCTACCCCTTTCTTCTTTTCTCCATAATCTTCGATATTTCCTAGGTGACTGTGTTAAAAATAAAACAAAACCTCTGTGTAATTTAACCACGTATCTGCATTCATGTCTTATGTAGATAATGGCCCCACGAGGCTCTAAGGCCCCAAATGGCATGGATCCCGGATCTTCTGTTCACCATTGAATACCCTTCCCCAGGCCTGGGCACAGACTGAAGGGACAGACGGTTTGGTGTCAATTTCATCCTCCTCTTTCCCTTCATGGGAATTCTCATCTCTTTCTTTTTTGATACTTTAATATCATGGATTCCTCTCTAAAAATTTAAGTATAAAATCGGTCTTTTCCCCAAATCCTTGACACTAATTATCCCCATTTGGTGCCCACGGCCTCCACTATCTGTCACTTTCTTTCAACTCCTCGCCTTACTTGTAAGAAATGCTTCTGGGCGCTGGTACTTCTTTTGCCCCTCGACTGTCTGTAGTCTAAAGAGAAGTTCCTAAGAGTTCAAAATTCCTGTGTTCCACTATGGACCATATTTCGTAGTTTATTGTATCACAACACAATATAAGGGAGGCTGATGGTTTTCTTGTTGGTCAATTGGCATTTATTAAACATTTAGAGTATACTCTAAAATGTGCTCTAAACCTGAAAGGCATTCCCAGAGCTGGTCTTTTTTTTTTTTTTAAAGTCTGAGCCCTTTAAATACTGAAGGACCCACTCCCCCACAAAACGGGAGCCCCATGACAACCTTTTGGGGATATCTGATGTAGGGGAGTCAGATGAGGCACAGGGGCAGGGAGTGATTAGCTGGGGCCACCTGGCAAAGTGGAGGAACCAGGGGAAGTGGCCACAGGCTGTGGTGCTGGCTCCTCACGGAAGCATCTCTTTGTAGGATGCCTGCCACCCTAGCATCGCAAAGCCATTCCTATACGTACCGCATGTGAAAACATATTGAAAGCCTCTTTGGATCACAATACATCTGTTCTAAGAGGCTGAATGAGTGATGCCAGGGGAACATTAACTCAGAATTTCCTAACTCGAGTGCAATTAAAATCTCAGCCACAGCACGGAATTAATGTAGCCCTTTGCATTTTAAATACATATTTTAATTAAATGACACCCATCTGTAGAATATGAGACTGCATTTTTATTGAGGATTTCAAATGATATAATCTGTTCCTATGAAGCGTAAATGGCTTGGTTCATGTTTCCAGAAACCACCAAAGAATTATATAGATCTGGCATAAGCACATGTGGTGACACTCAATTTTGCTTAAATTTAAATCTGTTTAACTTGCGTTATGTGTTGTTTGTGTGATAAGATTTAGATTATGTACAAAAGTGACAGAAAATAAGAGCACAGCCCTTTCAACGTCTTGGACCATTTCTCTGGAGAGTCTGTCAAAGGAAACACAGGGTCAAGGGCGGCGCATCTCAGCCCCAGCTAGAGCTATGCAGTCAGGGTGATAATCTTTTAACTCATTTAACCTAATGAGAAGCTTCACCTAGGTAAAAGATACGTTAATGAGCCTAACTACTAAATTACAGACAGGACAGCTACCTGGGAGCTGCACAATTATTTGTGACAGAAATGATTTGGGGTAGGTGTAAAATTTTTCAGGAAATTGAACTGCACCAACAAGAAGTAGAGAGCAAATGTACCCTTTTCTCTCTAGAGTATGTTTGTTTCAGATTTTTTTTTTTTTCCTACCTGTATTTCCACATTAAGTACATTCTTCAAGAAGATGAAGCCCTAGAGGAGGCAGGAGGTAACCTGGGTTCTCCATCTGGCTGTGGCTCCACGTTGATTGGTGACCACGCAAGAGTCAGCCAGCTGGCACTCATTCCCTTGTCCATCAACTGCAAGCGGATGGCGAAGTGGTGTTGAGATGAAGAGTGGGGGTACTCGGGTCTGATGGTACAGATTTAAATCGTACCTCCATCACTCTCTGTTACCTCTCTCAGCCTCAACTTTGTCCTGTAAGAAGGGAGGATAACTACCCCCTCCCTCACAGGTTGCTGTAAGGACTAGATGAGATAGCACAGTGGAGACCTTAGGACAGGGACTGCCTCATTCTTGGTTGGTGTTCAATAAATGTCAGCTACAACTGCAAGCGAAATGTCAGGATTCACTCTTGGGAAACCTGGGAATCACACTGTCCTAGGTTCCAGTCCTGGCTTTGCCACTTACTACATGCTTGTAGTAAGCATGCTTGTAGAGAAGTTACTCAATCTTTTGAACCTTATTTTTATCATCTTCAAAATAGAGTCAACAATGCTTACTATATTAGTTTCCTATTGCTACTGTGACAAATTACTACAAATGTAGTAGTTTAAAACAACACAGATTTATTATCTTCCAATTCTAGAGATTAGAAATCTGACACGGGTCTCACTGGGCTAAAATTGAGGTGTCAGAGGCTCTAGGGGTGAATTTGGTTCCTTGCCTTAGCTAGCTTCTAGAGGCTGTCCACATTCCTTGGCTTGTGGCCCCCTTCCTCCATCTTTAAAGCCAGCAATGCAGGGTTGTCTTTCTCTCATTGCATCACTCTGGCCTACTCATCTGTTTCCCTCTTCCACTTTTAAGGACCCTTGTAATTACACTGGGCCCACCTGGATTATCCAGGATAATTTCCCTACGTTATTTAAGGTGAGCTGACAAGCAACCCTAAGCCCATCTGCAAACATAATTCCCCTTTGCTGAACATCTTCACAGGTTCTGGGGATTAAGACATTGACACCTTTAGGGGGGGTGATATTCTGCCTACCACACTTACCACCACAGCATTAAGAAAGTTAGAAATAATATTCTAAAACTCCCAGTACAGGTAAATGTTTTGCTAAGTTTTACGTTTTGATCATAAAGAAGTAGGCTTCAAGTTCTGATCATATACCTATAAACACTTGTCTGTTAATAGCCAGGATACTATTACAGCACAGTATCCGGCTCTCTGGGTTAATCCGTTGGTAGCAATTTGAGGTAAGTAAAACCTTCTTGCATGATTATTATACTACACAGGGATTTGCCTCAAAAACTCTGTCATATAGTTTGTGGAAATATCTTAACAAGAGTGAATTATTTATAATATTACTTATGAGGTATAATGTTATATCTCTAAATATTAAACATACTTGAATTACTTTACCAATTTTTTCTCTTGTGCATTTATTTATGCATGCATGCACGCACATATAAGGGCTTAAATTTTTTTCATTGTATCTAAAAAAAAAAACCTAAATCAAATTATCAGGGTTCTACTATTTCTCATGGAATTATTGCTGATAAACAGAATCTAGCTCGATCTAGTCTATGTCAGGCATCCTATTAATTTTAGCTATCTAATAGTCCTTATGAAACCAGAAAACATCTTGGTCAAGATAGTGTAACCACAAGCAAGGCAGAATGTAGAAGCAGCCTCCTGGGATCTTATTACATACTGGATAGTAGAGCATTTATTATCTCACCCAAACCCAAGCAAATACTTTTGGTAAGATTTGGGTTTGGTGGAGAGAACTAGGAACAAGGGCAGATTACATAGTTATCATAAACTTCACAGGAGAAATCGTGAAAGCCCAGATTCCAAATGACATTTGGAAGGTCTGTTTTTCTCTAGTTTTTGGATCTCAGGAAGACTGACTGAAACTTCATAGACAATAGGCTCTTCTTAGATTGGGTCTACCTAACATGTTCATATAGTAAATTATTCATTAGAATTGATTAAAACTTAAAAATGAGGGCCCAGGGACTTCCCTGGTGGTGCAGTGGTTAAGAATCCGCCTGCCAATGCAGGGGACATGGGTTCTATCCCTGGTCCGGGAAGATCCCGCATGCTGCGGAGCAGCTAAACCCACGCACCACAACTGCTGAGCCTGCGCTCTGGAGCCCATGTGCCCAAACTACTGAGCCCAAGTGCCACAACTATTGAGGCCCGCATGCCTGGAGCCCGTGCTCTGCAACAAGAGAGGTCACTGCAATGAGAGGCCCATGCACCGCAACGAAGAGTGGCCCCCGCTCGTCACAACTAGAGAAAGCCCACACGCAGCAATGAAGACCCAACGCAGCCAAAAAAAAAATACATAAATAAATACGTAAATAAATAAATTTAAAAATAATGAGGGCCCAGCGAGGACCTTTACTACTGTAATCAATTTTTAGCTCCCTTTTTATTTTAATCAAATCTAGATATGCACATAGATTAAAGAGCCAAGTAGTGTTTATACGCTTTTTCATTAGGTGACAACTTTCAATTCTTAGTCAATTTCCTTGGTGCTTATCCCTGTATGGTTAAAGAACTTGTCTACTTTGCTACTTTCTTAATTTTTCAGGTTTAGGTGTTTATTTGTTGCCCTCCCACTAAGAAAGATTAGGATTTAACTCCCTCCACTTTTGTGCTCTCTTCCCATTACTTTCTCACTCAGTTGTCTCATAACTGTGGTTAGATCAGTATTTCATGTTATTATGACTAGATAAATGCTACTGACATCTAGGGCCATGCAAGATGCCACATTTCCCCCTGCACAATAGGTTTGTTTTCTCTGGTGCTAATAACTGCCTTGTTATTTGTTTGCTTCGTTTTTTTGTACTTGACAGATCGTTCAACCTCAAACACTTCTCTCTCAATAAATCCAAACACATTGGGTTTTCTAGCAACATCACCTTCCTGAACAAACCTCTCCTGTGACCTTCTGAATCATTCCTCTGGGGGCTAGTTACTCCCTATGCCTGTTGCCATATTGGTACCTCCTGCCATGATCATTTTTTGGGGTTCCCTCTCTGTGTTGGAATCTCCATTTCTTGTATACTATGCCTTCCTAATTTTACGTAAACTCTTTCAGTTTGGTAGATTCTGAGAAAGATTGCATGGAAAGTAAGTTTTTTGAGACTTTGTGTGCCTGAAAAGGTTTTCTTTTTCCCTCACGCTGAACTGATAGTGTGGTTAGGTATATAATTCTAGGTTGGAAATACTTTTTCTTAAAAATCTAAAAGGTATTTTTCTATTGTCTTCTAGCTTCCAGTGTTACCTTTGAGGAGTTATTGCTTTTCTGCTTCTTGATTCTTTCTATAAAACCTTCCCCCTGCCCCCGCACGCCCCCGCACGCCCCCGCACCCTGACAGCTGTAGGATTTTCTTTTTATTCTGAGGGCTCTGCAGTTTTGCAGTGATTGACCTGGTGGGAATCTAGGTCTATTTTCACCCACTCTGCTGGGCACTCTGGGCCCTTTCAACTTGAAAATTCATGTTGATCCAGCAATCCCACTCCTGAACATCTATCCAGACAAAACTATAATTCAAAAAGATACACACACCCCTATGTTCATAGCAGCACTATTCACAATAGCCAAGACATGGAAACACCCTAAATGTCCATCGACAGATGAATGGATAAAGAAGATGTGGTACATATATACAACGGAATACTACTCAGCCATAAAAAAGAATGAAATAATGCCATTTATAGCAACAGGAATGGACATAGAGATTATCATACTAAGTGAAGTAAGTCAGGAAGAGAAAGACAAATACCATATGATATCACTTATATGTGGAATCTTAAATATGACACAAATGAACTTATCTACTAAACAGAAACAGACTCACAGACATAGAGAACAGAAAAGTGGTTGCCAAGGGGAAGAGGGGGTAGGGGAGGGATGGATTCGGAATTTGGGATTATCAGATGCAAACTACTATATATAGAATAGATAAATAACAAGGTCCTACTGTATAACACAGAGATCTATATTCAACATCCTGTGATAAACCATAATGAAAAAGAATATATACATATACGTATAACTGAATCATTTTGCTGTACAGCAGAAACTAACATAATACTGTAAATCAACTATACATCAATAAAAAAAGTGAACATCCAGATGATTCAGAATAAATTTCTATTATAAAGATTAAAAAAAAAAAGGAAGAAAGGTATGACCATAATTTAGCCCAGAAGTAGGCAAACTTTTTGTTGTAAAGGGTCAGCTAGTAAACATTTTAGGCTTTGCTGATCTATGACTGCTGCAACTGTTCAGTTCTGGTGTTGCAGTGCAAAAGCAGCCATAGATAGTATGGAACAAGTGGGTGTGACTGTGTTCCAGTAAAATTTCATTTACAAAAACAGCAAAGAAAATTCATGTTTTTTGTTTTGGGAAGTTTTCTTAATTTTTCTTTGATGACGCTCTTTATTTCTTCTTCTCTCTGTGACCCTATTATTCAGTTCTTGGACATACTGGTCTGCTCCAGAGGGTCCTTTTTATTTTTTTCCTATTTTCTATTTGTCTTTATGTTCTACTTTTTTTTTTTTTTTTTTCTTTTTGGCTATTTCTTCAACTCTGTCTTGTAACCTTTCTTCTGAGATTTTTATTTTCACAACTTATTTTTTATTACCAAGCATTCCTTTTTGTTTTCTGAATGCTCCTTTCATATAGTGTATTATTCTTATGTCACGGATGCAATATCTTCTCTTATTTCTTCTTCTAGGGAGAGTAACTATAGTTTTTTTTTTTTAAGTGGTTTTTCCTTTCTGGAGAATCCTCTAAGTTACTTTTTTGGTTTATTTCAATTATATGGTCTCCTTAAATGTCTACTATCCTTGGCTGTCTGCTCATATTTAAGTGGGGCTGACTGAAGTTTTGTGTCTGTGGAGGTGGAGCCTGTGGACTGAGGTCATCATTGTAGGTGATCTGGCTGGTCTGTTTCATTGGGGAACCACAGACGTCAGTGTCTTTGGTTTTTGGGCTGTTCAGCTTCCTCAGAGAAGACTTTCCAGTCTCTTATTTGAAGTTATATGCCTGGCTGCCAGCCAATCAGTGAGGGAAGGCAGGTCTCAATAGTCATTAATGTGAACTTTGAATTAATTGCCCTAATGTCAGGATGGTAGCCCCACACTCAACTATGTCTTATGTCTTGCAGTCCAAGGAATTTCTAACCATTTTTAGAGAATAAATCTCTAGCATTCTTTTGTGATTTTGATAGGAGCAATGCCACAGCTACATGAAGTAGGGGAGAAAATCTGATGGTAAATGTCTCATAAACAGACTTTCAACAAGTCTTCCTATTTTTAGCCCCATCTTCATTCCCTCTTTCAGAGGTAGTTAGCTATGCCAAATTTTTTTTTTTTAAATGTAGGTTGAATAACCTCTTGGTGTCCTCACTACTGGTACAGAAATTGGCTTTCTTGGCTTTCCTCTTCTGCTTTTTAGTTTCTGTGGACTTTTTGTTTTGTTTCAGTGGGGCAAGTGGTGGAAGCATTGATAAATGTATGTGTTCATCCATCATATTTTTTTTTACAATTACTTAAGGCTCATACTAAGTGACAAATTGCTTATCTTTATTAACTATATGGTTATATAACCACGTGGCTGGACCTGGGTTGTATTTTACTCAAAACGGTATTCTTCCACTTTCCCAATCTATAGGTTCGTCAATTTGATGAATATCCTTCCTAAATTCTATGCCAGTCTCCTCCCTGGCAAATTATAATTAGCTAATTATAGTTAGATAATTTCTTCAATGTCTTGGGAAGAAATATACCAGGAGCAACATAAAAGATGGAGTTGGCAGCCTTCAGTGGTTTTTCAAAGCCTCTGACTCTGTGGACATGAATGAGTCATAGCTAAGTCTATGAGTTGAGTTCAATACTAATCTCAGTTACTGGCCTAAAATTTAAGAAGCGGCTCTGGTTAAAGGAGAAGGTAGAAAGCCTCAAACTATGCCTGCTCAGGACCCCTCTAATCTGTGTGAAAAGCCACTGCTCTATGGAAAAAAAAATTGGGGGTCTAAGTCAGCAATTCATTAGTCTACCGGAATGAACCTAGTATTCTTTTCTGGGAAGGATTTTGACCCTGCCCATAGTGCCTCCTTTAGTCCAACTCCAGACAAGTTTTCTTAATTGGCTCTCAAAAATGTTTACTGGATCTCTGCCACAATATTGCCCTTGTGAGAGAGGTTGTTCTTGTTTATATTATAGCATTGGATTTGGTCCACATCACATTATTTAAGGTGTAGTCTCATAGTAAGTAAATGTTAGAAATCAAAACTAGGGGAGCTATTGGAACCTGTAGGGGCAGTGGTGGGGAGGAAAGTTCTCTCTGAGACTTCAGAACAGGGGACTGTGTTCTTGGAATTATTCAGATAGAAATATATATTTCCTCCCTGGAATAATATTATTAACAGAGGTTAAGGTCAATTAGTTTAGCCATTCATTTGCTGTTTGATACAATCACATTTTTGAGTTCCTTCTATGTACTAGTTGGTGGTGTTAAGAGGAAAGAGACAAAGTGCATACTTTCAAGGCACTTCCAGTTTGGTTGGAAAGACAGATAGAGTAGTAAATAAATGCATAATACAGTATGTAAAATGCTAGAGATAGTTCTTGGGTATTTCTAGAGCTCAGATAAACGTTATTTAATACAGCCTGAGAAGGCTCCCCAAAGTTTCTTGAAGTGCTGATGCTTAAGCTGAATTTTAAAAGAGGAACAGGACTTAACCAGGTTAAGGAGAAAGGGTACTCAGAGGGGACAGCTTGCATAAAGGCAAGAAGGTGAGAAATGGCATGGCACTGCAGGAGAACTAAGGGCAGATCAACGCCCATAAAACCATCTAGATTGTGAAGAACTTTCTGTGTCATGTTAAGGATCTCCCAGGGGATGATGAGAAGCCACTGCAGCAAGTTAGCTGGTCATATTTGCATTTAGATAGATCACTTTGGTATGGCAGTTGTATCATAGGAGGATAAGGAGAATGGAAACAGGCCAATCAGTAGCAGGCTACTGAGATAATTCAGGTGAGAAACAGTGAAGGTGTAAATGTATAAATTAGGTCGGTGACAGCAAGGATGAAGAAGAAATGACAAATGTATACATATATATTTAGAAATTAAAATTAGCAGATCTTCACAGCAGCTATCAAAAATAGGCATTATTAAAATATGCAAATAACAAATGCTGGAGATGGTGTGGAGAAAAGGGAACACTCCTACACTGTTGGTGAGAATGTAAATTGGTGTAGCCACTATGGAAAACAGCATGGAGGTTCCTCAAAAAACTAAAATTAGAGTTGCCATATGATCAAGCAATCCCACTCCTGGGCAAATACCTAGACAAAACTATAATTCAAAAGGATACATGCACTCCTATGTTCACAGCAGCACTATTCACAATAGCCAAGACATGGAAACAACCTAAATGTCCACTGACAGAGGAATGGATAAAGAAGATGTGGTACATATATACCATGGAATACTACTCAGCCACAAAAAGGAATGAAATGATGCTATTTGCAGCAACATGGATGGACCTAGAGATTATCATACTAAGTGAAATAAGTCAGAAAGAGAAAGACAAATACCATATGATATCACTTATATATGGAATCTAAAGTATGACGCAAATGAACTTATCAGCAAAACAGAAACAGACTCACAGACATAGAGAACAGACCTGTGGTTGCCAAGGAGGAGGTGGGGTCAGGGAGGGATGGATTAGGAGTTTGGGATTAGCAGATGCAAATTACTATATATAGAATGGATAAACAACAAGGTCCTACTGTACAGCACAGGAAACTATATTCAATGTCCTGTGATAAACCATAATGGAAAAGAATATGAAAAAGAATGTATATATGTATAACTGAACCACTTTGCTGTACAGCAGAAATTAACACAACATTGTAAATCGACTATACTTCAATAAAATAAATTTTACAAAATAGGCTTTATTATTATACCTAATTTGTAGATGAGAAAACTGAGACTCAGAGATTAAAAATCATGTCCTGTAGCCCATAACCAGAAATAACAGTGTTTCTATAGGAGAACCATACTCAGAGCTTCTAGCAGTCAATTTACAAAAGAACTTCTAGAATATAACACATTCATTAGTCAATGAGTGAGTATTGGTGCCCAAACAAGTACTGCAGGAAAGGTTATTAAGGAAAGGAAAGACAAGTCAGAGTGGAAGGTCAGAAAGAACATTTTCAGTAAATAACATCCACATTTGGCAAAAGAGAAAATTGACAGAGACTTAAATATACTGCTTTAAATAAGGAAGTTAATGGCCAAAAATATTGTGGAAATCCAAAGGTAATCATACTGTTTAATCCTAGGGGAAATTCTTAACAGAGATAAATGGGTGCCTTGGGAGGAACTTTCCTGTGCTATATAACTGTTGCTATCAGTGCTTGAATTGAGAGGGGAAAGAAAGGGAATGGAGAAAAAGAGCTGGCTCATTTGCAGACAAAGATTTACCAGCCAATTCAGCAAATGGAAGAAGGGTAGCAGATTTCAGGCCCTCACTGGAAGCATTTTGTTAATTTAATTCAATTTGATGAAACATTTACTGAGTACCTGCTATGTTCAAGGAGATAAGCCTTGAATTGGCTTTATTACTGATACTGATAATTAACACTGCCCTTGTCAACATCTGTATCAACATGAAGTACTACTCACTAGGCCCTGTTCAGCACGCCTGGGTTAGGTGTGATTTCTACCTGGTGCTTTGGTGTACAATCTAAGCCAATATGGAGTATTGACGAGGGAAAGAAGTCTCAGTACTAGCTGATCTGGCAGTGGTGGCAGGGTTGTTAACTAATTCACATGACTAATTCAGTGTGGAAAGTAGAAAATTAAGTGAACTGCAACATGGGTAAATGATCCCTATAGAATTTAAGCTAAATAGCTAGTTTCACTATTCTTGCCTCTCATCCTTTCTAAGTATATTATTGGGATGCACTTCTCAACTGTTTAGATGTTTCAAGTGATTCTGCTGAAGTAATAGAAGCTCTGTGATAATGAAGTCTTTTTGTTGTTTCACGATGAAAGTGAAACCTTAAGAAGTGATCCTTAGTAAAGGGTTGGTATACAAGGGAAATCATGGAATAATCCATTACCGCAACAGTGGACATAGAAATTACCATATTAGCACTTAAGAATCTTAACTTCTATGAGGTACATATATATAATGGAATACCACTCAGCCATACAAAAGAATAAAATAATGCCATTTGCAGCAACATGGATGGCCCTAGAGATTATCATACTAAGTGAAGTAAGTCAGAAAGAGAAAGACAAATAATACCATATGATACCACCTATACGTGGAATCTAAAATGTGACACAAAGGAGCCTATCTACAAAACAGAAACAGACTCACAGACATATAGAACAGACTTGTGGTTGCCAAGGGGGAGGGGGGTGGGAAAGGGATGGATTGGGAATCTGAAGTTAGCGGATGTGAACTATTATATATAGAATGGATAAACAACAAGGTCCTACTGTATAGCACAGGGAACTACATTCAATATCCTGTGATAAACCATAATGGAAAAGAATATAAAAAAGAATGTGTGTGTGTGCATATACATATATATATGTATTTATAACTGAATCACTTTGCTACACAGCAGAAATTAACACAACATTGTAAATCAACTATACTTCAATTAAAAAAGAAAATCTTAAATTCTTAATCTAAAGACCAGAATGGCCTGAACTCCTCAGATCCTTATAAGAAAAATCCTACTTTGGACTAAGTCATACTTTGCCATGAGAATTTTACTGAACATTACAGACTATAGCTAATAAAATCTTAGTATGTTAAAGTTATGGCAGATGTTTTAAATTAATGCATATTTACTTCTTATTTTAAAAATTCTACCATTTATGGCATTAATGAAGTGTCAGTATCCTGTTCACCTTCCTAGGGATATTCAGGGCTACTGAGACATTTAATAGTCTATAGTTATTCTGCTTTTTAAAAAATAAAACAATTTATAAGACATCTAACTGAAAAGAGTCCATAGGAACAATCTACTCAATGAGACATGTTACAAGTTAGTCCCTAATGAACAAAAGAATGCAGCTGAACACAGACAGAATCCTTTGATGCCTCTAAAAGGCCCAAGAGCTTCAGAGCTCCTACTGGCTCTGGAGTTGGATGGTCTGTCATTTTTCTTAATAGTTTTTACTAAAACCACAGTGCAGCAATTTCTTCATTTCCATATCTCCTGATACGGAAGTACAAGTTTACAGAGAAAGTCATTTCATGAGAGCTGAGGTTTAACCTTAAGTTTCACTCACTGTGGCCCCGAATAAACACACCCTGTGCCTGAGTTCAAAGGCCACATGGATCTTGGAAGGCTGTTAAACGTAAGTGCTCAAAGTTGAATTTCAAACGCAATGTACCAGTGATCCCTTGGCGGTGAAATTCAATGATCAAGCAGAATGGGCCAGTCATCAACAGGAAGGATAGGAGAAGGGGGGAAACTGGAGGCGGACTTGGGCATTTCACACTGAGCACCATCATGGGCAAATATGGAGAGTAAAATGAAAGAGTTGGAAATGAAATATTCTTAGGATGGCTAAGATTGAGGCAACGAGTTTAAAGAGAGAAGAAACAGAAGGAAAAAACTACCATTTACTGAGAGATCATTGTATAGTAGGCACTGGATCAGGGGTCATGCGTACAGTAGTTGGCTTGATCCTCAAAGCAATCCTGTGAGGGATTTAGGACACAGACAATATCATCGATGATATCAAAAGTGCCTTGTGCCAGGCCAAGGCCATGCTCCTCTGTTTTGTTGGTGCTGAGTAATAGAAATAAGGCAGGATTGTAACGTTAGATGTCGGTCTTGCCTCAATATTCCATGGGTAGGTCAGGGGAGAGAAAGTCTAGGCATGGTGTTGAAGAAAAGCATCTCTCCCCGCTTGTTTGTGGGAACAGGAGGTGGTGGGAAGAGCTTCTGGCCACTGGTGTCGCTTGTGGCAGCCATCTGTCTGTCAGTGACCCCTGTTGTGCTTCGCAGATCGAGGCAGATCCAGCAGCATATGCAAAACTCTTTTGCGGGGGCATTTCTCTAGCACACTTCCAAGATTTCTGTGAGAAGCCCAAAGGCTGTTGGCTTGAGCAAACGCGTTAATTGGGCTTGTGGTACCTTTAAACAAATAATACGATGGTGGATTTTTCATCACATTCCCTCTTTCAGAAGTAGACATGACAGAAGTTCTGAACATCTCTCTCTGGGTAAAGTTTGAGCAAATATTTTTCTTCATAAAGCTGATCCTACAGGATGGCGTTTATAATTAGTGTATGAAAAAAGACTCTGATGTTATTTCTGTTTTGATACTTACAATAATAATCCATGAATCTTAAAATGACTATTTCAGTGAGAATTTCTCTCTACACGGTCTTTCTCAGTATTCTGGCACCACTATTTAAAGGCTGTGGCATAAAAGGTCAAAAATCTTGTCATCATTTCTTGAGTGAAGTTCTCTATTTCCCTAAAAATTGTGCAACAGACTCTCTTGGAGAAAATGGACAGGTCCTCAGTAGGCCCAAGGAGAGAGTTTCCAATAAAGTCAGAGCGTATGTGGCCGCTTTATTCTGATCCTTTGTTCAGGCTGCCTCACCCAAATCTCCCAGAGATTCCTCATCTTAAAGAGAAGAGACTTGATCTTAATTTGAAAATAGAACTATTCCATGAAAGTGGCCAAGATAAAACCTGGGATAAAATGTAAACACCTAAAAGTATGTGTCATGGATCTTTTAAAAATCATTCACTTGGAACCACAGGTAGCTGCATTTTTTCAGACTTAAAATGTTAAGATTCTCAATAATGAGCTATATATAGAAAGAGATATTGTTTGAACTGGCAATCCCCCCCACCCCAGGTGTTAGGCTAATGACTTTATCATTTTCCTTTCAGTAAGTTTCTCACATAAAGACAATCTTTATATACAGAGACCCACTTACATAGCTTATCACCACCTTTCCTGAGGTTCAGGAATACAATAATTCAAATAATACGTTGTCTTCTAGCAACATCAGGCTTCATAATACCTCATCTTTGCTGTACACTGTGTCTTTTCGAAGAATGAGGTTCCAAAGAGATACAGAATACACCAATATTGGAAAATAAAAAGAAAGAAAAAGAAGAGAGGAAACCCCAATTGCAATTAAAATGCAATAGTCTTCCACTGCATATCCCAATGCTAGTTAATACAGACATTTCCAATAACTTTAAGTGGTGATTGTTGAAAAAAAAAGAAATCAAGTTTGCGTTTCTTAAAAGACAAGAGGGAAGAAAATGACTTGTCATATCTGGCTGGTTCAGAAATATAAAATCCAATTCTGAAGAAGTAGAGATAAGAAAAGTGCTGTGGAAGTGCCGTCAGCTCAGCAAACACCAAATAATGAACAATGCAGAGACTGTCCAGCATGATAAAATACTCTATTAGAGGGACTGTTTTTAAATGAGTGATAATTGTGGCACATCCACAGTGAAAGGTTACTGAATTTTTATCTGTAGCAAGAAGCTTTTGACAGACTTGCTGAAAAGTCACCTGCAAGTAGCACCTTCTTTAGATGAATTTGACCAAAGGGGTTTTCCAGAATGTAACACCTTTCTGACATTTACAGGATTGTTGCTTCCTTGAAGAATCTGATCAGATATTCTTGATTTCTAGAAAAACATTTAGGTTTTTCATTAGTCTTAGAGAAGAGTCCTCATTATTCTTCCTTTCATAAAAATTGGATTGGATTACGTTGTTAGTTAAGAACTCCAGCCAAATTCACCTAGGATTCAACGACCAGACCTCAAAGATGTTAGTACACAGAATTAACTGCTATTCATAAACAACACTGTGCCTTGGAGACCTACACCTGATCTATTCCTGTACCTCATATGAAGAAGAAGGGAGTTCTTTTACATTTTTATTGTATAGTTTATAAGAGTGGATATAAATTACGATATTGAATTTAGGATAATAAAGTAACTGAGAACCTTTCCCTAAATACACGACTATAAAATTTGGTTTCGAAATAGATCCTTGGCAGGGGGGTGGAGGTTTTCCAGCTTCGGTTTCTTACAGCAGGTGAAGGTCAAGACCACCCCCTTTAAAGTGCACCCAGTGTCATTCACAGACGCATTCTGGGATGCAGCGTGCCATTTATCTCGCTGCTGTGATTTTGGCAGACAGCTAGAGAATAACATTATCCCGGGGAGGGAAACAGAGGTGCGCTAGTTTGGTGTTCTGGGGCACACTAGCAACAGGCAATTATGTTGTTTTTCTAGACACTGTGGTCTGCACTCTGAGAACAGTAGGGTTCAATCTAGATTTTGTCACCGTCTCACTTTGACCTTGGGCCAATGGCCAAACTTCTGTTTCACGATCATGCTTTGTAAAACTGAGAGAATAAAGGCTATTAACTGCAGCTTGAGGCAGGGATAAAGGATTAAGAATGAATGATTATAAAGGTCCTTGAAAAAGTATGAAATGCAGTCTAAATGTTGAGTGCCATTGTCATCATCTTGGCATCCTCTGGGACTGTCACATGCACACACATTCATGTATACCGTCCCTTTGTTACACTTTCCCGGGGGCTGGCTGACTGCAAAGGGTCTTTGTGTATTACTGATTAATAAGTAAGCTGTCTGAGAAAGCAGATTCAGTTTATATCCAAAAATGTTTTGGAACATTTTTCTAAATCCAATCCCACAAAGCGATAGAGATTTCTTCCATTCAGTCCAGGCCAGCCCTCTATCCTCTTTCTGTTTCCCCCATCAGGATTCATCTTTCCTGGTCCCCTGCATTTGTAGTATACCCATGCTTAGTTTTGAGGGTGAAGAAATTAAAAGACACACTCTTTTTCTAGTGAGAAGTTCATGAAGTCATGGCTTCATGTTGGTAAGGGGGCTTATCTCACATTTTAAAGCACCCAACTATCTGAGGGCTTTTCCAGATAAGAGCTTACATTTAATAGCACAATCAGTGCCTTCAGGTACAGTCTTTCACTTACTTCTCATTCATTATAAGAGGTTTTTTTTTTTTTCTGTGTGGCGGCCAAGTCGGTCCCCTCCGATTTCTCGTTCAAAACCTGCTGCCCTAGTAGCCACTTCTCCTCACCTCCGCTCAGGGTGTCAACCCGGGTAATTCTGCATTTCCACCCTCTCCTCCGTCTGGCTCTGCTATTTCAGCATGCTATTTTAAAGCCCTCTCTTGCTTTCCACCTTCTTCTGCCTCCCCCTTTCCCCAGAGATTTTCATTCCTATTTCTTCTTCCTGTTTCCATTTTAGAGTTTTGTTTGAAGATACAATCATTCATCTGGAAGCTCCCAGTCACCACACTTAAGCCATCCATGATATTACCATATTTTCATAAAATATTTCCCTTCTGGATACAAATGTTGGCATTTTCAAAGAAACAGCCACATAATTCTTTATGAGTAGATATTTAAAACTCCAAAATTACATCAGAATGCCCACAGCACTAGCCCTCCATAGCTTCTCAACTGATAATCACCTCCTTGCTGAGGGAGGTAGGGTGCTGTTTTCTAATCAGTACTCGGCACAGGACAATGGACTCGACAGATGATCAGCTGATTGACAAGAAGGAACTGTATTTGCTTCTGGCATGTTTTTCAACAACATCGGAACCCTCTTTTCATAGTTTTGAAAAACAAAAAGGACAGATGTTAACAGGGTTTTAAAAGCAACCACAAGACTTGAGATAAAAGAGAACCCTGAAGGGGTGGGAGAAGGTGAAGACCCAGCATTCGGGGAGCAGAGCAATGAGTGAGAGCCCCAGTGATAGGATTCACAGTAGTAACCCCAGGAACCCCATATTAAGTTCCCACTCTGTGTCTCATGCTTAGAACTCCAAGTTCATCATCTCATGTAATGGTTACACCAACCCAGTGAGGATGCATCACTGTATCTATTTAACAAGTAAGAAGACCTATTTAGTCCAGAAAGGTGAAATAATTTTCCTCTGGTGATACAATAACTTGCCTCATTTGTCCCCAAGTGTACTTGACTTCAAAGTCAAATATGTACTACAAGCCTCCAAGACTAAAGGAGAAGCATGGGAAAGAGTCTATGAAATAAAAGAAAAACATAGAGGTTTAGAGGGAGGCAAAATGACCACGATCTAGGAGCCATGTGAGGGTATTCAATGAGAGGAAAGGGAAAAAAATAAGAAATGTTTAAAAAGGGGACTAACCCGTGTTATCAGTACTTAAGATGTACTGAGAAGAAAGGAACATGGGAACGGCATGGGTCAGCCTGAAGTTTGGATGATAATCAGCAGTAACAGTGCAGAGTACATCAATGTGGAGAAGGAGCCACAGGGGTCCTGATGTTTTTCCTTATAAAGTGAGAGAATAACCAGCATCTCCACTGTTTGTAACAACATGGGCCTCAGAAAGTTCCTAAGAACAACCAGGTGAACACCCTGAGCGCAGGGACTTTCTCCACACAAGTCTTTCTTCATGAAGGTAAATTTCAATCAGCTTATAAGTAACAATAGAGTACAATTAAGACTGAAAATGAACAAAACTGAATCATCATAAAATTGTCGTTTAGTGTTTTCATTCCTACAAAACATATGATTAATTCGGAAACTGGTACAACATAGAAGTGTATTTGGACACTTTTCAAAAAAGCGATAAAGGCTCACACAAAAGTAGAAGTTGTGTCAATTAGATAAGATCAAAACAAATTCCAGATTGGACACTAGGTGGGAAAGCCCTGAACAAGGTATTATTCCAGTGGTAGTGTAATTTTCTTAGTAAACAGTATGCTCATGAAACTAACCAATGACAATGAATTTGGAAGTTGTCAGCAATTGAGGAAGAGGAATGATAAGAGTGAAACCACAGAATGAGAGTCAGCTGAAGAAAATGACAACGAATAAGACCAAAAAATGATTATGGCAGAGAAAGCCCAACCTCGAAAAGAGGATTCGAGACACTAAGTATGTAGAGTTAGGCTAAGCAACTGCCGAGGAGGTGCTGTCTGATAACAGTCCACAAATATTTGAAACTTGTAAATACCGGAGCAGGAGAGAAATTACCAAACACAGAGTTTTAATTAAAAATAATCAGATGAAATCATGACAGAAAAATTCTGGCTTAATGGTCTGACAAAAGCAAAGCTGAAATGGGACAATGTCCCAGAAGATCTTGTCTAGGGACACTTTAATTCTCATTTGTGTCAAGGCAGAAAAACAAACAGCAAGGGGAGGGGCTGGGGGTCTGCATTTTATCTTCCACTTGCCATTAGGGCAGAAAAAGCCCATGATAGAGAGCTCTATTCATATTCAATTCCTATTCCACCTTCTAGAAAATGTTAAATCATAGTTGGCAATGTATAAAGGCCTCCTGGTTGGCGAAAAAACCATATACTCGAGGGATGGGGGGTGTACAGACACCTGGACCTTGTCCATCTTTCTTTTCAGTGATATAATTGACTTGTAAACACTTCTACATTCATTCAATTGGTTTGGCAATCACAGCCTTTTGCGTTAAGAGAGACACTGATTCCTGTGCCCTTCTCATTTCACTGATTTGAAAAAGGTAAGAGGAAGGTTTTTATTTTTAATCAGACCTGGGGGACAGTGTGGCTAACTAGGAACTGCTAAGCAGAAGTGGGCAGCTGTCCTGACTCTAGTAAAGACACGAATTACAACACTCTGAGCCTGGTGTTCTCGTCTGTAAAATGGGAAGTCATGTTAACCCAAAAGATATCTTGTTAACTCAAAAGATAAACTTTTGAGACTAAAACTGGCAAAATAACTATAAAGCATTTCCCAAATATAAGAGCTCTAGAAATTAAAGAAGAAATTCTGGAGGGCTCCAAAGTCAGTGGGTCTCCACCTCGGCTGTTTGTTGAAACTGCCTGAGGAGACTTTTGAAAGCATGGTACTCTGGGCATCTCCCGCAGAGAGTCTGACCGGAAGCTCAATAGGTCATCCTAATATAAGCCAAGGATGAGAACCAATCCTTTAGGACAGTGGTTCTCAACCTCTGATGTGAATGGTTTGGGGATGCCCAGGCCACATCTTGGAACGATTAAATGAAAATCTTTGGGAGTGGGGCCCAGCATCAGTATTTTTTAAAACTCCCCAACTGATTACAATTGACATGCAGCTAACTTTGAGAATCGCTACTCTGAAAGGACATTTGTCAGGAAATAAGTTTCACTTGTAAGTGGGTTTTCAGTCAACACTGCACATTAGAAGGACCTAATGTAAATGGGTTAAAATAAAACTTTATTTTTGGTGAAGAAAAGTTCAGATAGCTCTTTTAATCTCAGCACGGCTTTGTCTGAAATTAATAGGTTTGTATACATTTACTAAGGATTGTTTAGCGCGTGTGGCAACTAAGAAGTAGCTGCAGGCCCGAATCGAGTGGCTCAGGGCAGAAAAAAACATCTCCTTCCGTAGGCCTTTCAGACCCACAAGATTATAATCGTTATCAATTGTGACGACTATTTTTTTAAGCAGCTATTCAACTTGTCCAAACATTGGGCTTATAATAGATGCATTCATCATGTTAAAAAATGGTCACTAGAAAGAGAGACAAAAGCAGTTTGCGGTGGGAAAGTGGAAAGTCGATCTAGAGTTCAGAAGGAACTGTCTAGAGGGGACTATATGAATCGGAGGCATAAAAATCAATCCCAGAACATCACTAGTGATAAGTCACATTGATAGCAGTTATCCTTGATAGATGCGATGAGAATGTTTTTATCTTTGTGGTTTTCCTTCCCCAAACCCACCAGCCCTGTCTAATCATGAAAAGAGATTAGACAAACCCATATTGAAGGACATTCTGCCAAATATCTGACCAGTATTCCTTTAAACTGTTAAGGTCGAGGGCTTCCCTGGTGGCGCAGTGGTTGAGAATCTGCCTGCCTGCCGATGCAGGGGACACGGGTTCGTGCCCTGGTCCGGGAGGATCCCACATGCCGCGGAGCGGCTGGACCCATGAGCCATGGCCGCTGAGCCTGCGCGTCCGGAGCCTGCACGTCCGGAGCCTGTGCTCCGCAACGGGAGAGGCCACAACAGTGAGACGCCCGCGTACCGCAAAAAAACCAAAAAAACAAAAAAACCCCCCAAAACAAACAAACAAAAAAACTGTTAAGGTCATCATAAACAAGGAAAGTCTAGGAAACCTTCACAGTCTAAATGAGGCTAAAGAGACAATGACTAAATGTTTTATGATATCCTAGAGATGGGATCTTGGAACAGAAAAAGGACATCAGATAAAAACTAAGGAAATGTGAATACAGACCTTAGTTAATAATAATGTATCAATATTGGCTCATCTGTTGCGACAAATGTAAGATGTTAACAACTGGGAAAACTGGGTATGAGATACACAGGAATTCTGTACTCCCTTTGCAACTTTACTCAAAATCTGGAAGTATTCAAAATTAAAATTTTTCTTAAAAAATCAATCTCTGGACATATTAACATTCATCAGTGA
The DNA here is from genome assembly GCF_964270905.1 of Leucopleurus acutus. Taxonomy (NCBI): domain Eukaryota; kingdom Metazoa; phylum Chordata; class Mammalia; order Artiodactyla; family Delphinidae; genus Leucopleurus; species Leucopleurus acutus. The sequence continues at coordinate 90,100,710 of NC_139144.1, read as the reverse complement.
ACTGAGGTGTGGAATTACATTAGTAGCTGGAATCGTTGAGAATTGTGAGTGAAGTGTAATGATTGGGCAGCAGCCAGGTTTGAACCAAGCAAAAAAGAAACCATAGTCATTTCATATTGGTTGACTTGAACATTTCTAAAAATAATTCAATCAAGTAATAAAGTAACCAAATTGCAACAGAAGTCATCTGATGGTGTGAAAATCTGCCAATAATATGAAATTACATTCCTGCAGTAGTGAAGCATATGCCCTATCTTGTGCCTATGCTGTGAGAAATAAACGATTCTGAACAAATTATATAAATACAGCATAGGACAGTGTTTACCAGAAGTTGTTCCATAAAAGAAAAGTCCTGTAAGATGCTCTGGGGCGAGAGAATTCCATTGATAAAGAAGTTTGGGAAACACTGCATTGCTGTAATTACTCCGTTGACATAAAAAGACTTTAAAAGTTTTACTGTATGCAGGAACTACATTTAAGGTTCTTTAACCTAATGGGTCTCAAGTGTATTTGACCACTAAACTCTTTTCCCTTTAGCATCAGTAGAAAAAATTTTGGACAAAGCCAGGCCTAACACATACTTCTCTGTCAGGGGATTTGGAGACTGAACAAGTAAAGTATTTATCCATGTCTTGATATAACTAGGTGGACATTTCAAGTATGTTTCAAAAAGCTAACTGTATGAACTGGCATTATTTTAGAACTTTATCAGTAGCGAACTAAGTGTTGATCTATAGCACAATCCAACAGAACTTTCTGTGATGATGGAAATGTTCTACAACCTCGCTAATACAGTGGCCACTGAACATCTGAAATGTGGCTAGTGTGACTAAGCAAATGAATTTTATATTTCAGTTAGTTTTACTTAATTTAAATGTAAATAGCCACACAAGGTTAGTGGCTGCTGCCATAGGAGAGTGCAGTAGCTAGAAGATACTCTGTTAACATGATAGCAAGACAGGTAGAGTTTCTAACTTCGATAATATTTGTAGAACAAAAAAAGAGGGAGAAAAATTAATAAGACATTTTATTACAAGTAAGATAATATTCAAAAAGGGATATGTGCAATAGTTCCGTATATTTAAAGCACAGAAAGTCTGGTTACACACAAGACGATGATCAGAAATGATCAGTAGTTGACTGTAGGCATTAAAGTGCTTTCATCAAAAAAAAAAAAAAAATACGATGACCTTCCTGGATGGTTTAATAGGAATAGGGTATGAATGGAACTGTTATCACTGCCAGTACTTAACCTTGGTAATGGTCAAGACAATGATGTAGTATAGAGAAAATTAAAGTGGCAGTTTGAGGGCTTGTTTCCATACCAGTTCAGGCAGAGACATGCAGAGTGACCATTCTGAAGCCTTGATTCCTCCACGTGCAAAACATCTGAGTTAGACCAGATGATTTCTAAGATCCCTAATAATAGCTCTGCTTTAAGAAAGAAGTATAATTTGCACACTTATGTGTCACTGCAGCATTATTCACAATAGCCAAGAGGTGGGTGAACTCTGAATGTCCACTGACAGATGCCTGGATAAAGAAAATGTCGTATATCCATACAACAGAATGTTATTCAGCCTTAAAAAAGAAGGAAATCCGGTCATATGCTATAACACTTTGAGGACATTAGGCTACATGAAATAAGCCAGTCACAAAAAGACAAATACTGCACGATTCCACTTATAAGGGTGCATCTAAAAGTAGTCAAACTCATAGAAATGGAAAGTGGAAAGTGGTGACCAGGGATTGGGGGAGAGGGGGAAATACGGTATTTATTGTTCAGTGGGTACAGAGTTTCAGTTATGTGAGATGAAAAAGTTCCAGAGATCTGTTGCATAGTAATAAACACAGAGTTCACGTGACTCTACTGTACTGCACACTTAAAAACAGTTCAAATGGTGTGTTTGATGTTATGTATATCTTACCACAATACAAGAAAAAAGAAGTATATAAATAACTGCATAACTAATACTGCAATTCATGAACCAATTCCAGGAACCAAAATTATGAGATTTATTTGACCCTGTGGTTTTGCAAAAAAAAAAAAAAAGATTACAGTATGACTTTTTATTATCAATGCACGTGGGCACAGCAAGAACTGCGGTTAACAGGAGCTGAGGGAGCCAGAAGGGGATACAACTGGTGTTGAAGGAACTTGCAACACGGGCCACATTCACAAAGGCTAACAGTCAAACCACCATCTGAGAGAGTGTAAGCGAACTTGGGCCTGATCTGGGCTCCTACTTCTGCTAGATTTGGTTGCCCTGGACTCAGAGACTGGGTGGGACCCTCAAGCCAAAAGTTTTTAATATCCAGAGATGGGCAGGTAGAGACCAGGGAAATGTTTCCAGACACATTAAAGGATTTCATAGAAAAAATATTCAACATTTAATTTCTGAAGAATAGGACAGAAGAAAGAGGTTTAGACTGAAGCAAAGGGACTTTAATAAAAAACAGATGACCTCCTCGATGGTAAGGTTACTTAAAGAGCAGAATATATAATCAAGGAAGTTTTAGATTCTCTAACCCTGGAGATTTTTTTTTTTTTACAGAATCCGAGAAAGAGAGGAGGTGTCCCCTTGAGGAAGCAAATGCAGTCAAAACAAGCTCTGGAGCCCCCTTCAAGTTCTCTGTACCCTATTTTTAAAGGCAACACATCCTTAAAACAAAGGGATAAAACAGAAAAGAAAATCATTAGTGTTCCAATTGAATACACTCTTAATTTTTATCTAGGTCACAATTTTCTGAGAATTTTCTTAACCATAACAGTTAATCTCAGACTTCTTATTTAGGATTGTTACAAACAGCAGATATTACAGATACTATCCTGTGCCTTTACTACAAGGTTGAAATTGTGATCAATGAGAGAAAATATGTATAAACCTAGATCCTGAATGCCCAACGCTACATATGATTCTGCTCAACTTCCTTGCACTGAAAGCATATTTGTTAAAACAGACATTCTAGAAGTGGGAGTAGGAGACTGAGTCGTGGGTAAAGAGTCAGAAAACTAGGCATATACAGAGAGAACCTGAGAGACCCATGAGAGGAGGTCAAGTTAGGTCAATCCAAGTCTTCTCTAGGACTGTTTCAGGAGCTGTTGGCAAAAATGCTCTTTTTGTCTGGGATCAAATAATCTTGGGGCTGCTGGTAACCAAGGATGTTGCCATACGAAAAGGTCTTACCTGAGACGGAAAGCAATAAAGGGAATACACCAAAAATAGAGAAAGTGGGGGAGAGAGAGCAGGTGTGTAAACATGTCTGTTACATGGTGTTATCTTGTGAACCTCTGGATCCAGCCACACCTGAAGTCTTTTGATTTACCAGTTTTATAAATCGATGCATTCTTTTTCTTTTAATTGGGCTGTGACTTTCAACAGAAAGAATCTTAAGTAGAACAGGTTTAAGGAAGGCTGAGCAGGGGAATACCAGGAGAAATGGAGCAGGAACCATGGACTGTGAAAGTAAGAGCAGTGCCTTTGGAGTAGTCAGGATCTACAGGAGGTGAGGAGACTCTTTTAAATGTAAAGAACACAGAGTGATGCTTAGGCAAATACTAAAAGAGATGAAAAAACTGTCTTTGAAAAAACGGTCAACTCTTATCTCCTGGGCAAGTGGCCAGCCATGCTCTGCCACTAAAATGCAATACTCTCTTCACTGTGACATGAGATATTTCAGGTGGAGGAGAATACTGCTATTAATATCTAAAGAGATTTTCTACTATGAAAATAATTTTCTGCAAACTTCCTCCATTCCATTCTACTAGTAGCTTCTTAATTATAAGAAAGCATGGCATTTACCATACCAAATAGTTAAAGGATGTGGACAAGAAAAGAAACTTCTACGCTTCTTTTCTTGCCTTTTCCCCATCCTGAGTCTCTGTGAGTGCTAGACAACAGTCTGGCATTTTCTTCATGCTATCGAGTCTCCAGACTTGGCAACACTTTTGTTGAGGTAATCATTTGGTTCACTTTTCAAAAGAATAATAAAGAGCTGTCCTTTATTCCCTTTCTAAAGTCACACTGACATGGCCAATCAAAGTAACCCATTCCCTGCTTTGTTCAAATTATAAACATCAGTGGGCATCCCTCCTGGGAATTCAAAGAACAGCCCCGTGTGGGTGAGCAAGGCATACTGTTAGCAGAATAAACCAGGTTTGCTGGATGCTCTGTCTTTACAGAGACAACATAAGTAGTGATTACAGTTCACTTGGGCTTTGCACTGATCGTCAAAATGCTAACAGTCACTTAAATCACTCACTGGCTGGAATAATCACCCTGAAAGGAACTGAGAGGGTACAGCCTATAAAACGGAACTGAGCACATGAGAGGTATTAATGGGCATGGGACAAGAGGTCTTTGTCAGAATAACAGAGGTGCTGGAAGACGTGAATTAGACATCAGCTGTACTAGGGACTCTCGGTGACGTGAACAGAACAGGTAAATGGTGCAGTTACAAAGTTGACCGTAACTCACAGAGCATCTTTCTCTTTTTGAGAACAGCTGAAGCCAGGTTAGACTGTGTGAATCACTCAGTGGCTTGCTGTGGAGGCTGTGTCCTATTCTGCCTCGTGGAGCTCTTTTAGGATGGACAGAACAGAAACCTGGGAGGCTGTGCTGCCAAAATAAGAGACTGCATTATGAAATACTGGACTTCGATGGCCCACCGAACGAGAGGACTCCTTCCAATCATCACTAACAAACCAACCCAAGCAGCCCTACGTTTGCAAGAGTCAAAGGAAACTAGGAAAAGAGGCATCTGGTCCCTTTTCAGAGCTGTTTATTTTGCAACTAGCAAAAGGGAGTCAGCTCTTGCTGACTTTTTTTTTTTTTTTTTTTTTTTTGGTGGAGTCGGGTGAGTCTGGGAGATAAAATGGCTCATTCTGACTACTACTTGTGACAGGTTCCCTGATATGAGGTCGTTATAAAGTTGAAAACCTCTCAAGGATACCTACTTAGGCAGAGTCTGCTCAGACCCGATACTGAGTCCAAACTATCCTTAGTAGGTGAATACATTTCTAAGAATAAACATGTACAATTTTATCATCAGCTAAAAGTACTATTTTAAATACTAAAAAGTGCAAACATAAGAGTATAAATAAAAAGTAATATTTGAAGAAGATTTCTAAAGCAGAATACGTAATCTCAGAAGCCCCCTCCTTCCATCTGCTTTCCTCACCCCCTGTTGACTCCCAGGACAGCTACACAATCAGCATGAGATCATAAGTAAGTGAGCATTCAAAGGTCTCCTAGACTCTGCCCGTGGGGCCTGCGTTTCAGGGCATAATTTACTCTGGTTTATTTCATCCACATCTTCTCCCTCTCTGGGCTGGAAATCATGGCTAATCAAGCAATAATAACTTTTCAAGAGACAATGATAAAAAATAACTTTCTTTGAAGTCCACAGTCCAAATAATACAAGCTTTTTCCTTCTAACAATCTTCTAACAGTTCGTTCTAATACTAACTTCAGAGCTGATTCAGTTTCTTTCATGTTCTTGCTGTGATTTTGCTTTTTTCTATCCTGTTTTCTGTCCCTCCATTCATGCATTCAAATCTCCCATCTCCTTTATTCCCTCTTCATATCATTTTTCTTTGCCTTTAACTGTTTAACACTTCTGAACTAATGCTTTTAAAAAACATTTGTGCTATACTTATTGAATAAAGTTTATGTGTCCCAAAGTTTTCAAATTATTTTTGAAATAATTGCTCATTGGTCATTGATAGAAAAAGGTTTCCCATTTTTACTTCAGACCCTATTCCTTAATTTCCTTGAGATGTATAATGAGGTTATCTTTCAGCCATCTCTTTTCCAGAATAAATGTTTTTCTCGTTGTCTCTGTTTTCTAGCAACTTGATCACTTCTATTATTCTCTTTTTAGATACTTTTTCATTCGTTTTCTATCAGTTAAAGTGAAAACATCAACCGCGTGCTCAGCTTTGAGCTCTGAGACACAGTTTCTACCCTTGAGAAGTTGTAAGAAGGACAAAATGTATTGCTTTCTGTGCTAAGACACAGTGGTTCAATCTTACACAATCCGGTGTTTCTAAGGTTTAACATCAAGCTATGTTAACATGGACCTTTTTGGCTTCCCACGCCCCACATGGGGAAGCTGAGATTACTTCCTTTCACAGAATGACAAAGTACCAGAGGCTCAGCACAAGCAGAATTCTTGCACAGATCTTCCAACAACTCGGACATGTCCCCTTATGGCGATGTGTAGACACACTCGCATTTCAAATGAAAGTATTCAGTCTAGTTCCTCAGCTGTCCCCACAGGAACCACCCTGCTGGTACTTACTCTGGGATGTAGAAAGATTGGAGAAAGCCGACTTTGTTCGACCTGCTAACCATTCCAAGCTCTCATGCATGTTGGCCAAGGCTTTGAGGTCGCTGACATCACGGAGGATGTCCTGTGGAGGGATTAATTTATCACCCAGGTTCCCAATAAGAACTTCTGACTCCTTGCCAAAGGCTGCTCTGCAAAACAAATCAGAAACACACTTTAGTTATAGCATGGAAAAGATAGGGGTGGACAAGACATTCTAAGGCATGTCTAGCAAAATGGTTGTTGTTGTCACTATACTACAGCATGCTATTTTTCCTAGGTTTAATTTTGTGAGAACATTATCTTATACATAAACTGGCTTCAAATTACTCTTGTAGGAGAAAGAGTTCGTGGAAGAAGAATGAAGCGACTCTGATGCTTGTACCCTCAACCAGCATGGGCCTGACCTATACAGTGATGGTCCCAGGGGATGGCTTTGATGCCTGCTCTTTTGTAGGTTTTTCCCTTACCTCTTCTGCTATGGAAGTTGAAGAACAGCTTAGGGTGTTAAGTATATGCACGGTTTGAAGGTGATTATAATACATAAAACAAACACATTCACCTGGCAGCTTGAAAATCTTTTAACCTGTTCAAAAGCGGAGGGCACAGCCTCTTTGAGAAAGCATATTATAGTTGAGATGGACGACAGACCTCATTCATTCATTTATTCATTCATTCATTTACTTGTTCTAACACGGATCTGAGGCAAGGAAGCTACACAGCATCAAGGCATTCATTATTCGGACAGAGAAACGAGTACGAATCAATGAGGGATCCTTTTACTGGCTGAAAAAACATAATCAAGTAGATTTCACATACAGTCCAGTGTCTTCATAATGTTTTTGTTTTGGGGGGCTTGAAAAATCACGTTATGTGGGGTTAGAGAAGACTGACATTGGAAGGGATCCTAAAGACCATATGGCACAGCCAAGGCACAGATGGAGAAATGGAGGCTGATGTTCTGCCTACAGGACACACAAGAACTGACCCATAGTTCCCTTTCTTTCAAAAACAGGGCTGAAATGATACAAGATGACTGAAGATGTTAGGGAGAAAAAGCATGTCTTTTCAGGAAAGTTATACAGAGGTGGGTAAGCAGAGATGATGCTGCCGGAAGGTAGAACAGGTAGCTGAACAGTTTTCTGTTAAGTCCCCAAACTTTTAAAACTCACAACACCTTAAGTTAACAGAAGCAAGGGCGTTATTTCAATGGAACAAACCAAACCAAGTTTCAAGCAAGCAGTGATTATTAGCAGCTGACACACAGTCAGAATGGTGCTTAACTGACACAGGACTTTAGTGCTCAGCACTACAGCAGACACTCAAGGTTGAAAGAGGTTAACTGCTCCGAATTAAATGCCTATTCAATTATTATTAAATGCTACCAAGCAGTGACTCATGATAAGGCTTCTTGCTTCAACAGAGGGTAACATTTTTTATGGGAAACTCACGATTGAGTTGGTTAAGTTGTGGCTACGAAGGCAATAACAGTGCAGTGGACAGAACATGGGAACCCCGGGTGTGCAAACAAACCTTATTCGGGGGTCCTGTAATAGGGCTTGGGTGGGGCCTGAAAATCTACATTTCTGATGAAGTTTAGTCTCCTTATGGGGGAAGCATGCTTTCTTTGAATAATAAGGGTTAGAGCACAGGCTTCTAAGTCAGGCAGACCTGGGTCTGAATCCTAAATCTGCCACTCACTCACTGTGTGATGCTGCTTAACTGCCCTGAGCACTGTTAGCTAGGGGTAATAGTACCGACCTCATATGAAATAATGTAAGATGTAGATGAGGTGATTTAAAGATCTTTACTGGGAAAATTTCCGTTATCACAAAAGGAGAGAGAAGAGGATATAAATAATAACAAACTTCCACATACCCATTGCTCAGCTTCAATTATTAGCAACTCATGGTGAGTATTATTTCATTTATCCATATCTACTCCCCATCCCCCTTGGAGTATTTTGAAGCAAACCATTCAGGTGATGTGAAGTGCGTAACACAGTGCATGGAACTGGGTAAAAGCTAGTAAGTTGTAGTTATTATTATTCTTAGGTCTGCTGAGATGGCTGGTTTATTTAGCATCAACCCAGGGTATGCTGTGACAAATAAATTGAAATAGATGAGTGACGTGAAGTAAATAAATTAGATCGCAAGGGCTAGTTTTACAAATGGAACATCATAGCAAATGTCACTGTGTCTCAGAGTCCAGACTTCTCAGAATCTTTAAGAGGTAAGTCATTGCGACAGAAACCACCAGTTGCCTACCCGGCAGCCATGTTCCCATGCCTTCTCAGTCAAAGGACCTTGACATCGCTGTGGTAAGCAAGGTACCCAACGTAAAAACAAAATCAACCAAACCAAAAACCCTGCTCAGTTTCCCAGCCCCTCTTGCTGATGTGGTGGTCAATAAGATATAAACTGGAATCAGGAAATGGGCTTCCGAGAAAGTTCTTCCAAGCAGTCTTAGTTGGCAGGGACCTCTTTTGCCTTCCCCTTTCTGGAATTCAGCCAAGGTAAGTGAAGCTGTGGTAGCTCTTCTTCAAATACCAGGTGACCTTGAGTACGAATATCATGCTGAGAATAATGGCGCCAGGAGGGCATGGGGGCACCGATGACGTCATGGAACTGCCACATGGTCCCAGACGATACATTTCTGGGCTTCATGTTATAGAGAGAAAATGAAACCTTATTTGTTTAAGCCACTGCTATTCCAAGTCTCTGCTAGTAAGCAGTGAAATGTAATTTCAACTGACACAATTATCTAATTAGCGTAAGTGATGTCATCTTCAGAAAACTTTCTCTGAATTTAGATATCCCTAAAATTGAGTTACTGGGGAAAGCAAAACAGTATTTCTTCCATGATTTGAGCCCAGCAGACAGTTATAGTATCTTCCCCTTGGCTATCACTCAGTCAAGTTGTAAATATTTAGTTTTCTTAATCTGTCCTTATATATCAGCTCTCCCAGCCCCTTAATCATCTTTGATAGCTATAACACAAAAAATGCCTGTGAGCTGGGTGGTTAAAAAGCAACAAGGGAGGCAAACTGCCTTTGAAAAACAGGCTTGGAGCCATTTTTACGCATGTAGGTGTAACCCTGGGTGGAATGTGACAATCAAGACAAATGTATTTATGTAGCAGTCTAATCTACTTACGCGGGATCTCTGGGACCCGGGCATGTCTGCCGTGTGCTGCCAGCACTAGACGTCTATCCCACTCCCCTTTGGCTCACAGAGATTTGCTTAACTTCCTCCGATGGGAAAGCAATAGATGGAGAAAAATACAAACTGCCTCGTGTTGAATACATAGTAGACATCTCATTTGACAGGAATCCATAATCACCCCCTAAAAACCTGGAGAGAGCACCAGAACCATGACATGGAGAACAAATGATTGACAGCTATAACCATTTCACACGAAAAACCATTCCTTCGAGGATTTGTGTATGTCAAAGAGTTTGGTGGACGGGTTTTATGTGTTACAATAACCTTAAGGGGATGGCTCTAGCTGCTCAACTACAGATTTTTTCCTAAACCCTCTAATTTATTAAATAAATTATGGCATATCCACACTGTGGAGAACTATGCAGTCATTAGAAATTACATAGTAGAAAATATTTGATACCATAGAAAAAATGTTTGATATAGTTTATTTTTAGCCATAATATGAAGTTGAGTAAAAAAAAACTGTAGTCACTCTATATTTAAAAAGAACATAATTATATATCTATATGAACTGAAAAAAGATTGGATATCTATATGCCAAAATGTTTAATTGTGTGACTGGATCATGCTTTGTGCTTCTCTGTATTTTCTATACTTTCTCCAATGAACATGTTTACCAAACACCTGAAAGCCCTACCACAAATGAGAAAACCTTCCAGATGGACGCATCAAGCATTTTAACCTGGAAAATTGGAGGACACGGGTATTACAGTTACTTGAGCCCAACTGGAGGCAATGGTTGGTTGGTCTAAAAGCTGGTTAAGACCGTGGCTTCAGGCTTGCTCAAGATGCAGTCAGAAGGGAACCCTCCTGCACTGCTGGTGGGAATGTAAATTGGTGCAGCCACTATGGAGAACAGTTTGGAGGTTCCTTAAGAAACTAAAAATAGAGTTACCATATGATCCAGCAATCTCACTCCTGGGCATACATCCAGACAAAACTATAATTTGAAAAGGTACGTGTACCCCAATGCTCATAGCAGCACTATTTACAATAGCCAAGACATGGAAGCAACCTAAATGTCCACTGACAGATGAATGGATGAAGAAGATATGGTGTGTGTGTGTGTGCGTGTGTGTGTGTGTGTGTATACACACAATGGAATACTACCTAGACATAAAAAGGAATGAAATAATGCCATTAGCAGCAACATGGATGGACCTAGAGATTATCACACTAAGTGAAGTAAGGCAGACAGAGAAAGACAAATATCATATGATATTATTTATATGTGGAATCTAAAAAAATGATACAAACGAACTTATTTACAAAACAGAAATAGACTCACAGACATAGAAGACAAACATATGGTTACCAAAGGGGGAAGGGGGGTAGGGATAAACTAGGAATTTGGGATTAACAGACACATACTACTATACATAAAATAGATAAACAAGGACCTACTCTATAGCACATGGAACTATATTCAGTATCTTGTAATAACCTATAATGGAAAAGAATCTGAAAAAGAATAGATATATATGTATTTGTATTGTCGAACCACTTTGCTGTACACCTGAAACACTGTAAATCAACTATACTTCAATTTTTAAAAAACGTTCTCGGGGCTTCCCTGTTGGCGCAGTGGTTGAGAGTCCGCCTGCCGACGCAGGGGACACGGCTTCGTGCCCCAGTCCCGGAGGATCCCACATGCCACGGAGCAGCTGGGCCCGTGAGCCATGGCCACTGAGCCTGTGCGTCCGGAGCCTGTGCTCCGCAACGGGAGAGGCCACAACAGTGAGAGGCCCGCGAACCGCAAAAAAAAAAAAAAAAAAAAAATGTTCTCAAAAAAACCAAAAACACTGATGGCAGTCAGTGTCCACTGTGGAGGTCTCATGGCTAGAGTGACTACCCCCAGCATCTGAGTTAGTACTGTTTCTTCTTTCTAGATCTGAATTTTTACTTAGCCTTCATCTTCTGCTTATTATGAAAGCACATTATTTACTGAAGATATTCAATATGTTTATGTGAAATGGGCAGCAGAATAATCATTATCTGGAGAAGGTGAAATAAGAGGCATTCAGTCATGGCCTAAAGATTCTCTGATATACCCAGGAACAGACATCAGAACCCAAAACTCGTATGTTTCAGGCACTGAACCTATGTGAGAAGTCACCTTTGTTATCGGTAGGCCAACATGCTCACGTAGAAGCCTAAAACACTGAAGGAGTGTGTTAAACCTGTTCAGTTTAATTTTACCACACAATTATAATCTTTAAAGAGCTTGAATCTGACAAGAAATCATTTAAGAGAACTTTGCCAAGAGTGTAAAACCTGTTTAATTTAATTTTACCACACAATTATAATCTTTAAAGAGGTCGATCTGACAATTCATTTAAGAGAAGTTTGCCAAAGATGTGAAAATTGTCTCCATTTAGTCTTTAAATAATTCTGTTATTCCCTGAAATCTTAGGAAGGAAAAAAAAAAGTGCACTTTCAGCAGACTAAATGCACTTATGAAAGAAACATCACAAATAGTTCCAAAGTGACTGATTTGCAGATCTGGGCTACATTTGACCACATAACATACATGTTCAGACCCTGTCCCACTCCCCAAATCTTCTACTACTACTTCCCATTGCTGTCCCGCTGTAAGATAACTGCCCCAAGAGCCAGGAAACACTGTACAAAGGGCAGTCCCCTATGATCCAGAACAGAGCAGGGGAAAGACACTGGCTGGCTCAGGTGGAGAAGCAGACGACCAGACGCCTTGCGTCCTGGAGGGGGCAGTGCTGTACCCACTCTGAGTACGGAATTGCTTTCCTTGCCAGAAATGTTTCGAGGAGCACCACTCCCAGGAGATTTATTCAAGCTCTTATTCACAATCATGGTATGCTATTCAACAGTGTTGCTGGCCAAGAAACTTACCGGGAGAAATGGCTGATGCAGGATTCAGCTATGGTGCAGTTGGGAGACAACATGTACAAGGCTGGAGTGCTGGGGTACTCTGACTCAGGAGACCAATATATAGTGCTGTTATTTATTTATTTATTTTTCCAATAACAAGAAAGTATAGGTCTGGGAATCCAAGGATTAGAAGTAGGAATGGTCCCTCTTCTCATTATTAAAACTACTCACGGAGGTTTCTGCTCCTGTTCCCACAACTTTGGTCTAGAGGCACTCAGGAAGGAATGCTTCCACCAGAAAATACAACAATGACTAAATTATATGGGTAAGAGAGATTGTCAACCAGCTCTTTTGGGCTTCTCACATTACTGAACCAACAGGCAGTTTCAAAGGGGTCAATTTGATGCCTGGAAGAACTGACCTCAATTGCCAAGGGCAAAGTGAGTTGCTTCTATGAAGTAAAGGCAGAGAGGACTACATCAGATTCACTGGAACCCCTTTTAGTATTTCCAGGTCCATAGTAACAGTCACGGAAAAAAACCCATAGCAGCCGACTAAAGGCAGAACTGCCAAGAACTCAGCCTTTTTCAGGAACAAAGGCTCAGTTCAACACAAATAGGCTAAACACTCTAAGCGGCTGAGCGCTGGCACAGGGCAAGGGCAACATGGGATGGATGGTAGAAGAAGGAAGTAATAAATGTCACCAATTAGAGAAATGTGACCAGTTAGAGAAATGGAGGCTGCAGCAGCCTTGCATTTTTTTTTTTTTTTTTTTTTTTTTGCAGTACGCAGGCCTCTCACTGCTGTGGCCTCTGCCGGTGTGGAGCATAGACTCCAGACGCACAGGCCCAGCGGCCATGGCTCACGGGCCCAGCCGCTCCGCGGCACGTGGGATCTTCCCGGACCGGGGCACAAAGCCGTGTCCCCTGAATCGGCAGACGGACTCTCAACCACTGCGCCACCAGGGAAGCCCCATGCCCGGCATTTTTATGCATATATTAATCAAGGGTTTCTTTTTGTTTTCCACTTCCTTATTTTTTTTTTAAACGGAAGTATAGTTGATTACCAATATGTGTTAGTTTCAGGTGTACAGCAAAGTGACTCTGTTGTGTATATATATATATATTCTTTTTCAGATTATTTTCCATTATAAGTTATTACAAGATATTGAATACAGTTCCCCGTCCTTATTGTTTATTTTATATATAGTAGTGTGTATCTGTTAATCCCAAACTCCTAATTTTTGTAGCAAAATATACATAAAACTTACCATTTGAATCATTTCTAAGTGTACAGTTTAACGGCATTAAGTACATTCACAATGCTGTACAACCAACATCACTATTTCTAGAACTTTTCCATCTTCCAAATAGAAACCCTCTACTCATTAAAGAGTAACTTCCCATTCCCTCCTCCTTCCAGTCCCTGGGAGCCACTATTCTATAGTTTGCCTCTATGAATTTGCCTATTCCAGGTACCCCATATAAGTGGAATCATATATGCCCCTTTGTGTCTGGCTTTTTTCACTTATAATATTTTCAAAGTTCACCTGTGTTATAGTATGTATCAGAATTTCATTCCTCTTTAAGGCTGTGTATTTCATTGATTGTTTATCCTTTCTTCTGTGGATGGACATCTGAATTGTTTCCACCTTTTGGCTATTGTGAATAATGCTTCTATGAACATTGGTGCACAAGTATCAGTTTGAATCTCTGCTTTCAATTCTTTTGGGTATATACAGAGAAATGGAATTGCTGGCTTGTATGGTAATTCTATGTTTAACATTTTGAGGAGCCACCAAACTGTTTTCCAGAGCGGCTGCATCATTTTACATTTCCACCAACAATGCACAAGGGTTCCAATTCCTCCGCATCTCATCAAAATCTATTATTTTCCATTTTATTTTTAATTTTATTTTTAAAAATAATAGTCATCCTAATGGGTGTGAGGTGCTATTTCTTCTACTATTTTACATGAGGAGCTGGTAGTATTAACTTTCCATTCTAGTTCAGAGGTCACCGTACATGAGGAATCACATCTGCCTTGACATGGGACTGCAGAGATCCTAGACTTGAGATGAATTCAATGATGGATGAGGCTGACTCACCCTTGTTGGAGAGAGAGGGAGAATTCCTTTAAATGATGAGTAGTTACCTTGAATTGGGCAGAAGCACCAAGTTTTAACGGATACAGAATAAAAAGGGGGTGAACCCTGAAAGTCCAAGCTTGTTCGCCCTAAGATCCATTTCCTCACCTTTGCTGTGATCTGTATCAGAGAGAGGCAGGGGTTGACTCCTGCCAGCTGTTTTCCACGTTCTCAGCTGGGTTCTGACAATGGGAGGCCCTGGTGGGAAACTGAAGGCTAAAGGGGAAGGAGAAGTCAGGGCATTGCTGTTCCTCTCCCTCCGCCTCTGCCTTGGGTCCTGTCTCCAACCGCAGACACACCTCCTTTTTGGCTCTAGCTCCTACCATACCCCAAATTCCTTTGGGTACCTCTGTGCTCCAGTAAATGGCTCTTCCCTTTGGAAAGAGCTAAAGGGAGGCAGTGGCTCCTTGCTGTTGCTAATCTACAGGTTCTCCTAACGTCCTCTGCTTGACACTCAGATCCTCATTCACCTGTAATAACAAATTCCCTACATTTAATTCCCACTTGAAGGAATTTATGGGAATACTTGAAGTGGTTTCTGTTTTCTGGATCAGACCTTGACTTACACTAGACCTAATAAGATGTCTGACCATATTCACTGCAGCTGGAACTTGATTAAATTCTTTGGCATGGGATTAATTAGTTCTGTTGTATAGACAGAGAAACTGAGACATGTTAAGGTAACCTGTAAAGACCACTTAGCCATTATCTGTCAGAGCTTAAACTGATGAAGGTTATAAAAAGGTCAGGTCACCTACCTAGATTCCTAATAATACCGAGTGATTCTTACGAGATGTCACAATGACACTTCCATCTATCACTCCTGCTTTTTACAACTGCTCAATCTTCAACACTTCCAAAACCTTATTTGTCTGTGTCAAAAATAATGGAGGTGGTACCATTCTGATGGGTTCTTTAATCAGGTTTTTAAAAACTTTTCTAAAGTGATCTTGGCTAAACCCTCATAAATAGGAAGAAATAAAATAGTACAGTTACCTTGATTACAATATTATTTTTTTCTTCCTAGAAACTGCTAAACCTCATCACTAAGTCTATCCTTCAATAGTTTTCATCACACACAATCATGTGAGTAGCTATTTTTCATATTTAATAAGTAATTTCTCCTCTTCAGAAATTTGTCTCCTCCTTCAATAATCACAATCAAAGATTTTTCATTTGCTTTCTTTGCCTACTGTCTGTCCATGATTTAGAAACTTGCAATACTCTTAATATACTTGCTATATATATATACATATATATATACATATATATGTGTGTGTGTGTGTGTGTGTGTGTGTGTGCATATATATATATATATATATATATATATGTTGCAGGGGAACTGGGGTTTCTACTCACTCACAGATGTCAGCCAAAGAAATTAATCATGACTGTTATTAAGGTGTGTTGGGGGGTGACCACCAGCTTGTCCCCTTGTGCTTTTAAATCACCTTGTTCACTGGGACAGGCATAGAACACTAGACTTTTGGATTTACAGTGTTCTGGCACTGAGAAGGGTCTTGGTAGTTAGCCTAAACCAGTAGCTATAACCCTGGCTAGACATTGAAAACTGAACTAGAGAAGTTTAAACAAAATACCTGATGCCAAACTCGACCTGCCAAAATTCAACTTTAATTGGCATGGGTGGGGCTCGGTCACAGGCATTTTTTAAAATAATAGCTTTACTGAGATCGAATTCATATACCATAAAATTTACCGACTTAGTATGTGCAGTTCAATGGTTGGTTTTTAGTATAGTTGCAGAGTCACACAATCACACAATTAACTTAGAACATTTTTATCTCCTCCAAAAAGAAACCCTGCACCTGTTAGACTTCCCATTTATCCTCAACCCCAGCCCTAGGTCACCACTAATCTACTTTCTGTCTCTGCAGATTTCCCTATTCTGGACATTCATATATAATTCCTATTAATATAAATGGAATCACACAATATGTCATCTTTTGTGACTGGCTTCTTTACTTAACATGGTTTCAAGGTTCATCCGTGTTCATGCATACAATAGTACTTCTTGTATTACCAAATAGTATCGCATTGGATATACCATAGATCTATCCCATTTTGTTTATCTGTTCATCACTTGGTGGATAGTTGGGTTGTTTCCATTTGTTGGCTATTATAAATAACGCTGCTATGAACATTCACATCTAAATTTTTGTGTGGATGTATGTTTTCATTTCTCTTGGGTATATATACCAAGGAATGGAATTGCTGGGTCATATATGGTAACTCTAACCCTTTGAGAATATGTCAGACTGTTTTCTAAAGTGGGTGCATCATTTTACATTTCCACCAGTAGTACACGAGTGTTCCAATTTCTTCACATCCTTGCCAACACTTGTGATTACCCATCTTTTTTTTTTTTTTTTTTTTTTTTTGTGGTACGCGGGCCTCTCACTGTTGTGGCCTCTCCCGCTGCGGAGCACAGGCTCTGGACGCGCAGGCCCCGTGGCCATGGCTCACAGGCCCAGCCGCTCCGCGGCATGTGGGATCCTCCCGGACCGGGGCACGAACCCGCGTCCCCTACATCGGCAGGCGGACTCTCAACCACTGCGCCACCAGGGAAGCCCAATGATTACCCATCTTTTAAAATTATAGTCATCTTAGTGGATGTGAAGTAGTGTCTCGTGGTTTTGACCTTCATTTCCTTGATGGCTAGTGATACTGAGCATCTATTCATGTGCTTACTGACGATTTGTATACCTTCTTTAGAGCAGTGGCAATTCTGACCCTTTGATCTTTTTTAAAAAAAAATATTTATTTATTTATTTATTTGGCTGCGCCGGGTCTTAGTTGCGGCACACAGGCTCTTTGTTGTGGTGCACCGGCTCTAGCGCGCGTGAGCTCAGTAGTTGCGGCGCAGTCTTAGTTGCCCTGTGGCATGTGGGATCTTAGTTCCCCTGCCAGGGATCGAACCCGCGTCCCTTGCATTGGAAGGTGGATTCTTCACCATTGGACCACCAGGGAATTCCCTTTGATCATTTTTTAATTGGGTTATCTGCCTATTACTGAGCCATACATTCTTTAGCAGATATTTACTAGGAATCCACCATTACCCAGGCCCTGTCCTAGTTCCTCTGGGGGGGGTTCAAAGCCCACTAGAATGATTTTGTAATTTGCTAATATGCCATGATCCACAGTTTGAAAAATGCTGTGTTAAAGTCTGGCTCTGTGAATGTGTTCCTTGATTATGTCTCCCAAAGATGGCGAACTTCTATCAAGCATTTTATAGAGAAACCCCCCACCTTTCCAATGGGGCAATCTGGCAGTCACTACCTTAAACAAAAAGTCAAGCTTGGCATTGCCAGTAGCAGCACAGCCAGACTTTATATGAAGTGACATAGTGGGAGGCACAAAACACCACCTACATGGGTATTCTTGACAGATATGTTCAGTCTGGATATAATCACAAAGAAACTTTTAGCTAAATTCACATCTCTACTTGGTAACTGGCCTAGAGTCTTTATCAAAGGATTCCATGTCATGAAAAAGAGAGGGAGCTGATGAGACTGTTATAGATGACTGGAAACCAAAGAGACATATTGTAATATGTAAACCTTGATTGGATCCATGACACTTTTTTGGTAATTGGGGAAATTTGACTATAGACTGTATGTTGGATAAACTTTGAATGAAGGCTGGTTTTGTTAGGTGTGGTGTAGTAGTCAGAACAATGGCCCTTCAAAGATGTCTATACCCTCATCTTGGGAACCTATGATTATGTTACTTTATAAGGCAAAAATGATTTTGCAGATATGATTAAGGTTAAGGACATAGAGATGGGGGGATTATCCTGGATTATCTGGGTGGACCAAATCTAATCACAAAGTGAAGAAGCTTTCCTAGCTGTGGTCAGGGAGAGAGTTGTGGTGATGGAAGAAGGCTCAGAGACAGGCTAGGTTGCTGGCTTTGAAGATGGAGGAGGAGGCCACAGACCAGAGCGTGAGGTTGGCCTCCAGAAGCTGGAAAGGCAAGGAAAT
This sequence comes from Leucopleurus acutus, assembly GCF_964270905.1. Classification (NCBI taxonomy): domain Eukaryota; kingdom Metazoa; phylum Chordata; class Mammalia; order Artiodactyla; family Delphinidae; genus Leucopleurus; species Leucopleurus acutus. The sequence continues at coordinate 90,082,162 of NC_139144.1, read as the reverse complement.
GGATTTTCCCCTAGAACCTCCAGGAAGGAACGAAGCCCTGCAGACACCTTGATCTTAGCCCAATGAGACCTGTATTGGACTTCTCGCCTACAGAACTGTAAGAAAATGAATCCGTATTGTCTTAAGCCACTGGTAATCTGTTACGGCAGCAACATAAAGCACATGGTAATAATGCGGGTGAGTAGGAGAATGCCCTTGTTCTTGGGAGAGTCATGCTAAGAATTTAAGAGTAAAAAGTCATGATATCTTTAGCTTACGTTTAGATGATTTGGCAAGAGGGAAGTGTGTATATATATTTGGAGAGGAAACTGAGAGGGGATGGCAAGATGTTAACCGTCAGTAAATCTAAGTCAGGGTATATATGCAGTCATTGGAATGTTATTTCAACTTTTCTATGGGTTTAAAACTTTCCAAATTAAAACAAGTTTAAGTTTAGGGGAAAAAATCAGAAATGAGAAATAGATGGAAAATTGATGCACGTTTCAAAATCAGTATCTCCCCTGCCCAGAACAGTTCCCAGAACAGCAATCTCCTAATTGCTTCCGAACTGGATCTCTTGACAGTACTCTTTAAGCTTCTGCCCAGTGTGCTGAGTTTCGGGAAACAAAGGTTTTGTATGAGGTACAACATGACTTGTATGGTGAGAATTTAATGCGCTAAATTAAAAACGTAAACAATATTACTGAAACAGTCAGAGCTCTTGCAAACTGTTCACGCTGTTCTCCTTTCAGATCTGGAGAGAGAAAATTCAGCATGACAGCCAGTTATGTTCCGACATGTTCAATCCACGTAGGCATAAACGCAGATTTTCTTCTGTCATTTCATCTTTCTGTCCTTGTATAGGAATTCTGGAGTAGTTTATGTGCTATGTTCTCATGGGTGAGCACAGAAAAACTATCATGCTCAAATAAGTCTCTTCTAGAAAAGAGAGGCTAGAGGTTTACCAAGGTGATGGCAGGGCAAAGGTCTAGAGACTGAAGCTCAGGCACCATTCTGCTCCAGGCAGTTTTACCTCTACCTGGGTTCCCTGCCTGAGAGACAGACACAAAAACATCACCCTTTTTATCAAAAGCCTGTATAGGCTGGGCTGGTGGCAAAACATCAGGGTTCAAACAGTGAGCCTCCAATTAAAGGCCAAGATTTTCATCACAGGTCAACAGAAGACGACTAGGTGATAAGTTCACATACTACATTACAGGAGATTCATTATGTAGAAAAAACAACCCTGTTCCTATTTGACTCAGAACTGCATAAGTCATTTGACAAGAAATGCTTTAAATTTTCTCTACAATCATAGTTTTAATTTAAGTTGCCATTTTTCTTCCTGAAGCATAACTTTTGTCCCTTTGCCTGTATTAGTAGCGACATATTCTATACATTAAAGTTAGCCTTTTTATTTGACTAATTTCCAATCATGAATGTAAAATTACAGCTCAGACTGTAACAGGTAAAGGTAAACAGTTAAGTATCTTCACCTTGCTATGAACTGAGATGCAGTCCCCCAAATTCATATGTTGAGGCTCCCAACCCCAAAATGATGGTATTCAGAGATGGGATCTTTCGGAGGTCATTAAGTCATGATGAAGGTGGAGCCCTCATGATGGGATCAGTGCCCTTATAAGAAGAAACCTGAGAGAAACCTCTTGTTCTCTCCTTGACCTGTGAGTTCACAGCAAGAAAATAGGCCTCTGCAAGCCCGGAAGAGAGCCTTTATCGGGAACTGAATTGGCCAGCACCTTGATCCTGGACTTCCCAGCCTCTAGGACAGTGAGAAATAAATTTCTGTTGTGTAAACCACCCAGTCCAGGGTATTTTGATAAGGCAGCCCGAGCAGACTAATATACACCTTATACTCTAAGACTCCTTCTATGCTATCCTTACTCTTATTTAACTCCCTTACTTGTATATCAAGTAGTACATGAGCACAGACATAACAGTCACCAAGCATTTATTGAGCAACTATTGTGTGTCTCACTCTAGGCCTGACATTCAACAACAAAATCCTAAAGCAATGATGCTAGAAGCATGCTTGTCATTAACCCTACTCCTCTGATGGTGCTGAATCCTGATCTGATCAAGGACCCTGGTTTCAAAAGCCTTTACAGGCACTTTCTGCTTTTATGACGATGTTTTTCTGGAAAACAATAATCATCAAGGAATTGACCAAGTTTTCTTTTTTTTTTTTTGCGGTGCGCGGGCCTCTCACTGTTGTGGCCTCTCCCGTTGCGGAGCACAGGCTCCGGACGCGCAGGCTCCGGACGCGCAGGCTCAGCGGCCATGGCTCACGGGCCTAGCCGCTCCACGGCATGTGGGATCTTCCCGGACTGGGGCACGAACCCGTGTCCCCTGAATCGGCAGGCGAATTCTCAACCACTGCGCCACCAGGGAAGCCCTGACCAAGTTTTCTTATCAAAACAGCTTTATAATTGAAAGTTGTGATTCTGAGATATCAAATAAATGATGAATGTTTACCAAAAATATGCCAAATATGTAAACATACTAAAACCAGAACCCTTAGTAGCTAAAAAAAAATAGAAAAATTATATTCAAAATTCTATAAAATGGACAGAATGTACTGATTACATAAAGGGCTCCAACCTATTCTAAAGTGTAAATACACAACATAAAAATACAACTTTGGGCTTCCCTGGTGGCGCAGTGGTTGAGAGTCCGCCTGCCGATGCAGGGGACATGGGTTCGTGCCCCGGTCTGGGAAGATCCCACATGCCGCGGAGCGGCTGGGCCTGTGAGCCATGGCCGCTGGGCCTGCGCGTCCGGAGCCTGTGCTCCACAACGGGAGAGGCCACAGCAGTGAGAGGCCAGCGTAACGCAAAAATAAATAAATAAATAATAAATAAATAAATGAAATAGATAAAATGTAAAAACAAAACAAAACAAAAAAACCCCACAACTTTACTGGACATAAAATATGACCTAACATGCTAGTTAAAGCGTGTGTGTGGGTGTGCGCGCACACCCACACACACTCACAAAACCAGCCTATAAGTTTGAGAATCAAAGGTTGTCATTTATACAAGGGCTTAATCTCCAAAACATAGAAACAGCTAATACAACTCAATAACAAAAAAACAAACAACCCAGCTGAAAAATGGACAGAAGACCTAAACAGATATTTCACCAAAGAAGACACCCAGATGGCCAACAGGCACATGAAAAGATTCTCAACATCACTGATTATTAGAGAAATGCAAATCAAAGCTACAATGAGGTACCACCTCACACCAGTCGGAATGGCCATCATTAAAAGGCTACAAATAACCAATGCTGGAGAGGGTGTGGAGAGAAGGGAAGCCTCTTACACTGTTGGTAGGAATGTAAGTTGGTACAGCCACTATGGAGAACAGTATGGAGGTTCCTCAGAAAACTAAAAATGAATTACCATATGATCCAGCAATCCCACTCCTGGGCATATACCCAGACAAAACTATAATTTAAAAAGATACATGTACCCCTATGTTCACAGCAGCACTATTCACAATAGCCAGGACATGGAAGCAACCTAAATGTCCATCGACAGATGAATGGATAAAGATGTGGTACATATATACAATGGAATACTACTCAGCCATAAAAAGGAATGAAATAATGCCATTTGCAGCAACATGGATGGACCTAGAGATTATCATTCTCAGTGAAGTAAGTCAGAAAGAGAAAGACACATGCCATATGATATCACTTACGTGTGGAATCTAAAATACCACACAAGTGAACTTATCTGTGAAACAGACTCACAGACACAGAGGACAGACTTGTGGTTGCCAAAGGGCGGAGTGGAGGAGGGGTGGATTGGGAGTTTGGGATTAGCAGATGCAAACTATTATATATAGAATGGATAAATAACAAGGTCCTACTGTATAGCACAGGGAACTATATTCAATAACCTGTGATAAACCATAATGGAAAAGAATATGAAAAAGAAAGTCCCACCTCTGCTGGGACTTTCAGAGCTGTGCAGTTTTTCTGCCAGGAGCCACTGTATATGTATGCATAACTGCATCACTTTGCTGTACAGCAAAAATTAACACAACCTTGTAAACTGACTATACTTGAATAAAATAAAATTTTTAAAAAAGGTTGTTGTTTACAGATGAGCGATGGAGATGCAGAAGAGTGAGGGAACCTGGCTAAAGACACATGGAGAATTAGGGGTAGGGGTGGGGTAGGAGCTCAGGGCTCAGTCTCAGGGTTTTCTCCACATTCTGTGCCTCCCTTTTTGGTACCAAGTAGATGAGTACACTGATATATATGTATGTAAGTACACTGAAAAGTTCCATGAAAATCGATACTAGGTAACAACAAGCAAAGAGCGAATTGGGAAGCAGCACATTATTTTCAGGCTGATGGCGCTGCTCAGAGTTCTGATTCAGATTCAACTTGGAATAAAGCTGCACTTGAAATGCTCGGTTAGCTTGGAACATGAATGCATCTTTCTTTAGCCAAGCCACTCAAGCCTGGCTACTTTGTAGGATGTTGACCAGCAACACAGGATATAAACAATAAGGTGCCAGGCTTTTTTTCTGTAGGTGCTGGGACTTTCAGAGGTGCGCAGTTTTTCTGCCAGGAGCCACTGTTAAGTTATGCATTCCTAGAAATAGCAATAGTTTTCTATAAAGAACATTTCTTAAGCTTCAAAACAGATTATGAACATATAGGATTAAAATAACCAATAATTACTTACTATAAGCTAAACATATATTTTGGTCTTTCAACTACCAAGAATTATTATAGATTTCAAAGTCAAAATTTATACAGCACTGAACTTCCTCACAGAGTATTCCAGTTTATCGAAGATTCTGGTTATTTCTCAAATTGCTATACAGTTTCCTTTTGAGAATTTTAAACCTATTCAGAGCAGACACTAAACAACTGATCTCAAGCAATGGCAATAATTCTGAAACTGAGCAACTGTCATGTCTTCAAAGTAGCTCTCTGGGGAAGGGATTGACCAGTTGGTGGGGGGTCTTAGGAGGAAGACAAAGAAAGATATGGGAATCTCTGGGGCAAAGTATACTACAGAGAGGAGCAAATGCTTCACATAAAATTGGCAGAAAAGTGAAGATGGCTTAAGATTAAGATATTTTTTCAGGGATAAAAAATGTTAGAATGATAGTGTATTTGTGAACAATTGGTGAACTGGCAGTGAATACTAACAGGGTTTGAGGACATGTGGAAAATTTTTTAAGCAAATAAAAATTTAAAAGCTAAGTACTAATTACTCATGGTTAAATAACTGATAATGATGAACAGTGACCCCCTGTCCCACCACCACCCCTCACCTCAGTCTTATGTCCCAGAAAGAAGCATCTACAGCTTTAAAAAAAAAACAATTTCTGTTTCTAATTCTTCCTGTGGTTATATCCACCACTGTATATAATCTGTGGAAACTGCTATGCATTGCTACATTCGTTTTAGAATTTTTATACTGATCTCCTGCCCCGTGGATGGGTGAGGAATTAGCTTACTTATGTCCCCTCTTCCCACCCCCCAATCATATCAATTTCCCCTTCTCAGTGTAGTTACATTATTATTTTTCATTTTTCTACCGGTCTCTTTTTAACATATTATCTTTACCTCTAGCAGTAGTATTCACCCTGCTCTAAGGTGCTTATTTGCTTAACTCTCCCAAAGACTGTGAGCTCCTAAGCCAGGAGGGAAGCAGGGTGAGATGCAGAAAGGGAGAGGGTTATGGGGAGGAGATGCTGGAGCAGTTGATACCTGAGCTGTATCCTGAGAGCCCAACTGGACAGGTACAGGAGGCAAGGGTGGGATGAGCAGAGGGGATCTCAAGAAGAGGAAGGGGCATGGGCAAACACATAGAGGGAGGAAAGAGTATGGTAGACTGGGAACAGGAGAAGGTTCAGTAAGATAGGGGCGAGAAGGCAAGGGGTCCTTCATCATCTGGCAGGGAAGTAAGCCTGCAGCAGAGAGCAGCTACCCGTAGAGATGGCCTGAGGGAGAGAATAGCAGGCATGGGACTTTTCAGTGGTGGGTGTGCACTGACTCGTGTCTGCCCCTGGCTTAGGAACACCTCTTCTTGCTCCTACCCCAGAGAGATGACAGGTATCCTTGCCACCATCACAATGGCACAGAACATCATTCTCAACCGCACTTTCTGAAGGGCTGAGTAGGACTAAATTAGAGGGATTATTTTTTTCTTTTATTAAGACTCCAAATGAGAGAAAGAGGAATGGTATTGAATGTACATCTAAGTTAAAGAAAAATAAATAATTCAATGATCTAAAATTAAACAAAAAATAAAATGTAGAAAATACTACATTAGTGACTTTTTACTGATACTAATAGATAACTACAATCCTCAAATAACCGTCTCAGTAGGCTAGCATTTATGCACTGTATAGAGGAAATTTACATTTTTTTCATTTACTGCCAATTGTACGCTAACAAGTGTCATATCATTTTCATATAATAACAAAGTGCCTAATTCAATCATCTTGAACACTAATTGATATGTCTGTAGCTGAGACTCCAGTTAATTACCTGTCTTTTTTGTTTAATTTTGAGATTTAAATCTACTTCTCATCCAGTCTTGCCTGTCAGTGTCCTATATACGTCTATGACCTTCATCTTGTGTAATTGAGGGAAAAAAAACATCTTAGCAAAGCATTTTCTACTCCTGTACTTATTTAATATATTCATATTTTCTGATTCATCTTTCCTTTTATAATTATATTGTTAAAGTCACATTAAGCCTGCAGAGGTAGTGGAATAAATGTCTCTATTCTAACAAACATTTGTTCGAGCGAGCTAAAGTCTTTTATTGTTTTTTTCCTGCATCAGATCTTTTACTTATTCCTTCAAATTTTTCTAAAGATTCTTCAATGGCTGTAGTTATCTAGAACCTTTTAACAGTCATTGCTTACATTGTTTTGAGATGCTTTAAATTTCCAAGTGGAATTTTTCTGAAAATTATCTGTGCTCTACTTTCTTTCTTTTCTTTCTTTCCTTCCTTCCTTCCTTCTCTCTCTCTCTCTCTCTCTCTCTCTCTCCCCCCCCTCCCTCTCTCCCTCTCTCCCTCTCTCTCTCTCCCTCCCTCCCTCCCTCCCTCTCTCTCTCTCTCTCTCTCCCCCTCCTCCTCCCCCTCCCTCCCTCCCTCTCTCTTTCTTTCTGGCCGTGCTGGGTCTTTGGGTCTTTGTTTCTGTGCAACGGCTTTCTCTAGTTGCAGCAAGCGGTGGCCACTCTTCACCGCGGTACGCAGGCCTCTCACTACCGCGGCCTCTCTTGTTGCAGAGCACAGGCTCCAGACATGCAGGCTCAGTAGTTGTGGCTCACGGGCCCAGTTTCTCCGCGGCATGTGGGATCTTCCCAAACCAGGGCTCGAACGAACCCGTGTCCCCTGCATTTGCAGGCGGATGCTCAACCACTGCGCCACCAGGGAAGCCCAATTTTTATTTTTTTAATGTTTATTGTTTTTTATTGAGGTGATTTTTAAAAATAAATAAATTAATTTATTTATTTTTGGCTGCGTTGGGTCTTCGTTGCTGTGCACAGGCTTTCTCTAGTTGCAGCGAGCGGGAGCTACTCTTCGTTGCGGTGCACGGGCTTCTCACTGTGGTGGCTTCTCTTGTTGAGGAGCACAGGCTCTAGGCGTGTGGGCTTCAGTAATTGTAGCACATGTGTTCAGTAGTTGTGGCTCGAGGGCTCTAGAGCGCAGGCTCAGTAGTTGTGGCACATGGGCTTAGTTGCTCCGTGGCATGTGGGATCTTCCTGGATCAGGGCTCGAACCTGTGTCCCCTGCATTGGCAGGTGGATTCTTAACCACTGCACCACCAGGGAACCCCCTGTGCTCTACTTTATTAGTACTATGTTTACATTTAAATACATTCCCAGGCTTACTAGATTTCTACTTCTCTTGTTTAATCTCAGCTGGATGAAGAAATTAAAGAAGTGTAAAGACCAACCAAAGGCAAAAACAAAACAAAACAAAATAGATTAATTAATGGCAGTGCTGAGGGCTAGAACTCAGGCCTGTGAGCTTTCAAAAGGAACATGCTACCATCCATGTAACTTTCAGGGAGGCCACTGAAAGTATTTTCTTCCAATTAAGGCATCTGGCTCACCATTCTTTATATTTTAGTTTTTTTCATTTGAAGAGTGAATGATCCTTCCTATTTTTAAATTCAGTTTCATTCAGTCAATATTTATTGAAGGTCTTCGATGTACTATTAGGGTCCACAGAAGGTTAAAGTACAAACCTGCTTTCTGCTTCTATTCTGACTCTTTTTATTAAACATCTAATATAGAACTCATGCCAAACAAAGTCTTAGGAATTGCCTTGCTCTTTGAAAGTTCTTTAAGCACTCTGAGTTCATAATTTTGTAAAGTGACAAAAATCAGTCTTAACATATCACTCATTTGATCCTCCAGATGAAATAAATAGTTATCTTCTAAATAACTAAAAATAGCTAAAAATGTTGTTTTGTTTTTCTTCCTTATTCAGGTCTGTGTCACACACTATCTAAAACCTACATAATTTGTTTTATATCATTTTTATATTTCTATCCCTTTTGTATCCTTCTTTCTTTTTTCAACAATAATTGTTTTTTCTTTTCTTTGACTAGGCAAACATAAAACTCAGAGGAAAGATAAGACAATCAGTTTTTTAAAATTTAATTTAATTATTTTTTATACAGCAAGTTCTTATTAGTTATCTATTTTATATGTATTAATGTATATATGTCAATCCCAATCTCCCAATTCATCCGAGACAATCAGTTTTAAACCACTGTACATTTCTGGTTTCAATACAGTCTTTCCCTCAAATATCTGGATATTCTGTTACCAACCTGTTACTGGAAGGGAAAGAATGGGCAACAATATAATACATGAAATATAATACAATTAATTATAATAATAACAAACTAAACCCAGGGTAAAAGCACCTGTACGGTAACTTTCTGCAACGTTAGCAAATTACGATTAAAATATCAGTCAAGAGGATGATGATCAATGAAAATGAAGGCATAAATCAAAGGTCCAAAAGTACAAATTCCTCACCCAATTTAAGACTGGATGGTCACTCTGTGCTAGCTCTAGGAGCCAGACTACTTGGGCTCAAATTCTAGCTCTGTCAACTTAGAGGCTCTGTGAATTTGGGGCAGTTATTTAAGTTCTCTGTACCTGTTTCCTTATCTGTTGAATGGGAATAATAGTGCCTGAAACCACACAATGTTGCCATCAAATACAGGCACTGTCAACTTTGATTGTAATAGATTACACAATCTTTCCAGAAAACTTCTTTATCATTCATCTTTCTTCATGCTGGAGCTCAAGACTAATTTGTAAGTTTTATATATTCTTTGGCTTTTATCACCTGAATACTCTTGTCCTGGTCCTGCCAATCACATCTATCCACTTCAGGATTTTCAAACCTGGCTCTAGGGAAATGACCCTTATTCTTCGAAATTCTGGGGCCCTGAGTGAAATGGGGGTAACAGATTTGGGGGAATAGTCTTTAATGCACAGGGCCTCCCCACCCCCTTTACTTCTTCCAACACCTTAACTCTCCTGTTAATTACATGACCAGGAAACAGGACTGCTTTTATCAGTGGATATTCATTGATCTCAAAGGATAACTACACACATATATATGACAGGTGCAAAGATAATGGGCTAGAAAGCCTGCTTTCAGCTTCTTTGGGAACAAAAGGATATTTGCTATTTTTCATTTTTCTATTAAAGTCCTGGCCTGACCTATTTTTTTCCTTTATTCGAAGTTAAGCCAGGAAATGATACATTTTATTTTTTAGTTAAAAAACAAGAATAGAAAACGGCCTCGTTTAGTAATGAAGGGAGCATAACCTTTATTCAATGCAAAGGACACTGGATTCTATATTCATCTGGGCGCCAAATAGCTCCCTAAGCTTTAAAAACTAATTACAGGAAGAGAGTGTGATTTTTTCAGTCTTTTTAGCTCATGCCACGCTCTGTGGTACTCTAATGTGTGAAAATCAAGGCTCTGTAACTCTACCACATTGGAATATCAATGAAGAGTCTTCCCCTCTACGTACCTTTGCTTTCAGGACAGAGAATATGACAGATTAAGAGAAAACAATCAATCACATACAAAACAAAATAGATCTAAAAAATTATTTTTCTTCTCTTAAAGTAAATAGAATTTGTTTTCAAACCATGTCTGTTTGCATGCAAAAACGTGGACAAATATCTCAGTCATAATGTTCAGTAAAATAAACCAGATACTATGGTGAAATTTATATAAAATTCAAGGACAGTCAAAACTAAACTATGGTGATAAAAGTCAGAATAGTGGTTACCTTGAGGTAACCTTCTGGGTTGCAAGAAAAGTTCTGTGTTTTGATCGGGGAGGTGGTTACATGAGTAAAATCACACGTAACATTTCTTTGAGTTATATACCTAAGATTGCATCTTCATGGATATAATAATTCACCAAAAATTTTAAAAAATATGTTTAATTTGCTTTGCCTTCAAATTTAAGATGGAAGGTGACAATGCAGTGAGAAAAAAGGAAATAAAGAAAGCCAAGAACTTAATTCTAGCTCTTCTAAATCAGAAGCATGAGGTGGTATACAGACGTTCATTTCTGCGTTAGCCTTCTCTTTCCTGAAATAGGGCTAGAAACGCTTCCCCTTAACTCTAAGCTATTGAAGATAACTAATAAAACGGATTGACAATCTCCTTGCAGGCATAAAAGACAATAAGCCTAGGAACAACAGGAAGAAGACTTACTTTCAGTTAAAGTAACCTGAAAAGTTGGGGAAAAATAATTATCCTCCAGAAGTTACTTCTAATACAACTACTCAGGTTATAGATGTATTAAATAAGTACACTTAAAGATCAATAGTGGGACTATGCTTACCCAGACCTCTTAGAAATCTAGCAGCAGGAAAACATGATGGTAACATGGCCTGACTCTCCCCTAAGGTCAGTCTGATTATTCCTAGTTGGCACTCTAATTAATCATGTCTCAATAATTCTTTACCTCTTTTTTTTTTTTTTTAAATTTCATTTATTTATTTATTTTTGGCTGTGCTGGGTCTCCGTTTCTGTGCGAGGGCTTTCTCTAGTTGCGGCGAGCGGGGGCCACTCTTCATCGCGGTGCGCGGGCCTCTCACTGCCGCGGCCTCTCTTGTTGCGGAGCACAAGCTCCAGACGCGCAGGCTCAGTAGTTGTGGCTCACGGGCCCAGCCGCTCCGCGGCATGTGGGATCTTCCCGGACCGGGGCACGAACCCGTGTCCCCTGCATCGGCAGGCGGACGCTCAACCGCTGCGCCACCAGGGAAGCCCCCTTTACCTCTTTTGATAGAAAAAATCATGAGGCTACTCTCTTCTATTATTGTTATGACAACATGATCTAAATTAAGAAGTGTAGAGAGCAGGGATAGGAAATATAATTTTAAGAGTGTATAACTTATTTCACATGCTAGGGAAAAACATATTCATCACAGTAAAAGTTTTAGAGAAAAACACCTCTGTGACTTTGGCATAAGAAAGGATTTCTAAATAGGAAACAAAATGTCCTATCTATTAAAGAAATAAATTTGACTTATTAAAATTTTAAAAGTCTGTTTATTAAAAGACACCATTAAGAGAGTGAAAAGGCAATTTGTAAAGTGGAGGAAGATGACATTATCTATCTATCTATCTATCTACCTACCTACCTACCTACTACCTATCCATCACAAAGGAGTTACATCCAGATATAAAGAATTCCTACAAATCAGTAGGGAAAAGACAGACAACCTAATTAAAAAATGGGCAGTAGATCTGAACAAATATGTTGTGAAAGCGGATATTCAAATGGCCAATAAATACCATAAAAGTACATTAAAATATGTTCAACTTTATTAGTCATGAGAGAAATGCATATTAAACCACACTGAGATACCTCTACAAATCTACTAGAAGGCCAAAATTAAAAAGATGGAAAATATCAAATATAGATGAGACACAGAGCAATTGGAACTTTCATACACTGCTATGAGAGTGCAAACTCTTACTACCAGTTTGGGAAACTATTTGGCAGTGTGCACTACAACTCAACATATGCATATGCTATGACCCGGCAATTTGACTCCTAAAATGTAAGCAATAGAAATATATACATATGATTACCAAGAGACATATAGTAGAATATACAAAGCAGCACTATTTGAAACAGTTTTAAATTAGAAAGTATCCAGGTACCCAACAGGAGAAAAATAAATGAATGCATATATACACACATAAACATTCAAATAATACAATCTTAAAAAAAATCTGGGGTGTACCCATATAATGGAATACAATATAGAGTACAGAGTAATAAGGACCTATACACAAGAATATAGATGAATCTTGTCAATATAATGTGGAACAAATGAAGCCAGTCATAAAAGAATATATAAGTGCATGATTCCATATAAAAAGGTCAGATGTGGGTAATTTTCAGAGTGGAAAACGGTGACCATAAGGAAGCACAAGAAGGCTCACTATTGCTTTGTTCTGTTTCTTATTGCTATTATTCTGTTTCTTGATCTGGATACTGTTACACATTGAAAAGTATGAAAATTTGCCAAGCTGTGCCTTTGACATGTGCACATGTAAACTATAGGTAACATAAGCAGAGAGATGGAAACTCTAAGAAAGAATCAAAAGGAAATGCTAGAAATCAAACATGCCATAACGGAAATGAAGAATGTCTTTGATGGACTTATTTAATAGACTGGGCATAACCAAGGAAAGAATGAGTAAGCTTGAAGAAACATCAATAAAAATTTCCAAAATCGAAATCCAAAGAGAAAAAAGAATGAAAAGAGAACAGAATATCCAAGAACTGAGGGACAAGTTCAAAAAGTTATAATGTATGTATAATGGGCATACCAGAAGGAGAAGAAAGAGAAAAAGAAACAGAAATATTTGAAGCAATAATGACTGAGAATTTTCCAAAACTAATGACAGACACCAAATCACAGATCCAGGGAGCTCAGCGATCACCAAGCATGAAACACACACACACACACACACACACACACACACACACATACCTATACCCAGGCATACAATACTCAAATGGCACAAAATCAAAAACAAAGGAACATTGCAAGAAACCATAGGAAAAAATTACCTTACCTACAGAAAAACAAGAATAAAAATTACATTGGACTTTTCTTCAAAAACCATGGAAGCAAGAATAGCAAAGTGAGATAATTAAAGTGTTAGAACAATCATCAACCTAGAATTTTGAACCCTATGAAATTACTCTTCAAAAGTAAGGGAAAAATGAACACTTTCTCCAACAAAAATTGAAGGAATTTGTCTTCAATAGACGTGCCTTACAAGAAATGTTAAAGAAGTTCTTTAGGGAGACTTGGACCTACATTAAAAAAGGAAGAGAATTAAAGAAAGAATAATTGAAGGTAAATAAAATCTTTTATTTCTCTTATTCTTAATTGATCTAACAGGTAACAGTTTGTTCAAAATAATAACAGCAACATTATGTACAGTGATTATAGCTTATGGATAAATGCAGTGAATGGCAGCAATGTTATAAGGGATGGGAGGAAATAATTGGGACTACTTTGTTATAAGGTACTTGCATTAGTTATAAACGTATGTTGCAAATTCTAGGGCAACTACTAAAAATAGAAGTTAAGAAAAAAAGAAATATAATATATATACTAAGAGAGGAGAAAAAGTGGAACTATACAAAACACTCAGTTAAAACCAGATGGCAGAAAAGCACAATCCATTGTTTTAAAAATCATTAAGATTGCCTCCATTAAAATTAAAAACTTCTGCTCTACGAAAGACTCTGTGAAGAGAATCAAAAGACAAGGCATACACTGGGAGAAAATTTTTGTAAAACACCTATCAGTTAAAGGACTGGTATCCAAAATATACAAAGGACTTTTAAAGCTAAACAATAAGAAAACACATGACCCAATTTAAAAATGGTAAAAGATCTGAACAGATATCTCACCAAAAATATATATATAGTTATTAAATAAGCATATGAAAAGATGCTTAACATCATATGTCATTAGGGAAATACAAATTAAAACAATGAGATCACTACACACCTATTAGAATGTACCAAATCCAATACACTGACAACACCACATGCTATCGAGGATGTGGAGCAGCAGGAACTCTCATTCATTGTTGGTGGGAATGCAAAATGGTACGACCACTTTGGAATACAGTTTGGCAATTTCTACAAAAACTAAACATACTCTTGACATACATCAATGTGATCTAGCAATCACATTCCTTGGTATTTACCCAAGTGAGCTGAAAACTTACATCCACAAAAAACCCTGAACACGAATGTTTATAGCAGCTTTATTTATAATTGCCAAAACTTGGACGCAACCAACAAATCCTACAGTAGGTGGACGAATAAACAAATTATGGTATGTCCATACAATGGAATATTATTCAGAGATTAAAAAAGAGCTACCAAGCCACCAAAAGACATGGAGGAACCTTAAGTGCGTACGGCAAGGCAAAAGAAGCGAATCCGAAAGGCTATGTATTGTATGATGCCAACTATATGACATAGGAAAAGGCAAAATTACGGAGACAGTTAAAAAAGAAAAAAAAAAAAAAGGTTGCCAGGGGTTGGAGGAGAGGAAGGCTGGGGTGAATAGGAGGAGCACAGAGGATTTTTAGGGCAGTGAAACTATTATTCTGCGCGATACTGAAATGGTTACCTTCACTGTAACCAATGAATGGGTACACTTATACATTTCTCAAAACTCATAGAATGTACAACACAAAGAGTGAACCCTAATGTAAACTACAAACTTAGTTAATAATAATGTATCCATATTAGCTTACCAATTTTAACTAACATACCACATTACCGTAAGATATTAAAAATAGATGAAATTGGGGGGGGTGAGGGTGAGTGATAGGATATATGGGAACTCTGTGTTTTTCACTCAATATTTTCTGTAAACCTAAAACTGCTACCTCATGCAAATAAAGTCTATTAACTAAAAAATAAATTATGCACATATAATATAGTTTTCTTATAACAATATAACTAGCTGACAAGTTTTTCTGAGATAATGTGAATGATGAGGGAGAAACCATAAACAGGAAGACTTTAGGTTAAATTACAGGTGAACTTTTGAGTCTCACGATTTTGAGAAAGTTTTAAATGGCACTACAGCAATTTTTCATAATAAAATGTTGGTAGAAATATGGCACCATAGTGTACGGATACGGTTAACTTTGTGAACGGTAAAGACCTATTTACCTATAGTTGCAACTCACATTCTGAGAGAGATGAGCTCACAGTTCTATGATGACTTAAGAGTAAAATATTGGTCACTACTTCTTTTATTCTTTTTCTGGTCTTTGCTTCCTTAAAGTGCTTTTGCTTTATTTCTTTTCTTTTTTTTTTTTTTTTTTTTTTTACTATTTATTCATTCACGTGGATAGCAAAAGACAATAAGAATAAACTTACTTTTAATGTGACAAAATACTACCTCCACTTTTTCCCCTACTTTACACAGCTCTAAAATGACAGAGGTGAAAATATTTCACTGTGGCAAGCGAGCCATGTGAAAATGAGTAGCTTCATCAAGTTAGGCTACATTTTCATGGCTAAGTAAGAAATTTAAATTGTGCAAAGGTAAAAGTTGAGTGATAAAGTTGAAAGCGAGACCTTACTTTTGTCAAAATAAGTAGAAAACAATTGGATACACTATACATGAACAAACGTGGGAAGCACATATATATTTCCGGAAAGTTCAACTAACAGTTCTGTGAACTAAAGAACATGCTAAGAACAATTGTAACACACTTATGGGCAGGAACTTTACATTATTAATTGTCATGTTTCCAAGGTATGGCACAAAACAAGGGCCATACAGCTTTGCTGAATAAATAAATGAATTAATGAATAAACTATGAGCTTCCCTAAGAAGGGAGAATGACCTACAAAGTAAAAAATATTTTAACTTGATTTAGCAATGCTCCAAATTTGATTCACATCAATCCCTTCCTTCTAAAGTTTTGAGCACAAGCCATACTTGCACAGGAAATGAGGTGTAGTACAACAGAAATGGACTTTACTAAGTTCAGTTCATTGCTGTTGGATATTTAGAAATGGTCAAAATTTCATGTAGGAAAGAATTAGCTAAATGGATATTTTTCTTCCCATGTTTCGTACAACTTAGAAAATAGACCATTTTACCTTATGAAATCTTCTTCCTCTTCTCTCTTTGGCCTCAGCTGTTTGGGTTGAGCCATGTTAATCCAGTTTGGTAGAGATTTCAAGAGCCTGCTGATATCATCATCTTTTGCCCAAGATGCACTGATGACAAGTTTTTCTTCTGACTGGACAATGCCCCTAAACACGACCAACAGAAAAGACACACTTCAGGACACTGCCTGGCTTCCAGTTAGCATTTTCCATCCACCTTTGCTGCAGAAAAAAAGATACTATGTCCACCTCTCCTATTAACATAATCCATTATCTAGTTGGAAGCATGACATCCGTGAATAGGTCACTTTTGTGGGAAACATCATTCCTAGATTCCATTTTTAGTTTCTTCATTGTTGAGTAATTATGAAACTAATAATATTAATTAGTTCCCCTTATCATAGTTAATCCCTTAGAATAAATGAAAGTGTATGGGAGGTTTGGGGGCTGGGGGTAGGTAGGGATTCTTTCGAGAAAGATGTTGAACAAATAAAAAGTGGGTTAACCATA
This sequence comes from Leucopleurus acutus, assembly GCF_964270905.1. Classification (NCBI taxonomy): domain Eukaryota; kingdom Metazoa; phylum Chordata; class Mammalia; order Artiodactyla; family Delphinidae; genus Leucopleurus; species Leucopleurus acutus. The sequence goes on along the minus strand of NC_139144.1, from coordinate 90,065,439 downwards.
CAAAAGAGTGCAATTAAATAATTGCACAATAACATAAATGATACCTGAAAGGTGATGGAAGTGTTACAAAAAGTTGTTCTCTGACCTCTTGGTTTAAACTACCAATTAGCTCTACTTGAAGGTGTTTTTTGAACCATGGATACCCCTCTATTCAAAGTAAATCTACCATCACAGGGAAATCTTCTGCCCCTGATGTAAGGCAGAAAAGTCTTTGATTATTGCTCTCCCCAGTGGGCTTTGACAAATGACCTAGAGTGACAGGCTTCAACTCCTTTAACAGGGCCCATGGGTGAGCTATTAACACGGCTCTTTCCAAAATGTACTTGTAAATTCACTGTAAACGTTCAATTTCAACTTAACTAAGAAGCTTCCCTTTCTGTTCAACATTTCTGTCATTATAACTGATTTCAATGGTCTAAAAATCCCCCTCAGCAATTCTAGGTGACAGAATGACATTTATTTATGAAGGGATTGCTAATTAGCTGGCTAGTCCTCTGAAGTTGACCAAGACTATAGGAGGTTTTCCCCTCCATCACAGGCAGGAATTTATGTTGGTATACGGGTTATACTGAAGAACATCATGTGCTTCTAAATATACAATATATATACGGTGTATATGCTTGGATATACGGTAAAATCTCCTTTACCCAACAGACAATTAATGTCTGTAGACAGAAGTTGCTGATGCCTAAAAACCTTGACTCATGACAACCTAACTTGAGGTAACAAGATTTCATGATGTAGGGAGCAATATTGCCCTGGTAATCTGAAAATAAGCTAGAATAAATAAGAGAACCATAGTTGAATTCTTCTAACTCACCACAAGCAAAAGTTTTCTAATAGTAACTATGGTCCGCAATACAAAAATTAGACTACAGAACCTTCTTCCCTGGGATCTCTCAAATTACCCTGACTGATATCTTCCATTTCTGTTTTTTCTTTGTTATTTTCTTGCATCTTTTCTGCAATATTTATGGATTAATCCCACAATATAATTTTTACACTCTTATATGCGGGGTGCCAGATTCAGTCTTACAGAATGGCACCATCTCAGATTTATGCTATTCCACAGCAGGAGACTCCTTAATGTTCTTTGGCATTCTTTTCACCTGTCTCTGATCGACCTCCTCTCTCATTTGCTCTATGGCTATTTTTAAAAAATATATACATATTTTTTGAATTTTATTTTTTATACAGCAGGTTATTATCTATTTTATACATATTAGTGTATATATGTCAATCCCAATCTCCCAATTCATCACACACACACCCCACCAGCTTTTCCCCCTTGCTGTCTAGACAAGGGAACCCTCTTCACTGTTGGTGGGAATGTAAAGTGATACAGCCACTATGGAGAACAGTACGGAGGTTCCTTAGAAACTAAAAATAGAACTACCATACGACCTAGCAATCCCACTACTGGGCATATACCCAGAGAAAACCATAATTCAAAAAGACACTTGTAGGACTTCCCTGGTGGCGCAGTGGTTAAGAATCCGCCTGCCAACGCAGGGGACATAGGTTTGAGCCCTGCTCCGGGAAGATCCCACATGCCGCGGCGCAACTAAGCCCGTGCGCCACAACTACTGAAGCCCATGCACTCTAGAGCCTGAGTGCCGGAAGCCCATGCACTCTAGAGCCTGAGTGCCGCAACTACTGAAGCCCGCGCGCCTAGAGCCTGTGCTCCGCAACGAGAGGCCGCCGCAATGAGAAGCCCGCGCACGGCAATGAAGAGTAGCCCCGCTCGCCGCAACTAGAAAGAAAAGCCTGTGCGCAGCAACAAAGACACAACGCAGCCAAAAATAAGTAAATAAATAAATTTATTTTTTAAAAAAGACACTTGCACTGTTCACTGCAGCACTATTTACAACAGCCACGTCATAGAAGCAACCTAAATGTCTATGGTTATCTTTTAAACCTTTGCCCTTTCTTTATCTCATTGCTTATCCCCTCGCATTCTTCCCATCCATCAAAGAAAGGAGGAGACCTAATTATATACTTTCAAACACCCCACCTCCGATCCCCCACAGAAATACTTTCAAATCTGTTTCATTCTCCACTTCCAGTAATCCCTTTACCTAGGCTCTGGGGGACCCTTTCCCCACCCCGCAACGATCCCCCCGTTTTTTCTGCATATTTAGGGCCTCTCTCAATATATTCCTCAATCCCGGGTTAATTTTTTAAATGAATGAATGACTGAATCTCTTTTTTTTTTTTTTTGTCTCTAGTAAAGCTCCTCTCTCTCCTTCACACACACTGTCATCAAATGAGTGCAGCCTCCACTCACTGACGTTACTTTCTCACCTGTTGTTCACTTTTTCAACTCGTGAAGTCTCCCTCCAGGATCTACTCTATGATTTAACCCATCTATTCCTTCTTGCAAATTTTTCCATGATCATATGTTTTACTTCTAGACAAATGCACTGGCTTCCCCCTCCAAACTCTCCTGTGCTTGTATTATGAATTCTGTTCCTTCTTTTATCTCTTTGAATATTTTAAAAACAGTAATTGTAAAGTTCTTTTTATGTGTTTCTGTATTTTTTGGTAATTCTTTGGATATCAAATGTCCTATCAGTTGCATTTTCCTTCTTTTCTCATGATGGTGAGTTTTCTCATGTGGTCTGCTCTGCTGGTCTGCAAGCTCTACCTCAGTGGGACATGTCCTCTGTAGGAGTCCCACATTTGCCCTGCATTTTGGAGATGTCACTCTTAGGGGGGTTGCATTTGCCTCTCCTGGATCCTAAAGGTTTCACCAGTTCCAAAGAAGATTTTAAGATTCTTTTTTCCTTCCTTGTCTTGGCTTAAAATTTTCTCTCCCTACATGGGCGGTACAAATTGAGGTCCTTACTTGCACATGTCACATATGTAGGATTCTGATTTCTTTTAGGGGCCACTTTTTCTACTCCAAGTAGGGTGGCTCATTCTCAAGCACAGAATTTTCCTGGTTCCATGTGTAGGTGGAAAAACCCCATGCACAACTTCTGCACTGATAAAATTTCAGGCCACGCAGGTGTTAATATGCTAGGCCCCTATTGGGTCTTCAACTCTGCTATGGTCTGAATGTTTGTGTCCCCCCAGAATTCACATGTTGGAATTCTACCACCAATTTGACAGTATTTGGAGGTAGGGCCTCTAGGAAGTGATTAGGTCATGAGGGTGGAGCCCTCATGAATGGGATTAATGACTTATAAAAGAGATCTCACAGAGTTCCCTAGCCCCTTCCGCCAGGTGATAATGCAACAGGCAGTCTGCGACCTGACTCTTCCAGCACTATGATCTTGGACTCCAGCCTCCAGAACTGTGAGAAATAAAATTCTGTTGTTTATTAGCCACCCAATCTTTGGTATTTAGTAGCAGCCCACACAGACAAAGACAACCTCTATATGTGGTCCTGATACCTTTGTGGGCCTCTCAACTTCAACATTTGCTTGTTGCTACAGTTTTTGGTTCCTCCTTCATTTGAGGCATGTGGAAAATTTTCTTTCTTTTGAATTTGGTTACATATTTAAAATATATTCTTAAAGATACATATTTTTATCTGGACTTTCTATGTATTAGGACTTTCTATGTATTAGGAGTAGGAAAAGGGTTTCCTAAATCTATCCACTCCACACTTCTAACTGAAGTCAAAATTCAGTATTAAATCAATTGCATTTAGGGTTCTAGAACCACCGGTTCCCTGACACTGCTGTACCAATCCGTGGGTGTTTTTTTTTTACTTTATACTCTGATTATTCAGAAGCATCTGATACTTTTGACTATTCCCTTCTTAAAATATTACTCCTTTGGTAACCACATCATCATCTTCTCCTAAGCTCTTTCTTAGCCGAACTGAGGGTTCTTTTCCTCTATCCATACTTTACATGTTGGTATTCCACAGCATTCTGCATGTCTCACTTGGGCAATCTCATCTTCTTGCCAGACGTGACCCACCTGTATTCCAAAGACTCCCAAATTAATATCTTCAGGGCTGCCCTCTCTTCTAAGTCTCGGATCTGCATATACAAAGGTTAATGGGAGAACTGAACTTGGAAGTCCTACCAGCTATTTAAATTAGAGTCAAAGGAGCTCATTTATTATCCACCTTTCCGTCTCCCACTGAACATCTAGTATTCCCTATTTTGGCCAACAGTCCAACCATCCATCTTGTTACTTAAGTCAGGAACTCGGAGTCATCCTCATTACCCATAGACACCATAACCTCCCAATTCCATCTGCTTGGTAACTTATAAATCTGTTGTTTCCTGTCCAGGTTCACTGCCCTTAGCCTATATTTAGACCCTCATCATTTTTCACTTGGACTTGGCAGTAACCTTATAACCGGGTGTCTTGCCTGGAGCTTCAAGACCATCAGTCCAACTCACCAAATCAGTCAGAAGAATCATTTTTCTAAAATGGTACAAATGCAGTCATGTTTTTTCCTTCTTAGAATTCTTCACTGATGCCTAATTCTAAGACCAAGTCCAAACCTAGCAAGGCATGAACATCTACCTTTTCAACTTCATCTCCTGCTACTGCTTTCCTCTTTTGTCTCTGGTCACTACTCCCAGTCAAATCCCTGCCTGTGTTGGCTCAACACCCTACCTGCAGTGAGTATTCTAATGGTTTTTGAAGGGGATATACTGTTTCCTGCTTGTATGTGTTATCTCTGCCCAGAGAGCCTTTTTCCATCTTCCTTGTTTGCCTCTACTGATCCAACGTTACCTAGGCTCTTCCCTTGGGACAGCTGAGTCCTTTCTTTTGTACCATATCACCCTTTACCTGAGGTTTTCAATCTCGACTGCACCTGGAGAGCTTTAAAAAAAAACAAAAAAAGTACTGGATGCCCAGGCTACTTCTAAGACCTAGTAAATCAGAATCTCTGGGGATGGGACCCAGGCATCAGCATTTTTAAAAGTTTCCCAGGTGATTCCAATGTACACTCAAAGGTGAGAACCACTGCCTTACACACACCTCTGCTCTCAGTGGTCCTACCACACTTCTTTACAAGTTGGCATCCCCTACTAGATGATGAGTTCTCTGAGGACAGAGCTGATTTCTCATTAGCTTTTGGGCTCCTAGCGCCTAGCACAATACCTGGTATTTGGAAAGTGTATAAGAACAGAACTGGACGTAAAAATAAGCCCTCTTCAGTTTTAGGAGACTGGGTAACTGATTAAGCTAAAACCATTTTAGTGGTTTTCCTTTACTATTTCTCTGCACTGAACGACTTAGGTGAGCCATCAAGCCATCTGGCATTTTGACCAAATTACAGATCACTTTGCCATGGTCTCTCTATACCTGTCTGAATTCAGTACGAGTCAGAATAATGAATACAGGTGTGTCCCCTTCTGGGAAAAAAAAAAAAAAAAGTCCAACATAAAAAAGTCCTGACTCAAGACAAATGAACCAAGGAGTGATTATTGTCAAACCTTCCCCTTCACTTATTCATAGGTGGCCTATTACTGGACAGTCTCCTTAACACCTCACTTTCTCTGGGAGGACTCTGTTGATTATGTCAGCCTACAGTAATCTTCCCCCTTGGAAAGCAAATGAATAAAAGCCTTCCTTTTTTTTTTTTTTTTTTGGTGGTACGCGGGCCTCTCCCGTTGCGGAGCACAGACTCCGGACGCTCACGCTCAGCGGCCATGGCTCATGGGCCCAGCCACTCTGCGGCATGTGGGATCTTCCCGGACCGGGGCACGAACCCGTGTCCCCTGCATTGGCAGGCGGACTCTCAACCACTGCGCCACCAGGGAAGCCCAAGCCTTCCTTTTATACTTACTGTTTATAACCTCATAATTAGGACTCTGTCCAACACAATGTGTTGGACAAACTATGGTCTGTCTGTCAAATCTGCCCCATTAGCTTACTTTGTATGTGTTTTAAGCTATGAATACGGTTGACATTTTTTAATGTTTTTTCTTAATCTAAAGAAGAAGAATATTTTGTGACATGTAAAAATTATATAAAAGTTAAATTTCAGTGTCCATAAGTACAAAGAACTGTGGCTGACCGGTTCAATTCCTCTTATACCCACACTACAAGTCAAATTCTGCGCCACAGAGTTAGAAGTCCAAACCCAACTCAGTTTTCTTTGAGCCCATCCATCCTGGCCCCCATCTGCCCCAGGGTTCAGGAGACAGTTTGGGTCTGTACGTGTGAGATGGTACTGTACGTTTTCGGGATCTAGAATTTTTCATTTTAGCACTCGCTGGAATGAAAAAATTAGCTTAGTGGGATACTATGTTAAAGGTACTCACGTCATTTACTTATGTATTTTTTTAAGACTGGTTTAATTCAATAATATGGTATTATATTACTGCCTTCACTAATATTCATAGATCCTGTCTTATTAAAAAACAGTAATCCAAATTAACTAGCACGCTGCCTACCTATATATTGCCCTCAACAATAAATTATTAATTCATATTGTAATGAACATCAATCCCAAAAGCAATTCCAAATATTCTGATTTGAAATATTAGCACTGATTAGCAACATACGGTTACCCTAAAGGGAATTTTTCATTCAAATGGCAAAGTTCCCATCCTAACTAATTGTATTTATTAGTTTATAATTTTGAGATAAATGGGATTATGTGGGTTACAAAATTCCAGGATATATCTAAATAGCCTCAAAAAAGGAGAACTAAATCTACAATAATTATTCCACAAGAGGAGTAGGGTCAATCATCACTACCAGGACCATAATCTACTAATTAATTCACAGCTCAACGGGCCACAGACAGAGCCATCTGTGAAACTATTTGTACCTGTTCCCAGGAGGAAGAGGAAAATAGGTATACCTCTTGGAACAGGTGATAAGGCTGCTATGGGAAGAGTCCACCCTCTAGACACAGCTGAGTGAATTTCATTCAGAAAACATCTGCTGGTGTCTACTGGCTCTGATGTGCACTGCTTCCTCTCTGGAACAGTTGGGAAATCCAAGTGTGCCTGGTCCCTGGATACAGCTGGGGTGCTGAGTCTTTCATTAGGTAAACAACCAGGGGCAGGTGGGGCTAATTGGATTCAACTGTTTGGCGGCAGCCTGGGCATGATGTTTACTTTCCCAGACTGAATCTTTCAGACACTTCAGAAACTAGGAGCCAAGCTAGATAAATAAACCCCGGACAAGGCTGGTCCAAATTAAGCTACTGTAGTCAATTTTCAACTGTGAACGACTGGACCTGTAGCTGGCCAAACTGCAGTGCATCGTCCAGCAACACTGTGATCATGACAATGATGGATGCAGAAATCAAAGCTGGTACTATGCTGCTGATTAAAACAAAACAAACACAAAAACAAAACTAAAAAATCTCTTAAGATAAGATGGAGCAGAATAAATAGGAAGAGCAAAGAAACATCAGGTTGTCTTTCACATCACACTCATCATAAAGAGAGCTTTATGCTATGTATTTCTACCTTGGAATCACAACTTAAGAAACATCTGATAACTCTGGAGATGGTTGATGGGAAACAGAAACAATTCAAGAGGACCCAGGGAAAAGGACTTGGAATTTCAGAGCTTACAGCAGGTAACCTTTGGGGATAATTTAATAACAACCTTTAAATAGAGAAGCTCTCATATGAAGGGTCGTAATTGTTTGATATTTAAAAAACCAAGAAGAAAATAATCATAGAGTGGACCAAGCATGTAAAATTTCTGAGAAACTTATTTTGTTTGATACTTGATTATTTTCTATTAATGAGTGTAAAAATCCAATAAGGCAGGACGTTGCTTAGTTTATTCACTTCTAGACTCTTAGCTCTAGAGTAACGATGGACTCCAGAAATGCTTAATAAATAATTACTGAATAAAGTAACAGACTGAATGAATGAATGACTGATATTACTGAAGCACAAAGCATCAGGGATGTAACAGATGGTATAAAAATACTTTTTTGCCATCTTCTTAGGAAATATCAACAATATTATCAATGAATTAATTTAAAAGTAAATAATAACAAGAACACCACTTACAGCAACAATAAATAACATTGGCTGAGACTTATTTAGTATTTACCACGAACTAGGCATTCTTCTAAGCACTTTACATATACTAACTCTTTCAATCTTGATAACAACCCTGTGTGGTAGGCACTGTTATTATTCCCATTTGACAGATGATATACCAAGTTACAGAGATTAAGTAACTTTAGTGGCTGATGAGGGTACAGCCTGAACTGAGCCTACAGTGACTGTTCTGGAGTCTGTGCTCCAATTATAATGTCTCTCTGAACTATTTGAAACTTTGCTTGAGTTTCCCATTTCCTCTTTAATTCCACTGCCTCTTCTTTGGGCTTCAGAGACAGACTTAGCTCCTCAAGCACGTACAGCCATCTGCATACTCTGTGACCTGCATACTCTGTGTTCGTACATAAATGGTATGAACCTTTCTGAACCTCTGTTTTCTCATTTGTAAGGCTGGAAGAATCTAACCTTCAGAAGTGTTATGACTGACGAGATGAATCGATGACTATAAAGTCCCCTGAGCAGTGACCATGTACTTTCCAGAGTGTGTATTTCCATTCTAGTCCAGTTTGCTTTGCTTCAAACTGACTGCAACTGGCTCCTCGCTGATCACGGTAGACTGAGTTAGGTGCGGGGAAATTAAGACTGGCTGTTGCTAGGGGATTCGTGGGACGCCTGGTTGGGTGGGTAGCATCTGTATTTGGCAGGAAGGCAGTTGACGGGCACTACAAAAGTAAAGCTATTCACTTGATCAATAAACATGAGGGAAAGGCCTGAATGCAGATATCATGCTAAATGTTGGGACAATTATGTGGAAAAAGACATAGTAACTTCCTTCTAGAGCCCCAGAGTTGAGATCAGTAACACATACGTGAATCACTTTGGGGACATTTTTGAGCTACTCTTGCCCAGGCCCAGGGCTCTGTGGGCCTAGTGTGGGAAATCCAGGTTGTGTGTTTTAAGATCTCCCCAAATAACTCTGATGCGAGTCCACAGTTGAAAAACGGTATTTGAGAGAGGAAGACATGTAAACCAACAACTGATCAAATAACACATAATAAAGAAATTTTAAATTGCAATACACTGGGATAAATATCAAAATAGTTACGGGTAATAAGTTACAGCAGCACATAATAAAAGCTCTCATTTGCTGAGTGCTCTCTATGAACCAGATACTGCACATATTTTATAAACGTTCTTTTGTATCTCTTCACTATTTAATAAAAATGAATGTATCAGTGGTAGGTGAACCAAGAGCGTGGGTTGGTTCAGTTTGGTTCATACAGCACAGTTGGTTCATATAGCACAGTTTCAAGAGGCAAAGCGGAAGACAGACTGGCATGGAGCTTGCAGAGGGTTTCTCTGGCAAACGCCCTTGGCTCTTCTGAGGTTCAAAGTTATTTAGCTGGCAAAGACAGCAAGGCCAGCTCAACTAGACTCTCATTCATTCAGGATCCTGGTCTCTGTCTACACAGGAAACCCAAAGGGCTTCACAAGCCGTCACAGCCTACAGTGTCTAGTCTCTGCTCTTTGGCACAAGGGGGCCACTGAGACCTGTTAAAGATACCACTCTGATGACAGACGAGGTAGGTCATCTTCCTTCCCAAGACCTATGATGGTGCTCCTGTACTTAATATGGGAAGTTTAAAAAAAACAAAACAAAACTCTTTTCTGCTCATTCTTACCCGACTACATTGTTCACCCCAGTCATTTTCATTTCTCAACCCCTCCTCCATGCATCACGTCCCTACTGCTTGCTCATCCTCTTTGGTCTGTCAAGAATCTCCTCCTTCACTCAGTAAACATGCTGGGGGCCAACAAGGTGTCCAGCCCTATGCCAGACCTGGTTTCTGCCATGGCTGGTCACAAGTTTATCTCCACGTCGCTCTTCCTTCATGCCCTGGCATGAGTTCTCAGGCCTCTTTGGAGAAGTAGTAAAACGTGGACCCTGGGGATGGTTACACCTTCCCCTAATAAAAACCTGTTTGTGTCTTATATCAACTGAGCCTCTAAGATTAGAAGATGTTTTATTTGTATTTTCTACCAGGCCCAACACAATGCAGGAAGGCAAAAAAAAAAAAAAAAAAAAAAATTGACTGATGAACTGATGCTAAATTGGAACAGACAGAAACTTTAAAGAACTGTCGTTTTCCACTGTCAAATGACTATTCTGGGACACATAAGCTGCTGCTCGTACCTCAGGACAAAAGGGGGACAAAGGGAGAGAAGCACTCAGCTTGCAAGTAGCAGACCAACAGACCAACTGCCTGATCACTAATGCAGAGCTCCAGAGAATTCACAGCTGAGTTCTCCTTTAAGCCCCAAGGGGTGTGACTAATTAAGAAAAAGACTTCTAGTCCTCACCTCACTTTTAGGAAACCTCTCTTTATCCAAAGCACGTAACATGACATCATTATATAAAACAGGCTTTCTCTCCAGAGTGAGGGGCTCAGAGAAAGGTGAGATGTTTTTGACCTTTCCTCAGATCTTCAAACTCCCAGTGGACACTCAGGTTCTCATGGTAAACTTGGAAAACATGCCAGCTCTCAGCAGAGGGCATTGTGAGCTTATGGACTGGATCCTTTCAGTAAAAGATATCTGCTGAGAAAGAATCGGATGGAAATGTTTCCCTGCTGCCTTCCTCCTTCCCCAGTGTTACAGCATTTTGGATCATTTGAATTGTATATGGATTTCTATTTAAGTCAGTCATTTGCTGGCAGCGAAACTAGAACATTTCCTGTTTTTCCTGTCACTGTAATCAGGATTTGGCTGTCCAAATTAGGACTGCCCTAATTACTCTTCAGCAGGTGCCAATCTGGGGGAGGGCAACAAATGGGAAGAGAGGAAGTAAGGACACTTTGCATCTTCAGACTCAAACGATGAGGAAACACTTTCTTCCGAGCCTGGAAAACCTGATTAAGTAATAGGTAAAAGGCACCATGGGGTTATATGTTGTGTGTGTGCGCACGCTGTTGTGTAACAACTACGTAAATGATTTTCTATTTAATTCCCTTCAAAGCTTCACAGAATTACTTTTCCCAGCCCTGAGATAAATTCATCCAGGGCCTGTAATTCAGCAACTGTGAGAGACTACTACAGATAATACCCTGTATAAGGAATGATGTGATAGTGGGCACCAATAAGTGGACATCATTCCAGAGAATCTGGCCATGAGGGATACCAAAGCGGTATAGTCTCTTCGGGGAAGGATCATGATGCTTGATGACCACAATATACCAAGAACCAAAAGCAATGGGTATTTTCCAAGAACTGGGAGAACACCAGTAAGAAATTTAAGTCTCTTATAGAGTGGATGATGCAATATAGGGTGTGGTCATAGATGGTAGTAAAGGTAATCTCTGTTATCATCGTCACTGTCATTATCAAAATAGCAGCTAATCATTTGGGAGGTGGGGCTTAATATTTTGTTAAAACAGTTCTAAAAGGTTAACATTTTCAAAACAATCCTATGAGGGAAAAACTATTATTATCTTTTTTCACAGATGGGAAAACTAAGGCACAGAGAGGCTGAGTGACTGCTCAAGGTCATATAGCTAATAGGTGAAAAAGCTGGTATTCAAATTTAGGCCCCAGAGACTTCTCTTGAACTAGAGTCTGGATTTATTGTTAGAAAAACACATGAGATCTTGAGTTGAGCGTCCTGTGAGGAGCAGCTTCAGTGAACGCCCGAAGCTGAGCCACTTCACGAGGAACTCTGGTCTGAAGGGCTGGGGCAAGGCCTCTGCACGGGGCCTGCTACAAGCAAGTGCAACAGACTAAGGACAAAGAGAAAACAGGTGGATGGGCTAGGCCAGATTTATGTCCTTTCCAGATGAAATGTGGATCCTCTAGCAACAGGAGTAATGGAAGATTTCCCTAAATCTGCCTTCAAGCTTTTCCCTGATTGATCTGTGTGACGAGAGAGGACCTTCAAGATGGCGGAGGAGTAAGACATGGAGATCACCTTCTTCCCCACAAATACATCAGAAATACAGCTACATGTGGAACAAGTCCTACAGAGCAACTACTGAATGCTGACAGAAGACCTCAGACTTCCCAGAAGCTGTGTGGCTGACAGGGTCTTGGTGCTCTGGCTGGCTGTCAGGCCTGAGCCTCTGAGGTGGGAGAGCTGAGTTCAGGACACTGGACCACCAGAGACTTCCCAGGGCCATGTAATATCAGTCGGCAAGAGCTCTCCCAGAGAACTCCGCCTGAACGCTAAGACCCAGCTCCACTCAATGACCGGCAAGCTCCGGTGCTAGACACCCCATGCCAAACAACTAGCAAGACAGGAACACAACCCAACACATTAGCAGAGAGGCAGCCTAAAATCATAATAAGTTCACAGACACCCCAAAATACACCACCGGACGTGGTCCTGCCCACCAGAAAGACAAGATCCAGCCTCATCTATCAGAAAACAGGCACCAGTCCCTTCCACCAGGAAGCCTACATAACCCACTGAACGAACCTTAGCCACTGGGGGCAGACACCAAAAACAACGGGAACTATGAACCGGCAGCCTGCGAAAAGGAGACCCTAAACACAGTAAGTTAAGCAGCATGAGAAGACAGAGAAATATGCAGCAGATCAAGGAACAAGGTAAAAATCCACCAGACCAAAAAATGAAGTGTAAATAGGCACTCCACCTGAAAAAGAATTCAGAGAAATGACAGTAAAGATGATCCAAAATCTTGGAAATAGAATGGAGAAAATACAAGCAATGTTTCATAACGACATAGAAGAACTAAAGAGCAAACAATGATGAACAACACAATAAATGAAATGAAAAATTCTCTAGAAGGAATCAATAGCAGAGTAACTGAGGCAGAAGAATGGATAAGTGACCTGGAAGATAAAACAGTGGAAATAACTACCACAAAGCAGTATAAAGAAAAAAGAATGAAAAGAATTGAGGACAGTCTCAGAGACCTCTGGGACAACATTAAATGCACCAACATTTGAATTACGGGATCCCAGAAGAAGAAGAGAAAAAGAAAGGAACTGAGAAAATATTTGAAGAGATTATAGTTGAAAACTTCCCTAATATGGGAAAGGAAATAGGCAATCAAGTCCAGGAAGCGCAGAGAGTCCCATACAGGATAAATCCAAAGAGTAAACACCAAGACACATATTAATCAAACAATCAAAAATTAAGTACAAAGAAAAAATATTAAAAGCAGCAAGGGAAAAGCAACAAACAACATACAAGGGAATCCCCATAAGGGTAACAGCTGATCTTTCAGCAGAAACTCTGCAAGCCAGAAGGGTGTGGTAGGACATACTTAAAGTGATGAAAGGGAAAAACCTACAACCAAGATCTCTACCCAGCAAGGATCTCATTCAGATTCGACAGAGAAATTAAAACCTTTACAAACAAGCAAAAGCTAAGAGAATTCAGCTCCACCAAACTTCTCTAGGCAGGGAACACAAGAGAAGGAAAAGACCTACAATAACAAACCTAAAATGATTCAGAAAATGGTAATAGAAACATAGATATCGATAATTACCTTAAATGTAAATGGATTAAATGCTCCAACCAAAAGACACAGACTGGCTGAATGGATACAAAAATAAGACCCGTATATATGTGGTCTACAAGATACCCACTTCAGACCTAGGGACACATACAGACTGAAAGTGAGGGGATGGAAAAAGATATTCCATGCAAATGGAAATCAAAAGAAACCTGGAGGGCTTCCCTGGTGGCGCAGTGGTTGAGACTCCGCCTGCTGATGCAGGGGACACAGGTTCATGCCCCCGGTCCGGGAAGATCCCACATGCCGCGGAGCGGCTGGGCCTGTGAACCGTGGCCGCTGAGCCTGCATGTCTGGAGCCTGTGCTCCGCAACGGGAGAGGCCACAACAGTGAGAGGCCCGTGTACCGCAAAAAAAAAAGAAACCTGGAGTAGCAATTCTCATATATGACAAAATAGACTTTAAAATAAAGACTATTACAAGAGACCAAGAAGGACACTACATAATGATCAAGGGATCAATCCAAGAAGATATAACAATTGTAAATATTTATGCACCCAACATAGGAGCACCTCAATACATAAGGCAAATACTAACAGCCATAAAGGAGGAAATCAATAGTAAGACAATCATAGTAGGGGACTTTAACACCCCACTTTTACCAATGCACAGGTCATCCAAAATGAAAGTAAATAAGCAAACACAAGCTTTAAATGACACAGTAAACAAGGTGGATTTAATTGATATTTATAGGACATTCCATCTAAAAACAACAGAATAACTTTCTTCTCAGGTGCTCATGGAACATTTTCCAGGATAGATCATATCTTGGGTCACAAATCAAACCTTGGTAAATTTAAGAAAATTGATATCATATAAGTATCTTTTCCAACCACAATGCTATGAGACTAGATATCAATTACAGGAAAAAACTGTAAAAAATACAAATACATGGAAGCTAAACAATACACTACTAAATAACCAAGTTACCACTGAAAAAATCAAAGTGGAAATCAAAAAATTGCCTAGAAACAAATGACAGTGAAAACACAACAACCCAAAAACTATGGGATGCAGCAAAAGCAGGTCTAAGAGGGAAGTTTATAGCAATACAATCCTACCTCAAGAAACAAGTAAAATCTAAAATAAACAACCTAACCTTACATCTAAAGCAATTAGATAAAGAAGAACAAAAAACCCCGAAAGATAGCAGAAGGAAAGAAATTATAAAGATTAGATCAGAAATAAATGAAAAACAAATGAAGGAAACAATAGCAAAGATCAATAAAACTAAAACCTGGTTCTTTGAGAAGATAAACAAAATCGGTAAACCATTAGCCAGACTCATCAAGAAAAAAGGGAGAAGACTCAAATCAACAGAATTAGAAATGAAAAAGGAGAAGTAACAACTGACACTGCAGAAATACAAAGGATCATGAGAGATTACTACAAGCAAATATATGCCAATAAAATGGACAACCTGGAAGAAATGGACAAATTCTTAGAAAAGCACAAACTTCTGAGACTGAACCAGGAAGAAATAGAAAATATAAACAGACCAATCACAACCACTGAAATTGAAACTGTGATCTAAAATCTTCCAACAAACAAAAGCTGAGGACCAGAAGCCTTCACAGGTGAATTCTATCAAACATTAGAGAAGAGCTAACACCTACCCTTCTCAAACTCTTCCAAAATATAGCAGAGGGAGGAACACTCCCAAACTCATTCTACAAGGCCACCATCACCCTGATACCAAAACCAGACAAAGATGTCACAAAGAAAGAAAACTACAGGCCAATATCACTGATGAACACAGGTGCGAAAATCCTCAACAATACTAGCAAACAGAATCCAACAGCACATTAAAAGCATCATACACCATGATTATGTGGGGTTTATCCAAGGAATGCAAGGATTCTTCAGTATACGCAAATACATCAGTGTGATACACCGTATTAACAAACTGAAGGAGAGAAACCATATGATCATCTCAATAGATGCAGAAAAAGATTTGACAAAACTCAACACCCATTTATGATAAAAACTCTCCAGAAGCAGGCATAAAGGGAACTTACCTCAACATAATAAAGGCCATATATTACAAACCCACAGCCAACATAATTCTCAATGGTGAAAAACTGAAACCATTTCCACTACGATCAAGAACAAGACAAGGTTGCCCACTCTCACCACATATTATTCAACATAATTTTGGAAGTTTTAGCCACAGCAATCAGAGAAGAAAAAGAAATAAAAGGAATCCAAATCAGAAAAGATGAAATAAAACTGTCACTGTTTGCAGATGACATGACACTATACATAGAGAATCCTAAAGATGCTACCAGAAAACTGCTAGAGCTAATCAATGAATTTGGTAAAGTAGCAGGACACAAAATTAATGCACAGAAATCTCTGGCATTCCTATACACTAATGATGAAAAATCTGAAAGAGAAATTAAGGAAATACTCCCATTTACCACTGCAACAAAAAGAATAAAATACCTCGGAATAAACCTACCTAAGGAGACAAAAGACCTGTATGCAGAAAACTATAAGACACTGATGAGAGAAATTAAAGATGATACAAACAGATGGAGAGATATACCATGTTCTTGGATTGGAAGAATCAACATTGTGAAAATGACTATAATACCCAAAGCAATCTACACATTCAGTGCAATCCCTATCAAACTACCAATGGCATTTTTCACAGAAGTAGAACAAAAAATTTCACAATTTGTATGGAAACACAAAAGATCCCAGATAGCTAAAGCAATCTGGAGAAAGAAAAATGGAGTGGAGGAATCAGGCTCCTGGACTTCAGACTATAGTACAAAGCTACAGTAATCAAGACAGTATGGTACTGGCACAAAAACAGAAATATAGATCAATGGAACAGGAGAGAAAACCCAGAGATAAACCCACACACGTATGGTCACCTCATCTTCGATAAAGCTGGCAAGAATATACAATGGAGAAAAGACAGCCTCTTCAATAAGTGGTGCTGGGAAAACTGGACATCTACATGTAAGAGAATGAAATTAGAACACTCCCTAACAGCTTACACAAAAATAAACTCAAAATTGATTAAAGACCTAAGTGTAAGGCCAGACCCTATAAAACTCTTAGAGGAAAACATAGCAGAACACTCTATGATATAAATCACAGCAAGACCCTTTTTGATCCACCTCCTAGAGAAACGGAAATAAAAACATAAATAAATGAGACCTAATGAAACTTAAAAGCTTCTGCACAGCAAAGGAAACCATAAACAAGATGAAAAGACAACCCTCAGAATGGGAGAAAATATTTGCAAACGAAGCAACTGACAAAGCATTAATCTCCAAAATATACAAGCAGCTCATGCAGCTCAATATCAAAAAAACAAACAACCCAATTCAAAAATGGGCAGAAGACCTAAGTAGACACTTCTCCAAAGAAGATATACAGATTACCAACAAACACATGAAAGGATGCTCAGCATCACTAATCATTAGAGAAATGCAAGTCAAAACTACAATGAGGTATCACCTCACACCAGTCAGAATGGCCATCATCAAAACATCTACAAAGAATAAATGCTGGAGAGGGTGTGGAGAAAAGGAACTCTCCTACACTGTTGGTGGGAATGTAAATCGACACAGCCACTATGGAGAACAGTATGGAGGTTCCTTAAAAAACTAAAAATAGAACTACCATATGACCCACCAATCCCACTACTGGGCATATACCCTGAGAACATCATAACTCAAAAAGAGACATGTATCACAGTGTTCAGTGCAGTACTATTTACAATAGCCAGGACATGGAAGCAACCTAAGTGTCCATAGATAGATGAATGGATAAAGAAAATGTGGCACATATATATACAATGGAATATTACTCAGCCATAAAAAGGAATGAAATTGAGTCATTTGTTGAGATGTGGATGGACCTAGAGACTGTCATACAGAGTGAAGTAAGTCAGAAAAAGAAAAACAAATATCGTATATTAACGCATGTATGTGGAACCTTGAACAATGGTACAGATGAACCGGTTTGCAAGGCAGAAGTTGAGACACAGATGTAGAACAAACGTATGGATATCAAGGGAGGAAAACCGCGGTGGGGTGGGGATGTTGGTGTGCTGAATTGGGCGATTGGGATTGACATGTATACACTGATGTGTATAAAATTGATGACTAATAAGAACCTGCAGTATAAAAAAACAAACAAAAAACTAATACTAATCTTTCTTTGGGTTATTTGTATGTAAATATGTTAATATATATGTTTCAGACATTACATGAAATTTCTAAAAATCTTATATGTTCTGGTATAATGTTATAAGTCATAATTCTAGTTATTACTTTAAAACGTATATCTCAGAAATAACTAAATTTCCTTGTCTATTGCATTACTATGAACTTTCATCAAATCTTTAACTGTGGTCACTTTCAAGTCTTTTGTCATTTACAGACAGTTCTGGGTGTACTCTGATGGTTTTGCAAAAATGTTCCTATAAAAGGGTTTCATCTTCAAGGAATTCATGGAAAAGACTCTGACAAGTACAGGTTTCTGGTAACTGACTATACTGTTGAACTGAATGAATAAGCATTTTCAGAACTCTAATGGAAAACTGATGAATTCATAAAAGTGCTAACAAAAGATCAAGATAAAAAAAATTAATTACATGGGACTGAGTGAACTGATGAGGATGATTATAATTTTTGTGACTTTCTGTTTGAATCAAAAAAAAAAATCCCACAAGGACTCAGAGGCAAAAAATATACAAATCAATTTTCACTGCAAAGTAAAGGAGCTGTTACAGTGGAGGATTCCTGGACTGAATGTCAATATTATGACACAGTATGAGTGTGTTTCGTGTTTGGTAATTGCAATCAGTGTTGCTTTTGTTGTGGTCATCCATTTACAATGCTTGGTGTCAGTTTATCTCTTATAAAAATAAAATACAGTGTGTGTGTGTGTGTGTGTGTGTGTGTGTGTGTGTGTGTGTGTGGAAAAAAAAAAAGAGAGACATGTATCACAATACTCATTGCAGTACTATTTACAATAGCCAGGACATGGAAGCAACCTAAGTGTCCACAGACAGATGAAGGGATAAAGAAGACAAAGAAGATGATAAAGAAGATGTATATTCCAATATACAATGGAATATTACTCAGCCATAGAAAGAAACGAAATTGAGTTATTTGTAGTGAGGTGGATGGACCTAGAGTCTGTCATACAGAATGAAGTCAGAAAGAGAAAAACAAATACTGTATGGTAACATATATATATGGAATCTAAAAATAAAAATGTTTCTGAAGAACCTAGGGACAAGACAGGAATAAAGATGCAGATGTAGAGAGTGGACTTGAGGACACGGGGAGGGGGAAGGGTAAGCTGGGATGAAGTGAGAGCGTGGCATTGATATATATACACTACCAAATGTAAAACAGATAGTTAGTAGGAAGCAGCTGCATAGCACAGGGAGATCAGCTCGGTCATTTGTGACCACCTAGAGGGGTGGGATAGGGAGGGTGGTAGGGAGACGCAAGAGGGAGGAGATATGGTAATATATGTATACGTATAGCTAATTCACTTTGTTATAAGGCAGCAACTAACACAACAATGTAAAGCGATTATACTCCAGTAAAGATGTTAAAAAATATACTAAAAGTTATGGAGTGGAAAAAAAAAATAAAGAAAAACATATGAACCTCTGAAGTACTGAGTAATATATGGTCATCAATCTCAAAGGAAGTCTCAAGACGTATGCCCCCCAAAACTCTCAACTTAGCCCTGTCCTTTTGAACATTTTAAAAAATGACACACACAAAGAAACTAAAAGATTGCTAATAAAATGAAGAATGACATGGAATTTGGAGGAATAGCTATGATTTTTTGATGACAGAATGAGGATTCAAAAATATCTCAATAGACTGAAATGATGAGCTAAAAATAACATTAAATTTAACGGCTACATGTGAGATCTTGAATTTAAGTTAAAAAAAAATCCTTGCAAATATAGCTTAGAAAAGATAAGGTTAATTTCAGCTACTATTTCTTCTTATATTTCCTTATTCCCTACAGCCAACCAGTGGCCATGCCCTACAAATTTACCCCCTTAATTTACGTTTCTTGGTCTGCCCCTGCCCCTCCGCTTCCCCCGCCTCTCCTCTAATTCAGGCACTCTCTGCCTCTCTCCCCTCCACCTCCACACTCTTGCTTTTCCAATCCATTTTACACAAAGCTCAGAAAAATCTCCCTGAAGCACAGGTCTTCCCTGGAATTCCCTGTTTACTGACCTTCAGTGGTTCCCACTACCGAACTTTGAAAGGTCACGTTCCTTAAGCCTGGCATTCAAAAGCCTCCATTTTGGCTTAGCCATCTTTTCCAAAACCCAAACATTCATCACTTGCTCATCCTTTTCCTGCTCTTCCCCACCACCTTGACATTGTTCTGGTTCCTTCACTCCTTTAGCTCCTTCAGTTTTAATCCTGTCTAAATCCTCCTCATTCTTCACAAACTCTAGGTTTGTAACCTTCACCAAACCTCTCTTGTCCTCTTTAAGTAATTTCTTCCTCCTAGAGCATGTCATCATTACCTATCTTACCATATTTTCTGTCATAAATTGATGCTGTGGATACATGTCTGATTTCTTTGTCCCCTATTTTCCTTTCTATCCTCAACCAAGGACGTAAGCTCATTAAAGGTATAATCTGTAACTGATGGACTTCTTTATTCCTACACACTCACATGCAATGATGTGTGTCTGGCCCTGGGTCCTGCACAAAGAAGGCAGTGGTTTTGCTGAAGAACAAGAGTACACTTGGAACATTGGGCTCAGAGTGGAGTACTCCTTTTTTAAGATAGATACTACCAGACTAATGGTAACAGAGAAGGAAGAGTGGGATGGTTTGCAGACCCAGGACGTATCAGAAACCAAGGATGTTCTGTCTAGGGGAAAAGAAAAACAAAACAAAACTACTAAATGGACCATGATAGCCATCTTCACATATTTAAAGGGTTTTCATGTGTAAGGATGAAACTGATTTGGAATCACTACAGAAATAAGAACTATGTCCAATCTGAATATCATTCCAAAACAAGAAACTGTTCAACGGTGACCACTCTGCTTTGTGGGTTTAGTAAGCTTCCTATCACTTGACTTGTTGTGAGGCAGGATCATAAATGAGGAAAAGGTCACCTACAATCAATAAGGTGCCAAGCTATACAAACTTTTAAAAAGACTTCTTTCAAAATAACAAGAACAACAATAATATATAAATGACCATCAGTGGGACTTAGAGTCTATTGTCAATTTTGCTGTATCTTGGGCAGGTTAGGTAACATCTCCATTATAATTAATACTCCCTGGCATTATTATTTGTTAGAAATTATGGGTTGCCCTTAATGAAATATAAGAAAAAGAAGACATGCCTTGCTTTAAAAAAAAAAGCTTAAAATTCAATGCAGGTTAAAGTAAAAGTAAATTTTTAAAGTATGTTATTTGACTGTCGTTTGGTAGATGTGACATGCGTACAACCATTTTGGAGTTAACTCTGTGGCCCAGAAATTCCACTCTTAGACAACTAACACAAGGGCAGTGGCTTTTAAAATTTTCGTTTGGGTATCTCTTAAAGGAATTTTGAAAAACTATATTCTATTTCCCACATTTTAAAATTGAAATTTAGTTGTTTTTTTTTTAGCTTGAGTTTAATGGTTACAAAATATTAAATTTTGGCACATTATAAATATTGACTCTTTAAATCACTATTTTAAGAGTAATCAATAGAATCTCAATACCATAGGGATTTGAAATCTACCATGATACATTTAAAATACACAGAAATAAGCTCTTTTTTAATGGTTAGGTATTTTTCATTTTTCTCTTTCGGTTATTATTTCTATTTCATTTCCTCACCAAGTTTTACCCTATTGGAATATATCTTTATGCTTTAAAGTACTTTACCATTACTCTATTTGTAGTTTTCTGCAAAAAATAAATTATTTGTACAAATTAAAATCTAAAAAATTTAAATGAAAATTTTCTTTACCAAAAGCCTAAATGTTAACATATCTTTTGTTTGAAGTGTCATTAGAATTATCATTTGGTACACAACTGCGTATAGCACACTTGTTGATTATGCGTATGATTTTAACCTCAGTTGGTACACAACTGCGTATAGCACACTTGTTGATTATGCGTATGATTTTAACCTAAAAGTATTATCATTCCTGATGAATAATTATTGAACAAAAAAGTAAAATATTATTGGGAATGCATCTCTCTGAGTTTCTTTTCTTTATTTGGTTCTTGTAACTGTGGATAAACATTACTTATTGCAGGAGTGAAGGAGGTTAAGCATTAATCTATGTTATATTCCTTGGCCAGATTAATCTTCCCTGAGCACTGCTCCCTGGTTTACTTATAATGGCTCCTTATCATCTACTAGTCAACATCTAAATTTCCAAGTCTTATTATTTTTTTTTTTTGGCGGTACGTGGGCTTCTCACTGTTGTGGCCTCTCCAGTTGCGGGGCACAGGCTTCGGACGCGCAGGCTCAGGGGCCATGGCTCACGGGCCCAGCCGCTCCGCAGCATATGGGATCTTCCCGGACTGGGGCACGAACCCGTGTCCCCTGCATCGGCAGGCGGACTCTCAACCACTGCGCCACCAGGGAAGCCCCCCAAGTCTTATTTTTTAAGATCCTTTGTTATATGGTCTTACTTTTCCTATTCAACATTACTTCCTACTACCTTCTCCTAGGAACTCTGTTCCATTCAAACCTCCTCCTCCTTTAATCTCCCTCTGAATACCTGGCAACTACGTTTGTGCTTCCTCTTCATCCCTGCAATGCCCCTGTTTATTCTTGCTACCTCCCTAAATCTCACCCATCTTTCTAAGGTCCAGAACCTAACTCACGTTCCTGACTCCAATCAGCCTGTCACTCTTTTTCGTGTTTTATTCCTTCTGCTCTTACAGTCTGTATTGTACAAGTAGTACCTGATGATATACTATACTGTACCCATCTATCCTTAATTATACATCACATAAAATTTAGTATTTTATTATACATTCTTTTCTTCTCTAATTGTTTCACGTCTTGTCAACCAGACCATAATTTGTTCCTATTATTACCTTTTTACAAGAAGTGCTATGATCTTTTCCACAAGCTCAAAGAGATTTGTGAACTCAGAGAAAAGAAATCAGAGGGAAAACTAAAGGTTTTCAAGTTCATAACAATGATTTTTCATTTCCATTGATGCTAAACAGGGTAACCATCCTTTCATGACAGTAGGAAGGCTATAGGTCAAACATCAGGAGGAATACGTTTGGACAGACTAAAAAGAAATCATATTATAGATTATTAAGGGTTACTAAGAGTTCAAAATTGCTTTACTTTAAAGATCTTTTAGAATCACAAGAGGGGCTAATCAAGATCCAGAATTTCCTTGAGGAAGACACACCTTATGATTCTAGACTTTCATAAAAATCAAGGCTGACACTTCATCTAAGCCACCCAAAGGCAGTCCTAAGCGGCTCTGTCCCTTTGTACCTTCCGTTCCCTCTGCTGGTATGACTATACGTGTGTCTAGGAGACTATTTCTTTGGCATGTGTTCTCATCAGGCCTCTTGACAAACTCAAGGATGGTCCTTTTCTACAATGACGGAAAGTTAGGCTATAAAGGCAGTATCAGCCACCACCCCAAAGGTCAAGTTCTAAATTGATGTTGCTTAGCTTCCAACAGAAGCTCTACCTGTAGGCTGCAGTGCAGGTGTCCTTGTACTCCTGTAGCTTCACGCACACCATGTTGAGGAACTGATCCGAATAGGCACTCAAGTCATGCATCAGGTTCATGAGGTCTTGCACTGTCTTCTCTACAATGATTGTGCTCTGGAAAAGAACACAGAGAGGACAAAGATACTCATGAGTGTTTTGACTCGAGTAATGTTTACGACAAGGAAGGGCTACTGAAAGGATGTGATCACTTAAGACACTTGAGCTTTCCTAGAAGGATGTGACATTTAAAAATACTCCTGAAAAACAACAACAAAATAAGTATCTTACATAGTGCTAATCTTCCAAAGACCTGAGAAAGTGTTTTTGATGGAAGGACACAGGACAGGGAATTTCCTATTGATTTCATGGAATTCTTGGCATCTACAAGATATCTCTGCGGCTTTTAAGAAAGAAAATGCATATTCAGTTGGAGCCTGATTTATCACCCCCAGGGTTATACTTTGAGATGAGGGACTCATGACAGGCAGCATAAAGAAAAAGCCTTCTAGGATTTGTTTTTTAAAGTTTCAAAACCATCAATCTATTAAGAATAACAACTAACTTTTGTATTGTGCCTTACAGCTTGTAGAATGTTTTCACATATACAGCATATGTTACCTCACTTGAAACTCACAGAATAATCATGATAATCATGAACACTTATTAGATTCTTACAAGTGTGAAGCTGAGCTAGGCAGTCTACATGCTTTATGTCATTTAATCCTCTCAACGCACCTACCTATCGGCTGAATCCCTTAATCATCCCCAGTGTAAAGAGGAGGAAACAGGCTTAGAAAAAGAAAGAAACAAAGCAAGGGCTCCAGACTTTGCTCTTTTAGCTATACCTTTCTGCCTCAAACTTTTTCTCATGAGATCATAGTATTTCCTGTTGTTTTTGTCACTGTAGAAGCAGTGTCCAAAGAGACTCAGACATGTGTTTAAGCTGAATTAAAGGAATATCCAAGGGAAAAAATAAGCCCATCTTAGACACTGATAGTACTGTGCAGCAAATTGGTGTTATATCTGAAAAGAGGCATATTCAATAAATTCTAAATCTTTGGTTAAGAAAAGACAGAGTTGTTTAAACCATTAGTTCATGCCTCTTTTGAAAGAAGCACAATTACACTGGAGTAAATATTAATCACATGCTTAGAAGCTTGGAATCCTTTGGTCAATAACTGGTTTGATGAATATGTATTTATTTATATAGAATTCCATAAGCAATGTAGACTTAGCCATAAAAGTAAACATTAAAAATATTTTTTCCAGCCTGACACTAACCTTTGAAATAATCAAAGGCATTTTATTATGCTTAAATACAGACTATGGGGTACAGCATTTGGGTTAGTTTTTTTTTTTTCTTCTAAACATAAAAAGAATGGATAAACATGTACAGCTTTTCTCAACACAACGGAGGATCAGTTTGAGCTACGAGCTTACATATGCATGCTTATTCAGGACTATTTGGTTCTAGAGGTTTCTTCTTTCCTTCTCCTCTCCCCACACTCCAAGTAAAATAATCAGAAGGTGAAAAGGAAGGAGCAGTTATACCGTGTAAGGCAACTGCATAGGAAACCAAATTACAGTCTCTATAGAATCCCCACAAGTTCAACTTCCTTTTCTGTATTGATTTTAAGATTAAAGCACTGCAGCTTCACCCTGATCCATAATCCTGTTCCTCTGTGTTTGTGTGTGAGTGACAGGAATTGATTCTGCTTAGCTACATGTCCCCATGCTGCTAAGAAGAATCAAAAATCCTCATCCTGATTAAGAGCACAGGATATCCTACAACACGTGGACAGCAATTAATAAAGGAGAGTCGAGTGCAGCCATCCTAACAAAAGCCGTTTGAAATCTGACAAACACTGCAGGGAAGATGAGCACAAAGAAATTGCTCAGATTATTGAGAGAAAGGGCCTGGTTCTATTCCCAGTTACGCTACTGATAATCAACACTGGGGCAGTTTTGGGTAGCCCCTTCCTTTCTGATGGCTCCATCTAGCCTTCTGGTAACCAAGGATAATTTGATGGCTCCTCTACTCTACTGGCCCTCATCGCTCAATCGGTGTCTTGGTGCTTGCAGACTTGGGGAATATTGTGTAACTGTTCCAGGTCATCTTAGGTGTGTTTGTTCTTCCTGATTAGAGTATCAACTTCTCAAAAGTGAGACGGGTGTTCTTATTTTCTAAAACCTTCCCATCCTTCCCTTCCTTTGCTTGCTTTATAATTTCTTAGGATCTTCAGGACAATACTACTAATCAAAGAAACAGGACTAATAATGTCAACCCATATACATAATGTGAGGGATGTCATATATGTGAGGGATACTAGATACAGGCATCTTTGCATTTGGAAGTCTCTTTGGGTGGTTCAGTTTGGTCTGTATTTATGCCCGTGTTTTTGGGTGATGAGAACCGTGCTGATGACAGTCGGAGAGGAAGGGGAGATTGTAGGCACAGAGGAATATCCCCTGGAGATAAAGATTTTGGGGGTAAACAGGAAGTACCTGCAGGGAATGATTAGCTTATGTGATGCTATATGATTATATACAATTTTCTAGCTATTTGGTTGGTTTACCTTGTCGTGGTAGCACTCTGGATAATCAATCACTACATTCTCTTCAAGGAAAATGACACTGTAGTTTGCCAAATGATGCATATTTTTACAGGGGAAAAAAGATTCCATTTTCCAAGAATTTACAACAATTTCCAAATCAGTGGCTCTGACAGATAAATACTGAAAATATCCAATTTCTAACAAGGTCAATCCTGTTTTTATTTATTTGATCCCTTTGGTATCACAAATGATTTATTGTCTCATTATTAATTTGGGGAATTGCCAATGTTGACTATAATGACTTCATAGTAAGTAAAACCCTGATTTTATTCATTATAATTTCTATTAAACATATCACAAATGATTGATATTTGTTTAAAAATAACTCAATTCTCATTTCTTGCAACCTATTACCGGGTAATAAGTCTGAGCATGACATGAAAAATGAGAAAAGGAAAAAAAATCCCAGGATAGCTGAGACAATAAAAAAAAAAAAAACCACTGCTATGAAAAATAAACAACTAAAGTTTCTTACAGGGATATATCAGCAATCTAAAGTAAGAGGACAGTATATAAGGACCAGCTCTTTGGTTCTGAACTTAAAAATTTTAATGAATGAATGAATGACGATCATTGGACACTGAAGACCTCGTCCACTTGGCCCAAGCCCTACTGGGGTATGGCAGCTACTGGTTCACTTCTTTACTTACAGTCTCTTCTGTCACACTACAAAATCCTTTTGATCAGTGACTATACCTTCATATCTCTACTGCCTAGTAGCAAGGTATCTGGCACACTGAAGGTGCTAAAAGATGTTTATTAGATGGATTAATGCACATTCAGAACAGAGTGAAAAGACAGATTTAGAGTATAATTTTAAGGTAAAATAGTGGGTCAAAAGCCTGATTTGGTAAAGTGGAATCAGACCATGGCCTCTTTGTTACTACATTACTGTACCTTAATTCCCATGGCTCTAAAGACTGAACACTTATTACGACTAAAAGTCTTAGACTTTGCTACCAAAACATTCCTAATTTCACTTGACTGTATTATTTTCTATAATGGAAATCCATAAATATATATACACACACAATTCAGGAAGTACAAACTCATAAAACTTTAGTTTGGAAAATGCAGTCTCTGTATGTGTGCTGTTTTAGCCCTGGAATCAGGGATGGTTCAGAGACGCTGCAGAGAACCTGGGGTCCTGGAAAACTACTTTAGGAAGAATTTGAAAGAAAACATAGAGTAAATCCATTCGCCACTTGAGACACACCCCACTACACCATACATATACCCCAGCAACTGTGGAGGGAGAGGGCTTGACGAACGTCTGACGATGACAACAATGTTTCTGCTTACGGGGACACATCCAACTACAAGTCACCAAAACTTGTCATTCCATATTGTCCTTCCAATTACCATCAGCTCTAAGTTGTGGTTGGCCATAAACGATAACAACTACAACAATGACAGTAATGACAGAAATCAAAAGGAAATTTTGCTTTCTGTTTTTTTATCTATATTTTGATTTGCGTGATGTTTAAAATATTCTGAATGGGTTTGCTCCTTTAATAAGCTAACTGGTAAAAGACTATGCATCCAGGGGGTTGGTGACTGAGGAAACTGCCACGTCTATGCTCTTCCTAATCATCCTCCACCTCAAAAGCTGAGTGACCTTTTAAAAAGTTATGTCTGGGCTTCCCTGGCGACCCAGTGGTTAAGAATTCGCCTGCCAATGCAGGGGACACAGGTTCGAGCCCTGGTCCGGGAAGATCCCACATGCTGCAGAGCAACTAAGCCCGTGCGCCACAACTACTGAGCCTGCGCTTTAGAGCCCACGAGCCACAACTACTGAGCCCACGTGCCACAACTACTGAAGCCCGCGTGCCTGGAGCCCGTGCTCTGCAACAAGAGAAGCCACTGCAATGAGAAGCTCACGCACCACAACAAAGAGTAGCCCCCGCTCAACGCAACTAGAGAAAGACCACATGCAGCAACGAAGACCCAGTGCAGCCAAAAAAAAAAAAAAAAAAAAAACCTTAAGAAAAAATGAATCTTTAAAAGACAAAAAGAGTTATGTCTCCCACAGAAATGAGTGCTTATGTCCACCAAAAAGACATGAACACAAGTCCTCATAGCAGTTCTACTTATAATAGTTTAAAAAAATAATAAAAGTGGTCCTTATGTCCATCAATAGTTTATGGGCAAATGAACTGTGGTATACACATACAACGGAATACTGCAGAGCAAGGAAAAAGGATGAACTATTACTACACGTGACATGGACGTGCATGCCGAGTGAGAGTATTCAGACACAAAGCAGCACAACTGTATGGTTTCGTCATTACTGTAGTTCAAAAACAGGCAAAAGTAATCGCTGGTGATAGGAGTCATAACAGTGGCCACCCTTGGAGGCGGTGGGTCCTGAATGGGAAGGAGAGAACCTTCCAGGTGCTGGAAATACCTTGGGTGGGTAGCTAGTGCACGAGTAAAAACATGTGTAAAAAATTTTTGCACTTGAGATTGGTGCACTTCACTGTTTGTAAATTTAACATCAAAAGAAAAAAGCTAAAGTTCTATCTGATTATGTCTCTACCAACTTAAAGCTCTTTAACGCACTAGGCCCCATATTCTTCATGTAACCCATAGGGCCCTTCATGGCATGGCTTCTAGCTACCCCTCTAGCCTCACTATTTGCCATTTTCCTCTTGCTTGTCTAACATCTGGCTACGTGGCGTTGCCTCAGTTCTTCATTCTCATTTCAGGGCTTTGCGCTTGCCTGCAAAGTTCTGTCCCTTGTCTTCCTTTCCTAGAGTACTTTTTCTTATCGTTCAGGTCTCAGCTAAAAACTCCTTTGTGTGGGAAGACTCTCCCTAACCTTCATTAGGTCCTCCTGTTAGAAACACCTAGAACATATCTATCTATCTAGCCATCTCCCCCAGAGATGGTTCTGTTTCATTTGAGAACCCAGATTAATACCCACTGCAAGAGAGGAGGGGGGACTGGGAGGGACATCTGGTCGGTGGTTACGTGCACACATGTTAAATCTCAATTTTAAACAATTTATGTCCAACCATCACACAAATGAATAGGCACCCCTTCAAAAATTTGTCTGAGAATACCATCTGTGAGTGTGTGAGTCTTCCATTATAATGGTTTTCACTTAGGGTATATTTTTAAAATGTGAAGATGTAGCAGTACTGTTGGCAATATTACCATAGACCACTGCTATAGATGAGAACTGTTGAGAAGGCTTAGACGTTTTGTGGGGAAAGAGCTGGGATTTAACGAATGGATTAAATAGATACAGATTTATTAAGCAAATATGTCCTCTATGCCAAATACTAGGCTAACTTAGGAGATCAAAAGGCAGATGAGACAAGTTTCCTGCCCTCCTGCCATCTTAGATATTAGTAGCAGAAGACACACAAGTTCACAAACAAGGACAATAAAGGCTCATAGGTGCTGCTACCTTGGGCATCTGTATATTGGGCAATAGAAGCACGGAGGAGGAAAGAGTTAATTGAACTGGGGTCGAAGGGGTGCAGGGAGTCCTGAGAAAGAGCAAGTTACAACTGAACTGAGTCCAGAAAGATAAATAGCAACTTGTCGATTGACAAAGACTGGGGAGGGAAGCACTTCTGGCAGATGAAGCAGCATGAACATGAAGTGGTGTGGGATTCGGGGAATTGCACATGGTTCTTCACGGCTGGGGATGAAGGGTGTGCATGTGTGTGTGTAGAGAAGCAGTACGAAGCTAGATCCTCAGGGTCCTTTTACAACATATACATACATAACACCTAAATATTTCGAATATCTCCTCCCCACCAAGAAAATACAACAAATTAATCCAATCTGATGTCACTAATCACTAGATGATCCACTCCAAGTGTAGGAAGATAATTTCAAAAGGTTCCATTCTACCATTCAGAAAAAGACAAATACACTTATATAACCAACTGGGAAATACATTCGGAGCTCTGGCAGCCTCAAGCGCTAGGTAGAATTTATACGTAGGCTTAAACAAAGAAAATATGAGGTCAAATTTTGGGCAATCAGAAAAACTATATCCCTTTAGAATTCACAAAAGTGGTCATAAAATTTATTTGCAAGTGAAAACTTGGAAAACACATATGATGTAAATTACAAATAGTATTTATTTTTAACATTTTGAGTAGAGGATCATTTATGGTTGAATAAAATCTGTGCCTAATATATCTTATAAGTACAGCTGGCTTTTTATGAGGTTTATTTAGGAGGTTGTGACTTCACATTCACAGCAAAACAAAATAGCAGGGAAGGGGAAAGAAGTATACAACAGTTGTGCTTAATTAGACTATGAAATCCCAAGGGCATCTTTGTTTCCCAAGCTAACACTAAATAATAAAGGAATGTTTGTTGACTTATATACATCAAATCAATGTAACTCTATGGACAGGTTATCAATTCCCTTTGATATGTAATGGAACCCAGAGAGGAGAAATAAATCAACGAATAGGTGAGCATTAGCACTTGTAAGAAATATCTCCAACTCCACCCTTCCCTCGCCCCATACACACACATACCACACACATAATTCAAAAGCACTTTAAGGTTACTATCCTGCAAACTACATAGTGCTACATGTTAGGAGGGAGACAGAAGTATATTAGCAACAAAATTAGCAGCCATAGTACTTCTTTTCTTGCCAAGCAATGTTCTTGGTATAAAGCATGGTCTCTTTTCCCAGGGGATAATGATAATCTAGTTGGGATAACATCATTCAGAACAAGAAACAACTGGTTTTCCAAGAGATGAAAGTGCAAAAGACAATGGAGGAGAATAGGAGTTGGGGAGCCTGAACTGGGATCTGGAGGATGGGTCAGGTTTGGATTCATGGAAAGGAAGGAACAAGGTATTTCAGGCTAGAGAAAAGAGGTAGGCAAAGCCTGGGGATGAGGAGTGAGCTGGTCACAAATAGCAAAGAGAAGTCAAGGGTGGTTGGAGGATGAGAAAGGGTTGACTGGACAGTGGGGAACCAGCTTGTGGAAGGCCTGAGTGACAAGCTGAGGGCTTTTTCCTGCAGATGGAGAGAAGCAGCGCAGTGTATTAGGTAGTGGAGCTCAGAATCCTAATTCTAGAGCTGAAAGCAACTTGCTATCCACAGTCAAATTCTCTTAAGCACATAACAATTATGGTCCTAGATGGAACCCTAGTTTGGACAAACCAGTTGAGAAGAACATTTCTGCAACATTTGGGAAATTTCAAAATGGACTAGATATTACATGATATTAAGAACTAACTGCTAACATTGGTAACAGTGATAATGTTATTTTGATAAGAAAATGCTCTTGCTCTGCAGAGAAGTAATACTAAAGTATTTTGGTATAAAATAGCTTGAGGTCTTGGTTTACACAAGAGGAGATATATGAAGCAATAGTTTTCAGACACTGGAGAAGGAAAATAAATGAAGTGAGCCCTATGGATGCCCCAGCTGGTGTTTCCAGGCCATAATGCAGGAAGGTGATACTTAAACAGTGCCTGGAAGCCTTGCTGAGCTGAGATAGAACTTGGAGTTTTGGAACATTAAGGTAGCTAGAGTTTTATGAGGCAAAACAGTGGAGAGGAGGGAGCTGCACAAGGAAAGGGGAGAAGGAGGAAGGAGGGAGGAGAGAAGGAGGGAGAAGGAGAGAGATCCACGGAGGGAGAGAGATCTCTGTAGATCGTCAAGAGTGCCCTCAAATCTCTGGCTGAGTTCTGATCTGTGCCTGTGGAGCTGAAACATGCAAGGCTGGTGAAAGCACTACCTGGAAAGAGCAGGTGGAATTCCCAGAGTTCACACAGAGATGGGAGTGGTTCATGTTCCCACCGGCTGGAGTGGGACACCCAATAGATCTGCTGGAGTCCTCAGAAAGGTACTGGCACCATAGTGAGGCCAAGTTAACCTTGGACTAAAGATTGCCCTGGACACGTCGACATGTCTAACGAATCCTAGAAGGAAACCTTGAAATAAATGGCATAATTCTAAGTCATAAACTGTGTCTGAAACAAAGCTCAGCAATATTTAAAAGACTACAACAGAATCCGGCATCCAATGCTGCACCCAAATTACACGTCCAGCACCCGAATAAGAGAAACAGACCCAGAAAGAACACAGAGAACAGAACTAGTAAACAAGGAGGCTAAAATAACCGCTATAAATATGCTCCTATGTTCAAGAACACAGAGGAAAACATGAACACGACAAGAAGAGAAACGGAAGACATGGCAATGGAAACTATCCAACATAAAACACAGAGGAAAGAGAGATGGAAATGATGGAATAGAGGGTCAGTGAACTGTGGGACAACATCAAGCAACCTAGTATATGTGCAACTGATGCTCCCAGAGCAGGTGGGGAGGGGCAGAAAGAAATGAGGGCAGAAAAAGTCCCAAATTTGATGACAACTATAAGCCCACAGATCCAAGGAGCTCAACAGATCTCAAACAGAAGATGACAAAAACCACAGTGAGACACATTATAATCAAATTGCTGAAAACCAAGGATAAATAGAAAAATCTTAAAAACAGTTAAGAAAAAAAAAAAGAAATGAGATTTGAAAGGAAAAAAGAAGAATTCAGGTCTTCTGATTCCCATTTCAATGTTCTCTTTACTACCCCATACTGTGCCTTCTCCTGGCAAAAATGGTGTCAGGTGAAGATGGACCTGGCTGGCACATGGGGGTCGACAGAGGTACTAGAAACAAGTACTAGAAAAGCTAAGAGAGAAGAGCTTCAAGTAAGAGAGGTAGTGTAAGGGCTTCCAACTTTTAAGAAATAAACCAACCACTCACAAATCCTCCGATGGAGAAATAAGAACCTCCAATGGAAGACTTACTCCAGGTCATAGTCTCCCCAGGAATTTTATTTCCCAGTTGTATATTTTGAAACATTCTCTTTCTGTTCAAAGGACCCAATGTTATTCCACGCTCTACAGTCGATACACATTAAAAAAAAAAAAAAAAACCCAAACCTTCTTTTCCTTAACCCAACCAATACAAGTTGATTTTTTTTAAGGTAATTTACTCAAAGAAAAAATTAATAACAGGAAGCCACATAAAAGTAAAAAGGCATGAAAAAGAACAAATACAAACTTATAGAAAAACATACATTCAAAGATAATCAAATTCTAGCCCCTTCTTGACTTGATTAACAAAGGTAAAATACTCAAATACTGTACCCTGGTTTCCTGTCTTATTTTGGATATACCAGCAAATATAAATAGCATGTATATTATAATATAAATGTGAACATTAGAATGAGCTACCTACCCATCATCCATCTGTCAATCTAGCCAACATTTACTGAACACCTACTATGCACTACCTCATTTAACTCCCTAATACATTTTATTTATATAATATGTATTTACTATCTATAAGATGGCTACTATTATTCCTATTTGATATTCCTATTTGGGGAAACCCAAATACTAAGAAATCAAAGAGGTGTTCAAGGTCACACAACTAGAAAGCTGTAGTTCCGGCGGGGATTTGAACTCAGGCAGCCTGAATTTTTAGTTGCTTCCAGAAAAAACACAGAAGTGCTAAGTGATGAGTTAATTTTTCCAGGCATTCCACAATGCCCGGTGCGGCACAGTCGAGGTGAATGAGGACTGATTCTGGAAGGTTACTGTGACCTTCAGATGACAGTTTCAGCATTGCGACTGGTGAGACCAGAACCAGGTTTACAGGAAGCTGTGAAGGAGCTCAGCAAGTGGATGGGATGGAGTTGGGGCAGGAAGTAAAGACTGGACCCTCCTGGTCCTAGGCTCTCCGGGATGACCAGCCATCTGGAGGCACAGGTCACTCCAATGCCAGCAGCCAAGAGACTCTTCAGTGACAGTTTTAAGCCAGCAAGAGTTCTAATCTCTTCACACTTTCCTGATACCCTGCCCTCTTAAACCACCCAGAACTGATACCTAAGACAAAAGGTTTGGACATAAGGACA
Source organism: Leucopleurus acutus (assembly GCF_964270905.1). Taxonomy (NCBI): domain Eukaryota; kingdom Metazoa; phylum Chordata; class Mammalia; order Artiodactyla; family Delphinidae; genus Leucopleurus; species Leucopleurus acutus. Next base: position 90,031,711 of record NC_139144.1, on the reverse strand, counting down.
TAAGACTGCCAGACAGGCTCAGGCTAATAATTCAAACTGTCTCAAACTTATCTTTCTGAAATTATATTTTCGCATAATTTTCCATGCCCTGCCAACATCATCACCATTGCATTTTCTAACACCCTTCTTCCTGAGAACTCAGAGTACTTCATAAATATCTCAATCAATATCCCAACAGATTGCGAGAAAGTAGAGCAGTCATTATCCCTATTTTTTAGCAAGTCTAACATTCAAAGCAGTTTCAAGCAACAAGTATAACAGTTCGAAAGAGGTTTTTAAAGAGCTCGAGAACACCAAGCTGCCAACAAAGGTGGTCTTAAATGCCTGTATTTGTTGATATTTCTCAAGTTCTCATTCAATTCGGACTACTTTCTGTCAAGTTGCAAAGCACCTGCATTCCCAGAACCCCCTTTCTTGACGCAGCGGTATTATTCAAGCCTATTATGTGACTATTTTGCCCTTTTAAAGATTACCTGTCCCCAGTCACTCTGCTTAGCACCAACAGACAAACCAACCTGGAAATTCACAGAGCAGAACCTTTACAATTCTTTCTCCTAGCAAAGGCAAGGTCTCCCCAGCAGGAGGTTCCAACGACCCACAATGGGGCACAATTCATTAGGGAAGAGCTACAAATATATAAATCAACGTGACAGAGGAGGAAGTCCGGCTGAACCCAGTGGGAGATACAGGCATTCGTTCCACTCTGTGCAGGCTCACCTGTCTTTGGTGGCTCACACCATATAATCATCAATTATGCTGACAAGTTTGCCTCCAAATCGTTTCAGCCTCAGTTACTCAGGCATCTCAGAAGTGAGAGCCGGAGCCCTCTGAGGAGGAGAATGAGGAGGAAACGAGAACATATGGAATTATTTGGGGGAGAGAGTATGTGAGGAAGCATGCAAGCGTGCAAGCGGAAATTCGTTCAAGGGTAGAGATCCAACTCGGTTATGACTTATACTGGGAGGGACTACTTGAGAAGAGCTCATGAATTTCAAAAAGATCTTGTTTTTAACAAAACTGGCTGTTGTAAAACCAGCATTCCAGCCCATTCGATAAAGTTAACCGTTCTACGTGACCTTTGCACGCTGAGCAGAGCAGTACGCACCACTGGGCAAAAATCACATCACCGTGCATCAGGAGACCTGGGCTGCAAACATAGTTGTAACGCTGCCTGCCTTTGGGGATACTGAACAAGTTACTCTCTTTTCTTCACTTGCAAGGGGTGTGTGATAGTCTTCATGACCCATGGTGGCATCGCCAGCCTGCCCACCGTAAAGTCAATTTGAGCTTTACCTCATTTTCCCAAGTTTAGGAGATGAGTCATTCACACTTATCCTAGATTTTAGTTATCAAAGCACATTATTTGTGCCTATACAAGATTAGAAATTACCAAAATGCATCTGTTGAACTCAACTCAATGGCATCCCGCCAAAGTTTGCATGAAAGGAACAGTAATAGAACCACCCACACTGCCCAGGGAAGCAGCTTTTCTCCTGAGTCCAAAAAACAGTTAGTGGTTAAAAATCAGAATATCGAAGCTTTGATGTATTTCCTTCTAAGAGAATTTCTTCACACAGGAAACGCCCACGCCACTGGGAAAGATACAGCCAACACTTACGTGTACAATAATTTCTAGACTTTAGGATTTCAGCAGCCAGGAAACATAAATGGATCAACACAGATCCAACTTTTTATGGTGCTAAGTTACGATGCTTAAAACAAAACCAAAACAGATCACCTACACTATCACTGTTTTTACAGAAGTATGATAAAAATATGACTATTTTAACACCAAAAAATGGGAGGAAAATAACATCAGAAAAAAAGGACGGTTCTTCCCCCAAAAGTAAACTTAAAAATCTTCTCTCTCTCTTTCTCTCTCGCTCACATACTCACCTACACCCCATCCCCCCATTACCACGCCCACTACACTGACCTGGCTTTACCCATTATCTGTGGATGCCACTTTGGACTGGCTGACCCAGGTTAGTGGATTGGGCTTTGGCGACCACAGCTCTAGGAGGGAGGTGTTGGGTATCATTAACAGAGTACATGTTTTACAGGTCACTATGTCTGATGAGCCATAGATGCTAAGGGACAATGTTCAACTGTTGTGATTGTTTTCGGCTTTGGGCTCGGGGGGTGGGCAGTCATCAATCCACCAAACCAGGGTTTTGTATTCATTCTGGAGTCTCTTATGAGACGAAGAAGGAGAACAGAGACAGACTCACGTGTTTTAAAAAGTAGGAGGAATTAAGCACACAAAGATTCAGCTGTCATGATTTTGTATTTGGGTTGTAGGTATAAAATTTCTTACAATATGAAATGAATACAAAATTCAAAAGTACTAAATGGAATAATAAAATCGTTCAACAGCCTCTTACTGTGGGTAACTTAGGAGGCACTTTAAGAACATACAGATATAATTTGGAAAGAAAACTCTGACGGTTCATAAAATTACCACTGTTCCCATGTAACTGAAAACAATAGAGCCTACCGCAAAATATAGACAGAGCATTCAAATCATTTTAATGGTTTCTCATTTTTTTCTTTTAAACTCTCTGCTCCTTTTATCACTAAGATTTTTTTTTTAATGAAAAGTGGAATGTCCCTGCTGCCCATTTTCTTCTTTTATTGTTTCCCTTTTGTTCTAAAAATGAGGGTAAAATTAAATGCTTAGATCACTAGAGATTTCTAGATGGTCAGACAAACGAGTACGGGGCTCCTAGGCTTGCGTTTTTCATAGATATGGACATATATCTCTCACTCGGTCTCCATGGCTCTTGTTCAATACAAATTTGATTTAGCCTAAGTACCTTCAGTATGTGACAACCAAATTTCTACCTAGAAAGAGGGGCAAAATTGGTTTCATTGCTTAAATTAAAATGGCAAATTTCTATGCATTATAAACTATCCCTTAATTTTCTTGGTTTGTATATCTAAAATAAAATAGAAAACGTTTATATTTATACACTTTAATCTTTGCAGATTATTGTGAAATGTAACTGTTTTTCTTCCTATTTATTTGTCTCCCTTCCTGATCGCCACCTTTTCTCCAGGTTATTTCATTAACACTTTTCCTAGTTCCCTGGAGCTACTAATCCTGTGTTATAACCCCAGGCCATTCTTCCTCTTCTTTTATTCTCCTGTGTTCCTTTTGCTATTCTCCTTTCTGTCTTAAACTTTCTACCACACAATAAGCCTGTGGGTAAGGGCTGGATAGCAACTGGAACTGTTTGTTCTCTTAAATAAATACGCATATACTTCTTATGGTATGCCACGCATTATTCTAGGTGCTTTTAAAATTATTAACACATTTAATCACCGTAGTAACTCTATGAGGCAGATAGTACTATGATCTCCACTTGACAGATGATGAAACTGAGGCATAAAGCCCAGGGTAACACAACTAGTGAATGGTGGAGCCAGACTCGAGGCCAGCCAGTCTGGCATCGGAGCCCTTGTTCTTAAGAAGAATAAGGAGAAGTAGAAGGGGAAGGGAGCTGGAAAACAGAGGGGGAACGAGAGAAATGAACAACTGATTCACTGGGAATGAGAAGGATGCAGGGAAGGGCAGCTTCAAAGTAGCTATGGAGACATTGTAAAAATCTGGGCTTGATGTTCACAGGAGCAGAGACACGTATGGCAGGCATGACCATGCTAGTGGAAGAGTGTTGCCGTCTTGAAGATAAATGGTAACTGACGTGGCTCAAGGTCATCAGTGACCGGAACGCTGGCAGCAGTAGACTAGAACAGCCTGACTGGTCATGTGCTGGTAAATGGTTAGCAACCTGCTCTTCAGGGAGCTGAGAGAGTCCCAATTTGTAATATTTGCTAGTTTCCATTTGTAAACACTCCCACCACGGCCGATTTCACAACTAGTGAATTGCCAGTGTGACGGACGTCACTGAACTCAGAGGTGGGAAGAGAGATGCACAGTAACACCCCTGGTAATACAGTGTTGCTGCCATCAGCTACGATAGGCGCAAAAAACTAGTAACAGAGATACTGGTAAAATGTAAAATCATCAAGAAGTGTTGAGTTTGAGTAGTTATTACCTGTGTTTTTAATATTACAGAATTTACTTTTTAATAATGGCTGTGTTTAATAACTGGTTTACAAGATTTCTGAAAATTTAACAGCCAACCCTCTGGAGCCTATGGGAGCTAGGTCCTGCACACCACTGAGCGTGACCACCCGAACACATCCATTCTCAAATAAGTGGGTGGATCGTCATCTGGAGACTTGACCTTCACAATGTCCCAAATTTGCCACACCAGGAAATAAATGCAGGAAGAGGGAAACAAACAAAATGAAAGAGCTTTTGAAAAACCACAGAGCCATTCTAATCTGATGCAAGGAGACAGAGGCCAGTGCGAACAAGGGAGTTTGAGAAGGTAAGTTCAGAGAAGGCCTGAGCCTACGTTCTCTAACATGTCATAGGTCATGAGTAGCAAACAAAAGACCATGGTGGAAACCTGCCACCCAGCCTCACACTCTCTAAGTGAGGTCCTGCATCTTCATTCTCTGTTCTACGTAGACGCCTTATTTGCGGGAAACAAGACGTAAAGGAGGAGTAGACTAGGACATTCATGAAATGATAGGCCTTAGGTAAGCAATAATGCGAAACTGCATAAAAAGAAGATTCAGGGACATCATGAATCCTACTTTAGTATTAGAATCTAGACACGGCACTGAGAAAAATGTAAAGCTCTGATACAGAGAGAAGAAAAAGTCAAATATCACAGGGAGCTAGCAATCTTTGGAGAAAGCCAGTCTGTTTCACTGACCAAGGTTTCCCCATAGTCAAGCACAGTGTAGTACAGTCGTATTCAGTAATTTTTTTTTTCTCTAAATGAATTTCCATCCTATCTGTTCCATGAGGTGACTGTCTTTGAAATTCTTGTCACTTGAATACAAAGCGATGCTTGTGTGTGTGTGAAAACCATCTGCTTATTTCTCTGTTACTCAAGATTCTAGTAATATTTGAAAATTCATGAGCTTACAAAAGAATGCACATTTAAAATGCCGACCTCCAGCTCTTCATATAACCTTACTAGGTGTAGTATGACATAGAATTTCATGTATAAAGTACTTATCAAATGCCTGTCAAATTGGAAGATTAGTGTAAGATCCATCTCATTACTCCAAACTGCCAAATAATGGGCTGCTTTGCTAACTGACACCTGAACATATAATTATAACTGGCAACCCTACATAGCAGAGCAGCTTAGGTCAAAAAATCAGCTAGCTTCCAGATCCCGAGTGGCAAACTGCGGATTGAACTGGAAGTTAGTTAACACAGTTCTCACTTTTATAATTGCTAAGAGGAAGCACAGCTGTAAGCCCCAGGTTGGCTTTGGTAAAGCCAATATTGAGATTAAGGCCCTTTCGGTTTTATTGATACTGTGTTTTTCCTCCCCCAGCGTCCCCTTACTCAAGCAGTAAGGATTTCCTGCTATAAAATTCTAGTTTAGAGAAGAGATCCTACCTTCCTGCTATAGTTGATGTGGTACAGCTTGGATACAGAAAAATAGAATAACTGTGTTTAATGAAGAAACTTTATCAACTTCTTTTTCCAAAACAATCATTTAGTGAATATTGTTGAGCATCTACCATAAGGAAGACACTATGCTAAGGAGATACGCACATAGAAAGGGAGCGGGGGAGACTAACCTTTAAAAAATACCTCCTGTATGCCAGGGATTATGCTAAGCAGGGCCACATGCTTCATCTCACTGAGTCTTCACAGACCTCATATCGCAGAAAAGACAGGGAGCTTCAGAAAGGTGAAGTTCCTTTGCCCAAGATAGCAAAGGGTGGGGCCCAGAGCTGCCCTCAGACTGGTCCTACTCCCGAGCCCAGGCCCTTTCCATTATACCACGTGGCAGCTTAATCATAAATTCTCAGGCAAGGCCCTGGCAGAAAACAGACTACAATTTAGTTTTCAGCTTCTTGAGGAGCATGTAAAAGATATATACACAGACTGAGCGACTCATAAGAGGGATACTTGAGTGCTGTTCATCACAGCCTGAGATGCTCTGCAAAGGTTTTACAGACAAGTTAGCATCTGAGCTGGGCCTCCAGGGAAGGCAGGTAGAAAAGGCAGATCTTAACAGTATGGGGAGGTAGGAAAGAAGGGGTCTGGGTGTTCCATCTTCCTCCAGTTGCCTGAGAGGAGAAGCAGGGCAGAGCCTTATGAGTAGAGGCATAGGAACAGGGATGAGAAAGATGTACTTAGGGGAGAATTCACTTCTGGGTAAAGAAAGCAGATTGAACATACACATCTATTCTCTCTCCCTCCCCAAATCTCAATGAAATGGCAGTAAGGAGATTATTTTTGTCCAAGACACAAGCCTACAAGGATAAAGAGAATAGGAGGGAAAGACAAAAGCAATGCAATATTAGAAGCTGGAAAGCAGATCAGAGTGGTAAATGCTTCTAACAGGCTCAGGAACGTGGAATCTTATGTCAGTAATAGGAAAAGGTGAGAAACAATCCACTCTCTACTGCAACTTCCCGACAGCCCCCCAGGTTCCTCTGGTCATGAGGACAAAACAGAAGGAGTGACTCATATAAGGGTTAGTTGAAAGTCTATTTAAGAAAGTAGTCAGATCCACAGATTTCCCCTCACCCCCCACTGGGTAATTGTCTATCCTCCACTCTGATAAAAATCTGAAGGTTTATTCCTTGAAAAGAGTAAAACAGAAGGTCTCTGGACTCAGAGACAGGATGACAATTAAAGATGGAAAAACCAGGGGAAGTAAGTGAATTTATGCATACGAGATGCCAAGACCCCCAGCCCTCTTCCACCCTCTTCCCATTTGGTTCTCTGGATGCTGGCAGTGAGGCCTTCAGACAACAGATCAGAGAATCTTTCTCTGTGGAGTCTGGTCCAAGAGAAATGACCTCAAGGTACTGTCATTGGAAGTGTCCCAAACAAATGGCCCAGTCAAATCTTCAGGGTTCTATGACCCCAGCCCAAGCCAGGAAGTGAGATTAGAAGAATAAATAAAAGCTAAAAAAGCTCTAACCCTTAATATTTGAGAAACAGAAAGGATCCCTTTGAACCAAACTCTTTTACTAAACAGAGTTTAAAGTACTTTAATTTACTTACAAAAGGAAATTCTTGTTTTTTACCTTCTGTGTTCTTGGCAATTATCTGATTACCTAATTGATGAAATAAGCTCCAATTCATGCTGCTTTGAATGAGAAGCCATTAGCACACACGCTTTCAAGATCCCTGGGAACTATACAGTCAGATAACACACTGAGTGCAGTGCACAAAGTTATAATCTTCCTTTAATTGAGTTAATCAATACACTTTTGCCCAGGTTCTACTGAAAGGACCTGGTTTCTTTTAATATGGACACCAATCTCTGAGGCTTCTAAAAATTAGTCTTTGTCAGGTTTAGGTAAGTGATTAGTTTTCCAGTGCTATCGTACAGGTCAGACCATGTATCACGCTTAAGTGCATGTGGCAATAATCTTCTGAGAGACTAATTTCTGTGCTGTCACAGGAAACTTGGGGCGGGGGGGCACTCTAAGAATATTTTTCTCCTTTTCTGCTCCCACTTGTAAAAGAATAACCGGATCTTTGGTTCCCAGGGAAAGGATTAACTGCTGCCTTTTGCTTCAAGGAATTCCCGAAAAGAAAATCTGCCATCTGGGTCTCTGGGAAACGGAGCTAGACTGCCTCAGTGGGAAAGGGAAGGAGGTTTTGCATGCTTTGGAAGGATTGGGATTGAGAACTTTCACTGAGTTCTGACCGGTGCCTTAGAAAGTGTTCGTAAATTAATACGTGAGAAATTTACATAGTAATTTACTTAATCCTCGCAACAACCCTGTGAAGAAGGTACTGTAACTGCCATTTTATGAAGGAGAAAACTGAGGCACAGAGAGGGTAGGAACTGTGCCCAAGGCCACACAGCTAGTAAGTGGCAGAACCAGGACTTGAACCCAAGCAGTCTGGCTCAGAGCCCACTGGCTGCGTCACTCACAGTGGAGCCCTGGAGTCCGGGAACGCCTGGACTGGGGGGGCGTAGCTTCCATAAGTGGCAGAAGCTGCTGCCATACAGTGCCCTGACAGGCAGCAGGACCACTGATGTCAGGAGCCCAAGATTGTGCTATAGACTTGAGAGTCCCAGGACAAGGTCCAATAGTTGAATATGCTTGGCACAGGTAGAGAGATTGCAGGGCACGGAAGAGCCAAACGTTTTCAAATCAGCTACAGGAACTTGCAAATGAGCCTCTCAGCAAAGACTAGGATGGAGAAAATCCATCTCTGTAGACGTAACACGCACATCTCTCTCTTCATTAGAGAAAGCTGCACAATCCCTGCAGAGCTTTAAAACTCAAAGTTTCAGAGCACACGTGGGCTCTCCGATCCAGAGATGAATCAAAATGAGTTCTACCCTGGAGGAAAGAAGATAAATAATTAAATTGGAAGGTGCTTGTCAGAGCTGAGACTTAGTGGAAGAAGGAAGTAGCAACGTCCCAGATGAACCGACCCCACTGCCCGCCCAATACCTCCTCACCACGAATGGTACAGCGGTCTCATCAGCATGGCCTTTCTAGCTGGCATTACCTCTTGCCTTCTTCCCCCATGATCCACGGCTGCACTGAACTATACACCCCCTGCCACTTCAGGGCCTTAGGGCCTCCTCTTCCCGATACCTGAAATGGCCACCCCTCCTTTCTCTGCTTGGTACTCCCCTACTCGATCTGCAAGTTCAAATGTCAGCCCTCTGGCAAAGCCTTTCCTGACTTTTTCTGAGTTGGTCCTTCATTCCTTTGTGCTCCCACAGTGCTTTGGACAAACCATGACTGCAGAATTGCTTGTTTGCCTATCTCCCAACCATTTCAACAAAACTAGACCTTGAGACACATGAGGCCCTGCATATACTCAGCGGCTAGTCAGCTTCTGGCCCCCACTAAGCCCAATGCCTGAGGGAGGCAGTGGAGGTCCTAGAGCCAGAGGCAAGAGTTAGAAAGACCAGGATTCAGCCCCGACTCTGCCAGTGACTTGCCCTGTGACCTCAAGAAGTCACTCGATTTCTCTCAAGCTCATCACTGTTGCAAAGATTAAATGAGATCACATCTACCAAAAGCATATTGCTCAAGAGTCCCCTCTTCATAAATGATAGTATAATGAATGTAATTTTGCTGAGAAAATACTGAGAAATAAATATATTCTTTATTAAGAAAATACATACAGCCAAATAGATGTCTCCAAGTTCACAATGAGGGGCCAATAATAGAGGTACTGTAATGCAGCAACTAACTAGGATACGAGTATTTCTATAGAGGAATGAATAAAAATAAACATGAAAATACAAAGCATGGGAAGGTAATCTGGTCCAATTATATGTTGGGAATATTAACATAAAAGAACTGTTCATATACTGAATTTATATACATTTCTAAGTAAACTACATCAGAGGACTCTCAAGGTTTTCATCATAAACAAACTACATTTATGTTTTCACCTGTTTCAATGCATTGCCAAAGAATTTCTTAATCTTCATTTCTACAAATATAAGGTTTCCATTTTTTAAGGGAATGAAAACAAGAAATTTACTGAAAACAGAAATCTTAGAAGTCATCTCAGATCTGTTTGGGCAAATGAAATTCGTCAAGATAATAACTTTGTCCTGTGAAACTTATCTAGGAAAAATGTTGAAGTACTATATAATGGTAAACATCTTTCAAATTACATCCATGATAATCCTTCACTATTCACGTTCATTTTTCAGGAAAAGTTTCTCAAAATCCTAATTCCTAACAGGTGGTTTACTCATTGCAAAATAATATTTAATAAAACAAAATTTCCATACAACCATATACTTTATATAATTTCTTACACTCCCATCTCTGATGCTTTTAAAAAAATATATTCATACATTTCTGTCCACTGGAGAAGACTCCACAGGTCTTAATGTAACTCCATAATGACTCATTACAAATGAATGACTCATTAAAAATTAATGTTTCATCACTATTAATATCGACCTTTCAGTTTAGCAATAAAGCCATGTCTTTACAGGCTATCAAGGCAGGCAAAGCAGTTTTCACCCCATTTAAATGTTTCCAAACCAGCATGTCACTTTATGATTTTATAAAGTTTTTCTTATGGAGACTAGCAGCTATTAAATTTCAAACTTTGAGTAAAAAATAGCAGTAGATTCTTACTGTTCTCAGTTTCTGCAACTGCTAATTTGCTGCTTCTTAAAATAATGTGAATCAGAAAATCAGACGGACAAATTTTTCTAGAATAAATAGGCTTTGACTAAGGGTGTATGGGTAAAGCACATGGGCTTTGGTACCTAGCTTTATTATGACTGCTGTTTATGTAACTCGGAAGCTTTCAATTTTGCTTATACTAACCAACTTTTGGTACTTAATCTTCTTAATCAGTCAAGTACTTAGAGGAAACAAAATGCAAGAGCATCACCATCCTTGTCAACAACAATAATTCAGGTGTGAAAAAATTACATGAGAACTTCGATAAATAAGATAGGATTTATGACAGATATATTTTTCATATACTTGTGTTAAAATTTAAGTTTCTTGAAAGCAAAGCCTGGTCCTATCCAATTTTCTTATTTTAAAGACTCTGTTTTTTGTAAAATTAATTAGTTAATTAAATTATTTATTTATTTTTGGCTGCATTGGGTCTTCGCTGCTGTGCACGGGCTTTCTCTAGTTGCGGCGAGCAGGGGCTACTCCTGGTTGCAGCGCACGGGCTTCTCACTGCGGTGGCCTCTCTTGTTGTGGAGCACGGGATCTAGGCTCATGGGCTTCAGTAGTTGTGGCACACGGGCTTAGTTGCTCCACGGCATGTGGGATCTTCCCAGACCAGGGTTCGAACCTGTGTCTCCTGCACTGGCAGGCGGATTCTTAACCACTGTGCCACCAGGGAAGTCTCCATCCATTTTTGTATATCACACAGTACCTAGTGCTGTGCCCTGTATGTATATAGTTAGCAATCAATTATTTACTTCTTGAAATAACCATAGGAGTAAAAGAGCCTTTGATATTTCATCAAGTACACCAACTGCCTCCAGTGAGGATGAGAGCAACGCATGTGGGCACACCTCCCTATCGGAGCACAGAATGGGGAAGTGGGTATAACGACAAGGTAACTGGATGGAGAAACCAGAGGAGGGACCCAGGGCTGGAGAAGATAAGTGCTCAGAGAGGACCTCTCCCTCCACTGTCCCCAGGCCATCAAGTATTATCACGGCATAGGAGGACTAGCTGTCCATTCCTTGGGTGTCTGCTCTCAGGGTTCCTGCTCTGAGGAATCTGATCATCGAGCCTCACTCCTGCATTTTTACTTCTTATCATGTAAAACTACTAGATCCAAATACACCATGGCAGGACAACGTTTAGGTTTCCACATCTGGTAACCTAACTTACTTACAAAATCCAAAATTCTAGTGACAGGAAATCTATCTATTGTTCTGGAATTACCTATACTAACCAAACCCCTCTGCCTTTCCTAATCTGAGTACAAACGTCTGAAAGGCCAGAAGAAAAGGATTTGACAATTTATTGCTTACCAATATGCTACGGATTGATATGCAAGTTACTAAATACTAATATTTGTAGGAAAAGTTTGGGAGCTGGTAGAATTACCTAATAATTACAACCTTTGTAAATTAACAAGACCTCCTAAAACCTTCCTAATCCAGAAGAGGCAGTGCAGTCAAGCGAGAAGAACACGGAATCAGGGTGAGAAGAGGAGATCTGGATATTAGATCCTGATCTACCACTTACTAGCTGTGCTACATTAATGAAGTCATACATTTCCTTGTCTATCAAATGGAAGAAATAACCTACCTCACAAGGTTGTCGTGCACATGACACCAAGGCTCTAGGTAAAATGCCATTCAAATATTCACCGATCTCATCAACTTCCATATATAAATCAATGGACCTAGTCAAATCAAGTTTCAGGAGCCCAGGAACAAATAAATAGCCACACAATGTTCTGTCGCATTTCATCACAGCTATTTATGTGAAGTTGCCATCAGAGGTTACAGTAGAGATGGTCAGCCATCATCAAAAAAAGAAATGATCATGGTGACAGGAGTAAGTCCGAGGTGTGAAGAGGAGAAATTCCAGAAACAACATAAGAAGATGTAATTACTATTGCTACTAATACCATCCTAAACATGTGCAAGTAGAAAACAACTCAATGGCCACCTAATGCCTTTTGTGAAATCTGTTTACTCATAAAGCTCTGTTTGGTCAGTAGATTCCAGAAGAATTGTTAATTGTCACAACTGTCAGTCACTAGTATGTCAGAGCTTCATAGTTGGGCATTTTTCCAAAAAAGAAAGCCATCCCAAACAAGACGGCATCCTGTAACACAGCCTTTATTTTCTTGGCAAAGTGTTTAAAGGAAATATAATACACAAACAGAAAAGTCCATTAGTAAAAAGCATAGAGCTTGATATATTTTTACAAAGTTAATCCATCCATACAACCACCACCTAATGAACAGGAGAGCATTGCCAGCATTCCAGAAGCCTCCATTACTCACTCTGCCAGCCACTGTCCTTGCCCAAAGATAACCACTGTCCTGACTTGCACCCCCCCCCTTTGATTCCTCTGACCTGTTTCTGAACTTTGAGGAAATAATATAGGATATAAACTTTTGTGTATAGTTATTTGGCTCAATACTGTGTCTGTGAGATTCATCCATGTTGTGGTATTTATCAAGAGTCTGTTCTTTTTCATTGCATTATATTATTCCATTAAATAGACATACCATAAATTATTTATCTATTCTATTGTTTACAGATATTGGGTTGTTTTGAGTTTGGCTATGAACATTCTAGTTCATGCCTTTTGATGAGCATATGTACACAGTTTTATTGGGTTTATACCCAGGAGTGGAACTGCTGGGCAACAGGATATTTATTTATATGATCATCTTCAACAGATAATGCCAAAGAGTTTCCAAAGTAGTTGTGTCAATTTGTACTCCTACTAGCAGTGTGTGAGAATTCTAGTTACTCCATCCTTACTGCACTCAGTATGACAGTGTTTTTAAAGCCATTTTGTTATATGGGCAGTGGTATCTCAATATGGTATTTTATATTTCCCTTAAGAATAATGATACTGAACATCTTTTCATATGTTTATTGGAAAATCTTATTTTCGTAAGTGCCTATTCAAGTCTTTTGCCCATTTTTTATTGGGTTATCCATCTTTTTCTTACTAGTTTGTAGAAGTTCTGTATATATTCTGGACATGTATCTTTTGCTGGAAGTGTGTAGTACAAATAGCTTCTCTCACTCTACGGCTTGATTTTTTTACTCCCTTAAAGGTGTCTTTTGATGAACAGAAGATCTTAATGAAGCTCAAAATTATCCATCTTTTCTTTCATCACTATGCTTTTTATGTCTTGTTTAAGAAATCTTTGTGTAAGTCGTGAAGATATTCACCTACAAAAGCCTTATTTTTATTTTTTTTAAATTTATTTATTTTTGGCTGTGTTGGGTCTTCGTTTCGTGCGAGGGCTTTCTCTAGTTGCGGCAAGTGGGGGCCGCTCTTTATCGTGGTGCGCGGGCCTTTCACTATCGCGGCCTCTCTTGTTGCGGGGCACAGGCTCCAGACGCGCAGGCTCAGTAGTTGTGGCTCACGGGCCTAGTTGCTCCGCGCGGCATGTGGGATCTTCCCAGACCAGGGCTCGAACCCGTGTCCCCTGAATTGGCAGGCAGATAACCACTGCGCCACCAGGGAAGCCCCAAACCTTATTTTTAAATTCCAGTTGGTTATCTAGTTGATCCAGCACCAACTACTGAGAGGATCACCCTTTCCCCATAGCCCTGCAATGGCATTTTTGTCATAAATCAGGTGTTGGTCTGTTTTTGACCCTCTATCCTGCTTCACTGGTTTCTCTTTAATGTAAAAAAATTGTGCTGATCTCCTCCTGGTGTTATTTGTAACTACTTTCAATAGTCATTGATAAAGAAAATATCTAATGAGCCAAAGATACTATGAATTCAGTAACGCTTATAGATCATATTATATTGTTATTATAGCTTTTATCTGTATTGACAAGTAGTCCATTTTTGTCTGAGATGTAATTATTCAGATTCATGAATAAAAACTCAGAAACCCTCAGCCTGATAAATGCTGCTTTAGAAGTTAATTTTTAAAAGCTTTTACTCACAAATCTTTGCCCTAATATAACTTCTCACCATTAACATAAATCTATCACCACCACCAAATGTAAAAAGAAACATGTATGTGTGTATACATCTATCTATCTGTAGTTTAAGAAGCAACCTGGACTTCTTGTGGAGATCCCTGAAAGTCTTAGGAGCAGCCATCAGTTTCTCAGCTGAAAGCAATGATTTAGCTTACCTAAAGGTAATCTTTTGTGCCGGAACTAGGATTTCGGTTACTTACTCCATCAATCAGTTGAGCAACCCAAGAAATAAAATAGGTCAGTTAATGAAGTCTCCAGGAATAAAGCTCTTTTTAACGAAGCAGGACAGAGGAAAAAAAAAAGGACAAAGAAAACTAAAGATATGAACCATGTGGGCCAGTGTTCGTGTGTGCCTTATGGCTGTATCGGAATGATTCTAAAGTTATGCAAACAACAGCTGACCAAGTACCCTGTTTCATGACCTTGCCTCGTCTACCCTTCATTATCTTCATATGTGAACCACCTCCCTCCAAACCAGTGTTTCTCAAAGTGTGGTCCAGAAACTTCATCAGCATCTCCCTGGAGTGCTTGTTAAAGTTGTGGATTCTTGAGCCCCACCCTGGATCTAGAGAATCAGAATCTGTGCGGCGGGGCCCAAGAATTTCCATTTTAAAACAAGGTCTGCAGGCGATTTTGTGCACCCAAATTTGAGAACCACTGTTTCTGGTCCTATTGTAGCTTCTTCTCAGTTCCTGAAAACCACTGAGGATCTCTTCTACAGCTTAGTGCCTACCCTGCCTGAGCGTAGGTCTGCTTTAAAGCAATCTTCCCTTCTCATACCTCCGTTCCTTTTCTGACTTGAGAATAGATGGAGAGAATGCCTTTCAGCTAAAGAGAATGAGGGGTTGCGTTGTGAAGGAGATGGCAGTTAAGCTAGTAATATTTGGATAGTTGGAGATGGATGGAAGGACCTTCCCAGTAGAGAGAACTGAAGGAATAAGAATGTAAAAGCAAGAAGGCTCTCAACCATGCATGGGTGACAGGGAGCAACTGAGTTGAATTATTTCTAGTTATACAGTATAGAGAAAGAAACATACATGTTGACATCATGTGTACTATGCATATAATACATTTAGGTAGATCATGAGAATATATGTATGTGGAGACTTTTTAAAAAGTTTCTAGTGTTTTGTATAGGGTATTATTATTGCATAGACCTAAAAAATTTAAATTCCAGCTCTGAAACCTGGAAATAAAGAGGAAGAAGAGAAACAACATCCATAAGCACCTAAGTATTGTGGCTCTATACCAGACACTTTACTATTTGATCTTCAATTCACCATTTCTCTGAAATATATTTTCCTTCGTATGAAACCAAAACTAGTAGACATTAAGGTATTTGTCCCAGCATAGCCGCTCTAAGGGCAGGAGTGGGGGAGGTATGGGGGAGGGGGGGAGACTTGCTTTTAATTTGTTTTGTATGGTTCCTTCTTCTCTCTCACAAATTGCCACAATTAAAGTTTTTCAGTGTAAGTGGCAGGTTTTTGGAATGAGGAATTGCTGGCTCTTCTACTTTCTTCCTCGGAACTTGTAGTCTGATGATCTCTCATGCTCCGTTAGCTTGACTGTATCATATGTTGAAAGGCTGAGGAAAATGAGGCTTAGAAAGGGACAGCGAGCTGTCCAACATGAGACCGTCTGTGTAACCAGATGTTCCCCTCGTGCAGCAGTCCTGAGGCATATTTCTGACTCACACAGCTAACAGCTTGGAGTTGGGCTCCTCTTAAGGACATATGGGCACTGGTCTACAAGCTTTGGATTTCTGTCAAAGGGAAAAACTTATCTATGATGCCGTTGGCTTTCAGAATTCTGTCTAAAAAGCCAGCATTGCATAGGGCGAACCATATGAAATTGCCAATATTTGACCTTGTGTGACCTACAAAAGAGGTGATTTCATAACCTGACAGAAGCATTCCAGATGTGTTCTAAGGAATGTGTTTTCTAGTCGGCTTCTGGCTCTGCTTTCTAGACGATAATACAACTATTTGTTACAAAATTTCTTGCATTTTAAAAAGCTTCAGCATACAAAACAATGGCAACACTGACTATTATATCTGTAAGTGTTCAGAGCAATTTTCATCTAGCATCTTATTTTATCTTCACAATCCTGTACACCAAAGGCACACAAAAAAAATCCCATTCTTTTTCAACTCTCAAAACTCCTTCATGAATCCTTAGGTTCAGCCATTTGTTCTATCTCTGGAAGGATTCTGTGGCTTCACCCTCTAAAAAGAAAAAAAAGCCAACCAAACTCTCCTAAGTGATGGAAGATGGCAGGAAGGCAGCTCACTAGTCCTTGTCTTCAGTATGACTTCCTTCCGGCACTGACGACTGGAAGTCACTACCCTGTGAATAAGCCCATTTAGGTCTCCAACGCCAGCTGCAAGTAGGAGATTAAAGTAAATAGAAAGCCAGGCGCTGCTGCAGTTCCAGTGTGGGTACCGGATCCAAGAGATACTCATTCATTGACCAAACAGCAGCACTTTCAAACCCAGTGGGAACCTGTGGCTCCCTGCTGAGAAACAGAAATTAAATTTGCAAGCAGATAATTCGTCTTTAGATGGTTGTCATATTCAGAAAAGCTCTTGGAGAGAGGTGGTGGGAGGAGTGGAAGGGAAGCTCCTGGCAACATAGCCACATCTAAAAAACGCTTATCAGGGAGCCAGGTGGCACTGAAGATTGATGTAGGAAGTCTTGTTACCTTTGGGATGCACGCTTGAAATGTAGCAGTGGCTGGGGTGCCATTTACCTCTGAGAGCAGCTGGGGTTGGGGAGAGGACAGCGCAAACAATGGGTATAGATTTAACTCAACTGGAAAGGATCAATGAGACAAGTGGAATAAGGTCTTTGAGAAACAAACTGGTCCCACTGGGTGGGGTCTTGCAAGGTTTCGGGGGAACAAGAGTCAAGGACCCACAGAATACCAAAGATGGCAGCAAAGCAAACTGCTGGAGTGGATGGCTGTTCCCAAATCAGCAAGTGGAATTTGAAACGCACCCTGGGATTGGACAGCAAAGCTGCAACAAGATGTCACTTGCTGTTCAGAACAGATGAAGCATAGAGACGCCTAAGATGGTGACACTCTTTCGACTAACTTGAAAATAATTTAATATTTACAGGGCTTGGAAAGTGCCATGGAGTAAAAATATAGGGAAACTCTCTGATGTTTGTGAACTGAGCAGAACACCATCCCGTCTCCGAATCCACGTTTCTTGAGCACCTGCACAATGCCAAGTCCCTACCCTCAGGGAGTTTCCAAGATGCATGATTCCATCTGGCAAATAAAATGAGGTCTGTTTAGTCTCAAGGTATTAGAGGACAATCATCCAGGTAGATCAAGTGGAGATATTATTTTTAAAAGGTTCTATTTCCTCACTGCATTTCTGGCTTTAGATAAGAACCGATCAAGCAAGGAACTTGAATCAAGAGGTGTTAAGAAGCCTAGAGATGCAGAAGGGAAGCCGCATTGGCCATTGCCCTACCAATTCAAATGTTTGGTTATTTTTGTAAATACGAGTGATACTTACAGGGTACAACAGCATAAAGGTATAGCCGATGATAAAAATCATGCATTTATTCATTCAACAGACTTTTTCCGAGCTACTACATGTTAGATACCCCACTAGGAGATGCACATGCAGTGAGAAGACAATCTCTATATTCAAGGAATTCACAGACTTGTGGGTGACAGAGAAGTAAATAAGCCATTACAAACAGGTGATGTCACACTGTTGGTAAATGGCAGTGCCAGGAATACGCCTGGGCAGCGTGCCCCAGGCGCTCAACCAATATGATGTTCTCACAACTCGAAGGCGCTACATCATCACATACGAATTTTCTCATTTACAATTGCACCATAACTTAAATCTGTATAGAGCTTACATACACAATGTACTTTTATATGCATTACTCATTTAATCCCCATGCTGATGCTATAAGGGTCAAGTTAGTATTATTTCCATTTTGTAGATCAGGAAACAAAGGCTTAAGGAAGTTAGGCTTCCTGTCAAAGGCCATACAGCTAGTGAGTGGCAGGTCTGGGATCTGACCCCATGTCTAATTCCAAAGATCATGTTTTTTAACTATGTGGGCCAGATTCTTAAAAATCAATATTCATGTACGGTTTCCCTCTACAAAGTGCTTTTGCATGTTCCAGATCATTTAATCTTCCAGACAACACTGTAAGGTAAATATCTCAGATTACAGGCAAGGAAATTGAAGCTCAGAGATGTTAAGGGATAGGATCCATTTACACAGCTAATAAGTGGTAAAGCTAAAGGCTTACAAGAAGGTGCCAGACTCTAAGTCGATGCTTCTCCCACTAGAGGCTACACATGTGATAACCGTTCACCAACACTGTTGAGTGTGAAGGGAAATGCTCTGACTGCCAGACAGAAAACAGGGAGCTGATTTAATGCCTACTTTCCCGTCACTAGTTGCTGCCACCCTCTCCCCAAAGCAAAAGGTATAAACTCTGCTTTTCAGAATCGTTCATCATTCTACATTAGGTTGAGTACTATTACATCACCACTTGGGCACTTGGTGCAGAGAAAATGAACTTGGAGATTTGAAGGTGACAGGCTAAAACATGGATCCCAGGGCCCTAGACACAAAGCTCCTATCTCCTTGTGCTGGTATCTTGAGAATCGAGACCAAGAGTCAGTCCTGCTTGTCCGATAAGTCAAAGACATGGGTGTGGGTGTTGTTTAATCTTCTTTTCATATCTTACTAGGCAGAAGAAATCTTTTAGCGTACCTGCTGTAGAGGAGCAGTTAAAATTCACAGGCGAAACCAAGTTGGTTTTCTGGCTTAGATTACTAGATTATTCCAGAAAGTCTTGAGAAGGGTTGAGAGAGGAGTATAAAGTGGCAGAATGGGGCTTCCCTGGTGGCGCAGTGGTTGAGAGTTCGCCTGCCGATGCAGGGGACACGGGTTCGTGCCCCGGTCCGGGAAGATCCCACATGCCGCAGAGTGACTGGGCCCGTGAGCCATGGCCGCTGGGCCTGTGCGTCCGGAGCCTGTGCTCTGCAACGGGAGAGGCCACAACAGTGAGAGGCCCGCGTACTGCAAAAAAAATAAATAAATAAATAAAAAAATAAAGTGGCAGAATGACTCTCCACTAAATGCCTGGGAAAAGTTGAACATGAGAAGCAACTGTCCACTTCTCTTTGCTGGTAGAAGGAGCTGATTTGCTAGTGCCTTGGTAATAGGAGTGGGGAGTTGGGGCATTTACAAGTCCATCATCAGCTAGAGGGCAGGGCCGTGTTATCTCCTTCCTTCAAAGGAGAAAGACGTGGGGACATTACGAGAGTCACAAGAAGTAGGGAAAACATACTGCACGAGTCTCTAGCTGATGGTCTAGATCATAAGGCTTCTTCCTTTTTTAATTAGTGCCATCAGGCAAGTTTGTTATTATTATTTAATTTGTTTCTAGGGAGTAAAGGAAAGGGATAGTGAGTGAGGAGGATACATCCAAAAAGAAATGGCTAAGAGGGACTATTGGAAGGTAGGGGTGAGGTGGGAGTTAAGAGGGCTCCAAAGTTTCATGTGCCTCAGGGTCCCACACAGTCTCTCCGTTTTGCTGATGGCTGTGCTTGTGTTTTAAAAATAAAATATCTGCTGAGTGGATTAAAGGAGTGGATTGAATTCCTGAGGCTCTGATTACCTTTCCCTCCACCAGTTGTTATCAGCAACGATCAGTAAGACTGTCAGATCTGATGTAAACTTTTTCCCTCTTGCACTCTTTTTAGCTTTAGAGCATGTGAAGTACAGGATTAACTTTTTTTTCTTTTGAACAGTTGAGCCCAGGAGGAGAACGTGCTGGAAAAATACCTCGTAACCAGAAAACCAATAAGAGGGGGCATGTGTGTGTGAGGGCCGCTGTCCTCAGAGTCTCCAAAGGCACTTCCCTCCGTGAGTCCCAGGTCCCCACGTGCCCTATGTCCACACTCAGCTCTACCCGCACTCACCCTGAGAAACAGGTAGCAGGACCACCAGCGTCTAAGAGAGGCAGGTGTGAACTGACATGGCTGGTCTGCCTTTAGGAGGCCTCTCCCCACAGTCAAACGGGATGGACCATTTCACACACAAGCTCTCCTAGGAACACTCCTGGTGAGGGCTATTTCTTCCGCGTGTACCACATCTTCTCGAGGTTCAACACTCCGCCTCCACTAGGCAAATGTACACAGTGTACCCACCAGGGACTGGGGACTGTCAGGACCTGCGAATGAGAACCTCTGTGCTCACAGACAAGT
Organism: Leucopleurus acutus; assembly: GCF_964270905.1. Taxonomy (NCBI): domain Eukaryota; kingdom Metazoa; phylum Chordata; class Mammalia; order Artiodactyla; family Delphinidae; genus Leucopleurus; species Leucopleurus acutus. The sequence goes on along the minus strand of NC_139144.1, from coordinate 90,011,230 downwards.
CAGGAAAAGACTGCAGCTGGAGGCTGAGCTCTCTCCGAGGAGGAGGAAAGCCTGGGGTTAGGAAGAGCGTGTAATTCACACATTCTGCTTGGCTAATATGAACCGACAGGTTCTTCTGAGGTTAAACCTGGTTAGAAGAGGTGGGGAATATTAGAAAAGGATCTCTGTGCCCTCCAGAGATGAATACAAACATAAGCACATGGTAAGAGTTCAATAAATGCTTGTTGAACTGGACCAAATGGAATCAGGATGTCCGGGGAGTAGCAACAGGTGTGAATGCTTTGCTGGGCCTCAGGTACGCCGAAGCCTGATGCTAAGCATCTTAGATGTTCGGGCAAAGAAAGATTTTCTTTCCCCACAAAAGAGAGGGGATGATTATCAAAACAATGAGACCTTGACAAAAACAATAGTAAGAAGAAAGAAGCAGACGGCAACAGAACCCAGCTAGCTATATGGAGCAGGTGTTCTGGCTGGTGACTAAGCACGCAGTTATAAAGGATGGCACTGTTCCCAATACCTTGATTGCCCAACACACGGCCACACTGCACTTTAACAGGCACTCATCTACCTTAGGCTAGAATCATTTACTGGGTTCTGAACACCAGGAGAAAAAGACAGGTAATTGACTAAATCTAGCTTACGGTAACTTAACCACCTCTCGGATACCCCAGGCCTTTCAGGAGGACTTAAGAGCAAAGATACCAGATTGTCTTTTAATTTATTTGTTTACTGTTACATTTTGTGTTCTTAACAAATCATTGGTTCCTAGGTCAATATGAGAGTACTCAATAAATATAAACTTATTTTGTGCGAAGTCATGTTGGGCATGGACTTTGGGCAACAACAGATGTTGCTATTCCTGTCTCTTAGAAAGAATGCTTTTCTCAAAGAAGACTCTAAGAGTTTTGCTTGTTCCCTAATCTCCATTCCAAAGACTGGAGTCAGAAAATGCTGAGGGTTTTTTTTTTTTAATGAGAGAGAATATACTTTAGAAAGAATTGGTTAAATTTCATCACTTCGCTGTACAGTAGAAACTAACACAACATTGTAAAACAACTATACCCCAGTAAAAAAATAAATAAATAAAAAATAAAATTAAAAAATTTCAGTCATCTTTTGGGTTACGAGCATTTAGAAAAGGAAATGTTATCTAAGAGATATCAGGCATTCACTAAAGTGTTATGTAAATTTTCTTTTCTTATAGGATTACTAGACTGAGTGATCTATATGTCTTCAGTTATCTTGAGGTCTATCCTTTTGGTAAAAATATGGGGCGGAAGACAGTTCGTGAAGTCAATTATTAGCAGGCAGTTGAAAAACTATACTGAGAAATGGTTGCTTAGTGGATTCTAAAAGGACATCCATAACAGATTATGGTCCTTGGAAATAACCTGTACAATAATTTTATCGATAACTTGGAGTAAAGGCACATAAGATTTACTTACTAAATTTAAGAAAAACAGAAAACTGAGACTACTGTTATTACTACTGATGACAAACACAGAATTCAACATCTTCCTGATAAGCAGGAAACCAAATCTATGAAATTTAAGAGCAACAAATATTTTTCATTTAGATTCCAAATCACTGGCTTTGTTATTAGCATAAGAAAAAAATAAAGACGTGAGGATTTTATCAAAAATCAATGGGAATTAGAAATTCGATCAGATTCTTAGAAAAATAACAGCAACAACCAAAAATTGTGGGCTGGATTAGCAGCAGTAAAATGTCCTATCAAAAAAGTATTTGTCGGGACTTCTCTGGTGGCGTAGTGGTTAAGAATCTGCCTGTCAATGCAGGGGACACGGGTTCGATACCTGGTCCGGGAAGATCCCACATGCCGCAGAGCAACTAGGCCTGTGTGCCACAACTACTGAGCCTGCACGCCACAACTACTGAGTCTGCGCACCTAGAGCCTGCGCTCCACAACAAGAGAAGTCACCACAATGAGAAGCCCTCACAACGCAACGAAGAGTAGCCCCCACTCGCCGCAACTAGAGAAAGCCCGCGCACAGCAACGAAGACCCAACACAGCCAAAAATAAATAAATAAATAAATTTATTATTTTTTTTAAAAAAAGAAGTATTTGTTGACTAAAAAGTTAAACATTTGTACTTGGCAGACCATAGCACTGTATTTATTTCTAGGTATCACATTTTGAGAGACATTGGACGTTATCCAGAGGAGAGTAATCAGGATGGTGAGAATCCTAGAAAATTCTTTATACGAGGAAGAGTTGAATAAACTAGAACTGTTCAATTTAAAGAAGAGGAGGCGGGCTTTCCTGGTGGTGCAGTGGTTGAGAATCTGCCTGCCGATGCAGGGGACACGGGTTCGTGCCCCGGTCTGGGAAGATCCCACATGCCGTGGAGCTGCTGGGCCCGTGAGCCATGGCCGCTGGGTCCGGAGACTGTGCTCCGCAACGGGAGAGGCCACAACAGTGAGAGGCCCGCGTACCGCAAAAAAAAAAAAAAAAAAAAAAAAGAAGAGGAGGCTAACAGGAGACATGATAGTTATATTGTAGAAAGGAAGCAAACTTGTTTTGCCAATATTTCAGATGGCAAAACTAGAAATAAAGGACAATTTAAAACATATTTTTGGTTCAATTATAAGGAGGAACTTTGTTTTAAAAACAAAGAAAGGAAAGGAGGCCAGAAATGGAGTGGTGAGTTTCCTGCTAAGGTTGGCATTCAGCAGAGGCTGCATGGCCACCTAGCAGGGGTGATGCAAAATGGATTCTGACATGGAGGTGGGAGTCGGGAGAGGCAGCCGAGGTATCTTTTAAGGGGTCTCATTTCTCAACATTACATGATTCTGTAAGTCTGTTCATTTGTGAGCGTGATATTTCCCAAAGAGTACTCCTTCGAACATCAGGTCCTTGTGGTAAAACTCTTGTGAAAAAAATCCATTGGGAAATAGTATATACTGTATCCCCCTCTGCAATGTGCTATTATAAAAATTTGATTTAATGTTAAACTAATTTTTTCCCAAGCCCATTTTACCGTGGAACCAGTTCTCACACAATACCTATTAATATCCCATAGAACTGGATCCTTTGGAACACATTTTGGGAAATGTTAGCCTACACTGTAAGAGTGTATTATTTTCACCTTAGAATACCTTAAAGTGCACGGATATTAGAATTTCTGTGTCTGGTCAATGCCAAGCTTTAGACTGAAAATATAGAAGTTATGCAGCATCAAGAGAAAACATTATGATTTTCTGTAAGTTTATAAAGAGAAGTAATGTACAAATCACAGGAACTGGTAGTGTTCTGTTGATTTAAAAGAACACAAACAGATCAAAGAAATTGACATTCTACTGAAAAATAGTTCCTGAACATATTTATATGATGAGTTATTTGTCTGAACACTATGCCCATGAATAACTCACATACCCTTAGTTACAAGATATTGAAAACATTAATATTTCATATGCTGAGGTGCCTAGAGTGAACATTCATAGTAAGTATATTGTCAAAGCTGGCCAAAACCAAGAAAATAAAACATGGTTTTTAGAAAAAGGAACCCTTATTTTTTGTTTCATGGTGTATTAATTTGGTGAGAATGCAAAAGATTGGAATAATTCATTCAGTCAACAAATACCTGAGAACCTACTATGTACTAGGCATTAGCAATGCAATGGTGAGCAAATCAAGACACTGTATGTGCTTTCAGGAACTCATTATTTAGGGAAGAAGGAAGACAAATAAACCATTATGATACATTGTGCTAAGAATAGTGATGGGCTGGAGCTGTCTCCTTTTGGCTCATAAGAGTGAATTGTTAAATTTTTACTACTTTGGCAAAGGAGATGTTAAACCCAGGCATTACTAAACACACATATTATTGCTATTATCCATGCTCTTGAGGTCATTTGTGTCCATTGTATCCGTACAGTAACAATTCTATACAATGGTGTTCATTTCTTTTCAGCACTGCATTCAGTACCATGTTGGTAGATTAAAATTGGCCAGGGTTAACTCCTGGGCATATGTCAAGACAAAACCATAATCTGAAAAGATACATGCACCCCAATGTTGGTGGGAATGTAAATTGATGCAGCCAATATGGAAAACAGTATGAAGGATCCTCAAAAACCTAAAATTAGAGTTGTCATATGATTCAGCAATCTCACTCTTGGGCAAATACCTGGATAAAATTATAATTCAAAACGATACATGTACCCCTATGTTCACAGCAGCACTATTCACAATAGCCAAGACATGGAAACAACCTAAATGTCCATCAACAGATGAATGAATAAAGAAGATGTGGTATATATATACAATGGAATACTACTCAGCCATAAAAAAGAATGAAATAATGCCATTTGCAGCAACGTGGATGGACACAGAGATTATCATACTAAGTGAAGTAAGCCAGAAAGAGGAAGACAAATACCATATGATATCACTTGTGTGTGGAATCTAAAATATGACACAAATGAACCTACCTATGAAACAGACACAGACTCGGACATAGGGAACAGACTTGTGGTTGCCAATGGGGAGCGGGTGTGGGGGAGGGATGGACTGGGAGTTTGGCATTAGCAGATGCAAACTACTATATATAGAATGGATAAACAACAAGGTCCTACTGTATAGCATGGGGAACTATATTCAATATCCTGTGGTAAACCATAATGGAAAAGAATATGAAAAAGAAGGGGTGTGTGTGTGTGTGTGTGTGTGTGTGTGTGTGTGTGTGTGTATATGTATGTATATATATATGTGTGTATATATATATATATAGCTGAATCACTTTGCTATACAGCAGAAATTAACATAACATTGTAAATCAACTATACTTCAGTTTTTAAAAAATGGCCAGGGTAGGGATAGCTACACCATGGAAATTAACAAAACTACAAATCAGGGCTTGATTTATGGATCTCCCTCCCACTCCCCACTTTTTCCCCCAGAGGGCTGCTTGTTAAATAGTTACCAGGACACCACTGTATAAAAACTACTTTCAAGTCCCCAAGGTTCAGGTTAAAATAGATGAGACCTCCATTAAAAGGAAAAAGCTACCAAACAAGGTTTTTGAATCCTGGTATTCTTAGCTTCTGAAAGGCTGTCCTATACCAAAAAAAACTGACTTTTCCCTGAACATATTTCCACTCACTGAACATGATTAAACATCACATGTAAGACATTAAGGGGTTAAGAAAATGCCACGTATACTCTTGAGGACAGTCACCAGTCTAATTAGAAACTTTATGTTATACAGAATATACCATTCTATCTAAGATACAATTATCTTCCACTGTTGTCCCTTATAAGACATGTTTACAAGCTAGCTGTATTAGTGTAAAAAATATGGAAACTGGGAAAGTTTCAACATAATGTTCCTTGAGTCTAGCAAATCCTACCTGGAAAGTTTAAATTTTTCACATGAGATTTATCTGGAGAAAACTCTAATTTGAAAAGGTACATGCACCCCAATGTTCACAGCAGCACTATTTACAAAAGCCAAGACATGGAAACAACCTAACTGTCCATTGACAGATGAATGGGGAAAGATGTGGCATATACACACGACGGAATATTACTCAGCCATAAAAAATGAAATAATGCCATTTGCAGCAACATGGATGGATCTAGAGATTACCATACTAAGTGAAGTAAGTCAGACAGATAAAGACAAATATATGATATCACTTATATGTGGAATCTAGAAAAATGATACAAATGAACTTATTTACAAAACAGAAACAGGCTCACAGATATAGAAAACAAATTCAAGGTTACCAAAGGCGAAAGGGGTGGGGAAGGATAAACTAGGCGTTTGGGATTAGCAGATACAAGCTACTATATAAAAACAGAAAAACAACAAGGACCTATTGTATAGCACATGGCACTACATTCAATATTTTGTAGTAATCTATCTGAAAAAGAATATATATATAAGTATAACTGAATCACTTTGCTGTACACCAGAAACTAACACAACATTGTAAATCAACTATACTTCAATAAAAAAGATATTTTTTTTTCACGTGAGAACACTTAGATGGGAGACCATCCTTAATACTGATCACCCCACTGACTGCCAGGGTTGATGTAAAAGACATCAGAGACCACGAGGGCATCATCTCCCCTCTCCTAGATGATCTTCCTGAAGCTGGGTACTCAGGCAAAAAGGGCCATTTCTGATTTCTTCCCTTTGCTACGGTGATACGTTGCTAGGGTTTCAAACTAGGACCATAAGCCTATGAACATCTCCAGGTGCAGTCTACGTCCCAGTGTGGGCTCTCGGACGACTTGCAGGGGTTTTGCTCCCAAACCCGTAAGTTCCAAGGTACTGTGATACAGTTGTGAGAAATAATAAGTGAATCCTAATCCTCTGCTCCTCCAGGAAAACTACCCTTGCTAATGTTAATAATAGTCATCAGGAAAAAAGGCTCTGTTTACCGTAATTCATAGTGAATAAATCTTATTCATCCATATTACCCCATTTACCTTTCAAAGGGAGGCATGACAAGTGCTAGTTCTACAAATTTTACAAATAAATATACAAGTGATGAGACCCACTTAAGACCACATCGTGATGATAAAGGTTTTAAGCCTCATGTGAAAACCCAGCTCAAAATCCAGCAATCTTGCCGCTCTGTCACGGGTCAGTGGTCTAAACTATGGTCTGAGCACACATTTAGCCTGCCACCTATTTTTTAAACAAAATTTTATTGGAACAGAGCCACATGTGTCCATTTATGTACTATCTGTCCATGGCTACTTTCCTACTACAAAGGCAGAAGAGCGCGGACACTTTCAGTACAACCTATAGTGGAGTGATCCAGAGGTATTGGGTACCGGACAGGGGCTCTCCAGGCCCAGGGTGCCAGCAGGGGATGCATGTCACCTACACATCAACCACAACTCAGCTAAGGGTGGTAGGAAGACTGGGCTTACAAGGTACTTGACTAACTTCAGGTTGGCCTTTGATTTCTATTATCAGCATTTTGAGGTTTACACGAAACTGAAGAAAAGAACTGAATAAAAAGATAGAACTGAAGGCTTAAAAGATTAAATGAAAGCCTAAGGTAATGAAGCGAGCAGGTGACAGGACTAGAAATGGATTTTATGAAATTCCAGTCTCAGCTTTCTTCTTGCGTTGTCTTTTTTCAAATTTCCTTTCACTTTATCCCCTATTTCTTCGCTTCATTGAAGACCAACTACATAGATATTGAATAAGTGTGTTGTCTTACTATTTTTTGCTATAAATTACATTTTTCCCTGTGTGTTTACATGTATTCTATGGGGGGGGAGTGAGGGGCAATTATCACAGAATTCATTGCAAAGTCTGTTGGTTTACTATGGTGAACAAATGCCTGCCTTTTATGTTCTTTTAAATCCTATAAGGCTGACAAGTTCAGTCAGTCAACCAGAGACACTCCATTCCTCCACCACCACCACCACTCCACCCCCCGAAAACCAGAAGAGTGCAGCACCAGCACTCTGACACCACTGCAGCAAAGACCAGATTACGGAGACCTGTGTTCATGACGTGATTATAAAAATGGACCTTTAATCTGTTAAAGGAAGCAAAGCTTCCTTTACACCTCACTGCATGGCAACACAAAGTGTGGAGTTTTGTTTCATCCAAGCTCCAAACTGGTACTAAGAAAGATTCCATCTGTTGGGTGACAGGGGGATGACGTGGGTAGGATGTGTGTTAAGTGTCTGTGTCACGGAGAAAGCCCACCAAGCCCTACCAAGGGTTTTGACTTTCCAAGGGAATCAGACACCAGACGGTCTGGGATGAGTCTAACCACAGATCTCTTGAGTCCGTACAATGGGAAGAGGCTATATCACTAACCCAGCTATCTGTCTCTGCTGGTTGCCCACATTGCGGCCTCAATACATTTTGACTGAATGGAATGGTCCCGGTGGGCCATCTGCCATACGATGACCCAGGCCACAGGATGTGCAAGGATGATGCAAACGCAGCACTCGCACCAGAAAAACAACATAAAGCACATGCCTACCTAGTCAGAGTAGGTATCATATCATCTCCATATCATCTTTCTAAATAGGTAACAGTTTATTCACTCTATTTCATATAGAGAAAACGCACAAGCAATAAAAAGCTAAGTTCCCGTGACGCACAGTCTACTTATACAAATTTCAATTTCAAGATATACGTTTGGATTTACAGTCTTGAGTTAATGAAAGGCCCCCTAAGTTAGAAAAAAAAGAAAGAAACCCATATGAGAAAGAACCCAATCTATCACAATCGAAGTAGAAAATCTAGTGTGGTTTTAAGGTAAACACAGATATTTTCAGGAGTTAGTTTCGAGAGGCCCGATAATGAACTTTTTTAGGAAAAAATGGGCTTCTGAAGGGGATTTTAAGTTTGGTTGTAAAAACTGAACGGAACCTGAGGAAAAGGATAAAGCAATGTTATTACACCTACAGAAGCATGGCAGAGAGGTACGGCCAAGGACACGGAGAAGACAAGTGAGCATTAAGGACTGTGTGTATTGTGTGTATATGTGTGTGTGCATATACACACACACACACACACACACACACACACACACACACACACATATATATATATATATATATATAGTTTGAGGTGATTGTTGGAATTAATGGAGGTATAGGCAACTGAAGATAGGCAACTGAGCAGTTTCTTGGTAGGATTGTTGCGATATCCTTACCTGAAGAAGTAGTTATGAATAACAACCTTTGTGTAGAGTAAGAATGGGCCTAAGAGGAGAGAAAGCTATAGCAGGAAAGGCCTCGCCAAACGTGGATAGTATATTCCCTATCTCAACAAAGGCCATCTTTCTAGTCAACAAATTAAAAAATGTGGGATCACTGTAGACCCTGACTTTCCATCCTCAACTGAATCAGTGGCCTGTGATTGTTGCTTAATCTCCTTCCTGGTCTTCCATTTCCTACAGCCTAATGTCAGGGATTGATCTTCTCTTTAAAAATCTCTTTTATTGTAAAAAATATATATATATTTCACAATAACATATATGTAAGAATTTTTATAATATGTATGTACACCTTAACCAATAATCATAATGCAAACACCCAATGGAATCACAAACCTGGTAAAGAAACAAAACCTTCCAGAACACCAAGCACTCCCCACCCCAATCAAAACCTTCTCCCTTCCCATCTGAGGTATCTTTTTTTTTTTTTTTTTGCTATTCTTTATGACTGTACTTCTTAAATATGCATCCCCAAACTGTATAGTACCATTTTGCCTGTTATGAATAAAATTATAATTTACAGTCTTTTGGATCTTAATTTTTTTGAACATTATTTTGTTAGATTCATCCAGGCTATGTATATCATGCAGTCCACTCATTTTCATTGCTGTGCAGAATTCCATTACAGGCATACACGACAATGTATCGATATCTATTTCCCTTACTGTGCTGTTCTATTTCATGCCTCCATATCTTTGCTAATGCTTTTTCCTCTATTTCAAAAGTTCTCCCACCTTTCTGTACTCAGCTTAAGCATCATATCCTTTATGAAATCTTTGTTGAATGACCACTCTTTCTACCGAACTCCCAATGTTCCAGGTACATCTGTAGATCATGGCAGATGTAACACTGATTTGGTAATACGTCTGCCGCTTCTATTAAACAGTAAACTTGAAGGCAGGTGTAGCTCTGTGTCTTACACCAAGCTGAATGCTGAGTAGCCCCATGTAGCATGTTGGCTAAATATGTGAAAGAACAAACAGTTAGATAACTTTCAAGTATAACACTTCATGTGCTCTACATCAACAAACAGATTAAAAAGGTGAATCAAATACACTGGCCTGAGGTTCGTAAGTTTGGATTTTCATCTTCCCATAAAGCACCAGTCACTATAAAATTGGGGTACTGGCACAAGTCCTCCATGGCTGATATCCTAAAACTCAACAGTACTCTTAAATGATTACCAGCTTTGCTCTTCATTCTTTGTTGATTTCCAACTCTAGCATCCGTTTCTCCACTATCAGCAGACAAACAGGCAAGTGCTAACCAACCTTGCCAAGGAAAATCCAGTGAAAATGAATTTATTAAGAGCATACATTTTTCACCAGAGCACAATTTTCAAAGCAATATGCTGCACTGTCATTATCTCATTACAGTAATTTCAACACTTGCTCCTATTAACTTATTAAAAAACATTTTAAATCATTTTCTTCATTGCAGGCACAACAAACTATCTCATTACCCAAATATGGATCACTGCCAAATGATATGGCAAGGGATGTGACAAAAGAAACACATACAGGAAAGAGTCATAGCTCTGAAAAAGGTACACATATAACAATATATAACTGCAAACCACTGCTTGCCAAATTAGAAGTGTTTTTTTAAAACTGTTACCATTATGCCACAACAGTGCTAAGACATTATGCCTCTCACATTATTCTAAGTCCTCTAGAGGGAAAAGATATCTTTATTTGGCTTAATTTTTTTTTTTTTGCATAATATCTGGGTAGAGCACAAATTAACTTCTAACCATTTTATATATGTTCCTAACACTGTAAAACAATCCTATTTAAACATGTGGATGAAAGCCTTCAAGTTTTAGAAATATATATACATCATTTCAAACACACCGTCTAAAGCAGGGGTTGGCAAACTACAGTCCGCAAGCCAAATCCAGTCGTTGCATTTTTTGGTAAGTAAGGTTTTGCTGGAATCCAGCCATACTCATTTATTTACATATTGTCTACGGTTGCTTTTATACTACAATGGTACAATTGTTCAAACAGAGGCCATATGGCTCACATACCCCCAAGGAAATATTTACTATCTGGCCCTTTACAGAAAAAAGCTTACTGATCCCTGGTTCATAGCCTTGCTGCTCAAAGCATGGTTAATGAAGCAGCAGCATCAACATTCCCTGAATGCTTATTCAAAATGCAGAATCTCAGGTCTCAACCAGACCACCTAAATCAGAATATGCATTTAAAAAAGATCCCTGGTGATTAACATGAATATTAAAATTTTAGAAGCACTGGTCTAAAGAACACAGTCCTAAAGACAAATAAAATTACTAAAAAGAGGCGGGCTTACTACTAGAGTCACAGCATTTTATTACTAGACAATAGAGGGGACGGCAGCTTGCAAAGATTTTTATAAAGATAAAGAGAAGGAAAAAAGGAGGTAGGTTGTAAATTAGGAAAGCATTAATATTGCATATGAAGGGGAGAGATTTCTAGCATCAGTTTCTACCCCTATAGAAGATGGGACGAGAGCAAACTACTTTACCCCAGATGGTTAGGTTTTTTTAATAAAAGAACCATTACTGCTGAAAGCAGGTCTAGGCGCCATGTTACTCTCCCCAGTGCAAAAGCAAGTAAATAAGAAACAGATTTGCCGATTTTGACCAAGTCCATTTTGTTGTCACATACATTTCCTTTTTAAATACTCCACTTTCCCTGTGTAACAGGAAAACTGTTTTTCCAATAGGGCAAATGGATTATGATTTGCTCCCTGAAAATAAATATGCTATAAAATCCACTCTAAATTTCTATTTTATCGTGTGTTATTTGTGTTCCATTTGTAACAGGCTATATGCTGTCATTTTGGGTTTACTTTATCCAGCACTGTGAGGATCTGACAAGAGATGAATACCATTTCCTCTTAAAAGTTACAAAGCCTGATTCATCGTTGCGTTTATTCCTATATTCTTGAATTGGCAAGTTTCACCGTATCCAAACTACGCACTTTCAAAGAGAAAGAACAATATATAAAGAAGCACGAGAACCATTTTGTGACCTTTCCTTCTAGCCAATGGACAGCAGAATTCAGCCTTGTGAAAAACACGTGTTAGAATCAGAATCCTCACTGGAAAAGCAGCTCCATGAGCTAGCAAAAAGATGTCAGGCAAAAAAAAAAAAAAAAAAAAAAAAGATGTCAGGCAGTAATTTGAGAGGGAAAGTTACTGCTCCTTTGATAACAACTTTCAGTTGCTTAGGAACTGTTACCTTCTGCCCCCAAACACACCCTGCTTTGGGCATACTGGACTTAGCAGGTAGAAAATATATTTTTTTTAAAAAAAGGAATCCTTTGTTTAAGAGCTTTGAGGCTGGACCATCTTTGATTTCAGAGGCGTCAAACTGACTTCTGTCACAGAAAATTTATACCTTTTACTACCTCCCAATCTTCCAATTAAATCTTACAAAGAAGGAACGTGGCTGCTACCTTATGGTCTTTTTTCAGAGCATCATGGGATGTTATAGCTAGAAGGACATTCTGAAGAGGCACAATATCCTTTATTTAGATGAGAAATTGAGGCCCAGGGAGGTCACTGCCCAAAGTCACAAGTCGGGTGGCACATCACCAGGATATCCACTCCCGCAGCACTTTTCATTTAAGTCTTTGTACTTCTTCATGCTTATACCAGTCCAGTGCCTGGTATACAGCAGGCATTCAGAAATTGTTTGTTCAGCTGAATAAAGATCCCTGAATTCCAGTCCAAAGTTTTTTCCACTGTACCATGCTTGTTCATCGTTTAACAATGGATTAATCTTTTATCTTCCAAAATAATCTGAAGTCACATTTCAAATTATGCTTTTACACAGATATAATGAAATCTTTAAAAGGTGGGGTGGCAAAGAAATCAGAGGCTAGAGCATGACTGACATTTTACAACCTTCAGATGCCAACAGCAGGGGGCCCACCAGAATCCACCCTCTTCCCCCACTGTATAATGGCAATTATATTCCAGGGTGAATAACAGAATTATCTAAATGAAACCAGGAAGGTTAAAAAAAAAAAAAAAAAAGCATACATCATAAAAGGATTAGCTGCTCAAGGACTTGGAGTTGGGGGAAGCAGGAAGATGGATCCAGCCTGACAATTTCATAAAGTGGCCATCACTTATTTAAATCACGGTGACTTTGCAGACAGCATTCTGGACAGCAAGAGAAAAAGAAACACTCTGAAATTCTGAAAACCATAAATTAGAAGAGAGATGCTTGTTATTTTGTTTTGGAGTGAAACGTGCTCTGCCTTTAGAGGAAGCAGCAAAAGCAAAAGTAAAGGCATCCTGAATCGGAGGTGGTTCAAGATGGTACTTTTCTGGAAGTTCAGCAGAACAAAGTATTTTTCTTACAGTACAAATGTCGGTGCTGTTAAAAATCCAGTGTAAATAAATTATTCAGTACATGAAAGGGTAGCAAGCTTTAAATAATACTGCAGGTAGAAAAGAAAGAGAAGTGGGTCAGCAGGAGAGATAACTGGGTTCTACTGCTAGAGTTGCCATTTATTAGATGTGTTTCCTAAGATAAGACACTAAACCTGTTGAGCTTGACTTCACTCGGAGTTGGATTAAAATTCTAGCTCTAAAATTCTACTGTAGTCTAGTCTTTACATGACAGAGAATACCAACATTAGCTGGGGAATATTCATACTGAAGGTTAACCATACACAATCAGTCATTTACCAAACAGAGTTACGACTTACAAAGAATATTTGTCCCCTGTACATGAGTTCGGTTACAACATTCCTTGTTTGCTTTGTTACATTTCTGTCATCTAAGTAAACCAGCCTATGCCTATTATGTCCAGGACCTGAAAGAAATAAAGAAGTAGAATTCAAATAAACCTAAAATTTTGGCCAGTACTTGAACTATTTGTATTTGCTAAGCTAGCTCTAAAGCAGTTGATTATTTCTAGCCAGGTACAAGGTCTGCAATAGGGTTAGTATTCATGAGGTCAACCTGGTCAGTAGTTTCATAAGCTTATTACCTTGGTTTTCCCTCGATATACCTAGTAGAGAAAGAGTAAAAATAGCTTTTAATCCAGTCACGTATGATTATTTCTATACAACTACTCCATAAGGAAGTAGACATTATAAATATATTACTAATCACATAAATAATGACTGCATTTTAGACAAATATAAGTACTACAGCAAGATTTTTAAAAATACAGTTACCCAGGCACTAATTAAAAACATTCACCAACTAAATTGTAACATTATAAATTATAACTTATCTCTGATTGTTGTTTTGTTTTTCACTTAAGGAGAAATCTTTAATTTTCTCTTATTTATGTTCTATGCGTCGAAAAGTTTCTGATCACTTGCAGCTCGCAAACTTCTTGTTATCCAGGGTGCTGGAGAAAGTTCTTTCTGTATTTACAATGTGGCCCCTCTACCTACACTCCTTCCTAGGAATTCCTCTAGAAATGAAGAGAACTTGCTCATCGAATCAAGCCTCTGAGCTTGTGTTATATTTTACTAAATGCAGGTTACTACACATTCAAGAAGGGTGTGCACAGACCAATTCTTGTGCGTTCCATCTCCCAGGCAGTAAACACTCTTTCTCCACCTTCTTCACCACTGACTGGTGAATAAGTCAGGTTCCAAATGGCTCAGCACAGCCAGCCAGCTAACACTCAAACGTGCACGAGCAGGAAACACGAGTCCTCCTCGTGGCCCCCTGGCATCTCTTCCTGGAAGCTGAACACAAAAGCTCTTCTTGAAAGACACAGGTTTAGCTCTTGACAAAGCAGGATTTCATTTGACATGTGGCTATTTCCTTTGGGTTTAGCTCTTTCTATAAGAAATCTCTGGGGGGAGGAACCGCAAATCCCAGAATAAATTTACTTGTCTTTAACTCTGAAGGACTTGGTGAAAGATTTATATCTGTTCCTTTGTCCTATTAATACCAGATTTCCAGACAATTAAAAATCCCTATGCCTTTTTTCTTTTTCTTCTCCTGGGTAAGATCTGTTTTTTCACCCTTAAGTGGATTTTCTCCCCTACTTTTAAGTTGTGAAGGAGTCTGCCACCAGTGAATTCCTATGACCCTCTTTTTTTTTTTAATAGTTTTTTGGGCTTCTTTTGTTTATTTATTTATTTATTTTTGGCTGCCTTGGGTCTTCGTTGCTGCGCGCAGGCTTTCTCTAGTTGCAGCGAGCAGGGGCTACTCTTTGTTGCGGTGTGCAGGCTTCTCACTGCAGTGGCTTCTCTTGTTGCGGAGCACGGGCTCTAGGCGTGCGGGCTTCAGTAGTTGTGGCTCACAGGTTCTACAGCGCAGGCTCAGTAGTTGCGGCACACAGGCTTAGTTGCTTCGCGGCACGTGGGATCTCCCCGGACCAGGGATCGAACCCGTGTCCCTTGCACTGGCAGGTGGATTCTTAACCACTGCACCCCCAGGGAAGCCCTATGACTCTCTTTTTTCAGACAGAATATTTTGGGCCACCTGACTCATGCTGTAGCAGAATGTCTTCAGCAAGTTGGTTTTATTATTTTTTTTGGTGGTGGGGGGAGAGATGGGTGGAGCCGGAGGGAGGGTGTTTTCCTGGAAAAGAACGCTAGGTTGTTGTTTTTTTTTAATGGAACTTGAGTAAGTTTTAAAATAGAACCTAAGAGTAAATTTAAGTATTTTTACTTTTGCCTTTTTCTTAGATTCAACAGTTTACTTATATTCATACGTTTATTAAAGCACTTACCACATCATGTACTTAATTTGTGAGTTAATTTGTGAGTTAATTTGTGAGTCTGTCCTCACCACCATCCGCACAACTCCTCTACACAGTTAAAAACAATATCCAACTGACTTGCAGACTTATCACCACACAGAAACCTGTTTGTGGATGTTTATAGCAGCTTTCCTTGTGGTGGAAGCCACCAAGATATCCTTCAATAGGTGAAGGGATAAACAAACTGAGGTATTTCTGTATCATATACCACATCCGTAATCCATACCATGGAGTATTACTCAGTGAGCAAAAGGAATGAGCTGTCAAGCCATGAAAAGCCATGAATGTTACTCAGTGCTAATTTAAAGAAGCCAGTCTGAAAAAGCTAAATACTGCATGATGCCAACTATATGATTTCTGGAAGCGGCAAAACTGTGGAGACAGTAAAACGATTAGTGATCGTCAGAGGCATCGGGAGAGGGGACAAATGCTGAGTAGATGAAATATAGGGAATTTGGGGGGTGGTAAAAATCATTTTGGTGATACTCTAATGGTAAATACATGACATTATGTGTTTGTCAAAACCCACGGAACTTTAAAGCACAAAGAATGAACCTTAATACATGCAAATTTGAAAAAATTCATTTAGGAGGTTAAGGGATCCCAGGATGAAGTGCGGAATGTGACAAAACCATGTAACTTTATCACAAATGTAAAAAATAACTCTCTTGAAAGGAAGGTGGGAGAAAAAAGTGCTGACCCAAGTAATTTTGGAAATTAGTAGAGTTTGTAAAACTACAGGCAAAAGGAACCGCACATAAGGACTGTGACTGGTCGATAAAATTGTTTCCCACAGGGCATGGATTATCGATTCTGATATTGCTATGCATGTAAGCTGGGATCGAACAGTTAGGGAAATGGATTATGGGTGGTAGGAGCCAGGTTCTTCCACTGTTGGAGAGGAAGGCTACAGATAAGCAAGAGGAAGAGGCTAGAATGATCCATATGGCAACGCATGTGAGTCAGAGACATCAGTATTACCTCAGTTTTAGCTTAATAAGTGGCCACATACAGAAATATATATATAGATATGGATATATACAAGGGTTAGTACACACACAGATTTCCTTTCTCTGTCAGCTGAGAGGGCCTAGAAGTAATGACGTCCAAGCAGCAACAAGCATATCAAATCCCCAGATCCTGGTTGCCAACACTGTTCTCTCTAATAACAGGAACTGGAGCTTCTTGGAAAAATGTCTGAGTCTAGAACTGGGGCAGGAAATATAAAGATGGAGGTTGGAGCATCTGGGAGTGTCAGAAAATAAGTGCTAAAAAAAACAAACAAACAACAAAATCACAAAGATGGTGACACAGGAGCTCCCGATGGCCAAAGCTGGAACAACTTGAGCAAGAAAATAAAGATAGTATTGGATTATAATCTACTGTATACAGTAAAAATCCATGAGTTCATACTGACATAAATAAATGAGTGAATAAATACAAAAACTGGGAGGAAAGAGAGAAATCCTTCAGGCGGAAGCATACCCCATCCTCAAGGAGGTGTAGCGTAACTCCCCACTTCTTTTTTTTCTCTCCCCACCCCTGAGTGTGTGTGCTGTGCATAATGAATTGCTTCCAAAGAGTAGACTATGGAAAGCAGAGGAAAAGAGTGACTTTCTAGTGGAGAAATCTGACAAAACACAGCCTCGGCCAGGCAATCAGGGTTAACGGTGACGGTGATAAGTCAAGCTGATAGCATACACACCTGATGTGACATGATGAGAAAGGCGCTTTACCTCTGTGGTCTTCCTCCCCCAAACACACACCCCTAGTCAAATTACGAGAAAAACGTCAGACTAATCCATATTGCAGGACATTCTACAACATATCTAACCTGCTGTCAATGTCATTTAAAAAAAAAGAAAGTCTGAGAAACTGTTACAGCCAAGAGGAGCCGGAAGAGACAATGAAACATAACGTGGTGTCCTGGATGGAGTCCGGGAACAGAAGACATTTAGGTGAAAAACAAGGCAATCTGAATAAAGCATGGACTCTAATTAATAGGAATGTGTCAATATGGGCTCATTGATTGTAACAAATTCACCATACTAATATAAGATACTAATAAGAAGGAAAACGGGGTATGGGCTGTATGGCAACTGTACCATCTTTGCCACTTTTCTGAAAATCGCAAACCTTTCTAAAATAAAATGTTTATTTAAAGAACCCTAAAATTCAAAGCTACTTTCCTTGGCAAACAACATAGGTTGACCTCTATATACCCTGCTCCTAACTGGAAGCCAGAGGCCATACTTTAACATAACTGCTGGCAATTTCCATGTAACTCATTCAAGCAATGAGTGCCTACCATGTGTCAGAGATTTCTTTTGGCTCTAAAGCAAAACTTGGAAAGGATGGGAGAAAAAGGGATACTTCTTGTTCAAGAGGTAAGAAATCTGCATACTGTCCAGCCCTCTCTCGCTCAGGCAAGCCGCTCATTCTGGACAAAGCCTTGGAAGCCAGGGGCAAACACAGCAAGCAAGGTCACCAGAGCACTTCTGCAAGCACCTGATAGGCAGCCTTGACCTTGGAACAACCAAGGGGAGAACAAATTAAAAAATGCTTTGTGGAATAAAAAGGAAGAAGCAATTAAGCTCCTGTGGTTGAAATGGGGCAAAGAGAAGTAGTGTGTGTTCGATGAGGAGAGCACAGAATGGCTCTCGTTGAAGTGCAGTTATCTGAATTTGACTTCGTAGCTATTTGCAAGTGAATACCCAGGGTATTCTGGACTCCAAAGATATTACCATCCATCATGGGAATAGCTGTAACTATGGAGGTAAAAGAGCAGATAAAAATGAGGAAGAAAAAGAAAGGGGCACTAGAAGCCTAGATGGATTTTTGTTTTTCCTCCTCAAAAGGCTGTATTTCCAATATGTACAATCCAAAAAAGACACAATGACATAGATAACCCGTAATGAGTTAGCTGTGTGTTGCCTTCTCCCCAAAGCAGGACTTTAATTGACAGAGCTCCTGTGTGTCTAAAAAGGTCATAAGTGAGAAAAGTACTGTCCAATCTTTAAACAAATAGGAACATGCTACAGCCAAATGGCTGCTCTTGCGGACAGAGGTGATGAAAGCCCCCATCCAGTGGCTGCCGGTGAGGGCTCAGAGACGAAAACCTGATGACAATTTATGAGCACGACACTTATCCCAGAAAGTAAGCCCATGTGGTGTGCTCGGCCAATCATGACAATCAATCAGAAGAATGACTTCAAATCGGAGCAAAAGGTTGAGGTCACCAGACCTCAGGCAGCCATGAGGTTACTACCTGAAGTTTCTGTCTGGAGAGAAATACTCACCGGAAACTGTCTTCCTTTCAGAGCTGGATTACTGAACCCCTGCCTTGGCTGGCCTCTCTGACCCCAGGCTCTCTGCCCTCTAATCTTGACTGTGAACTACCAAAGCCCACTCTCCCTGTGTTTTGGAACTTTAAAAAAAAAAAAAGAGCACTGATTAGAGTGTACCCTTTCGCGGCTCTGTTAGAAAGGAAACAGTTCCGCCAAAGTTTAAGACCTCCGTGGGAGTCCTGTGCCCTGTGAACCTTACTTCTCACTCTCCATTCCTTCACTTACCTAGACTAATCCCATCATCTCATGAACAATCCTTTGGTGTCTTCACTTACGTTGTGTTCCTTGTTTGGGTCACTTTCTACCCCACCTTCTCCATTTCTACATATCCTACAACGTCTCAGTTCAGGACCCACCTCTTGGCTAAAGTTTCTTGAATCCTCCAGCCCTCAGCTGAATCCTCAACTCTTAAACTGCAAATCTTCTGAACCGTCACAGTCAGTGTTCAGGTACCAAAGGTCCTCTACTGTTCTCACATTCATAGGGGTGAGGAATTCTGATTCCCCAACTAAACCAGAATCTCCAGAGAAGTGGCAGCCATGCTTTAAATTTCTTCTGCCTCTCCACATCTCCTTGTCCAGTGATAGCACAAAGCAGCTGTGTAATGAGCAAACACTTGTCATTTAGTTGCATTAGAATTTCAACAGTGGAAACTATTCAACTGTGTTGTGTCACTCTTGTTAGAGTTGATGTGTCAGATTTTCACCAGCCCATTTTAGAGTGTTTAAGCTAAGATAAAGTACACCCAACGTTGTGAGTAGGACAGGACCCTTGCAAAGCACGAAGAAAAACATCTGCTTTATTTGAACAGTTCATTTTAAAGGGCCATTTAACTTGCAAGCTTAGAGAGTCTTCTTTCTCCCTCTTCCTTTTCTCACTAGAACATCTCTAAGCAAGAGCTGCACTATCCAGACAGGGCAAAAACGACTTAGGATAAGAACCTCAAAAATTCCCCAAGAACAGCAGTTCTCTGTCTACGCTCATCCAGCTCCCACCACTAATCTTGCCAGATCAGCAATTCTGGGGCTCTCAAGAATGATAGCTATCATTTGCTTGGGCTGTCAAGCCAGACTTTTCTCCCTTCTTGGTATCTTTTTTTTTTTTTGCGGTACGCGGGCCTCTCACTGCTGTGGCCTCTCCCGTTGTGGAGCACAGGCTCCGGACGCGCAGGCTCAGCGGCCATGGCTCACGGGCCCAGCCGCTCCGCGGCATGTGGGATCTTCCCGGACCGGGGCACAAACCCGTGTCCCCTGCATCGGCAGGCGGACTCTCAACCACTGCGCCACCAGGGAAACCCTCTTGGTATCTTTTGATGGGATGTTGGGATGTTTTTCCTCTTCTCTTGTATTTAATGAAAAGAAATAAATCTGAGAATACCTTTGTTAGCAGTAAAGTCAAATCTATTTCAGGCAAAGGCAGCTCTCTAAAGATCTGAGCGACAGAGTAGTTCATGTAGTTCAGCCCCCGTCAGCAGATCTGTCGTAAGTCATTACCTTCTCTCCTGCTTATCCACCAAGGAGTGGACCGAGGCAAGATCAAAACAGACAGCAGCCCATCAAACGTCTCAAAATACTTACCCCAAATAAGCCCTATTACATAGAACAGTCTAGGTGACAACCAAGATGGCCATCGGTGCCTGCCTTTACTTAGAAAGTAAATTCAGAATCCTCCTTTAAAACCCAAGGCTTATCCCTATATTGATGTCATTCTGAAACAGCCTGGTGCTCAGACAAGTTTCTCAGTACCAAGCAAAGCTGGTAAACAAGTGTCACTAGCTGTAATTGCTCTCTCATTCAGCAGTCCCTCACAACTCCTCCATCCATGTGGATAAGCCCTTCCAGCCTGTTGGTTTTAAACTGACCTCATAATCCAGATATAATAAATGAATTCTTGAAAAGTTGCATCTAAATTAAAATCTGTCCCAAACACATTATGAGAATTGATGGATTGCTGAAGAAAACATCTGGAATTTTAATGGACTTCAAAAAATAAAGACTTCAGATAATTAATGATTCTTACACAATATATGGGGTTGGCTGCAGATGATTTTCTGCAGACAAAAGAAAAATAATTTCTTCGTTTCGAGCCCCTCTGGGCTTTCTCCAAAAGCCTAGCTGGCTATACTATATAGAAGTTAGTTGAGAGGAAGACGGCGCAAGAGTAAGACGCGGAGATCACCTTCCTTGTCACAGATGCATCAGAAATACATCTACACGTGGAACTGCTCCTATAGAACACCCACTTAACGCTGGCAGAAGACCTCAGACCTCCCAAAAGGCAAGAAACTTCCCACGTACCTGGGTAGGGCAAAAGAAAAAAGAATAAACAGAGACAAAAGGATAGGGACGGGACCTGCACCAGTGGGAGGGAGCCGTGAAGGAGGAACAGTTTCCACACACTAGAAGCCCCTTCACTGGCGGAGACTGCGGGTGGCGGAGGGGGAAAGCTTTGGAGCCACGGAGGGGAGCGCAGCAACAGGGGTGAGGAGGGCAAAGTGGAGGGATTCCCGCACAGAGGATCAGTGCCGACCAGCACTCACCAGCCCGAGAGGCTTGTCTGCTCACCCGCCGGGGCGGGCGGGGCTCGGAGCTGAGGCTTGGGCGTCGCTCGGATCACAGGGGCAGGACTGGGGTCGGCTGCATGAACACAGCCTGAAGGGGTTAGTGCACCACGTCTAGCCGGGAGGGAGTCTGGGGAAAAGTCTGGACCTGCCGAAGAGGCAAGAGACTTTTTCTTCCCTCTTTGTTTCCTGGTGCGCGAGGAGAGGGGATTAAAAGCGCTGCTTAAAGGAGCTCCAGAAACGGGCGCGAGCTGCGGCTAAAAGTGCGGACCCCAGAGACGGACATGAGACGCTAAGGCTGCTGCTGCCGCCACCAAGAAGCCTGTGTACGAGCACAGGTCACTATCCACACCTCCCTTCCGGGGAGCCTGTGCAGCCCGCCACTGCTAGGGTCCCGTGATCCAGGGGCAACTTCCCCGGGAGAACGCACGGCGCGCCTCAGGCTGGTGCAACATCACGCAGGCCTCTGACGCTGCAGGCTTGCCCCGCGCTCCTCCCTCCCCCCCGGCCTGAGTGAGCCAGAGCCCCCGAATCAGCGGCTCCTTTAACCCCGTCCTGTCTGAGCGAAGAACAGAAGCCCTCCAGCGACCTACACGCAGAGGCGGGGCCAGATGCAAAGCTGAACCCCGGGAGCTGTGAGAACAAAGAAGAGAAAGGGAAATCTCTCCCAGCAGCCTCAGGAGCAGCGGATTAAATCTCCACGCTCAACTTGATGTACCCTGCATCTGTGGAATACATGAATAGACAACGAATCGTCCCAAATTGAGGAGGTGGACTTTGGGAGCAAGATTTATTATTTTTTCCCCTTTTCCTCTTTTTTGTGAGTGTGTACGTGTATGCTTCTGTGTGAGATTTTGTCTGTATAGCTTTGCTTTCACCATTTGTCCTAGGGTTCTATCCGTCCGTTTTTTTTTTAAATAAAAAAATTTTTTTCTAAATAATTATTTTTTATTTTAATAACTTTATTTTATTTGATCTTACTTTATTTTATTTTATCCTTCCTTCCTTCCTTCCTTCCTCCCTCCCTCCCTTTCTTTCTTTCTTTCTTTCTTTCTATTTTTTCTCCCTTTTATTCTGAGCCGTGTGGATAAAAGGCTCTTGGTGCTGCAGCCAGGAGTTAGCTGTGCCTCTGAGGTGGGAGAGCCAACTTCAGGACACTGGTCCATAAGAGACCTCCCAGCTCCACATAATATCAAATGGCGAAAATCTCCCAGAGATCTCCACCTCAACACCAGCACCCAGCTTCACTCAAAGACCAGCAAGCCACAGTGCCGGACACCCTATGCCAAATAACTAGCAAGACAGGAACAGAACCCCACCCATTAGCAGAGAGGCTTCCTAAAAGCATAATAAGTCCACAGACACCCCAAAACACACCACCGGACGTGGACCTGCCCACCAGAAAGACAAGAGCCAGCCTCATCCACCAGAACACAGGCACTAGTCCCCTCCACCAGGAAGCCTACACAACCCACTGAACCAACCTTAGCCACTGGGGACAGACACCACGAACCTGCAGCCTGCAAAAAGGAGACCCCAAACACAGTAAGATAAGCAAAATGAGAAGACAGAAAAACATACAGCAGATGAAGGAGCAAGGTAAAAACCCACCAGACCTAACAAATGAAGAGGAAATAGGCAGTCTACCTGAAAAAGAATTCAGAATAATGATAGTAAAGATGATCCAAAATCTTGGAAATAGAATACAGAAAATGCAAGAAACATTTAACAAGGACCTAGAAGAACTAAAGAGGAAACAAGCAATGATGAACAACACAATAAATGAAATTAAAAATACTCTAGAAGGGATTAATAGCAGAATTGCTGAGGCAGAAGAACGGATAAGTGACCTGGAAGATAAAACAGTGGAAATAACTACTGCAGAGCAGAATAAAGAAAAAAGAATGAAAAGAACTGAGGACAGTCTCAGAGAACTCTGGGACAACATTAAACGCACCAACATTCAAATTATAGGGGTCCCAGAAGAAGAAGAGAAAAAGAAAGGGACTGAGAAAATATTTGAAGACATTATAGTTGAAAACTTCCCTAATATGGGAAAGGAAATAGTTAATCAACTCCAGGAAGCACAGAGAGTCCCATACAGGAGAAATCCAAGGAGAAACATGCCAGGACACATATTAATCAAACTATCAAAAATTAAATACAAAGAAACCATATTAAAAGCAGAAAGGGAAAAACAACAAATAACACACAAGGGAATCCCCATAAGGTTAACAGCTGATCTTTCAGCAGAAACTCTGCAAGCCAGAAGGGACTGGCAGGACATCTTTAAAGTGATGAAGGAGAAAAACCTGCAACCAAGATTACTCTACCCAGCAAGGATCTCATTCAGATTTGATGGAGAAATTAAAACCTTTACAGACAAGCAAAAGCTGAGAGAGTTCAGCACCACCAAACGCGCTTTACAACAAATGCTAAAGGAACTTCTCTAGGCAAGAAACACAAGAGAAGGAAAAGACCTACAATAACAAACCCAAAACAATTAAGGAAATGGAAAAAGGAACATACATATAGATAATTACCTTAAATATAAATGGATTAAATGCTCCCACCAAAAGACACAGACTGGCTGAATGGATACAAAAACAAGACCAATATATATGCTGTCTACAAGAGACCCAGTTCAGACCTAGGGACACATACAGACTGAAAATGAGGGGATGGAAAAAGATATTCCATGCAAATGGAAATCAAAGGAAAGCTGGAGTAGCAATTCTCATATCAGACAAAATAGACTTTAAAATAAAGACCACTACAAGAGACAAAGAAGGACACTACATAATGATCAAGGGATCGATCCAAGAAGAAGCTATAACAATTGTAAATATTTATGCACCCAACATAGGAGCACCTCAATACATAAGGCAAATATTAACAGCCATAAAAGGGGAAATCGACAGCAACACAATCATAGCAGGGGACTTTAACACCCCACTTTCACCAATAGACAAATCATCCAAAATGCAAGTAAATAAGGAAACACAAGCTTTAAATGATACATTAAACTGAATGGACTTAATTGATATTTCTAGGACATTCCATCCAAAAAGAACAGAATACACATTTTTCTCAAGTGATCATGGAACATTCTCCAGGATAAATCATATCTTGGGTCACAAATCAAGCCTTGGTAAATTTAAGAAAATTGAAATCGTATCAAGTATCTTTTCTGACCACAACGCTATGTGACTAGATATCAATTACAGGAAAAGATCTGTCAAAAATACAAACACATGGAAGCTAAACAACACACTACTAAATAACCAAGTTACCACTGAAGAAATCAAAGTAGAAATCAAAAAATTGCCTAGAAACAAATGACAATGACAACACAACAACCCAAAACCTAAGGGATGCAGCAAAAGCAGGTCTAAGAGGGAAGTTTATAGCAATACAATCCTACCTCAAGAAACAAGTAAAATCTAAAATAAACAACCTAACCTTACATCTAAAGCAATTAGATAAAGAAGAACAAAAAAACCCCAAAGTTAGCAGAAGGAAAGAAATCATAAAGATCAGAGCAGAAATAAATGAAAAACAAATGAAGGAAACAATAGCAAAGATCAATAAAACTAAAAGCTGCTTCTTTGAGAAGATAAACAAAATTGATAAACGATTAGCCAGACTCAAGACAAAAAGGGAGAAGACTCAAATCAACAGAATTAGAAATGAAAAAGGAGAAGTAACAATTGACACTGCAGAAATACAAAGGATCATGAGAGATTACTATAAGCAACTCTATGCCAATAAAATGGTCAACCTGGAAGAAAGGGACAAATTCTTAGAAATGCACAGCGTGCCGAGACTGAAATAGGAAGAAATAGAAAATATGAACAGACCAATCACAAGCACTGAAATTGAAACTGTGATTAAAAATCTTGCAACAAACAAAAGCCCAGGACCAGATGGCTTCACAGGCGAATTCTATCAAACATTTAGAGAAGAGCTATCACCTAACCTTCTCAAACTCTTCCAAAATATAGCAAGGGAGGAACACTCCCAAACTCATTCTACGAGGCCAATAACACCCTGATACCAAAACCAGACAAAGATGTCACAAAGAAAGAAAACTACAGGCCAATATCACTGATGAACATAGATGCAAAAATCCTCAACAAAATACTAGCAAACAGAATCCAACAGCACATTGAAAGCATCATACACCATGATTATGTGGGGTTTATTCCAGCAATGCAAGGATTCTTCAATATACGCAAATCAATCAACGTGATACACCATATTAACAAATTGAAGGAGAAAAACCATATGATCATCTCAACAGATGCAGACAAAGCTTTTGACAAAATTAAACACCAATTTATGATAAAAACCCTGCAGAAAGTAGGCATAGAGGGAACTTTCCTCAACATAATAAAGGCCATGTACGACAAAACCCACAGCAAACATCGTCCTCAATGGTGAAAAACTGAAACCATTTCTACTAGGATCAGGAACAAGACAAGGTTGCCCACTTTCACCACTATTATTCAAAATAGTTTTGGAAGTTTTAGCCACAGCAATCAGAGGAGAAAAGGAAATAAAAGGAATCCAAATCGGAAAAGAAGAAGTAAAGCTGTCACTGCTTGCAGATGACATGACACTATACATAGAGAATCCTAAAGATACTATCAGAAAAATACTAGAGCTAATCAATGAATTTGGTAAAGTAGCAGGACACAAAATTAATGCACAGAAATCTCTGGCATTCCTATACACTAATGATGAAAAATCTGAAAGTGAAATAAGAAAACACTCCTATTTACCATTGCAACAAAAAGAATAAAATATCTAGAAATAAACCTACCTAAGGAGACAAAAGACCTGTATTCAGAAAATTATAAGACACTGATGAAAGAAATTAAAGATGATACAAATAGATGGAGAAATATACCATGTTCTTGGATTGGAAGAATCAACATTGTGAAAATGACTCTACTACCCAAAGCAATCTAAAGATTCAATGCAATCCCTATCAAACTACCAGTGGCATTTTTCACAGAACTAGAACAAAAACTTTCACAATCTGTATGGAAACACAAAAGACCCCGAATAGCCAAAGCAATCTTGAGAATGAAAAATGGAGCCGGAGGAATCAGGCTCCCTGACTTCAGTCTATACTACTAAGCTACAGTAATCAAGACAGTATGGTACTGGCACAAAAACAGAAATATAGATCAATGGAACAGGATAGAAAGCCCAGAGATAAACCCCCGCACATAGGGTCACCTTATCTTTGATAAAGGAGGCAAGAATATACAGTGGAGAAAAGACAGCCTCTTCAGTAAGTGGTGCTGGAAAAAATGGACAGGTACATGTCAAAGTATGAAATTAGAACACTCCCTAACACCATACACAAAAATAAACTCAAAATGGATTAAAGACCTAAATGTAAGGCAGACACTATCAAACTCTTAGAGGAAAACATAGGCAGAACACTCTATGACATAAATCATAGCAAGATCCTTTTTGACCCACGTCCTAGAGAAATGGAAATAAAAACAAAAATAAACAAATGGGACCTAATGAAACTTCAAAGCTTCTGCACAGCAAAGGAAACCATAAACAAGATCAAAAGACAACCCTCAGAATGGGAGAAAATATTTGCAAATGAAGCAACTGACAAAGGATTAATCTCCAAGATTTACAAGCAGCTCATGCAGCTCAGTAACAAAAAAACAAACAACCCAATCCAAAAATGGGCAGAAGACCTAAATAGACATTTCTCCAAAGAAGATATACAGATTGCCAACAAACACATGAAAGAATGCTCAACATCATTAATCATTAGAGAAATGCAAATCAAAACTACAAGATATCATCTCACACCAGTCAGAATGGCCATCATCAAAAAATCTACAAACAATAAATGCTGGAGAGGGTGTGGAGAAAAGGGAACCCTCTTGTACTACTGGTGGGAATGTAAATTGATACAGCCACTATGGGGAACAGTATGGAGGGTCCTTAAAAAACAAAAGTAGAACTACCATACGACCCAGCAATCCCACTACTGGGCATATACCCTGAGAAAACCATAATGCAAAACGAGTCATGTACCAAAATGTTCATTGCAGCTCTATTTACAATAGCCAGGACATGGAAGCAACCTAAGTGTCCATCGACAGATGAATGGATAAAGATATGGCACATATGTACAATGGAATATTACTCAACCATAAAAAGAAACAAAATTGAGTTATTTGTATTGAGGTGGATGGACCTAGAGTCTGTCATACAGAGTGAAGTAAGTAAGAAAGAGAAAAACAAATACCATATGCTAACACATATATATGGAACCTAAGGGAAAAAAAAAAAGGTTATGAAGAACCTAGGGGGAAGACGGGAATAAAGACACAGACCTACTAGAGAATGGACTTGAGGATATGGGGAGGGGGAAGGGTAAACTGTGACAAAGTGAGAGAGTGGCATGGACATATATACACTACCAAACGTAAAACAGATAGCTAGTGGGAAGCAGCCGCATAGCACAGGGAGATCAGCTCGGTGGTTTGTGACCACCTAGAGGGGTGGGATAGGGAGGGTGGGAGGGAGGGAGACGCAAGAGGGAAGAGACATGGGAACATATGTATATGTATAACTGATTCACTTTGTTATAAAGCAGAAAGTAACACACCATTGTAAAGCAATTATACTCCAATAAAGATGTTAAAAAAAAAGAAGTTAGTTGAAATATATATATGTCTTCACACACACACACACACACACACACACACACACAGACACACACACACACTTTTTCTCCTCTCCTCTTCTTGATTTGCAAAAGGCTACTGATAGAAGTCTAGTTAACCAGGGACTTTCTAAGAAAACCAGCCAATGAGACAAGGTCCTATTTCTTCTCCATCTGGAGATAAGACTATAAAGATATTTGTAAAATTCAAGTTGATCATATTATGTGCTTATTCTGCCTGTAAATAAAAATCATCTCTCATTTGCCCACTTCACAGCCTTTTTCATCAACAGTTATGAGGGCAAGTTCCCTGGTAGCATCATGTCGGTAAAGGCAGTACTTATAGATTAATCACAAGCATGAGTTGGTCAATTGCCTGTTCCATGACACCGTTTAAAGGAAACGTCAGAATGGGTACTTTTAGAAATTGAACACTCTTAACAAAGCAACTACTTTCCCACTTAATTTATTTCCCTTTATGTTCAGATTTCCTAAGTAAGTTTTAAAAACCATGGTAAAGTGCTTAGGGAATGATTGGGAATTCATTTCTGGGATGGCTGAAAAAGAATTCAAATGACCAGGTTTGGTTATGCTATGAAACCAATTCAGTAAAGTGTTAACTGTAGAATCCTGATGGTGAGTGTGCGGGTATTTTTTTTTTTCAGTCTTTTTAGATGTTTCAAATATTCTCATGATAAACTGTGGGAAAAAAATTGCTGGATTCTTATGTTGGTTGTCTAATCATGTATGAAACAAACTATTGGTAAAAACTAGTGAAGCCTTTCATTTAATAGGAAATATTTTTCATTTCTGTAGGTGTAAGCATCATTCCCTTTGATGCTAATGGATTTTCTGAATGATCATGTGGGTGTGTGGACCGATAATGAGACAACAACTCAATATGTAGAGCAGTTCAGAAAGCCCTGCTGAATACATGATCTCATTGTACTCCTCACCTTAATCTTATGCGGTTGTTTGAGCTAGCATCATTCTCATTCTATATGAGGGACGTGAAGTTCAGGGAAGATAAGTGGCTTGGGCTTGTCTAAGGTCACTGGATTGACAAGACCAGATCCCCATTTTATATGCTTTTCCCACCATGCCATGATGAAGTTTACATTTCCTGAATGATATGAAGAATCACAAAAATTCTACAAAAAATAAAAAGTATTAAACTAGTAATAGAATTAGTAATAGTAATAGAATTAGTCTATTAACACAACTTGATAAGAATCTGAAGACACAGATGAATGTTATGAGATTCCCAAAGTCGCCATCAGTACTGAAAGACTTAATTTGCTCAGCTGTCTCAGAAATAGACAGGTGAGTGTTGAAAGCCACGGTGACAATCTGAACAACCAAAGACAAGAACAAAGGCATCTTCTACTGCATCTTCCTGGATAAAACCTGAAGCAACCACTAGTTGGTTGGCTACTTGAGGTCTTCATGTGTCATGAAGAATATTGAATATTGGTTGGTTACTTGAGGCCTTCATATGTCATGAAGAACCAACAATATTGCTGGTGAATATTTTATTTTACTTTTATTTTACCTTTATTAAGTAAAATTTAAAGAAAATCAAACCCCCACACTGAGTTAGTATTTCTTTCGGGTTAGGTAAACACTGAAGAATCAGATTAGACCCCAAGGCATCTTGGTTCTAAGACTTATTTTAGCACGGTGAGACCATTAGCACCAACTCTCAGAGCTTACAGGGGAGAAAAAAAAAAAAAATCAATTGATCAGCTCTTTTTTCCATTTAATGATTTTCATGATGACTTCCTACAGACCTTAAACGGGACTAATCTATTTAGGCTAATAAAAGCTAAATCTATTCTGCACCATGGAGTGCAGTGGCAACAACTGGCCGCAATGCAAATACCACTCAAATCCAACATTCTTCATATTAACATAATTTGATATGATGAAACCATATGCTATTGCTGCTGGCCACACTTCCCTGGGAAACCAACAAGAGGTTACCGGCAGTACCTTGGCTTAGCTGGGGAAATAACAGGCTTGGGCAGCAGTGTAATGGCAAATCATTACACTGTAAGCAGCTGTGTCTACCGACTTTCAGTAAGGCTTAACCAGAGCTCCAGCGATCACTCAACCTACCAAAAACTTTCATTTGGAACCTTCCTGACACCTAGAGTTTAGACCACCTTGGCCCTATTGCCTTAACAGCAATACTTCTACACTGTTTCCTGCCAGAGGGTTTTCAAGGAAAATATAGCAAGGTGAATATGTTGCATTCTATATAATTTGCTTCCAATTATTAGCTGTAGTGGGATGAATAGTGTCCTCCCAACATTCCACACACAATCTCAGAATGTGATCTTAACTTGGAAATAGGGTCTTTGTAGATAGAATTAAGGTTAGGGTTGAGGTGAGATCATGCTGGATTAAGGTGAGCCCTAAATCCAATGAGAGTGTCCTTATAAGAGCCAGAAATGGAAAAATGGAGAACATGGGAGAAGCCCATGTTAGGATGGAGGCAGAGATCGGAGTTATACTTCCAGAAGTCAAGAAGTACGAGGACCACCAGAAGATGGAAGAAGCAGGGAAGGGTCTTACTCTAGAGCCTTTGGAGGGAATGTGGCTCCTGGCCTCCAAAACTATGAGAACATCAATTTCTGCTTTTTAAGCCACCTAGTTTGTGGTAACTTGTTATGTTTGCCCTAGGAAACGAACATAGTAGCTTTTTTTTTTTTGGCGGTACGCGGGCCTCTCACTGCTGTGGCCTCTCCCATTGCGGAGCACAGGCTCCGGACGCGCAGGCTCAGCGGCCATGGCTCACGGGCCCAGCCGCTCCGCGGCATGTGGGATCTTCCCGGACCGGGGCACGAACCTGTGTCCCCTGCATCGGCAGGCGGACTCTCAACCACTGCGCCACCAGGGAAGCCTATAGTAGCTTTAACGGTCATAAATACTGCATGTTGCCTCTGCTGCTAACGAATGATCAGCGGGCAAGTCCAGGAAAAAGAGAAAGGAAGTGAAACAATACCATCTCCTGCTGTCACTCTAGGGTAGTGGAAACTGAAGTTATAGGTGGGTCTTAGAGCACAAAGAACAGGAGTGAGTAAGCAGCAAGTTAGTGATAAGAGGAGATGCAGGCTGAAATCTACAAAGAGATGGCAGGGGTGCAGAGGCACCATCAGTACAAATCAGAAGCGTATGAAGGTGAGAGTCAGGGAGCAGGCGGGTAGCCGGTAACAGCGGGCAATGCTGAAGTCCAGATGTCTGTGACACGGGCAACGAAGGTGATGTGTTCTACCACCATTACTCCGCCTACACCTTAGAAATGATGCCTGTGTTCCTAGGACACAGATTTTATTATTCTTGTTTTATAGAGGAGGAAATAGATACGGAGAGGTTAGCAATTTGGTCCTGACCACAAAATTATCCATTGAAATGTCTGGGATTTCAATCTATTTGTATCTGATTCTAAGACTTATGGATCAAGCTTGATTCAAAGTATCAAACAGAGCCCTCTGTTACAAACCTAAGTGAATTAAAGAATGCCTCAATTATAATTTTTTTGTACTTCCTCTCAGGGCAATAACTGATTCTATGGAGTAGAAAGATCCAGGCCAGCGGCGCTAATTCGGGCTGCATATGTCGGGATCATCTGGGCAGCTTATAACACCTGGATGCCCAGGCCCCACCCCTGACCAACTAAACCAAAGCTCTGGGATGGGATCTAGGTGTGTTCAGAGAGCTCCTGGGTGATTCTAATGGGTACTGTTGAGAACCACACCCCTCCAGGTAGCCGGCGAAAGCACAGGAGGATGAGGAAGAGATGAGAGTGTGGGGTTTGCAGGCCAGCTCTAACCATCTGACTTCTCAGATGTGCTCTGACACATACTGGGGCAATGAGGAAAATGAAAATATGCTTTAAATGTTTCAAGATTGCCTAAAATTTTTGACTTGCACAGCTTATGTTTTTTTTTTCCTCCAATGATGGAGGAACAGAAGCCAAAGCATTAGGAAAGCTGTCTCTGTCTCACATTGCCCTACATGAGCCAGAAAACGTAGTCTCATCCTGTGTCTAGAAAGAACTTTGCAAAATTCAGCAACGTGCTAGACTAGGAAGCAGCTTCCGCTGCTGCTGCTGCAAATATTGTTTTTACAATTTCTGTGCCTGTATGAAACAAAGCTGAATAGCTTTTTGAAGTTAACTACTGTTGTTTGTCTCAAGGTTAAGAGTCCAGAGTGTTAGAGCCCCATTTCCTAACCTCCAGCTGGAAACGCTGGCATTAAGACAATGCTTCTAAAAGTTCTGTCTCTATTAAAATCAACTAGAGGGCTAGTTAGACCAGAGATTCCCGCACCCCATCCCGGAGTGGAGGGAGGTTCAGGAATCTGCATTTCCCACAAGCTCAGGGGATGCGGATGCTGCCCGTCCACGGATCACACCTGGTGTTGCACAGGTACAAGGCCGTGCTTCTCAAAATCTCATGTACATACAAATCACCTGGGGATGCCGTACATATGCAGATTCTGACTCAGAGGTCTGATGTTCCTGTCCACAGACCACTAAGTAACAAGGATACTGGGTATTCCACTGGGAGGTAGGGGAGAAAACTTTACTTGTATTTTTTGTTCATACAGATGTCCATTCAGCTATGTGATAGGTAAGGGATTAAAAAACTTAAGCATTAGTCCCCCCTCCCCTTTTTTGGGTGGAGATACTAAAGAAGAATAAATTACATTCCCCAAACAGTGATAAACTAGGGAACTGAGGGAATTTTTCCTCATGTCTGATAAATGAACAGTTGGTAGATGCCTGTTACATATAAGGCATGAGGGAGTATCCACTTCAAACAATCAATTGTTTCCATAGCTCCATGTCCGGAATGCCAGAAGATCTGACTCAAGAGAAATGAGGAATTTCTCTTAATGGATTTCTTTAATTTGAATCAGTATACTTTGTCTTGCAATGGATGGAGCCATTTTGCAGAAAAAGTGATGGTAATAGAGGCCTCGCAGATGGTAAGAGCATGAAGTATAGTCCATCCTGCTTCTATCTGAGAGCATCAGAGGCATAAGAACTGTGACATTTTAATTTAAACATTGTCATGAATCTTAAACCCAAGACCGTGAATCTTACACCATGGGGGCAAAACACGCACACCCATGCCCTTGTACTAAGGAAGTCATCATTCATTCATTCATTTTCATTCACTCAGCCATTTATTCAACATTGCTTTCTCTATAGCAGGCAGGTTGCAGGAGCTGGGGATTTAGGAGGGAACCATCTGTAACAAATATCCGAGCTATTCCATCTGTTGGAAAGTGGTTTAGACGCTGAGGCAAGAAAGACGGTTGGTTTTACACTTCTACTCCTGTGAGGCAATATACGGATTTAGAGCAGTACATCTCTGGCTATGGTGAGAGTCTGGTTCCAAACTCTCCCCCCATCCCCCCAGTCTGTCACAGATGTATACTTTTATAAAACAAATAAAAATGAATTACTAGAAAAAAGAAATTTTAAAAACCCGGTGATAAAAACACAACTCCCAATTTTTTACTGTTAGGTTCAACAGACAATGTCAAATTGCTAAAAAAAAAAAAAAAAAAGTGTCTAAATGCTTACTCTCAAACTCTGCCCATCTCATAGCAGACTAGTAACAAATAGGTTAGCGCATGGGATCCAGGGTTGGGTCGCCTGGGTCTGAATTACAGTTCGAGCGTTGCTAGCTAGGTGACTACTATGGATGGGCAAGTTATTTAATTTCATTGTTTCTCAGTTTCCTCCTTATAATAAGAAAGCCACCTTCACAAAGCTGTTGTCAATGCATATAAAACATTTACAAGTCAATACATGCAAAGCACTCAGTAGTGTCTGGCTCACAGTAGATGTTTTAAAGTGTTAGTTGTCACCATTACTACTATTTACTATTATGAATGCTATCATTACCACCATTAGACTTCCACTGTTACTACTAGTACCATGCTGCTCTATCACTTTGGGCATCTGCACAGTTGTTTCACCTATAAAATGGTGCTTGTAATTTCTTCCTTCCTATTTCCTTCCTTCCTTCCCTCCTATGAATTCTGTGCCTAGAAAGTAAAACTACCAATGCAAAACTACATTATTGCCCAAGTAAATGCCCCCTTATAACCGACTGTCTATCCTGACCAATGTCATTTCAAAGAGGAAAGGACAAAATGTCCTGGGGTTTTCTGCGTCTGCACATCATCAGATAAGTAGACGGAAGCAGCACTGAGACAGCTGTCTGTCCACTCTCTGTGGAGAATCCAGTTGGGCTGATGCTTCATGACACTGGGTGCTGCCTCCGGGGAAAGGCACGATCCCTTCCACTCTGTGACCAAACAACAGTCTAGCAGAGGGAATGACTTTGAAGGACATGTAATTGAATACTTAACCCGCCTGCATTTTTCACACATACATATATTTCTTCAAGCTCCCTTCTTAACAATTGTTTTGTATTCTCAGCTAAAATGGTTGAGAATAATTTCTCCATTATTTTTCTTTAGTTACATATAATTAGCTGAGAATAAAAATATCAAGGTGACACAGAAACACATTTAAGCAACATTGAAATTTGAGCATGGGAAATTATGTTTGAAAACAATTTACAATCATTACAAAGCAAGAGACTTTCTCACGATGGGAAAGGAAAATAACCACCTCTTCGCTTGCTTTTGTAACCTCATAACTGACAATATTAAACAAATTTACTGATATGGTCTAACTAATTTGCATTCTCATAAAATTTTTATGAAGAAAGAGAGGACAACAAAATAACCAAATAAGAAAGCAGGTGTTTGGGCTCTGTAAACATACTTGGAGGTTGATAACTTGCATGGCCTTAGTTTTAAGACTTACTCACTTACATATAACTATCATATCTTGACAAGGTCAAAGAAAGAAGAGGTAAAGTTGGAGTTCTTACATAGCCTCAGAACGGAGTAACTGACTTAAAGAACAAGAGGTGTAGCAACATGTACAAATGGCTGGTGATGAGGTTATGAGTGACTTGACAAGCACATCGGCAGGCTGCCCAGAGATGCCATTTAGCCAGCAGTGTGTGGCCCTGACATGGCCCAGACTGTAGTCAACTAGTGGAGTTTTAATCTGTCTTAGTTACTCAAGCTGAAAATCATCATGTTTAATGAGCCAGCATCTTTAGTTCCCAGATTCACTCTGTAGCGCATTATTTCTCTTACATTTAGTACACTAAGCATATTAAAGTTGCTCTGTACAGCATACGGCATGACCCTTGAGGGATATACATACTGAGAGGTTTTCTGATGGAGAGGATGTTAATGATATTGTCAGACATAAGATAAATGTAATCAAGTTTTTGTCACTCTCTTTCTCATCTTCCCACTCTGACTCTGCAGTTAAGACTCTCAAAATTTATTCACTGTGTCCATCCACCCATCCATCCACCCATCCATCCATCTACCCACCCACCCACCGACACACATAAACATTCATTCAACAAACTATCGAGTGTCTTCCTACTGCCTGATACTGTACTATACTTTTGGAACTTAATTTCTAGTGGGAAAAGATAGGAAATCAACAAGCTAGAAAATAAATGATTATAGTTGTGCTAAGAAGGAAAAAAATTAAAATGTTAAAATAGTGACTAACTGGGGAGATCTATTCATGATCCTAACAAAAAACAGAATTCCATTCAGATGACTAACTGAAGAAATATTAATGAAAAGATGACTGACAGAGGTACAGGCAGCACTGAAAGAAGCAACAAGGGGTGCTGAGGCACCCAGAGACCAGTAACAGCAGAAAGCTATCATCAAGGGCCAAGGAGGAGAGATGGCGTTACCAGCGTCCAGTGAGAGCTGAAGTCATACAGGAAGTGTCGCCTGGCAGGACCTCTGGTGACAGAGGGAGGCACCCAAAGCCGAAACTATGATCCAAAGTGGAAAGGAAGGAGATAAGAACCCAACCTCTTTCTCCTTTCACCCTCCAATCTCCTGCTAGTGCTTCCTATTGGCAGAACCTGATCACAAGTCATTGGCAAGGGAGTTTTGGTGACACAGTTCATAGTTTGGCTTCAGTGTTGAGAACAGACAGATTCGGAGCAGGAGGTGGGGGCAGGGGGGGATGGAGAATAAACAAAGAAGGGGACCTACTTAGGCAGGATAGTTAGGAAAAGCTTCCCTGTGGAGGGGACGTTTGAACAGGCACGAAGAGAAGATGCCGGCCATGCAAAGAGCCAGTGGAAGAGTAATCCAGCAGAGGGATGGGATGAGTGAGCACATGCCTTTGCTATTCTCCCTTCTCTGCATCCCATACTCAGTACAGATCTTCACTAGGAACACATCTAACATAAACTCAGGCAATGCAAATGAACACTTTCCTGGGTGTGATGCTATTGTTCAAGTTCTGGTAGAAGTGAATGCCTCTATTCCATTTTGTCAATACCATAGAAGAATTTGCTTATAAAAAAAGAATGCTCACAACTAGGACATTTCCCTATGAAAGGGCCAGCATTTCTATTAATTCTAATGTACAAAGAAGGAAGAACCAAGGAAGACATATATAAAAGCAGGTAAAGGCAGGCAACTGAAGCAACTATATATATATATATATATATATATATATATATATATATATATATATATATATCACTTATAGAACTTCTCTTTGAAGATCTCAAGTCTTCTACATTTTGAGATATCCTCACACCATGCAACTTACATAAAACTATGCTATTGTACCCATCATTCTCTTAAATGAAGAAACACTATAAAGATTCAATTACAGTGTGATAATAATTAACGTATAGCCAGAATTGAAATTCATAGTAATTTTCTTTTAGTCTTATATTTACCTCTAAGTCACTGGCTTAAAGCATATAAAACAAACACCTCAAGTCTATTAATCCATACATCTGACAAATTATCTTATTTCTGTTGTCCAGAAACCATTTCTTTATACAATGAAAGTAAAATTTTCATATTAAGATGATCATCACTTAAATTAATAAATGATCTGACTTTTAAAAGCCAGTTTTTTGGGTGGGTTCAAATTCACTGTGAGCTAGCCAAGTTATATACGGTAAGTCAGCCCTCAAATGGTACAGAGGGTTTACTGTTGGTAATTGAGGTTAGGCAGAATAACTTCCTTCCTATAAGTCCTTCTACTCCAGGATGCATTCACCATTGGAAAGAGAGTTCTTTTCAAGGACAAATTCCAGGCCAATAATGAGGAGTTGCCTGCATGTTAATGAGACTCACCATCTCCCATATTCAAAGCTAACCACTTTTTTCTTAAAGGTCTTCAGGAATTTCCATTATCTCTACACTAGTCCTTAATTTCCCTGGTGCCTGTTTAATTTATTTCCTCTTGTTTTGTCCCTGATGAATATGGAAACAAATGGTAACTCTTCTCCTTCTTTTTTCAATTTGTGACTCTTGCCAAGTCAATGAAAACTGCAGATAAAAACAGTAAGTTCAAAGGATGTGATTACCTGTAGGAGAGGCCGCTGCACCCCCAGCACTTTCATGGTGTCTGCATTAGCTAGGATCTTCAGGGGGTCAGATGTTTTCGTGACTCCTTCAATCTCCTTGTTGATCTCAGCCAAGACCTGACTGAGGAAGATGTTTTTGATGTACACGGTGAGAAACTCTCGAAGAGGACACTGTTTGGCTGGGCCAAGTCCCAGGGCGTGCTCTATCTCCTGAATGAATCTGAAAGACAAACAGAGCACAACCACTGTTAAGTGTATCAGAAAGATAGCTACAGAAATATGACCAAACACACGTGGGTATCTCTGACTTTTGCTGCTTCCATGGAGAGATGTGGGGAAATTACCAGAATTCTCAACAAGAGCAGGTCACTCTGTTTTCCATCTACATATTAGTTTTTTCTAACACAAGTTATTTCACTTATTCAATAGAAATAGGATGAAACAGAAACAAAAACTCCACACTAGGGGGAAAAGAGGAGAGACAAAAATATTTTTTATTAATTCAAGAAGGAAATAAGAATATAAGAAGCAAAAGAAAGCATTACACAAAAAACCAAATTATGATGCAAAGTACATCCCAAATACTGCATATTTCTTACTAGGATCTTTATACGTGTAGATAGAACTTCTAAAAAGAGAGAGAAAGAAAGGATAGTATTTAAATTTATGATGCTGTTGGGAGGTTATGAAAGGAAACAGGATGGGAGGTGGGGGCAAAGGAGAACTTTAACCTTATTTGTAATGATCAATTTCCTTTATTAAAAACACTTAAAGCACACATAGCAGAATGTTAACTGTCAAAACTCAGAGATGAGTATGCAGATATTTGTTATGTTATTCTTTGTACTTTTCTACACTGGCAGTTCCTGCTTTCATGGTTCTGATATGCACAAATGGAAGTTACTAAAGTTTAGTGAATAACACCAGTACAACAAGATTTGAATTCCAGTTACCACAGTATGTTAACTGTGAGTAATGGCATGAAGTACAAACTCTAGGGCTTCAATCTAGAAATCTCTATGTAAATAATTAATGTTTATCATAATCAATGATCAAACATGTCACTTCTTTCAAAGTCAAGCAGTGATTGGTCACTGCACATCCATTACGCAGTTCATGGACAGACAGCAAAGTGTGTAGCTGTGTTGTCTCCTTGTCTCTCAGTGATAGACCCATGTGACAGTTGACAAAAATGGATAACTGAAGAAATGAATTGGCCCAAACACCTGAAAGTACAGGGGAAAAAAAACCCTGAAAGTAATACTGGGAGTGACATTTGAACTGAATGTAAATGGATTTACAGAAGAAATAACTGACCCTGGGAACATCGACACTGGCCCCATTTGAGAGGTATCTGCAGCCAGAGTAAAGGTGGACTTACTGACCTTAAAAGAGAAAATGATTGTGATAAAAGAGATGAAGACACCCCAGGGGAAGGGATGTAGGCAAAAAATGTTACCTTAAAGGAACCCTTGGAGATGTTTCATGACATTGAAAAGCAAAGAATAAAATGCTGGCAGCTGATCTAAACTGAGAAGGAAGTATGACATTTCACCAACGCACAGAAAAGATGCTCAATGTGTATCATAAAGTACCCAAAAAGAAGGTGGCAAGCACTGTTCAAATTACTCTTGGTAAGATTTACAAAGAAAACACTTTAATTCTCAGTGTTTCTAATGTTACAGTGTATGAATACATATTAGTTCTACTTTTCATTTCTGTATATATTTGTAACTGACAGTAGAGAATTTTTAATGTTTTCACAAAAAATTTTAAAGTCATGAAACAATTGTGATTTTTCCCATTGATTAATATTGCTTTGCATGGTGAGTTTTACAGTTCCACAATGCTTTGCAAAGTAAGAGTGGCCTCGTACTTTAAATTTTTCTCAAAAGTGTAGAAGCGAAATAAAATGAAACAGAATCACATGAAATAAAGACAAAAAAATGAATGACTAACTGGGAATATATATGTGCAACTTATGTCACAGATGACAGTTAGTAAAAAAAACAAAGAACATGGTAGAAAAATGATCAAAAGACATGAAACGACAATTTACAGTAAGTGACCATTAAACACACCAAAAGTTTTAACTTCATTCATAATGAGAAAAATGAACTATACTGAGATACCATTTTTTGGGTAATTAATTTATTTTTAACATCTTTATTGGAATATAATTGCTTTACAATGGTGTGTTAGTTTCTGCTTCATAACAAAGTGAATCAGTTATACATATACATATATCCCCATGTCTCTTCCCTCTTGTGTCTCCCTCCCTATCCCACCCCTCTAGGTGGTCACAAAGCACCCAGCTGATCTCCCTGTGCTATGCAGCTGCTTCCCACTAGTTATCTATTTTACATTTGATAGTGTATATATGTCCATGCC
Source organism: Leucopleurus acutus (assembly GCF_964270905.1). Classification (NCBI taxonomy): domain Eukaryota; kingdom Metazoa; phylum Chordata; class Mammalia; order Artiodactyla; family Delphinidae; genus Leucopleurus; species Leucopleurus acutus. The sequence goes on along the minus strand of NC_139144.1, from coordinate 89,971,289 downwards.
ACTCTCTCACTTCGTCCCAGCTTACCCTTCCCCCTCCCCGTGTCCTCAAGTCCATTCTCTACGTCTGCGTCTTAATTCCTGTCCTGCCCCTAGTTTCTTCAGAACCATTTTTTCTTTTTTTAGATTCTATATATATGTGTTAGCATACGGTATTTGTTTTTCTCTTTCTGACTTACTTCACTCTGTATGACAGTCTCCAGGTCCACCCACCTCACTACAAATTACTCAATTTCGTTTCTTTCTATGGCTGAGTAATATTCCATTGTGAGATACCATTTTTTATACCCATGCATCAGCCAGACTCCAAAAGTTTGAAAACACACTGTCGGTTTAAGTGTGGACAAAGAGCCATTCTCATATATTGCTGATGGGAGTGAAAAACGTTACAACCCTCATGAAGGGCAAATTGGCACTATCATCCAAAACTGCAAATGCATTTCCTTTGACCCAGAAATCCCACTTCTGGGAAATTCTTCCGACAGCTGTTATCTAAATATGGATGAGATGATCTATGTACAGGTTACAGAGATCAGTGTGGCACTGTTTTTATGGCAAAAGACCAGAAACAATGCAAAAAATCCATCAATGAGAGATCAGTTAAATAAACTATGGTGAATCTACACATTTTGCAATACTGGGCAGCAGCCCCAACTCTCAAACGTGGAAGCTTTTGATGCACCAACATGAAAAGATCTCTAGGATATATATTGTTAAGTGAGAAAAGCAAGGTATTTAGCAGTGTTCATATTTACTATATTGACCTGCATATAAGAATTATATAACCTCATTTATTTAATTTACTATAAAGACATCCTGGAGGGATTCACAAAAAACTAGTAAAAGTGAGTACCTACAGGAAGAAGGGATGGTGGTGGGGCCTGGCAGAGGACTGGGAATATACTTTTCAATTTTAACTTTTTATAATCATTTGATTGTTTTAAAAACTGTGAATATATTAGCTACTCAAATAAAATTAAATTAGTGTAAAAATTATCGACATTTATCAAAGACTATATTTTATAAATTGCTTTCCAATTAGACCACATTTAAAGTTTGGTGTATAAATGTTCCTTAAGTTTAGCCGTTTAACCTAATTAAGAGTTTCCTTTACTTAATAAATAAATACATCGTGGTTGTTCTTCCATATCACCAGTGAAACATTCCATTAACCTCTGTGGCATGTGGAGGCGGGGGGGGGGGGGGGGGGGGGAAGGAAGGAGAACACAGGCGATTATCACAATCACGCAGGAAAGTGGAAATTGAGAAGCCATGACAAACAGCAATGAGGTTTCTTAATTGATGTAATCAACATGCGAAGGGAAATAAAAGCCTGACCCAAAACAAGATATAATAAATCTTTAAGAAGAGAATGAGTAGAAGAAGCCAGGAAAAAAATGAAGAAATAAAGAGTACATAGTTAACCATGGCTATAATTTTAAGATCTCCAAATACCACATCGTACTATGTTGTCTCCTTCTGATCTCATCTAACCCTCAGAGAAACCATCCACCCAGGGGCATCTTGGTCCCCTTGGTCTGACTCTGAAAGACAACCACTGTTATTAATTTAATAACAAGTAAATATACCAATCATCAGAAACGCTATTTATTCTTTTCAATGGGACTTAGAAGAAGAGTTTTCTGAGCAGAAGTACTTCTTGCATTTCCAAAATCTTTACCAGTTATTAGGAGGAGATTTTTAGTAGTTAACCTGCTCCTAAACAAAGTGACAGAGGCTCTAAATTATCCACTTTTTCTTTTTTTCTAGTCCCTTATTTGTCTTTGGTGCCCCTTAAAACATGAAACTGCTCTGAGCAGCACGGATGGAGGCGCTCCCATTACTTTCAGCTGAATGATCTCTTTCGAATACAAATCATTTATTCCCTAAAGCACACACATCAGTCTAAAATGACACATTCAGGTTGATGGTGTCATCTCTAACTTGAGGGGACCCATTCAACATGTTTCCAAATCTGCTCTGGGAGCTGTGAGGGTCCTCACTGTTCAGAAGGCATAAAACATGCAGAAGAGAATGAAACAGAAAAATTAGGGCTGTCTCACCAGCCTCTTCTTTTCTCTGGAAAAAATGAGAAGCGATCACATTAAATGGCAAAATGCCCTTTCTTGGGCAGGAAGGACACAGAATAAGAACTTTCCTAGGCATCCAGGAGGCGAATCACACTCACAGTCACTGCAAAGAGGAAGTGGAGTGGCCAAGGGCAAGACACGTAAAGTAGGTATTCCTGGGTCTGGATCTTGAGTGTATAGTCTTGGGCAGATTACTTAGCTTCTCTTCATCTTATTTGTGTATTCCGTAAAAATGGATATAACTTGCAGGATTTGTTTTGATGATTAAATAAGGAAATAAAAGTTAAGCGCTCAGCACAGAGGCTGACATAAAGTCAACTGCTAATTAAGTGACGGCTGCTGCTATCTGTATAATTACTATCAGTACATAAAATCCTGATGAGGTTGGAGACTAGAGCAAAGTGTGACGCATTCTGTGATTGTTTTCACTTGCTCCTTTACTTTCCCATGTAATTATCTGTAATTGGCAATATGGGCCATTAGATTATTACTCTATTTCAGCAACACACGGATGTAGGAATGACCAAAGCCCCACGTGGCCAGGGGACAAGTGTAAATTTCTCACTGATGTATCCTCAGTGCCTAATACTAGTCTACGGCTGCTACACAGTAGGTTCTCAGGAAATAACTGGTGAATGCAGTGTTGAATAAAATTAATAGCTCCTTTAATTTCAACCCATAGCTCCTAAAACTAGGGTGTGGCCTCTCCAATAAATAATGCCCTTCTCCCAAGGATTTGGACTGGAGGTCCAAATAAAAGATTCATAGAAAAAGAAAGAAAGAAAATTAACCCATATCTCCACCACAGATGCCTTGGACTGAAAGAGTATTCTCTAGTCCTTGCCCACCTTCTCACATTGTTTTTTGCTTTATGCAATATGGTTGTTCACAGTACTTCATATTTGCCCTTTCACAGAGGATAATACTCATAATTGTAAGATTCATTCCATCAATACATTATTAACCCAAACATCTATTAAGAAACATTAATGCTGCTTCCTGGTCTTATTACAGATAATCCTACAGTGAACATCTTCATTTTGCTTCTGTTGAATTATTTCTACATGTTAAAATACTGGGAGTAGGGCTTCCCTGGTGGCGCAGTGGTCGAGAGTCCGCCTGCCGATGCAGGGGACACGGGTTCGTGCCCCGGTCTGGGAAGATCCCACGTGCCGCGGAGCAGCTGGGCCCGTGCGCCATGGCCGCTGAGCCTGCGCGTCCGGAGTCTGTGCTCCGCAACGGCAGAGGCCGCAGCAGTGAGAGGCGTACCGCAAAAATAAAATAAAATAAAATAAAATACTGGGAGTAGCTCCTCATCATTTTCCACGGGTTACTCTATATTTTATTTCCCCCGGATTCCCAAAGTATGCTGCATGTATCCGTTCACCTATTAAGAACCGTAAAAGTAATCTGTTGAATGGGAGGTAGGAGAGTCAGTCACGGGTACAGAGGAGATTCATCAAAAAGCCCTGTTTTTCCAACAATGCTCCTAATCAGCTTTATGGAAGTAAGAAAACATTGAATTTTGAACAGTGGGAAGAATCTCATTAGGAAAGAAAACACTTCAAAGTTAAGATGGAACACAGATGGAAGCCTGTCAAAAGGGTATTATCTAATCTTATGAAGTGCTTTCACACTAGGGATTTCCTATCCTTGTAAATGATGAGAAGGCGGACACAAAGCGCAGGTACATCTGTGTATATGGAACAGAGAGAATGAGAATCAAAGAGGAGGATCTACATAATGCTATAGGAGGACTATCTAATCATAGGATTTTGAAGAACCTTATTCAGATCAGGCTCCCAAACCTCAACCTGTAGAGTAGGATAGACCAAAAAACACATGAAGAGTGTAGGCAACCCATTTTTACTGCCTTTGAAAGTCTACAGCATGGATCTTATTTCCTAAATTCTAATGTTGCCATTTGTAAATATTTCACCAAAGATTTTATTGTCAGATTATCATCAACCAGTGGGCCTCCAAAAATCTGTACAAATGCAGTACCTATATTTTAAATTTACTCTTTCTTATAGCAAGTATGTGTCCTTTGGAATGCATACATGAACACACAGTACCCACACCTGACCCAGTATTTTCAAAATTTTTATACTGATTTGATTTCTATCCAGGAAAATTATACTAATTAAAATTTCATTCAAGCTTCCCAAGCCCATTCCTTAACCCAGACTCCTCAACACAAATTCCATCTTATTGTAAAGCTCCATTTCTTCCACTTCATCTCAGCCAACAATTATGGCTGCCACCAGCTGGAAGTATTCTTGAACACAGAGGATCTGTACTGTATTTTAGAAGTTGCAATGACAGCAATATTCAGTTGAATGAAATACTTGCTCACAGTGTATACGTATTCCTTATATTCACAGCCTAGTAGTTTAAAAAATTCTGCGGCCAACATTATCAGTAATGGGACAAACTGACGTCATGTGCCATATGACATGATGCAGAGAAGAATACAGCAACGCTTCTTTGATATTCTTGCCAAAAATGCATCACCTGAATCCAGTCAGGGGGAAATAAAGTCTTTCCATAGAACCAAAATACAAAATTAAGGGTACAAATTTCAGAAAACTCAAATTCAGAATTCTGGCTTTTGGAGTACAAGAAATTCATTCATGGCTCTCCCACAAACAATGTCACTGTTTATTGGTAATTCTGTTTGTTTTCTTTTTCTTCAGTGATATCTATTATACTAAGGCTTTATTTATTTATTTATTTAAATAGATCTTTATTGGAGTATAATTGCTTCACTATACTGTGTTACTTTCTGTCGTACAACAAAGCGAATCAGCCATATGCATACACATGTCCCCATATCTCCTCCCTCTTGAGCCTCCCTCCCATCCTCCCTATGCCACCCCTCTAGGTCATCACAAAGTAGAGAGCCGATCTCCCTGTGCTATGCTGCTGCTTCCCACCAGCCAACTCTTTTACATTCGGTAGTGTATATATGTCGATGCTACTCTCACTTCGCCTCAGCTTTGCCCTCCCACCCCATGTCCTAAAGTCCATTCTCTATGTCTACATCTTTATTCCTGCCCTGTAACTAGGTTCATCAGTACCATTTATTTTGTTTTTAGATTCCATATATATGCGTTAGCATATGGTATTTGTTTTTTTCTTTCTGACTTACTTCACTCTGTATGACAGACTCTAGGTCCATCCACCTCACTATAAATAACTCAATTTCATTTCTTTTCATGGCTGAGTAATATTCCATTGTATATATGTGCCATATCTTCTTTATCCATTCATCTGTCGATGGACATTTAGGTTGGTTCCATGTCCTGGCTATTGTAAATAGTGCTGCAATGAACACTGTGCTACATGTCTCTTTCTGAATTATGGTTTTCTCAGGGTATATGCGCAGTAGTGGGATTGCTGGGTCATATGGTAGTTCTAGTTTTAGTTTTTTTAAGGAACCTCCATACTGTTTTCCATAGTGGTTGTATTAACTTACATTCCCACCAACAGTGCAGGAGGGTTCCCTTTTCACCACACCCTTTCCAGCATTTACTGTTTCTAGATTTTTTGATAATGGCCATTCTGACCAGCGTGAGGTGATACCTCATTGTAGTTTTCATTTGCATTTCTCTAATAATTAGTGATGTTGAGCATCTTTTCATGTGCCTCTTGGCCATCTGTATGTCTTCCTTGGTGAAATGTCTATTTAGGTCTTCAGCCTATTTTTTGACTGGATTGTTTGTTTTTTTGATATTGAGCTGCATGAGCTGTTTATATATTTTGGAGATTAATCCTTTGTCTGTTGTTTCATTTGCAAATATTTTCTCTCATTCTGAGGGTCCTCTTTTTGTCTTGTTTATGGTTTCCTTTGCTGGGCCAAAGCTTTTGAGTTTAACTAAGTCCCATTTGTTTATTTTTATTTTTATTTCCGTTACTCTAGGAGGTGGGTCAAAAAAGATCTTTCTGTGGATTATGCCAAAGAGTAGAGTGTTTTTCCTATGTTTTCCTCTAAGAGTTTTATAGTGTCTGGTCTTACATTTAAGTCTTTAATCCATTTTTTTAACATCTTTATTGGAGTATAATTGCTCTTTAATCCATTTTGAGTTTATTTTTGTGTATGGTGTTAGGTAGTATTTTAATTTCATTCTTTTACATGTAGCTGTCCAGTTTTCCCAGCACCACTTATTGAAGAGGCTGTCTTTTCTCCATTGTATGTTCTTGGCTCCTCTGTCGTAAATTAGGTGACCAAGTGTTCATGGGTTTATCTCTGGGCTTTCTATCCTGTTCCATTGATCTATATTTCTGTTTATGTGCCAGTACCACACTGTCTTGATTACTACAGCTTTGTGGTATAGTTTGAAGTTGGGGAGCCTGATTCCTCCAGCTCTGTTTTGCTTTCTCAAGATTGCTTTGGCTATTCGGGGGCTTTTGTGTTTCCATACGAATTGTAAAATTTTTTGTTCTAATTCTGTGAAGAGTGCCATTGGTAGTTTGATAGGTATTGCACTGAATCTGTAGATTGCTTTGGGTAGTACAGTCATTTTCACAATACTGATTCTTCCAATCCAAGAACATGGTATATTTCTCCATCTGTTTATGTCATCTTTGATTTCTTTCATCAGTGTTTTATAGTTTTCTGAGTACAAGTCTTTTGCCTCCTTAGGCAGGTTTATTCCTAGGTATCTTTTTCTTTTGGTTGCAGTGGTAAATGGGAGTGTTTCCTTAATTTCTCTTTCTGAATTCTGTTTTTGATGTATACTTTTGTATATAATGTATATCATTATCTAAAATATTTTAAACATAAGATATTTTAATTCTTTTCACTTTGACATTTCCTGATTTTGTCATATTACCACACACATGTTTTGGTAGTTTGGAGTGAATCATGTACACAAAATATTTACCTGATAGGCCTGGGATTTTTCTCCTGATCGCATGTATTAGAACTAGTAAATATGTGTGATTTATTCCTCTGAACTCCTACATTCTGCAGAATCTTACAATATATCATTTCCACTAAAGTAACTTCTAATCCAGTCTTGCCTCTCTGAAGAGATGTACCATGCTTACTTCCACAGAGAAGCTCTGAATCTCTTCTACTGTATAATGGCTTTAAAGACATTAAAAAAAAAATCTGAACCATCTCCTCCCTTTCATTTAGTTCAAGGTTTCTATGTGAAAAGCTACGAGACATTTACAGGCCTATGGGAGCTCTGCTTAAGTTGTCAAGCATATTCAAAAGTAAGTCCCCATGTCACCATTCTCATGGTCAAGTTTAATATATGTACATTTAATAATGTCCCAGGACACAGATATTTACAAATATCTACATGAAAAACTTAATTAGCAATACACAGTGATGCACTATTTATGACAGAGACACGAATAAATAATTTTGTGCTTTAAAAGCCAGAATTCTGACTTTGAATTTTCTGAAACTGATTTTGTGTTTTGGTTTTATGGGAAGATGGCAAACAACAGCACTAACCACCACCCTATAGCCTGAATGACACATTAGTTATGAGGAGACCAAAAAAATGCACATTTTCCCTCAAATCCAATAAACAAATAATCTTCAGATCCAGAAGGAGAATGAAACACTGACTGCCAAATGCAGAACTTTTCTGGAGAAATATGGCCCCATGTGAAAAGATGCCAAGCAGTACTCACAAGAGTCCTGTGTGCTCTTCCTTCACATCACGCTAAGGGAAATAGTGGGCTTTTATGAGAACACAGAACTCTCAAAATCCCTACCATCCTTAACTGGTTATGAAAAAAAATCAATCTATAGCCCAGAGTAAAATCCATTCTTGGACACAAGCCCATCCTTGCACAAAGAACTATGTCCAGTTAGCTGTACTCAGGTAAATGGGCCTTTGGAATCAAACTCAAGTGAGGCCAGGCAAAGGCTGGACACAACTCAGTGTAAAAAGCAGCTGCCCAGGGCTTCCCTCGTGGCGCAGTGGTTGAGAATCCGCCTGGGGATGCAGGGGACACGGGTCTGTGCCCCGGTCTGGGAGGATCCCACATGCCGCGGAGCGGCTGGGCCCGTGAGCCATGGCCGCTGAGCCTGCGCGTCTGGAGCTTGTGCTCCGCAACGGGAGAGGCCACAACAGTGAGAGGCCCGTGTACCGCAAAAAAAAAAAAAAAAAAAAGCAGCTGCCCAGCAAATACGGCTCCTTTACAACATATTTCTTACTTAGTCAATTACTCTCAGATACGACATTTAAGGCACAGAGCAAACTGAAAATAACTTGGGCCAAGAAGGAAAGAAGCCTCAGAGGAATTGATTGGAGATATATTCAACTGACTCAGATGATCTGACTCGAAAAAGATCATTTAGAAATGATTTACAAGGGACTCATTCAGAAACAGCAGCAACAGGCATACTTAAGACCATAAATCAGTGGAACATGAAAACCGAAGAAAAATCCATAAAGGTTAATGCACTTTGGAGCACATTTGCCTCTTAATTCATGGGAGTAAGTCACCGGCACATCAGGAAGAGTCTCCCCCAACAGTCTGTAATTGTTCATGCTGAGTGTAACTACTTTCCGTGGCTTTTGTATCTGAAGGTTTTCTGGGTGAAAGTGCAAAATACGCTCATCATCGCAGAGCCCAATCATGGCCTCAGTCCATACCCCTAGGAGACAATTTGCTGAACTAATGAAATAAAAAGGGATTTGGGTGCTCTATTTGTAACGAGTGAAATTCATGCTTAGGACTAGAGGAGAAAAGAGGGAAAAATCATTAAGTAGAGGGAGAAAAGAATATTATCTACAAAATTTGAGCTCTGCAGGCTTGTAAACAAATTTAACTTTAAAAAATCTTACCATGAGTATATTGCAAGTGATTTGTGACTACATTTAAGTGTTCCCTCCAGACTGAAAAGCACTTTAGGTAGAATGAAGTAAGCCGCTTTATAGTGACAGCTATTTATATTTTTTAAGCATATAATTGAGAAATTGAAAGAACCCAAATGCTAACTCTTAATATTAAGCAATCTTTTTTTAAACAAAAAAATCATGTAAATAAGGACTACTGATATAAAACTCAGATAAAATGATAATCCTGCTTCTTCCAATAGGCCTGGAATTCTGTTTTTATGCTTTTCATTTATCTTATTTACAGTAAAATAACCTTTTCTTTGTATTTTTTAATGGAAGATAAGGCTGTCAGGAAAATTTTCAAGAAAGAAAATCTCAACTTATTACAAAATGTCTATCATATCACCTGGAAACTTATGTGTAAAATATTAAATATACTTTATTTTAGGTGGTTCATATCAGTCTGGCAAATTTCCTCCCTGTTGCTATGTGAATAGAAGCAGTATTAATAACTGATTACATCTATTGAGTTCTCACCATGTTCTAACTGAAGAACTTTATATGTATTATTTTAGGTAGTTCTTGCAATAATTCCCTGAAGTCTGCCCTATTATAATAATATCTGTATCTTACATACGATCCATGCAGGACTTCACTCTATCCATCGTACTTTTCTAACATTATTGTCTCCCGGATGTTTGCCCCTGGGGTTTGAACTGTTGAGGAGGGCTGGTGAGCAGAACACAATCAATAGAGTCCGTGCGGAAAACCCTACTAGCGTGTGTGTTGATGTAGTGGAACCTTGTGTGGCTTGAGAGGACCATAATATTGCTAAATACAAATATTTGAATATACCAAATTACTTGTCTTGAAATATAATAAATCTGATCTCCAGTCCTAACTTCTTTCCCCAAGCTCCTAACCTGTGTTTGTAATCACCTGTTAGATACTTTCCCTGGGTATCCTCTTGTTAACTCAAACAATGTCCGAAATGGAACCTCAGAGCCGCCCTCCCATTATTTCAACCCTCTCTTTCTGTGTTCTCTATTTTTGCACCATCCCCATTCAGTTACCCAGTCTTCTTGCTACTCATGCAAGACGCTTCCAGGCTTAGAGACATTTTCTTTATATTATCTCTTGATTCACTTCTTTATTCCTTCACTTATTTAAGCAATATCTATGGAGTGTCGACCTTATGCCACGTACTGTTATAGGGGATAAAGCGTCCACGGTGAAAGCATACTGCCCAGGGGCTGTTGTGCCCACAGCACATGATGTGAATGGTACCACCTCAAAGAGTTCCATGCCAGAGCCTGAGAAAACATCCCTGTGTCTCCTTTTGTAACACCTGGCACCATACTTTAGCCTTTCATTAAATTAGATGATGTAGATGAATGGATGGAATTTGATATAAGGTAATTTATTTCCCAGGCCTTCCTAAAACAATCTCCTAACTGGTTTTTCCATCTTTCATCCCTTCTTCCTTCAATGTATCTAACATACAGCTACTATATTAATTTCACTAAAGCACAGATTATATAACTACTTGCAGTTTCACGAACATACCCTGCTTTCTTACCTCCAGGTCTCTGCCCATGGTGGTCCATTTGCCTAAACATTCTGCCCATACCTCTTTTTCCCAAATGTAATTTGCTCTACCGCCACTAGCTCAGATATTACTTTCTCCAGGAGGACCTGTCCCTCGAGTCTAGGTTGAATGCCTTTCACTTTGTCCCCCACAGCACCCTAGGTCCACAGAATATTCCTGTTGAGGTGTCTGTATTCCCTCCTAGTTTGTAAACATCCTGAGGAGAGGGGATGTGTCTTGTTCCTGTAGATAGTGTTTAGTACCTAGTAGGTAATCAAGAAATAAGTAACGTATTTCCACTTCCAGTCATTAGCAAACTTTGTTTTCTGTGTCTTTTCCACATTAAAAAAAATTCCACGTCTTTTTTCATGATGTCCATGTGCTCTACTTCTAGTTCATCCAGGCGTTTTCTATATTGTGACAAATAAGCTAGAGTGGATGTTTAAAAAACTGTCATTTTCACTATAACCTCCCTTCAAGGACCCATTCAAAGCTCACTCAACTCGAAGTTTTCCCTGATCTCTCCCTTTTTTTTTTTTAGTAAAAATTTATTTTTGGCTGCGTTGTGTCTTCGTTGCCGTGCACGGGCTTTCTCTAGTTGTGGCAAGCGGGGGCTACTCTTCGTTGAGGTGCGTGGGCTTCTCATTGTGGTGGCTTCTCTTGCTCTGGAGCACAGGGTCTAGGCTCGTGGGCTTCAGTAGTTGTGGCGCGCGGGCTCAGTAGTTGTGGCTCGCGGGCTCTAGAACGCAGGCTCAGTAGTTGTGGCGCACGGGCTTAGTTGCTCCACGGCATGTGGGATCTTCCCGGACCAGGGCTCAAATCCATGCCCCCTGCATTGGCAGGCAGATTCTTAACCACTGCGCCACCAGGGAAGCCCTTCCCTGATCTCTTTAGGCCACTTTATTAATTTGAACTCCTTTACTTCGTCACATAGCATTAGCCATTCTCCTCCCTATCAGAATTAAGCTCCTTCAGAGCAGCAACTGTGCTTTGTACATTTCTGAATCATACTCGAAGCACTTAACACTATGTCAAGTTCAGTGGACACAGTCAATAAATGCTTTAAGAAATGATAATATGATGTTTTTGTCACAACTTAGGCTCGTCTGAAAGGCCAGTGCTTTTTTGAAGGGTTACAATGCACAGGTTATTGTAAGGCTATGTTTTAGGGTATAAATATGGATGGCTAAACAAGGTGAAAAAAAGAATAGAGAAAGTGAAAGAAAAAAGACAAGACTGTGAAGTTAAATGATGCATACATTATGTGAAATCTATTAATATGAGGCCTTTTAAGGCAAACTACTAACAAATCAAATCCTGATCACATTCCTGGTAACGTGAAATCTACCGAATCTGGCCTAAACTGAATACTACTTCTGCATCAATGACAGAAGTCAAAGCTTGGATGTATATCATGTGTCAAAAACATGAACTGTGAGCCTGCTGGGGTAAAATTACAGTATATATTTGCTGGAAGAGACAGGCTGGCCACTTGGTTCTCTCCTTCACTGTTCCTTAACAAGGACGGATTTTATTATATTTAATAAAGGAGTGCTTTGGAAAACTCAGTTTGAATTACCTCTAATGAGCCTATTTGGCAACTAACCTTGTTCCTGAACTTAGTTTGTGATTTTTTAAAAAATTAATTAATTAATTAAGTTTTGGCTGCACTGGGTCTTCATTGTTGCGCGTGGGCTTTATGTAGTTACGGCAAGCGGGGGCTACTCTTCGTTGAGGAGCACTGGCTCTAGGCGCACGGGCTTCAGTAGCTGTGGCACGCGGGCTCAGTAGCTGTGGTTCGCGAGTTCAGTAGTTGCGGTGCATGGGCTTAGTTGCTCCATGGCATGTGCAATCTTCCTGGACCAGGGATGGAACCCGTGTCCCCTGCATTGGCAGGTGGATTCTTAACCACTGCGCCACCAAGGAAGTCCCAGCTTATGATTATTTCATATCCCACTCTTAGGTTTATCATCACTTGATTAACTGCCAAGCTGAATGCAAAGTGCTCTAAGAAAAAGTACCTGGAAAGTAGTGAGTGATCCCCCAGCCAACAATTATGATATATGTGAGTCACAGACATTGCCTGCCTAAACTTTTCTACTTTTATCTCCTTTATTCACATACTTGTTTCAATTAAGTCACGCTCTTCTTCTCATAACACTGTTGGTTCCATCCTCTGCTCCCACGTCCACACTTTTCCAGACCAATATCTATAATTATCTTGCAAATATTCACGAAGTTATTTTCTGTAATGGTTCAAAGTTCTCCTCAAATCTACCTCCTACAGAGCTCTTTCCTATTTGGAAGGAATTATGTGCCTTCTAGAGTCTCACTTTTGGCCATTTATAGTCATATCACACTGTTAGGGTTTCAACATGATAAAATGGGCTGTAGTAATATCAGCTTAATATTGAAAGTGAACTAAGCTAAACATTTTTAAGCCATCTCAGCTGGCGTTCTACTATTATTGTCCTACTTTCCTGCCAGAGGCCTCAGAGTCACTTCCTTCTTTATAGTTTCATAAATAGGTCCACTTACTGGAGGAAATAAAGACTTTATCATTCCTACTGTCCTATTTTATTCAAGTTTTCATATCCTCTGTAAGGCTAAATCAGAATTTAAAACTCTGCTCACAAATCTGAGATGCAGAAAAGCATAGATTATTACATTTATATGTAAAACAATACAGAAAAAATAGAGCCTCTTGTCTGCAGATTATTTGTAGGTTAATATCTATCAATCGTAGAGGCATTAAAATGATGGAATGCACAACATTTCTGAAGAAAAACTAGACCCTACAGAAGGATTCTGATTACAATATTATCAGTTCCTGCAGAACTGGTATTTCTCTGGATTATGCTGATGACAAATATCTAAACACATAGAAGATAAAAGACCTGTCCAATAGTCAGTGTCTGCCATCAGATTACTCTGTTCACTGAGTTATACTCTTGGGCTGATTATTGCTACTAATTGTCGCTGAATATACCAGAGACAGAAAAAGCCTATGGAGGTAGTTTGAACATTAAGGAAAAAAAAAAAGCCAACGTCTGCCCTGGTTTCATCTGAGAAATGCTTCCTGTTTTCAAAGCAATGGAAAAAATGTAATGAAAATATGATTTATCAACGTAAAAAATATGCAGTACGTCTTATGGAAAAATTAATTTCAGAAAACTACTTTGTTTCATATTAAACTTTTGAAAAAATATCTAGTCCATCAGATTGGCTGCAAATTCCCTCGGCTCTGTGTGTGTGTGTGTGTGTGTGTGTGTGTGTGTGTGTGTGTGTGTGTAATTTGCTGAAGGTCACACTGCTATCAAGTTTTAAGATTGTGTCTTGTACCTAGATCTGGCTCCTAATTAGTTCACCATTCTTTCTTCTATATCATATCCTAAAAACAGCAAAACCCATATGCATGGAAATTCAGAAGAAAGTAAAATAACTGGTCACAGATTCAATGATTTTAGAAAATTTCCCAATGTGTCCATTTCCAAAGATGGAAAGGCATATTTTTCACAAGTTAGTTTTAGATATTTTGGTAGTTTTAAAAACATTGGTGAAGTCAAATACATACAACTTGGGTGGAAAAATGAATGGGCAACATACATGTATTAAAAAGGAAGGACATGACAGGAACCTCTACCATTGGTGTGCTTCTATAGGCAGGGATTCCAGAACGTGTTGTGACGTGGCGCCAATGCCGCACACAGGCCCGAGGAGCTGCGAGAGATCTGGAATTTTATGAGACTCGATCACAATGTTAGGCATCTTTTGCCTCTTGGTTCAATGTTCTATTTTTCAATGACAAAAGTGAAAGAGTAATTAGACTATGTGGGTTTCTCTTTAACCTGGTTGGCCACTTCTCCTCACAGCACAATTACCCTGCTAATGAGATTAAATTTGGTTTAACTAGGGGGTTATTCCACAGCAGAGCCTCCCCACCCCCACACCCTTGCTGACTCCAGTTCCCAAAGGACCTATCGTTTTGAGGTTGCACCCATCTAACATTCATTGGCCTTAATAAAAGCCAGATGGAAGAATCGGGCAGGCACAGTTGCGAAAAAAACCACAAGGGCTTTTGTTTACATTGAAAAAGAGCCTCATTTAGTCAATCTGAATCTTCCTAATCCCAGTCAAATATTTATTAATGAGTATCAGCGTAGCAAGCCAGAAAGTCTTACTTGCATTAATTTAAACCATAAATAATTGAAGGTAGATTTCATTCCTTAAGTCATGGTTTCAGAAAAAAAAATCCTCAATAGCATGCTAAACAAAGACCATTAGTGAAGTAAAATTGATTAAAAGTTGAGGGTGGTACATGTTTTGCCTACCCTTGATCTACATGGATTGCTTCTCAATAATATATAAATCATAATCCTGTTATATGCACCTCAATAGAGGGGACCCAATGAGAAACAGGATTATAGGGAATATATCTGTGCTGTCAGGCTGGATCAAAAATCAGTTCTGAGCAGATGTGGGTATCCATTTCTTCACTCACCAAACATTTAGTGTGCTTACTGTACAACAGGCCCCAGATGACAAGAACGAAAAACGGACAAAACATAGAACCTGCTCTTAAGAGAGCTCAGGCTGAGGCAATGCTGAATCCTAACCATAATTAACACCGATGTGGGAACATGAAATAAAATTAAAGGATTGCAATCAACATTCAGAGAGACAGAGTAGAGGGGAGAGGAGGTGGACTGCATAGGATAGAAAATATCAGAATGTATTGCATATATTAACGGTAAACACTGATTTGTGTAATCTTTATTTTACATATATGTATATGTGTGTATTTATTTATTTATTTTTTTAACACCCACATGTAGGAATGTACCAGATCTTGATGTATAAAATATAATTTTTACTGTGAAAAGAAGTATGTAAGCCACTGATCCAGAGAGTAAAGAACTTAAGAATTATACTCTAGACAGGCTAACATCACTCACTGTACCAACCACTTCGTAATTTGTTTATACACCTCATCCCCCTACATGACTCTAGGTGCTCTGAGGTAGGATATTGGTCTCTATCACTGCATTCCCCTCTGTGCCTAGCATAGCATATTGGCAGAAGCTCAGTGTAAACTTTCCCAGCTCTGAAAATGGCCATGATACAAGCCAGCCAACTTAGGTCTGTGATTAACTGAGCATATGTGAAGAAAATGTATATTCATTTGCTATTGGCCAGTGTTTATGATCATTCTATGCTTGTATCTTCTCTACCCATGACAATTAGATCTAACATCATTTGTGCAAGCTCTAATTAATTCATAGTTCTTCCTTTAGGAAGCATTCAGAAATTACAAACAGGGCTTCCCTGGTGGCGCAGTGGTTGAGAGTCCGCCTGCCGATGCAGGGGACACGGGTTTGTGCCCCGGTCCGGGAAGATCCCACATGCCGTGGAGTGGCTGGGCTCGTGAGCCACGGCTGCTGAGCCTGCAGGTCCGGAGCCTGTGCTCCGCAACACGAGAGGCCACAACACTGAGAGGCCCGCGTACAGCAAAAAAAAAAAAAAAAGAAAAAAGAAATTACAAACAATATTGCTGCTAAGACAAATTGTGCCTGTTATTAGCTGGGTAGGCAGTGGTGTAGAGGGAGGGAAGTAGGCCTGTTGATTATTCATAAAGAGCAAATATGATATACTCAACCAACTAGAGAACATAAGCATGAGGGGATGGTAGTAAATAATGTCTATCTCATAGCCAACAAGAAGAAAAGCATTGCCAAATACAGTCCATGCCTCTCATCTCATTGCTACCCTTGGAAATATGCACAGGAATAAATAACATTGTTAAGAAAGCAATAACAAGTAGAAAGAGAGCCACCTTCATGCTCTCGAGTCACCCTGGCCCCACGTGCCATGCCTTCATCTTCTGCCCTCACTTCGTTAAAGGACCCCATGGGCGTGTGCCATGCAGGTCGTGGCTCTTGGCCAGTTGTCATGTAACAATTCTTTTTTGCATTTGAAAAAAAGATAAGCTTGATCAACTTTGACCGTAATTCTGAGCCATTCTATTCCCCAAGGTAATCTTTGCAAGTTATAACACTGGAAAGGAACAAAAGCATGAGTGATCTTTAAAATTTTATATCTTTCTCTCTGACTTGAGAAGTTGTGCATGATTGACACTTTGTAGTATTTTTACCAGAGGATAGAAGATACCTGCCTGTTAGGTCTCCACACTGGGAAAAAGAAGTTTTCATTAGATATCAACACTGTCAGTTACTTGGGTCACCTAAACCTTGAAAGCAATCACCAGGAGATGCCCATGAAATGTTGAACTTGAAATGAGTGAACTTTTTTTAACTACTGTTCCCCTAAGACTGTTTGAAATTCTGAAACAAAAGGAAGAAAATCGTATCATCAGAGGACTGAAAATTCAGTGCAGGAATATTACTTAATATGACTATTTTTTAATACTGTCTTATGAAGAAAATAAAAGAGATGTTATTAAAACAGCAAAACTTTTATTTTAAAGTTGTGCCTCTTTCATTCAGAGCATTATAAAGAGAACCAAAGTGATTATTTTAGGTCTTGAAGAAGAGAAAGAAGACTCCTTTCCACTTTGGTTAGCTAATTTTCTAGTAGAAGGTACTGTCATAAAAATGCAGAAGGAATCAGAATAATTAGAAACTGGATCACTGAAGGATGTATTTATTTTCAAATGTACAAAGTAATACATATATCTACCTGTCTAATCTAAATATGATTTTAAGAGAAGACAAAAGGGATGAAAACTAAATAATAACCATAATGTTTCAAATCTGTTTTCAGAATTTGAGTCACTTTCATATTCATTACCTAATTTTATGCCACCAACATAGTGTAACATTGGAACTGTTATCTGGGGAAGTAATGTGTTTGACTGTGAGTATAAGTGTAGAGAGGGAGGAAAGAATGTAAGATAGGTGGATGGATGGATGGATGAAGTACATTCCAGAAAGCTATAGCTAGCTGATTCAGTAATTTCTTTGTATTTAACCTACTCTTTGGAATGTACAACATTCCCTTTAATGAGATCAAGTAAGGAGAAAAGGCAACAAAATCATCTCCGAACAGGTCCCATCTCTATGACTGGTCTATAGTTCTGGTCTATACCCTCTTCTAGACTCTTACAACTGTGTATGAACCAGTCTTTCCCAGCCCCACTTCACTATCCACCCTACGCTCCACCACCAGATTACTCTACGTTAAAGATCCCTTTCACAGTGATATTCCATTTCTCAAAAAACCTTCAGTGGCTTTGACTTCCATCACACGAATCTCAAATTCTCTCTCTGGTTTTCAGGGTTGTCCTACCATCTGGCCCCATGACGTTCCCACATCTCTGCAGTATATTCATTTGCTCATTATTTCATAAGAACCCAAAATTATTCCTGCCCTGGACTTTTCACTTATGTTTTTCCACGCATTCAGAGCACACCTCATTTCAGTGAAGTTTCAGAATACCCATATTCAATCTATGTGAAATCAACAATACACGGGTTGAGAGAGAGGGCAATGTAAATACTGTGAGGCATTCAGCCTGCCATTCTACTTGATGAGAACAGGTCCCAGGGTAAGCAGGACAGGGAGACACGAATCCAGGTCTCTCAATCCGACTCAGCTCCCGGTTCTTTCGGTGTCGGCATCTAGCCACTCTGAGTGTGACTCTGTTATCTGGTATTTTCAAATCTGTATTTTTAATACACTGTGATGCCTATTATTCATAAGGTGAATACTTCTTTTGGAGCTTAACCAAAGAGGAGAAAAACCTCACTGCATTGTCTTTACCATGTTGAGAGACGGGACTTAATTTCTAACTTGCTAAGTGGTTTTCATAGGTAATCATGATGATATCCGATTTTCCCCTTAGGTGCAAGAGTAGATGCTAACACCCATATGTAACTGAAACTCCATGATATAGCCTACCTAAATTCCACCTGTCTTCTAAAAGCTTAGCTTCGGGCCTATTGTCTCCAGGCTGCATTAATCTCCCTTTCTTCCCTAGCTTTCACAGACTAAGGAACACAATTATGTGTTTCTACCTCATCTTTCACTGTCTGCTGTTATTTCTCATGAAATCATCTCTTCCCAACTACATTTTCATTTCTCTGAGTACAGAGACAGTGCTTTTATTTTTTTCTCTATTTCTCACACAATGTGCCACTCATGTTAAGAACTCCATGGTATGATCTTTTGGACAACATCATACACAGGGTTGGGGTCAGACACACCCAGGTTGGAAACTCAGCTCTCCAGGTATTTAACCAGAGGACTTCCCTGACCCCCACGCCCCAGACCCCTAATCTACAAAATGGGGAAACAATACCTCCTTATTTTAAAGTTTCCAGTGATGTATGTATTGAACTAATGCCTAATTTCACCTTATAATGCATACAAGCAAAGTACCTGAAATATAGTAACGCTCATTATATGGTAGGTAATGCTTCTAACAATTAATTCATTTGTTCACTTGTTTGCAAATGTGCCTATCAAATAAATGATAGAGTATTTGTATCATGAAAATTCGGCCATCACTGAGTCTCTTTAAGTAGGACTCCCTTTGAAACTTTTAAGAACTCAGTTTACAATAATGGAGCTTTCTAGAGTTCACTCGGAGCTTACTAACCATATCCATGCCTGTATACTGTTTAGAGTTGACAATACCCTTTCATACACATTATCAGTTTTTCCTAACTTGCAAACAAGAAACGCCGGAGACCTTTTTCACGCAAAGCAAACCGGCAGCACCTCGTGTCTATGGACAATAATCCTTCAAATGTACTCCGGGTCTCTGACAGCGCTGGGCCCCTCTGCCTGGGCTGCCCTTCCTCCCGTCACACAACTCTCTCCCTCACTTCAGCCAGGTCTCTGCACACATGTCCTCTTCTGAAGAGGTTCAAG
This sequence comes from Leucopleurus acutus, assembly GCF_964270905.1. NCBI lineage: Eukaryota > Metazoa > Chordata > Mammalia > Artiodactyla > Delphinidae > Leucopleurus > Leucopleurus acutus. Next base: position 89,951,913 of record NC_139144.1, on the reverse strand, counting down.
GAAGGCCTGACATCTACAACAGTTTCCCAACCACTATCTCCTTCAATTGCCTCTTCTTTCTTTCTTTTTTTTTTTTTAGAACTTATCGTAATTGGATACCACATATATCTACTTCCTTATTTGCTTATTCTCCATTTGTCTCACTGCAACGTAAGCCCCAGGAGGGCACGAAGTTAGGTTGGTTTACAGGTAGATACATAGAACTATGTGGGTGGAAGAATGTTGCCTGCCGTATCAGTAAACAAAGGATTTGCGGCCATCGAGCCACTACATTACAGCAGCCTCGACGGTGAGCCCTGAGGAGACTCAGGATGGAAACAGGATGCCCCCCAACTAGCAGTCAGCCACTGCAGCCACCCCCAACGACTGTACCCTGAGGAGACTCAGGATGAGAAAGCATGGGACGCTGGCCCCAGAGAGCTGATTTCAATGAGCCCAGACTCTTGCATCTCCCTGTACGTAGAAGAGCGCTAAATTCCTTAACTTGAGATGTCTGGTTTTCTTTAATTAACAATAACCTTTTGATGTTTTGACTATCCTGACTCCTCTCTTACCTCTTCAGAACAGTCCCTCAGAGCTATCTGAGAGGCCATGTCCCGGGCCTAAGTCCTCAGCAAATCTTCTAAATAAAACGTAATTCTCAACTTTTCGGTCATGCATTATTTTTGACAACCAGAAAACTGCATAAGACACCGCAGGTGCTCGACACATACTTGTTGAATAAGTGGAAACTTGCTGGGTTCTTGTCTAGTTCTAGCTGTGGATTCCAAGGACTAGAAATTCTAGGAGGTGATGGTTCCCCCTGAACCGATCAGTGAATGAATGGAAGCACTATCTCGACCACTTCTCCCCGCCCCCATCAGAGCCATACCACCCAGTTGTTCCGAGAAGAATAAAGCTGCAGAGCTTATCTGCTGCCCTACTCTCACACTTAGCCCATCCTACGTGTCCTCTGACCTTCAGTGGTGCCAGGCAGTAAAACTGGAATCTGTGAAAGAAAAAAAGTGCTTATGCAACATGGTGCTCTAGACCTTGTCACCTTTCTTTCATGACTCTTTAAGACTACTGTTTGATTATCATACCCGAAACGTAAGGAAAGAGCATGGGTCTAATGACATTCCCTGGGCAGAATACCTTAAATTTTTTTTTTGAAAATTATCACCAGTAGCACATTCTTGCATGTTCCAATCCTGCAGCTCTCAATCTAGCCCCCTGTAAAAAGTAACATATGCTCATAATAAATCTTTAAAATGGCTCTATTAATAGAGTGGCTGCAGTGACAGTTTTATAAATGGGCCCCATCTTTATGTAAACTCTGTTTTATTAGATTGCATTATAATGATTTGTAATAAGAATACAGAGATGAATTCTGAGAGCAGGAACTCCAAATGCTCCTAAGCCAGTCAGGGGTTTCAAAGCCCATGAATTCTGTGTGGCGGACTATGCATTCCGGGAACAACAGACATCATCAGATTAGTTTTGCTACAGTTGTATGCTTCTCCGCCTGCTTTTTCCAATCAGATAATAACAGTCTCATAACTGGCTTTGTGTCTGTCAATCCAATTACTTCCTATTTGGGATGTGCTGACACTCCATTAAATCGGCAGACAGACAGCAGTGTCTTTCATTACCCTCCGACTGAATAATTAGCTTCCTCGGTACATAACTACGGAAGGAGCCCATCTATATAAAGTCAGGTGTCTTCCAAATAAAACCAAAGACACAGATCACTGAAAATAATCTTGTTAGCCTAACGTTATGTCAACGCCATGCCTAAAATAGGCAAAGCCATCTAGTTTGCCCTTCAGCCAACTTAGGAGCCTATCTGGGCAGCCTTGATCAGGAGAGGGGGCTTTGGTCATATTTCCACTAGAGCCTTTCCCCCCCAGAAATCCGACTGGTATCCACTCCAGGAAAAATACCACTTTAGTCTGGAATCCAAATGAGATCCCAGGGATCCCACCATTTCGCCACCTTTGGGAAAGCTAAACTGTTCTTTCATCTGACCTGATTTCATTAAGAAATTAAAGGAGTATGACACTCATTAAAATAAGCTGCCTATGGAGAAAGTTAAGTAGAATTTAACCTAAAACTTTTAAGGCTGAGGACTGGGTAGCTGCAGTAAATTAAAATACAATTACAAGAATTTTAATGAAGTTATCTTATAATTATAAATCTTCACAGGATGCTTACAGTACTATTAAGAAAAAGAAATTTTAAAGGAAGAACCATCGCGTATCTTCCATATTCTGCACTCTATCTACCATAATGATCAGCATTTAACAGGTGTCCCATAAACTCTCTGTGTATCAACTTAAGGATGTTATAAAGAAGTTGTTAATACTCATGATAATTTTCAAAAGGAAAAATCTGATGTAGTTGGTGAAATTAATGCCCCAAAATATCATGAGAGTTTACTAGTAAGAACCCACAGGGTTGACAAAAAGAAACCCTTTTCCAATCCTTTTCCCTCTTGGAGCAGCTATGACACAAAACTCTTACTATCACAGTCAAATTCTAACTAGATATTTGGCATTTCACACCTTCAGTGGGTTAGAACCCCGGGAATGAAAAAGGGAAATTAATATGGAGACAGCATGATGTCATGGAAAGAACATGGCCTGGGAATCCAAAGACCTGGATTCCAACCTGGATGCCCAATTTATGGGTGTGGAACCCTGGGCCTCAGTTTACCGATGAGATGAACTTCACAGATTCTTCGCATATGGCCCCCACCTTACAAGAGTCAATATGGAATGATGGAGTGATTTGGCCCTTTCCTCAGCTTTCCTAGAACCTAAGAGTAATTCCCTCAGGGCCCTAAAAGGGACCTGGAATATCACTGCTATCTCATTATGAATATTCATTTCCAAAGGCCACAAAGACTGATAAACTCCCAGCTGCAGGGAACAGTGGGTCAACATACTAAAAAAGCACTAGAAGCAAGGAGACATTAATGTGGTGAATCACTAAAGCAGACAACTTTATAGCCCTTTAATGAGGATTATATTTTTTCCTGGTTGTGGAAACAACCATGATTGTGGCTAAAGGGAAAGGCAGGCCCATTAACCATTGTTCTCCCCTTTCTAAGTGTCTTCATTCCTCATTTATTGAGGGTAATAGTTATATTCAACAATAGTTATATATGAACTTGCTTGTGTAATACTGATTTTTTTTTTAAGTTCTTTGAATACAGTCTCTTCGATTGAACACTTGAAACACTCACAATGAGTAGCTACTGTGGAAAAACAGAGGGATTAAGAGTGATTAGACTGGGAGATGCTCCGTCAACGGAGCCAAAGAGCTCTGATATTGAAGAAGCGAAGGTGATCAGTGGCAGTTGTTTGTGACACATTCAGGCTGTTATCAACAGCCTGGACAGTGCCCAAGGACACTAATACAATGATGGAAGGAGCACCTGGGCTGGAAGCATTGAAACCTGAATGAGTTAAATTCAAGGTAGTGCCACTCAGGTGCTAAGAGATGGAATAAGGTAGTGACTAAAGTTCAGTATCAAGAAAAAGGTGATTTAATTTTGAGACTTCACAAACACTAAAAATTAAGTAAGAATTCCAAAGCAGAAGAGAGAGGCTCTGCTGCCAGGCTCCCTAGGGAGGCCAGGGAATGTCAAGGTCTTTAGTAAGGGTGACGAGGGGCTAGGCTGCCAAGGGTTTTCTGAACTAATTCACCACTTAAAATGGGAGAGATACACTTAGTCTATGACTCATCTGGACAGCAAAGGTGAAAATACCACCCTAAGTACTGAAGTCACCTGAATGTATGAGATGGTATCTCTAAAGGGTACTGACATATTTTTACAGGTAAAGAAGAAAAAGGGTGGGGGTGGGATGGGAGAGAATGCCTCAAGAAAGCCATGTCCACTTTCACCTTTCTGGCACCAGTCCTGTGGCTGTTCCAAAGCTGAGAACCCTCTGGAAAGACAGCTCCCCACATCTGGAGCTCTCTACACTAAGGAGGCCCCCTCCAGACCTACTCAGAGAACCTGAAGTTGACTATTCCTTCTGATACCTCCTCCTGGAGAGCTATAAACACGTATTATTTTTATACACTTTTTTCAGACCAGCAAAATTAACTCAGTTTTTACAGCTCCATTTCCAGTTGGGGACAAAAATGCACATTCTGCAGTAGCTCCACTTATGGCTTCATCATAGCATAGGAACTTACAGTTTTGTTCCTGTGAACAATTTTCTTCTATAGCAGTGTTTTTTTTTCATTTTCCATATTTTCAAAAAAATGAAAATGCCTTAGCTATAAATAAAATAATCACACTTTCTATGGACAATGTGAAAGGTACCCTTTGGGGTATTTTAAATGATTAACCGTTATAGGCTGTTTCATTCTGATCTGAGTAGAAGCAAATGTGAAAGCCCCAAAGAGAACATCCAAAACTACAGGAGCGACAAAAGGAACGGCAGCAGATCCCCTCAACCAGAGTCCTTAACCTGGGGTTTGTGAATCGCCCGAGCTGTGTAAAACTGCACAGGTCTGGGCATACAGGTATTTCTCCAGGGTCCACAGTTGTCACCAGATTCTCTAAGGTGGCTGTAACCACCCCTTCCCAAATTCCCTAAACCACAAAATTCCCCTAAATAGAGTCTCATCTGCATGGAAAAAACAATGTTCAATTTAGTTTCCACGCATCATACATCAGAGTAAGGAAGTAACCAGAGGTAAGTTTTATTTAGAGCCACAGCTGTTTGCTTTCTGTATCTTGGACAACATTTTTATTTCATAAAGATGAAACATATAAAGAAACATGATCAGTTGTAGAAAATATAGTTGGTGGTGGGAACACTGTGTGGACCGCAGCTCTGGATTCTAACCCTGTTTCTGCAGCCACCCTGCTGCTCAGCTTGGAGCAAAGCCAAGGAGCTTTTCTGGGCCCTGGTTCAGAACTACTGGAGGCAGTTAACCCACCCAAAACTTAATTTACTAACTCACTCTCACCGAGATTGTTTTGAAATATTTTTAGTAACCAAGCTGCATGTATTAAACAATAATTTGTTTCTCCTTTTAAGAATTAATTCAAATTTATATAACTGCCAACAGAGCTTCTGATCAGTGCTCCGACCCCTTTGTCTAACCATGCAACCAGCGAATATTTATTAAGTTCCTAGCATGTGTGAAGCCCTATTTGGGAAGCTAAGTACACATAACTGAACTGGGGTAGACCCAGCCTCCCCTTCTATGGAGCCTACAGTAAGTGCTACATCTTGAGCTGACATAACACCAGCCAGAATATAAATAAACCTATTTGTAACTTTGCACCCATATCATGCGTGCATCCATACTCACGAATATACGAAAATAACTTGTGAAGCTTATCACCGACTTCACAGACTTCTAGGAGCTGAGAATCCAGGACAGTCAGCTGCAGAATGAGATCAGCTGCCAGCTTCCTGCTAGTTCTAAAACGTTAAGATCTTACCACACTAAGTGGAGAAGACAGGACCCACAGTTCAATACCAGTCCCTGACTAGCCAGCCCTAATAAAAATGATTCTTCAGGGCTTCCCTGGTGGCGCAGTGGTCGAGAGTCCGCCTGCCGATGCAGGGGACACGGGTTTGTGCCCCGGTCCGGGAAGATCCCACATGCCGCGGAGCGGCTGGGCCCGTGCGCCATGGCCGCTGAGCCTGTGCGTCCGGAGCCTGTGCTCCGCAACGGGAGAGGCCACAACAGTGAGAGGCCTGCGTACCGCAAAAAAAAAAAAAAAAAAAAAGATTCTTCAATAATTAAAACATTCCCACACATCTCCCCGATCTACATAAATGTCTTCTTTCACTAAAACCTAATTATGTCTATAACTAAAGTAGATATTTATAATGATAATTCAACTTATGTAATGTACATCTTCCTCCATGCTTCAGAGAGTTGAGTTTAAATGCCCTTTTTGATTACTAATTATTTTCTAAGTGAGTCAATGCTTGTGAAATCTATTGGGACCACGTGCTGGAGGATGAATGTTCTGTTTATCTGACAAGCAGGCTCCAGAGCCCCCCACAGCGTGCACCGTGAACCTCTACCCACAAATCTCCCGCTGGAAAGGCTCCTTCTGTGAAGCTGAAGAACGTTCCAGTCATGATCTCTTCCCTTCAGTTACTGGCTAGCTGTAAATCTTGTAAAAGGATAACCCAGCTCTGGTAATAGGGGATAAATTACACGAAGAATTTGCCTCATCAATTATTTCAAATGGTATGCATGGGGCCACTCAGAAAATAAAAATTATGTAAAACAAGGCTAACATGTGATAAACGCAAAGAGCTTCTACATATTTTCTACCAGTTGTGCAAGTTCTCTCACTTTGGTGCAATTTGAGGTGTTATGGCCATCACCTCCCCAGCCCCAGGAAATCGAAGCACGGTTTTTTGCATCGTTTGTTTCAGCCTACTCAGTGCTGAGCAACTTGTATGCGCCCCCAGTGGGAAGGGCAGAGGCTTTAGCAGCGTCAAGCTTTAGGACTACTAGGCAACCTTAGGTTTCCTAAGGGTAAAGACATCTCTCAGACTTTTCCAGTGAAAATCAATTCATCAAACTCCTTTCCTGTCTACACTTCACTGCATGCTCTACTGCTGCTAAAGAAGCTTGATCCTCCTCCACCTGGGGTAACTGCAGTTCGCTCAGCAGGCTCTGATTCATTGCCCATATGGCAGACCGTAAAGTAGGCTGACTCTTACTTCTGCTGGGAAGATCACATTGTGTGAGACGTGCTCGTCACTTAGCAGGCTGGAGGCAGCTCTGGCCTTCCTCAGGAGGCACCCCGCTCTAACGGCGTCAGGTGGGTTACATGAGAATATGTACTTCTCCTAATTATGTTGTCAGTGGGCTGAAGATCTTGCTGTCCAGAAAACGTAGCAAGTCCCTGGACCCTTTAAACTAGATGATCAATATGCTGGCTACATCTAAGATGAAGAGTTAGAAACGAAATACAGTAACACGGTTGTGATGGTTCAAATGCACACGCTTACACATAAAAGCTTTCACTACTTTCAACAACAGTGTATTCTTAGAAACTGAAGTATCAATAGAAAGAAAGTCTTTTCTCATTATTCTCCACAACTGACATCAAAATAACATTTTCCCTTTGAAATGGATAGACTTAGACTGATTAGTAGACCTGCAATTATTATAATGGTAACACAATCCTATAACCAAAGTAAATAACTGAGGTACGGAGTTTCTGTAATTTGACCATGGCTAGATCTAGGTCAACACTGGGCCTAGAACCCAGGACTTTCAAATCCTCTTCTGGTCTTCTTTCCAATACACTGCTTTGTTTTGCTTTATTATTAAATGGTAATCCCATATTGTTAGTGTGGATGACTATAAAATTATATTAGAAAGTTTGTTGGAAATTAATAATTGAACAAATGAAGAGATGCAAAAGAAAAATGTGCCATTTTGTGTCTGGGTGGGGTGAGGTAGGGAGACGTGGCATAGAACTGAATCAAGGTCAGCAAAATACAAAGTGGCACAAGGTAGAGAGTTTCTATATAGCCTTAAGTGTGACGAAAATGCGGTCTCAACCCAGCGTTCCAGAACTTTTTTTTTTTTTTTTTTTTGCGGTACGCGGGCCTCTCACTGTTGTGGCCTCTCCCATTGCGGAGCACAGGCTCCGGACGCGCAGGCTCAGCGGCCATGGCTCACGGGCCCAGCCGCTCCGCGGCATGTGGGATCCTCCCAGATCGGGGCACGAACCCGCGTTCCCTGCATTGGCAGGCGGACTCTCAACCACTGCGCCACCAGGGAAGCCCCAGAACTTTTCAAATAATTTCCTCCCTTGCTTCCTTCCTCCCTCCCTCCCTTCCTCCAAAGTACCTTTAATCAAGATATAATTCACATACCATACAATTCACCCATTTAAAGTTTATAATCCAATGGGTTTTAGCATATTCACAGAGCTGTGCAGCCATCACCATAATCAACTTTAGAACATTTTCATCACCTCCCAAAGAACCCCACACCCATTAGCAGTGATTCTCCATTTCCCCACAGCTCCACCCCACCTCCAGCCCTAGGCCACCACTAATCTACTTCCTGTTTCTATACATTTGTCAGTTCCAGGCTCTTCATATAAATGGAATCATATGTGACTGGCTTCTTTCACTTAGCGTAATGTTTTCAAAGTTCATCCATGTTATAGCATGGATCTGTACTTCATCCTTTTTTATTCAGAATAATATTCCATTATATGGATATACCTCGTTTTATTTAACCATTCATCAGCTGGTGGATGACCTTGCTTTTCAACGTGTTAAAAATCCCTCCTCTGGGCTCTTCATTAACTTACAGTCCACAGCTAACACTATTTTTATTTTTCATTCATAATCACTAACGGAATACTGACTGAGGAAACCAAGGCAATCCAAAAATGAACTGAAAGCCAGATTAAAGATAACTGAAAGGTCATGGATTGGTGTGAATAATAATCCAATCAACTGTAAACCAAAAGTGGAATACCAAAAGAAAGCAATGTGGATCTCAGGAACGAGGCCGTACGTACGTTATCTAGGAATGTGCTGGTGTGTAGATTCAGTGGCATCACCACAGAATAGTGACTGAAGAGAGACAGCGGGTTTCACAGCGCTTTCATTATGATTTCTCAGTAGGTCATTAGCACAAGGCAATGTCACTGCTGGAGCTACTCACTTGCCAGCTCCTGTGTCTTACACATCTTTGAACCTCCCCAAAAGCCTAGAATAGCATCTGGTCCAACTGGAGTTAACAAATATTTATTAAATGATCACATATTCCAGCCTCAGGGTTTCCTATGAAAATGCCAGAACCTGCCCCTGCGCCGGGATCTCACAGCAAACTTTCTAAGAGACATCTCTTTCAGGTCACTGCAGAGTATGAAGACATTTGATCTGTGGGATTGTATGTAAAATGACTGATTTGTTTTGTGTTAAATAAACATGTGAACCCAATGGCTAAATCAGTTCACAGGTATTTGCTGCGTATCTACTATGTGGCAGGCGTTGTTCTAGACGCTAAGGGCCCAACAGACAGAGATGCTAATGCAGCTTACATTCTGGTTAGGGGAGACAGACACGACAGAGACACGTATCAAGTAGTGACTGATGCTATGAAGTAAAATAAAGGAGACTCGGAAATGGGAAGTGATGAGCGTGAACATAAAATAATCAGGGAAAGCCTCTGGAGAAGGTGACATTTTAAACAGAGACAAGAAAGTCAAAAGTGATGCATTTTCTGGTGCTACAGCATTCCAGGATGGGAGAATAGCAAGTGTGAAGAGGAAGAACATATTTTTTGCATTTGAAAAACATTAACGGGGCCACTGTGGGTGAAGCAGGCAGAGGGAGAGAGTAACGAAAGATGACACCTGAGAAGCTGGGGTGGGGAGCAAGTTAAGAGAGCTTTAAAGGCCATTGGAGTATAATTGCTTTACAATGGTGTGCTAGTTTCTGCTTTATAACAAGGCCATTGGAGAAAAAAAATCCGATTGAGTGCCATGATCTACCTTGTGTTCTACCAGGATCACTAGAGTGGCTGCCATGTGGACCACGAAGTTTAGCAAGCAAGAAAAGTAGTAAAAGCTTCAGACAGTAAACTACTGAAACAACGCAGATGAGGGATTACGGTGGCCTGGATCAGAGGGCGAGCAGCAGAGGGGGTGTAAAGTAGCTGGATTCTCTATACAGTCTGAAGGCAGAGCACACAAGCTTTGCCAATGACCTGTTGTGTATGGGGCATAAAAGACAGAGAGAGGTGTCAAGCATGGCATGAAGAGTGGTGGTCTGAGCCCATGGAAGGATGGGGCTGGTGTTTACTGAGATGAGTAAGACAATGAGAGGAACAAGTTTGGGGAGAAATTAAGAGTTTTGTTTTGGACAAATTTAGTTGAAGATGCCAATTAGACATCTAAGTGGAGAGATCAAGTAGGGAGTTGGATATATGAGTCTAGAGTTGAGAGGAGAGACTGGCAGAGCAGATAAAAATTTAGGAAATATTAGTGCATAGTTGGTTTTTAATGGCATGAGATTAGGAAGTGCATCTGAGAAAAAAGAGGAGAGGTCCAAAGACTGAGCCCTGAGATACCCTAATTTAGAAATGGAAAAGACATGGAAGGGCCACAGCAGAGAGGGAGAGGAAGAACCCACCAAGAACCTAATAATTATACTGTTTTGAACATGTATGAACTTTATTCCCTTTCCACTAGGATATTCCCTAAAATGGTTAAGAATAAAAGCATTGAGAAGAAGTATCAAGGTCATGCCACTATTATCTCTGTGACCTTGAATCAGTTATTTAACCTCTATGAGCCTGTTGTTTCATCTACAAAACAATATCACATATATGTTGAGGGATTAAATGACAGAGCCCATAAAAAGTACTCAGTATAGGACCTGACAGAAAATGCTCAATAAATATTACTTCTCATTATTGTTATCCATGAATCCTTCCTCTGTTATGTCTAAAGCACTTCCCATCCATACTGATCATTTGCGATTTATTTACAACCTTGAAGTATAATGGTAACTACTTCTGTGTTTATGTCTTACATTGTCAACTAAAGTGTAAGCTATTTGAATTCAGAACTGGTTCAACTTCTTTATATTCTCCACAATTCAGAGCACAATACTCTGAGCATCGCAGAAGCTTGAATATATATATATATATATATATATACACTAGTAGACTAATTTCATTATTTTACATTTTGACAGGGCAAAAAAGAAAATAGGTCTTTGGGGTTTTCTTCTCCATTTGCCTGGATACTTGGAAGGGAAAATTTAATATGCAGCAACTAATATGTTCCTTAGAGATCCATAAACCATAGCCAGGATGATGACGTCACCACTGTTAAATCTTACCGGGCCTTTTGTCGGATGGGGGAAGAAGCGGCAAACAACTGAATAAAGATCAGCAAAATGTAACATGACACCAAATGTAGACCTTCTATGCAGCCTTAAGCCTGAGGAAAAATGCTTTTCCAGATCTTGTGTTCCAAACCTCTCGGGTACTAAAGATGCTCTGAGAGCTTTCATTACATTTCTGCAACGAGTGCTGATCTAAAAGACTCTGACACCTACCTTTTTTTTTTTTTTTTTTTCTGTACGCGGGCCTCTCACTGTTGTGGCCTCTCCTGCTGCGGAGCACAGGCTCCGGACGCGCAGGCTCAGCGGCCATGGCTCACGGGCCCAGCCGCTCCGCGGCATGTGGGATCTTCCCGGACCGGGGCACGAACCCGTGTCCCCTGCATCGGCAGGCGGACTCTCAACCACTGCGCCACCAGGGAAGCCCCGACACCTACTTTTTGATTAACTAAAATGAAGCCTCTGGAAACTTCAATAAGAACATGGATGCTTTGAGGATGGCCCACCCAGTCCCTTTCTCAGGGAAGAATCCATAATCCCCAGAAAGATAGACTCTTTGAAACTAGTTTTTCTGTTGCACGGCCCTGTCTTTACACAAACTGATTTGCATGGTGTCCAAAGATAGCTGGCAAAAGTGGGAGAGCGGGGTGAAGTAACACGCACACTGCAGAGGGAAGACACATAGACTCCTCTCGCTCAGGCCCCCAGAGCTGCCCTGGTTTCTGTCCTGCCAACAGAGACCTTGGATTCTATCAGATACTCTACTTTCCTTCCAAAAAGTTTTCTTTTTTTGTGTGTGTTGGTTTCTTTTACTTACAATTTTAAAAAAACCATCATTAATATACGTGTAGGTTGGAAAGAGTAGGAGATTTGAAGGAAGAAGACTTTTTAGGGTTTCTAAAGTAAAACCAAGAATATAGAACATTTGCTCGTTTCCTTCCTCTGTCTCTTCCTTTGACCTCTTCATTGGTGATGGAGGTAGTGGCTTTCTCTGGGGCTGAGGATGGAAGAGGCCAGGCAGTTTTGAGAAAGTAAGTATGTGCTTAGGGAAGAAGGAAGAAATATGGGGTGGTTTTTGTCCAAGTCATCCCAGTTCCTTCCTCTCTTACCACTCTCCCTATATTACTCAGTAAACAAAGGATAAAACGCCTAAATTATGACACAGTGTAATAAACCAGACATATGGGAAGGAAAAAATCCAGTGAGAAAAGTTTTCACTTCTATAGCGGTGCCACAGAAAACAGTGACTGAAAACCTAAGACTTAGTCAAGTACCTATATTATTTTTTTTATATTTAAAAGGGAACAGCACAACTGATAACTGAAAAGATTAATGTACAAGTATAAGCTGGTTTTAGTCACAACACTTCTGACACCCAACGTGTCAGATTTTTTCCAGCTCTCCAGACACCAACTGGATGTCAAATGATTCAATTCTGACACTAACTACCTAGAGTTAGCACAGACCCCACAAGTTAAAGGCTCAGTCCTGCAAGACTGCCCCCACTTCACACGCCCGTCACAAGCCCCAGGCCTTTAATGCTTTTCACTGACTAGCTAAATCAGGAGCTAGGCTGTGGGAACAAAGACCTCCTCTTTGGGTTTGGTAATTCGCTAGAACAGGTCACAGAATCGGGGAAAACAATTAACTGACTAGTTTATTACAAAGCATATTACAGAGGAACAAATGAAAAGGTACATAGAGTGAGGTCCAGAAGGGTCCCAAGCACAGGACCTTCTCTCCCAGTGGAGCTGGGGGACAACACCCTCCTCACACGTGGGTGTGTTCACTAACCTGGAGGCTCCATGAATCCTGTTTAGTAGTTTTTAAGGAGGTGGGCATGGTTGATAAAATCATTGGCTGTGGGTGATTAACTCAATCTCCAGCCTCCCTTCCCTTTGAGGAGGCCGGGGGAGGGGGTGGGGGGCTGAAAGTTCCACTAGTCATGCCTTGGTCTTTCTGGGCTCCAGCACCCATCCCGAAGCTACGCAGGGGAACCCGGCCACCAGTCACCTCATTAGCAAAGAAAAGACACTCTGGGGACTTCCCTGGTGGCGCAGTGGTTAAGAATCCGCCTGCCAATGCAGGGGACATGGGTTCGAGCCCTGGTCGGGGAAGATCCCACATGCCGCAGAGCAATTAAGTCCTTGCCACAACTACTGAGCGTGTGCTCTAGAGCCCACAAGCCACAACTACTGAGCCTGCATGCCACAACTATTGAGCCTGCATGCCACAACTGCTGAAGCCCACGCACTTAGAGCCTGTGCTCTGCAACAAGAGAAGCCACTGGAGTGAGAAGCCCATGCGCTGCAACGAAGAGTAGCCCCCGCTCACTGCAACTAGAGAAAGCCCACCTGCAGCAACAAAGACCCAATGCAGCAAAAAAATAAATAAATTTATTTTTAAAAAAAGAAAAGACACTCTGTCATTCCAGAGAGTCCAAGGGTTTTAAGAGCTTCGTGCCAGGAAGCTGGGACAAAGACCAAATAAATATTTCATATAGTAGCACAAGGAATAATACTAGAATTCTAAAAGTTAATTCTAAAAACTGCTTAGCCAAATAGGCATAGAAGACATAGTTTCATTCCAACAGTGGTGGCACTTTGGGGCTGATCAACAGAGGTTCTTTCTCCAGATCCCCTTTTGCTCTGACGCAGTAATATGGGGGATGGCTAGCTAGGGTTAGAGAGACAGTAACTGGTGATTTAATTTACTCCAGTTAGTTGGTCCTATGGGAACTAAACTCACAGCCCTGGTCTCACCAAACTGTGCTCCCGTTAACTACAATATACTATTCTGGGGTCATGGAACTGCTGATAACAGCTGAGAATTGCACAACTGTTCAGAATGAAAACCAGCAGCCACGTAGTTAACTGCATTGGGGAAAGAAAAAAGCATTTTTTAAAAAATGTCTTCTTTTTCTAAAAGTTAGCCCGAGCGCAGCTGTGATTCTTGAACAGCTTGTTCCGAACCACATGGCCTTCCAGCCTCCTATTCTTCCCACTACGTTCCACAGCTTTCCCGAAGCAACTCCTCAGCATACTAAACTTGGGATTCTTTAACAGCAAGTAACACTTTTCTCTCTTTAATGGGATAATTTAGCCTTCTGACTTCCACAGCAGATGCAGTTAAGACCTAGTGATGTCATTTAATTACAGACTCTGAAGAAATCTGAAAGCATCATTATAACTAGCCTGTGCTGGCAGCTCCCTGATGGAGCCCACCAGCAATGCCATGTACAAGAAGAACAGACTCCAGGGAGAAAAAAAGAAGAGAAAAAGGTACAGGTCAAGGCCTGTGCTCCATCACCTGAATACCGATGTCTAAAGGTCTCCATATATCCATCAAGTTAAATGGAGATAAAAATCAGAAAGGCAAAGACCGAGGGTCCAAATTACAAGGCAAATTAATGATCAGGTCAATATACCTACTGAATTATTATTAAGGTGTATTTTTCTCAATTAGAGTGATCAAATTAAGACATCAAAGGTACATTTTTCTGTCCTCTTAATGGTCTCTCGAAGTCTTAACCACTAGAGTTCAATAACTACTATGCACTTGCACTTGACCTTTTGCCTAGTTAAGAGAGAGGTGAAGTGGTGAGAAAGTGCTTTAAGAAAAAAATTAAATGGCATAATTAAAAACTTTATTGATTTGAATTAACATAATAACTTAATAATATTTTCATTGAAAATGGAAGGGTAGATAAAATGGATGTTTTAAACTAATGATTACTATTCTTTAAGAACATAAGGATGGGGATGTGAAGAATTTATCACATTCCTAAGTTGTCCAAAGAAAGCAAATCAAAACAAGTCAAAAATAAATACACGTTTCATCTACTGCATGAAACTTTCTCTTGGTACTCACCACCATAAACTAATGATCGGAACAATTAAATTGTATAGGCGTTTAGCAAAATTTGAAAACATCATAACCCCAAATCTGTATTACCTCCTGTTACTGAGAACATATATCACTGGTATATCATAAGCAAAGGAAGAAAAATTAAGCTTTGTTAGTTTGTGAAAATCCGAACCTTCCTCCCTTCCAAATAATTTACCATTTTTAAAACCACCTACAAGCAATGATCCTATACACTAACTCTCCACACAGTTCGCACTTTATGCACACTTTATTGCATTCACACTGAATGCACTTTATTATGCTACTTAAATGCAAGAGTGCAAGAGCCCAAACATGGATGAGTAACTTGGCAAGGTGAATGAGATGAACACTGGCCTTCCGCCACTAGGCGTCATATAAAATTCACTGTTCATAAAAGCAGTTATGTCCTAGGGGAACTGCAAGTAGGATAATGGCCAGGGCCATGGCTTGATATCATGATGTCACACACAGCAGTGCTTCATATGTAAGCAAAGCCTGCATGGGTATTAGATATGATCCTTTCTTCCATCAGTCAACCACAGATAATCCCTGGTCTCTGGATCTCTTCAATCAGAACTGGTCTTGGCGAAGAGTTTAGCAGCTCTGAGACTTAAGGATGCTGTGATGATGCGGAGGCTCTAACTACTCTATGACTGGGCAGGGGCTAAAAAAATAAAGTTCTCACGGGATACAGTGGCTCATATCCATGATAGAAGATGAGAGTTACAGAACGTTCTTTAAAAAAACATCATTTATTGAATACTATGAACTATAAAAATTGCCACATACATTCTATATTTTATTTATTTATTACTAACCTTCATAATATTCCCATGAGATAAACATCCTCATTTTAAAGCGGAAGCACAGTGAAGCAACTTGTCCAAAGTCACTAGGCAAATAAAAATGGCACAGTTGGGATTCAAACCCCAGTCTGTCTTAACACCTGGGTCTTTCCACTCTGTCACCCCCTACTCTCCAATGGCTTGAGCCAGGGACCAGAGCAGAATCCACTGGTGTGTGGCTTTGTAGCCAGAGGGCGGGTTGTGGAAAGTTATCTTGCCTGTCTGTATACTTCACACAAGACCATCAAGTGCTTGATACGACGTCCCTCTCCCCACATGCACAGTATAATTGTAGTTACATATGTACCTGGAGCCGGGGAACATTTAACCTAAACACAATAATCGCTGGCATTCATTTAAGCGGATTTCAGTGACAAAAGAAAGTGTTTCAGGGGACCCATTAAAGTGTGATTTGCCCCAGGCTCCACTTCTACTATGGACGATGCTTTGAAGAAGTCTCCCATGTTGGGATCATTTTTCTGCCCTGATTTGAAACTTATCCTTTGACAGCTTTCAGCCTGCCTGATGTGAGTCTCATCTGTTCAAGTAGATTACTGCAAATGAGACTCCTTGCCTAGCGAGATCAACATGCAGGGAGCATCAGATAATTTCTAACTGAATTTTGCAACACTTTTATTAATGTTAATGCCCTCAAGGCCCCAAGGATGGGTGTGTTTGTGTGATTTGAAATAATCCAACAATTTTGTATAAAACCAAGAAGGGATATTCGCTTATTGGTAAGCCTAGAGGTCCAGGTATCTAACTAGTTTAGATCCCAGAATGACTGCATCCCCTTAGAGGTTACATTTATTTTAGTAAACCTAGGTACATATAAATATAACATTTCCTCATGTAGCATTTTGACAAATAACTGCCCATGTCTGGATTGATAACTTCCTCTGAGCTAAGGAAGCTCACATGTTCTCAGCAAAAGCTTAAAAGATGTTACGAACACAGACAATATTGTAACCCTTGGCAGCCTCTTCATATTGACCCAACTTGGTTGTATTCTCCCCAAAGATAAATTACGTGGAAAAACTCATACAGGCTAGGATTACAAAGGAACAATAAAATATATATATATTAGAAGCTACAGGGGAATGAATAAAATTAGGTTGATTCTGACGCAACAAAAGCTTTTTTTGTGTTGTCATCCATTAAGTGGCATGTCTGGAAGGAGGTATTATTTGTGTTTTATAGCTGGTGAAACTAAAGATAAGTTAGACAAGTTGCCCAAAGGAGTAAGAGCTGTAAGTTAAGAATACAACTGGGAGTTGAAGTTCTACGTCCCTACCTCTCCACTGATCACAGTCAGGTAATGCTCAGCCCCATATGGGAGACTCATGTAGGTAAAGGAGGCCCACTATAAGACAAATTCTCTGGAGATGTATCAATTTTTACCACAAGCTTCAGCTATGGGGGTGGCTTGGCTTCCATCATATGGAAAAACACCAGATAGAATCAACAGATTTTAGAATTGAAAAGGGTCTCTGCATTCACTGGTATTTCAGTTCTTTTATTTTGCAGATAAAGAAAGCAACCCAGAAAGACTGAGCTATACGTTGGAGGAAACACAGCTAGTAAGTGGCAGAGCTAGAACCCAAACTCGGGTCTACCAACTCCTAGCCCATTTTCAGAGAACATCACCACAGAGTGAAAAACCCTCTTAGATTTCAAAACCTACAGAAAGCCGATTTATTTTTATAGTGAATCCAGGAACCCCGAGAATTCTGGTCTAATCTAGAGTTTAATGACCCCCCAGGCTACCAACAAATGAACCAAATAACCTAACACAGTCTTCAAAAGTTTTCAGCTTCCAACAGCCTTTTGCCCAGGCTGCTTTGAATTCTACCTTCAGAGAGGGTCTTTTTGCTTCTTGACACTTTATATTTCCCTTATATAAAAAGAAATACTAGGGCTTCCCTGGTGGCGCAGTGGTTGAGAGTCCACCTGCCGATGCAGGGGATGCAGGTTCGTGCCCTGGTCCAGGAAGATCCCATATGCCGCGGAGTGGCTGGGCTTGTGAGCCATGGCCGCTGAGCCTGCGCGTCCGGAGCCTGTGCTCCGTAATGGGAGAGGCCACAACAGTGAGAGGCCCGCGTACCGCAAAAAAAAAAAAAAAAAGAAAAGAAATACTAGCTAAGAGTCATCATTTTCTTTTAGAACCAAAGCATTAGGGGGAACATACACAGCATGTTCTACTCTTGTCAGTGTGGCTAAGGCACGGCCAGTGTCACACGCTTCCAAAAACTAATAGATGGTCATCTGCTCATTTTAGCGATGTCACACGTGGAGTCACCATGAAGCAAGGCATATTCGAGTCAGAGCAACCTTCAGAGGCTCAAGGCTTCAGTGCTTCACACTGCAGGGGGCAAAAGTTAATAATTCCTAGTTTTAAAAATACCAACATGCTCGCAGGGGCTGTGGCAGCCATGGAAGCGCTCCACTTAGCTCTCCCTCTAAGGGAATGTGCTGTGGGGAGCAGAGCTGACTGTCAGCCTTCAGACCCTCTGGGTGTTCACGGCGGCCATGTTCTCCAGAGCTGCTCCCGGCCAGTGAGTGAGCATGGCAGGCATGGCTGAACTGGGCCGTCGCGACCCAGTGTGGGATTCTTTACGAAACTACTCGGCTCCAAAAAGAAAAAAAAAAACATTGCTCTTGGGGATTATTAACAACAATTCTGGTAGACTCCCAGTAAACCTGGGGGAGTTGCTGAGTCCAATCAAGAAGTTGACTCTATTAACATAAAAGGGCAGTTTGAAAAAAAAAAAAAATATATAAAGGAAGAAACTTGTTTGGTGACAAGCTCCTCAACCAACTTATGGGCTCCCAAATCCAACATATCTCGGAGGCTGATGATACCATTAACGCTTCCCTTTTCCATAGTTACAAAAACAGAACAAATCAAAAAACCTCTCATTGACTTGGTAACACTGTCAAATAAAATGCTAAAAGTGTGGCTTTTTTAGTTCGTAAAAAGGAATCATAGGAAGAAGATATTATTTCACATATAAAGAAAATGAAGGATTTTGGGGGGAAAGCATTGTAACTATGAATGTTAAGGCATTTAGGGTACTGCTTGATGACTAGAAATAGGAACATAACGAGTTGTAAAAACAACTGTAGTGCCCCATTACTTTTATGATAATATCACTTGTCAAACAAAACCCATCCTTCCGGCATCCAACCCCTGCTCTTTCACCTACCAGAACACACTGCTCTGCTTCCCCAGTAAATCATCAGGATAAGTTCTCCAACCTAGCCACCAAGAAATCTAACTGAAATTTCCCAAATGATCCAAAGGCCTAGTGAGTTCTGAAAAGTTTCAAGGAAGAGAGTTTCTAAGATATTTGTACCTTCTCTTTTTTTCCCTTCACTTTGCTTTTGTTTCTTTTTTGTTTTTTTTTTGCGGTACGCGGGCCTCTCACTGTTGCAGCCTCTCCCATTGCAGAGCACAGGCTCTGGACGCGCAGGCTCAGCGGCCACGGCTCATGGGCCCAGCCGCTCTGCGGCACGTGGGATCTTCCCGGACCGGTGCACGAACCCGTGTCCCCTGCATCGGCAGGCGGACTCTCAACCACTGCGCCACCAGGGAAGCCTCACTTTGCTTTTTATTGTATCATAAATCCACACCTTCTCACCAAGCACCACAGCAAAAATAAGAGTTAACTGTATTGAGAAAGCCATTTAAGGAAAAAAAAAAACCCTCATTTTTATAGACAAGGCCATTAAATGCATAGTATTTAAACCTCTCACTTATACAATGAAGATGGCAAGTAGACATAAATTTTACAGTATCTAAAAGCAAAACCCTGGGGCCTACCAAAACAAAATTACGTTTCTAATGCAACTTTGCAATGGAAATTTAAACTCCAAAGGTAATTTTGCATCCAGGGTACTTATGGATGTATGAATTACACTCAAAGAAATGACTCAATACAATTTGTTTGATTGCTTTATCATTCCTCCATTATATCAGATCTTCTAAGGCAGCAGAAAAGATCATAAGGATGTTTGAGGATTGTTCATTTGAAGATACAGGGGAGGCCAAATCCTATCACACCTATTATGGAAAAGAGCCTGACCATGAAATCTTAATTAACACCGTAACAATTACTTAAAAGTCTCTGATGCAGCCCATGCGAGGCTAAGTCAGAAGGGAACTGCTGTTGGCATTTTAGAAGAATTAAAAGAAAAAAAATCGACACGGCAGAGGCCACATTATAGACTAAAGCAATTATTGCTTGGGTATTGTTTCTGCTATGTGATAGAATGAAGGGAAAATGGCTCTGAAACCTTGGTTTGACTACAACTTTCAGAATTAGTAATGGTGGGACGACAGTAAGTGAACCACAACTTTCTGACTCTATCCCCACCCGAGAAATAGTGGAAAAGTCTTAAATGAGATAATATCTCAAATTAAGTCCTGTTTAAAGTGAATAAGGGAATCATGAGGAACTTGGTTTACATTTTTTCTCATTAATTATCCCCTAAGATCTGAATCAAGGGGTAGGTAGGATTAATGGCAACTTGAGTTAAAACTCTTACTCTATATATTTTGGACCTTTCCTTTGTCTTAATCACAGCATGTCCTAGGAAGAGTGCCTGGGATTCCCATCAATCAAGTATACTTTTATGAGCCTTTCAGGGACACTTTCCTTTTTATAAATAAGTGATAAAATAAAGAATGAATGTTACTAAATATCTAGGCTGCAAATAGCAAAGAGATGCGGGGGAGATTTAGTTCCAGCGAGAACAGAGTATCACCCGGTTAAGGTATGGGACCAAGATAATCTTCATAATGACTCATAATAAAGGTGCTATATATGTCTAGCTATATGCCAGAGACAGTTTTCAGAACTTCATGTGTATTTAACAAGCTTAATCCTTACAAAAATCATTTAAGAAAAGTTCATCATTATCATCCCCATATACCAGATGAGGACTGAAGAAAAGAGAGGTTTAGTGACTTGCTCAAGGTCACACAGCTAATAAATGACTAGGCCAGGATTTGAATCCAGACAGGATATTTTTAAGTCTGCATTCTCAACCATATGCCACATCTCTCATCTATACTACTCATTGGCTTCCTATTGCAATTCCAAATCAGGCCATCCCTGATTCCACCAATAATCATGATACTGCCTTCTTCTTCAGAATGGCATTCACTAGGAATGTGAAAGCACTTTTCAGCTCTAGAGTAGCAACTTCTCACATGACCCTCTGCAGGAAGTATTTTTACTATACATTGTGGTCCAAAAGGAGACCTTCAGATTGTCTGAATCAAACCTGGATATACAACTCAGTAATAAGGCTTTCTGATAATTTCTTCCAAAGATATATCTATAAAAGCAAAGTCAACTGACAAAAAAACAAATCTCAGTAGAAATTCTGATCAGCACTATGTTCAAAGAACTCCTTGACAGGGAACAAGAATCAGTAAAAGATCCTAGTAAAATCATTTTAAGCCTATCATCTTAGCAGACTAAATATAAAAAAATCAAACATAAAAAAAATTATAAAAAAAAGTCTGAAAATATAAATTAAGTAATTTTCTTGGCCCTCAAGGGGTCCTTTATTTAGAACAAAATTAAAGCTTGTACTTTTTTGTTTTCACTTTAGTTCCCTTCCAGAAGGCTAAAGATGCCTTCCTGTTACAGGACAGTTTTATTTCATATTTTTAATGTGGTAATGAACTACACATAAGTATTCTTAGATACAAAGCAATTAGGAGGACATCAATAAAGCAGGGAACAAATTCATGGCCCATAACTTGGAATAAAGAAACAAAGAAAATCATACTATGTTAAGAACACCCCTTTGAAGACCCAAAGCAATAGGCTTCTGGACTTAATCCAAATTATTTGGCATATGAATAGGTTTATTCTGAACCAAATGTTAGCTCTTGAACATTTGATAACTCTTAAGAAATAATATGTTGATGACTTAAGAGGAAACAAATCAAATATGAATTGAGTTTTTCATAAATTACACGATTTTAAAAATTAGAGGGGAGAGTGAATGAATCTTGTCCATATTCACAAAGGAACCCAATCCATCATTCACATGCTGTAGTCCTTCATTCACAAAGAGGTCAATTAGCCTTCTTTGATGGTCCCTTTTTCCACATAAAGGAATTGAACTTGGGGCAACAGATGCCAAATGTCTGGAACAAGGGACAAGATGTTCAATTAACTCCTGAAAGACGACTGAATAGATTAATATAGAACTGAAACTAATGTACATTTCCTGTCAGTGCAGTTAGTATTGGAAAGGGAGAGGAAGAAGAGTAGTCTGCAAGGAGGATGCTGCACTGCCGCTTTACTGAGCAACAGCGTGAAGATACCAGCATTTTTATTCCTAGCCACCGAAGGGTGGAATTAGAAAACAGAATGTGACAATACATAAGGAGACAGTAAAAAAAAAAAGAAATCAAAGAACTCCATTTCTTCAGGCGGCTAACCTATGCCTTAAAATCATACATACTTGCAACTTGAAGTCCCCTCTGCCTCTAGCTTTCTAACCTAGCTAGAGTTATGTCTCTATTTTGCCCTATTTAAGAGCGCTTTTCATCCATAGAATATCCATCAATGTCCAAAGTACCTTAAGTCCACTAAGACCATAAGGAAAAAGAAGACAGATGTATTTCCTTCAAGAGAACTGATGATATAGTTCTCTTCTAGCACTGAGTCTAATTCTATACTCCCTAGAAATTCTTTTCTGAAGTTTCAAGAATGCCAAATTTCAGTTTTTCTTCTGTGGACACTACAGCATCCCAAATGGTTTATAGCCATGACTTACCTACATTGAGTGAGGGTTCCACACCAGTCCTACTATATCGCATGTATGTATGGACTTAGGACATTCAGCAGAAGACTGAATGAATAAGCTTGTGGGATTATGGATGCCTCACAAAAAACATGGACAAGGAAAAGATCTCGTATATTTTCTTGGATATTTTGATGCCTTAACGGTGTCACAGTCCTTTCTATTGGACTAAATCCACAGAAAGCTACAAGGGAGAATACATTGCAGATAACATTAGTGTAGCTATACATATATACTTCCAGACGCACCTGCTACATATTTGGCAGGTAAAATAAATTTGTCTTCTTGTCTAACTTCATTAAGGATGACAAACTAAAAGACAAGAGTACAAGGACAATGCTACATTGTGTACCCAGATTAAGGAAGTTCTGTGTTTGCAGATCACCCTGTGGGATTACCAAATTGACTATTTTACTGAATAGCTTGACAAATGGCTGGAAGTCATTTCTCCATGATGCAGGCTAAGAATGATGAATGTACACTCTTCTAATTTATATATACGCTTAACGCATGGAGGCTGTGCATTTCATCTATGTTGATTTCTAGTCCCTCTCCCCAATGGATAGGCATATTGCAGATTAAAGAGATTAAGAAACCTTGGCATGTGACATTACATAGTAAAGAGTTTAGGAGGGAAATGAAATTCCTCACTTCCTACAAGACAAACTAAGAAAAAAACCATGTCAATATTGTCTACCATTTTTTAAAACTGCCACAGTTATGACTCCATAAAGAGTTAAATCTTCTTAAAATCCATAGACCTGGGGTGCTGGGGTAAAGGCACCGCTCCACCTTATTGCCATATATCTGAGTCACTGCTGTAGGTAACAGACTTTAGTCAGGTTATCCACATTTTCATCATTATTTAATCAACTAATAACGGGGTAGGGGTAAGCTGAGTGGAGGATTAGAATCTTCAGGGGAAAAGAATCATAAACTTTGAAATGACATCATGAGTTACCCATAAACCTCAGTGATTCCTGAAATTGGCCCAGGGATGAGATTCAAACAGCCCATTTAACTCACCTAAAAACATCTAATTCACTAAAGCCCACTGGAAATATGAATTCAGAACTATTGTCCATAAGTTAAGGACCATATACTATAATATGCACAAATAGAGTAAGAAGTTAGGCTTGAACTAAGTGGATTTTTAAAATTGCTTCTTTCTAAAAAATCAAGTTAAATGTCCTCAAGTTTCTATGCTTAATATCCATGGTCAATATGCCATTGACTATCAGCAGTAGCTTGAGTTAAAACAGCACTGGCATAAGAATAATAGTAATAACTTCAACAGGAGCTAACATTTATTACATGCTTACTATGTACGGGGCTCTGTCTAAACTAACTTTATAGGTATATATTATATATTTTTTAATAAAAAATATATATAATATTTTATAAAAAAAAAAAATATATATATATATATAAAATCTCACTATCTTTGATTGCCTTCTTTTCCCAACATCTTTATTCAATGTCATTCTACTTCCTACTGGAACATCTTTAAACCTTTACAAACACTAAGAGTCCACAGCTGGTAAGGGGGCTGCATTCATTTAGAAAGCAAGTGAACCATTATAGCAACACATACGGAACTGGCTAAGCATACACTTTCTGCTCATGCCTAAGAATAATTCAAGATATTAGTCTGGATCTTCAGGGATGTTGATGGTCTGCACCCCTGCAGCCTTCCAGCTCTGCCCTGGCTGGTTGGCTCATGGGTAGAGAATCATACGATGAGGTCAAGACTGTGTGGCTCAATCTGCTTTCTGATACCACTCAATATCACACACCATTATCCTTAATCCCAAATACGTGTTTTGAAAATAATGTGTCTTTGATCATGAGGGGACCTGATGTAAGAGAGAATGGCTTAATATAAACTCAGGTCTATTATTGGGATTGTGGGTGTGGGGAGATTAAAACCACCACCGCCACAAAACAAAACAAATCTCCAACTGGTAATGGACGGCAGACCTATCTTCATCGACACCGCTACCTGCAGTATTGTCCATTTAGGTCGGCAGGGCTGTGGACAGGGTGGTGGTGGAGTTGTGAAGGGACAGCGCGGGTGGCAGCTTTTTTATGTGTGACTATAAGGGCAAGGAAAGGAGAGCCAGCACCTCCAAGAATTGTATTATCAGCTTACTGCTGACATTTTAACCTCCAAAATGTAAAAGTTAATTAGAACCCACAAGAAAGTATCCAGAGATTTTAGCAGCTGTGGAAGGTAGCACATTTGGGGATCTGATCTGCTTGGGTAAGCAGCATTTCCCCGGCAGCCATCCAGGGAGCTTGAAAAGCAAAAACAAATAAAACAAAACCTGGCAGATCTACAGATGATCAGGCTCTGCTCCAAACCTACTACATTAGATCTCTTCTCAAGGGGGACTGACAGGAGGGCAGAAGTAGCACAGGGAACAGGGATCTGTACTTTTAAGAAACTCTGTAGGGAGTCTTACTTTGTCGTGTTTGGAAAACACCCCTAGCCACATCAGGGATGATACCTCGGGTTGAAAAAGATTGAACTTCCGCACATGACTTGAGTGGCCATGTCTCTAAAATCAGTAACAGAAACTGAGTGCGTAGCTTGTAAAAGAGTGTTGTTTTCAACCAGAAAGGGGCTGAGAGCCTTCTTACGCTTCTTGGCAGGTGTTGATGAAGCCCGGGCATGCACTGGGGAAAGATGACGTGTGATAAAAGCGATCAGAGGGCAATACAAGATTCCTTGGAGTCCCATAAAGGACCATGGAGTAGCGTCCCCATTCAGGCTCAGTGTAACCCTGAGGTAGCTATCATCCCTATGCTCATTCTACGGATGAGGAAACTCAAGGCCAGAGAAGTCCACTGATTTTCACAGTCACCCAGATAATCAGGCAGGAGGCAGTGCTATACAGGGAAAGGAGCAAGGCTCTAGAAGTCAGGAGAATGAAGTTTCCACGCAGGCTTGCCATGAAATTGCTTTAGCGCTCTGGGCCTCAAGTGTCCTTACTTGTAAAGTAAAGGGGTTAGATTAGATCATTTCTAAGGTCCTTTAAAATTTTAACCATCTATGATTTTAAGCTGTCCCAAGCAGGGTTTCTGCCCCATGGCTTAGTTTCTTTTACATTATATTTGACTGCCACGCTTATAATGATATTCAGCAAAAGGGGGCATTGAAAATCTAGGTTAGGTTCTACTGCAGGAGTTATCCAAATTTAAGGTTTACATATGAGAATAAATCATTTTAATTAATGCACAGCAAGTTCTTTAGTAAAGATGGAAGACAGGGGGTGGGGGGGAGCTAGAGGTTTGAACTCAAAAGTGAGAAAAATTCTTTGTGTTCTAACACATAAGCTACAATGATAAGTGGTATGTTCCATGAGACCAGGTGTGTTAGAGGCTGCTATGTGAGATGTTCCTAAATATAACCAGGGCTGCAGTAACAACTCTGTCTGCAAAATGCATGCCCGGCACAGCCTGGGATGCAGAGCACATACTAAGTAGGAAACGTAAATGTGCAGAACGGCTGTATAATTGTTGAACTCGTGCCTCATATATTCATAGTTAATTTTGGCAACCGATTTCAGTTATGGGAAGGGGGAAGACGGGGAGGGGGGTGACTTCTCCTGTCCTTCAACTTCCCAGAAATGTATTAGAAATGACAGCCTATGATTGCTGCAGACAGTATCTAATTAACTGTCATTATAAAACACATGTCAGAGCCTGGGGCCTATGAGGGATCTGATGTCTAATTTCTCTCTAGAATAATAAGAGTCTCCTTTGAAACAAGCTGGTGAATGAATTTTGTTGTCTTATTAATCAACCGATTTCAATTTGACCCCCTATTTCCCTCCCATACCTTATTCTTTCCTGCTGCATCCCCCTCCCCTAACTACTTTGGAACTCATATTTTAGACAAGTGATGGATTTAAAACGACTTCTGTCACCTTCTGCCTAAGCAATCTCAATAAAGATCCACTGCAGAAATATGATATGGAAATGGAAGCTGTTTGTAAAAACTATTAACTCAATAATGAAACAATTATTCCTGAACAACCATGAAAATTACTTACAAGCCTTATTTTCTCTCATTTTGCCATACCGCAGATTGTGATTCTATTTTCATTCTTATTAATTAGAACAAAGAACTTAATCCTTTTCTCCTTCTATTATGCAAAAACAAGCATGGTTATTAGGGAGCTATCTAGTTACCGATTAATCTTATTTAGGAATGAGTTGCAGAGACGGAATCATTACTGATGTCCTCTAACTAGAGGGGTTAAGACGAAATGTGGCCTGAATCAACACAGAAAGTAAATAATTTCCCTCAGTTCAATATTCCATTCACAAGATTACTCATCTGCTTCCCCAAATAGATCCATGACATTCTGCAACTAAGCAAGGAACATTAACAGATGTGGTCGAATGAAACGAGAAAAAAGGCTGTCATCTGACAGAAGTTGTGTGAGATCCGGCATATAACACATCCACTGTAACTCCCACTCACCCCCTACAAAACTGGTACAATGCACATCCACAACCACGGAGAATGTGCTGGGAGTGGAGGCCACATTCTATACCTGCTTAATATGTGTTACTGATAATGATCAAAGCAGGGTTTTTCAAACTGTATCATAACCAGCATGGAATGGATTGATACCTGAGGGAATAGGGCAGAATAAAACAGAAAGTATCAGAGTGTATTATATGTGGTCATATTATCATTATATATATATGTATGTATGTAAGAATGTATGTATGTGTGACTGTATACTGTTATGGCCAAAATTTCTGAAAATCCTTGGACCAAGGCTAAGAAATTGGTCAACGAATATTCATTAAATACACAGATGACCTCAAAGTAAATTCAAGTGGCCTAATGCTTGTCAGCTACTTAATTTAACTTCAAACTCTACTTATTAGACATATCTGCTCCCATCTTTCTTCAGTGTGGGAATGATCCTAGTGTCAAAGGTCTAAGGATAAACCCATAACTTCTTAAAATCAGTTCCAACTTCTATTGAAGAATTAGCCGAGATCTAGGACACTGGTAAGTGTTGAAAAGCTCCATTATGTGAATTACTGAAATGTAAAATAAGCCATAATATTTTATCTAGGTGATCATAGCAGATAATTATGTTCTATTTTTAAAATGCTATACTCTTCACTACACAGTCAGAAGCAGTCACTTAATTGTGACAGAGAGCCAATAAAATCCACTGATCTACCTACACAGCAGATATTTACATCTGCCCATCAGAGTACCGATAAGTAATTATCGTACTGAAACTCAGAGTTGACTTTTCCTACATTAGCTCTGCTGCAATACCTTGTCCAGAGTCTTATGTGGCTCAGGCCTTAGAGGGGGAAACTGGCCCAGAGGTAAAATAAGGCTAATGGACTTTGTGAACTGGATTGCTGTATAGAGAGTCCCCTCAGGACAAAATACTTCATTTGTCCATACGTCTATCCATCTATCCAACTAGTATTTACTGAGTGATAACTATGGGTCAGGCATAATGCTAGGTACTGAGGATGTGTAGATAAAACTATGTTTTTGTTCTCCAACAACTTACTATCTAATAGGAGGATATCAACCTGTAAACAAATGAGTGCATGAAATATTAGAGATTCTGTGATGTAAATGTATACCGTGTGTGGTGGAGAGGAAAGGAAGGAGCAATTAGTTCTCAGGAAGGGCTAATCAGAAGAGAGCTGACTTTAGGTAGGATGGTTGGAGAAGGAGCGGACATAAAACATTTGGTTATGAGTGAGACACAGAAGTAAAGCAGAGCAAAGCAAAATGAGACCCTGCAGACCTAGGGTCAGATCTTGCAAGCTTCATTAAAGAGTTTGGACTCTAGCCAGAAAGTGGGGAAGGGTAGGTAATGTAACAAAGTAACTGGCTGGGTGTTTTAGAAATACTGTTCTGGGGAGAAAGAGCCACGACCTAGATGGGTGGGATGGGGGGAGGGAGGTCCAAGAGCGACGGGATATAGGTATGCATATAGCTGATTCACTTCACTATCACAGCAGAAACTAACACAGCATTGTAAAGCAATTATACTTCAATAATAATTTTTAGAAAGTCACTGACTATGAACCTCTCCATTCAGGGTTTATCTCCTCAAAATTATGCAATCTATCTCCCTCCTAATACTCTGAGGTTATTTCCTGTCTAGAATTTATCACCAAAGTACCTTAAATAAGACCACCTTTTAAAAAGGAAAAAAAGGTATTCCTCAAGATTTCCCCTCACTTTTATGTTGGGGTAAAAGAAATTTGATCTGAGAACATTTATTTCATACATTCATTATACTTCTATATAACCAAAGCACTGTATAGGATATCCAGAAATAAGACACCTACTTTCCAGGTAAAAGAAAATTTAGCTTTGGTGCATGGGTGATATTTCTCACCCTCAACACCCAGCCTAAATGTCTTCTCCACCAGGGAGTGCACCCTAATCTCTTGGTAAGCTTTTAGTGTTGTCTGGAAGATGAATTAAAATGTCTAGTATAGGGCTTCCCTGGTGGCGCAGTGGTTGAGAGTCCGCCTGCCGATGCAGGGGACACGGGTTCGTGCCCCGGTCCGGGAGGATCCCACATGCTGCGGAGCAGCTGGGCCCCTGAGCCATGGCCCCTGAGCCATGGCCGCTGAGCCTGCGCTCCGCAATGGGAGAGGCCGCAACAGTGAGAGGCCCGCGTACCGCCAAAAAAAAAAAATGGGACCATATCTTTATTTCTTAGAGTGCCTAGGAAGAAGCAATACATTAAATATATGCAACATATACTTGATGGCTGAGTGGATAAATGAATGAATGATAAACAAATGAAAACAATACATTAACAATAAATCTCCAGTAGCAGAGTTCAATTGCATTAATAGGCTCAAGGGAGAAAGACTTTCGGACATGGACATGTCCCTGGACCCCCTCATGTCAAATCATGGAGATGACAGTCTCATGTCTTTATGGAAGGACAGTTAGGGTTATGGCATGGGAAGAGTCAATCATGGGATGTAATTTTGTGGATTTCTTGGAAGTGATGAAACATGATGCTGATTAGATGGAGAGTCACTGTGAAATATCACGTACAACTGCCTACTGAAGGGGATTTATGAGTTTCAGTCATTACCCACCCTTTCCCCACCAACCACACTGCTGTGGTTCTAGAGGTTGCAAACAGCAGCTTCTCTACTTCTGGCTGAGTCTTGGTTCTTTAGAGTCAGTTTCCCACAGGGGCCAGGCATGAGGCTTTTATATGTAAAAGATGCTAATCTTTCAGGATTTTCATGAGCAGTTAATCAATGTAAGACGTCTTGTTTGCCCATTGCTGGAGAAGATGCATTCAGGCTACCTTCTTTAGCAATACAGACATACTACAAGGCAGAATTTTCTATTAGGAGAAAACAAAGAAATTTTTAAGGAGAACTGCTTCCATAGTACCTTCTATACATAACGATAAACTGTTCCATAAAAGGCAAATTCAAAGCTCCTGATGAAGGACAAGCAACACTATTTTTGAGATGTGAAGCTACTGAACCCCTTTGTTCTTTTCAGTTTGGGGATTTATTCTTCAAGATCCTCCTCCCACCATCACACTTCACGCCTCACCTAAAGATATGGACATTACAATTGATATACTATTTTATCACCAAGTGGTGAAAGTCATTTCGGTCACAGTTGCATACAATTCTTAAACATACATAAATCTATAACGAAACTGCTTAAAAATAAATTAAAAGGTAAGTTCTAATTGGTATTGCACTTACAGATTATTCTTGGTTTCAACCCTAGTCCTAGATTAGAATCCCCATGGGTAATGCATCTGGAATTCATTTCTTCACATCAAATCCATGTGAAGGCTTGTCAGTGGCACCAAAACTTATTTCATTGCAGCTTAAAATAAAAATCTACTCAGTTATTCTCAAATTACATTGGAAACACATTTAATGGCTATACTTTAATTCATGCTGTTGGAGCCAACGTCTAAGAGACTTAGCTGGTAGGATTCTCTCCTTTATTTACACAGGAAACGAGCAGTGAGCCATAGGTTATAGCTATGCTGAGAATAATTTAATTGCCTCTAACATGTTACTTCAATCAATTGTTGCCTTCCAAAGTATCTTGAAGGATGAGAGAACCCTCTGTCTTGTCCACACAAGTGTTTTAGAGCAGTCTGCACTAGTGGTGGGCACTTCCTCGGCCACCTTAACTTCGGCTGTCACAGAACATGCTGGCCTGAAAGTGCCAAGTGATCTCTTGACAGTGCGCACGCTCTCTGATGATGTCTCCACAGCAGCTGACAGTATCACCTGACGCCCCCGTCATGCAGGGAGGAGACACACTCCACTCTTCTATTCTTTGCTACTCCTCCCTTTTTCTTCTCCACTAAATGCTCCTCTTTAATCTCTTTAGCTTCATTTCTTCCATCTAACCTTAAATTTAGGTCACCTGCATTTTTGTCACTTTGTATGCCCACCCTCAATAATATCATTTACTGTAGTAGCTACAAGTCATCATTAACACCAACGACTAAATACAAAGTTTATGACCAGTACTTCAGACCCCAAATCTCAACGGCCTGCTGCATCTCCACAAGCATGCTAGAGAGGAAAGTCAGATTCAAAATGGACATGATCACTAGGTCCACTAGCCCCTCTCTCCCAATCCAAACCCTTGCTCTTCCTACTGTACTCCACATCCTGGGTGATGGCATTCCCGTTTACCCAGATGCTCAAATTAGAAAACCTGGGAGTCAGCTTTGAGGTGTTTTCTTCATTTCTCAAATCCATCTCCCCTCTCTGTCCTTTGCTTAATTACTGCCACTGCCTTGGTTCAAGTCTTCATCCTTCTGGACGCTGTTTACTACTAAAGCAACCAAGCTGCAACAAGAGGAAATTCTCCAACACAGAAATCCGGTAAGATGACTCCTCTGCTTAAGGCCTTCCCAGGCTCCCCCAGGGCTCCGACACAGCGGGAACCAGTGCACACTCCCTGTGGCATGCAAGGCCCTCCGTGATCTGGTGCCAAGTTGTCTCCCATATATACCCTTGTCAGGTTCTTTAAGGATTGTAATATCTTGGCCCTTGACTTCTGCTCTGCCAGGATTGCCTTCTACTTTTTGGTAAATTCTATTTTCAGTGCCTGAAGCCTCTCTTCCGTGAATCTAACTCAATCAAGTCAAGTGACCGCTCCGTTCTCGGGGCCTCCACATCTCCATTCACTGTATGGGTGCACGATCCCCTCCGCTAGATCCTTATGACCAGATGTATTTCAGAAATGGGAAGTTCAAACTTTAGAAAAGTTATGCAGGGCATTTACTATCAATTACGTAACAACTCCAAAAGGCCACGTAGAGCCTCGTATCAATTCAGGTCAGGTATTAGTGCTAAATGAGCCTCATGCAAAAAACCTTTCATTTTTCAGAGCTTTTTGGAATTGGGAATTGGGAACTCTTGTACATTCTGCCAAATAGATGTGACCTTCTCAAAGTCAAGAGATATCTTTTTTATTTTTCAAACTCCAATGCCTGGTATAATGTTTGGCTTATTATTAGCAAAAACATCCTTGCTAAATAAATATCTTATTAAGCCTGCATTGGCTTCAGCTTGCTTTTAGTGTTTACAAACAAAAATATTAATAAGCTAGTAAGCAGTATCATAAAAGATCAAATTATGCTTTACATTAAGGACTGTCACGTGTAAAGTCTATTTTAGAAGATCTTAGAAGGATTAAAAAGATGTAGTAGAGCCTAGTGTTTCAGAGCCTGGGCTCTGGAATCAAACAAGCCTGGGTGTGTATCCCGGCCCTGTCAGCTGCAGGATAACAGGCAAGTTGCTTGACTTCTTGAAGTCTTAGTTTCCTAGATAAACGATATCACACAAGCGTCTACGTGATAGGACCACTGTAAAGATGAATGAGCTAACACATGCTAGGTGCTTCGTATAAGTTATGTGATTAAAAATATAGTTAACTCAGGATTATAATAGCATTTATAGGATTTTTAATTGAAATAGCTACATGAGGGATCATGTATAGAAGGCTGTACATGTTGATTTTACCAAGCTTATTAAAACAGTGATCTACTCTTTCTAAACATATAATTTGGTTACTTTCTTGATGTCTCGTCATCTTGGCACAGGTGGACATATTTAAAATATAGATGATGAGGCCAGCAAAACAAAGGCACTTGCTATAACTATATAGAAAAGATTCTGTTCTGGAAAAAAGGGTGGCAGATACAATCGGAGTGTAAGGCTCCCTGTGGTGACTGCTAATAGTCCTTCAATCCTGGAAGCTAATTCTGAACAAAAATTGGTTCCTTTGGATATTAAACATTCATGATAAAGGGAATAAGGGAAAAGTTCAAAACTGTCTCAGATTTGCTTTGTTATCCTGGAAAGAGGATTGATAGATTGCATTTAGAGATTTCTTTCCTCATTAGAAAATAACCAGAAGTTTCTCTCAAGTAAGTCTTCTTTTTTCTTAAATGTTAACTATTTCCCTTAGTTGTTAATAAAAAGAAATTGGAATAAAAACCAGACACAGGGGCTTCCCTGGTGGCGCAGTGGTTGGGAATCCGCCTGCCGATGCAGGGGACACAGGTTCGTGTCCCGGTCCGGAAAGATCCCACATGCCGCGGTGCGGCTGGACCCGTGAGCCATGGCCGCTGGGCCCGCGCGTCCGGAGCCTGTGCTCCACAACGGCAGAGGCCACAACAGTGAGAGGCCCACGTACCGCAAAAAAAAAAAAAAAAGAAAAAAACAGACACAACCCCAGGACAGGAAGATCTGGTGGATCAAAAACGTGCCTGTTCAAAGTCTCTGAGAAAAACGGTACATTAATTGGGAATGAAACTTTCCATTTGACTAGCCTAACCACTGGGTAGGTGGTTGGCAAATTCAGCCGCTGTTAAATACCAAAATTTGGCTTTCTTGGCAATGAAAGCCAAATTCTCAGTGTTTACAATCAAACCAACTTATTTTTAAACAACTACGCACCAGGTCTCAGTTCGCCCCTTAATATGCATTCTCACACTTAATTCTCATGATGTTTTGTGGTAAACACTAAAAGTAGACGTGGAAAGTGATGTTCAGATAGGTTCATTAAGTAACTGGCCTGTTTGTGGATCACACAGCCTTGCCCGTGGCCGGCCGGTCTCTGGTGTATCAGACAGCAAAGCCCTCGTGTTCTCCACTCGAAGAGAAAGCAATATAGGGCCTCCTCCCCCATGTCTTCATCGGCCTAATTTCTCACTGATTCTGAAAGACTCAGTTTAAATGTCACAGCCTCTGATATGACATCCTCTCTTCTATGTTCCCAAACCTGCTCTCTATATTTCTTCTATAGTACTTAACACAATATTCCAAAATTATCCATTTACTGAGCTGACTTCTTCATGAGGCCTGGGCTCTCTGAGAAGAGAGGCCTTACCTTTTTCCTCTTGTACACAGTGAAGTGTTTGGTATATGGTAGTCAATCAAAAAGTATTTGTTGAATTGAACAGCTATCATAAATTCAGCATCACATTTTAGGGAATTCCTCAGAGTGTTACCATGTAGCTAATAGACACTACCTTCCTGTGAGCCAAATACAAATTTCACATGATAACTAAGACTCCCTCTCCAAAAAACACTGCAGTACTTCCACTTTTGCCAATTAAGGTTCATCATCTAGCCTTGGTGATGGTTTCAACTAGATGCTTTACATATGTCATATCATTTGCCTTTCTCTCTAGCCCTATAAGGCAGAGACGCCACTTACAGCCCTGTTTCATAAATAAGAAGCCTGAGGCTCAGAAAATTGGCAATTTACCTGAAGAGGCATGTTTTAAACCAATTTCTGTGTGGAGCCAAAGCTAAAGCCCTTGAAATAGAAAAGAAAGTTTTTGATGTGAATTAGAATAACATTAAGAGTATATTGCAAGACTTTCGAGTTGGTATTTTAGAGAGGAAAATTAGCTTTAAACAAAATGAAGGAAAGGAACAGATAAGAATCGAGCCCTCTGAATAGGTGGGAGTGTACATGCAAATGAAAGGGGACAATTACATAAATAAGAGTTCTCAGCTCATCATGAGATAAGTGGTGGAAATTTTTTTTTAAAACATCAAGTGTCTGACAAAGAGTGGGAGGAAGAGGAAACCTATAGAAGAATTGTGAAAATGAGAGGATGAAAAAAATGAAATGGAAAAAACTCCACTGGGAATCTTATTTTAACTCTAATGAAAGACTTGCAGGCTTGAGAAAGTCTATAAATATACTAAGTATCATGGGTGATCATAACCAAGCGATCTGGGCAATCGGTTATTAAACAAGTGCTTCAGAGAATTTGTGTATTAGAAGGAGAAGTGCACTTGTTGGGTCTTTGCGAATCACAGTCAAGTACTAATTCTCCCCCTCTTTCTTCTAGAGTAGGTGATAAGAAGGTTCTGAAGGGCAGGGAAGGTTTTCCTTAAAGGGTGAAAATGTATTCTTCAGTAGATGAACCATACGTAGCATCGGATGGTGGTTTGGGAATCTTGACCATTATACTCTAGAACTGTATGATTTCCAATTACAATTTGATATTAAAACAGCTCTGTTAAATTTTAGCCGGTCCAAATTCCACTGAGGTAGATACTTTCCAACCACCATTCTAATGAAACGTCACTACTATTATTTTAGAAAGCATATTAAGTTGAAATTTAATTTAAATAGAGAGCGAGCTGCTTTCCTTTAAAGAATTACACTGTTCCCTGTGTTAAGCAAATAATAATTGACACAAGTACATACAGTTATAATTAGCAGGGAATTTAATTAAACAAATATGGCAACATAACCAGATGCATGACAAAGTAATTGTAATAAGCCTTGCCAATGTATTCTTCCCCATTTCATAGTTCTTACACAGTAATTATAAAGCTCTCTCTTTTTTTATAAGCACAGAAATTATAAAATATGAGCCTCCTAGAAGCCATATTCAAGTAAAAGAATACAAAGAAAAGAAATCCTACTGAAGGGGGAGCACTGGAGAATGCAAATGATTATTTCACTCAGAACTCCTGATAAAAGTTCAATTGATCGGGCTTCCCTCGGGGCGCAGTGGTTGAGAGTCCGCCCGCGATGCGGGCGACACGGGTTCGTGTCCCGGTCCGGGAGGATCCCACGTGCCGCGGAGCGGCTTGGCCCGTGAGCCATGGCCGCTGAGCCTGCGCGTCCGCAGCCTGTGCTCCGCAACGGGAGAGGCCACAACAGTGAGAGGCCCGCGTACCGCAAAAAAAACCCAAAACCAAAACCAAACAAAAAGTTCAATTGATTTTAATTCTTTAGCTCTGTCCGAGCTTCACCAGACTTCATCCTTACTTCAGCCTTATGGGGTAGTATTCCAAACCCGGGCAGAGATAGAATTATTATCTATTTTTAAAAGCCTGATTTTACATAATCTCCTAGAGTAAGTTCTCTGTCCTTTGAAAAGAAAGCAAGTCACCCATTAATCACATGCCAGTGTGAGGCCCAAAACAGTCTCAAAAGAGAGAAGGGGAAATAAATTACAAAAGGGAACGACTCACAGGTAAAGTCTATAAAGCATACATGCTTACTTAACACTGAAGAAAGAAAAATGATAGGTTAATCTGACATTTTCCTTACAGAAAAGATTATAATACAGAGGAAGATGATTAATGCAGAAAAGAGAAAATGCTATACAAAGATCTTAAAATACATTCCCTTTCTTATCTTATACTTACAGAAACATGATGCTTTCAGTGATTAGGAAACAAATGATTTGCCCATGGTAAAAAAGCACATCTAGAGAGACACACGCAACTTCTAATTCCGTAGTCTATCCTTGTTAAGAGTATTCCATTAATCTTGGGTTTTCAAAATGAGAATAAGCCATTTTAAAATCCTATCTCCTGTGCATACAAAAAGAGTCACCTATTCAGCTTCTAAAATTTTACCTAGCACAGGTTACATGTAAACCAGTGATAAATTCAATCAAGAGGCAGGTGCCTCATGACTGTATCTGTTAGAGATCTCTTCCATCTAAATACTAAGTCCTGAAATCAAGGAGAAAAAATAGTGATCCTAATTAGATATAACATCTAGTTAAAGTGTTAACTCTCCCAAAACAACAGGATATGCTCATTTTACGAGGAATAAAACCCCAGACAAAAAACCCCCAAAACTTATGTTCACAGTGTAACATAAAGACAGCAGCCAATAGCCTAACAAGTCCCACCTACCTTGATGTAAGACTTCATAGGTTATAAAGTTTTCACACATTTTACCTTATCTGATGATTATAACAACTGCAATTACCTAGTGATTAGTATCTGCTTTTAATAATGCAGCATCTGAGACTGGAGAGGTTAAATGTTCTGCTCAAGATCACCTACCTAACAAACGGCATACCCAGGATTCAAAACCAGATCTTTGGGTTTTGAATTTATTGCATTTCCCACCACTTTGCAGACGTCACACAAAGAAGAAAGGCCTGTATACATGCATAATAAATCTCAACAATCTAGATTAGCAAAAGCTTGATCAATACCAAGCTACTCCCGGCTGCCTGGGAAGAGCAGTGAATTTCTCTTTATCTTTCAGGCAATCTGGGGTCTGCCCTAGCTCTGTCACCCCTACTAGCCATGGGACGTTCGCAGAGTTAACAGCCAATCTATCCATCAGTTCACTCTTCTGTAAAAAGGGAAGAGCTCTGAAGTCTGTTTCCAGTTCTACATTCTAGGAAGACACTGGCAATTGGCTAATACTAGAGTCAACCTCTTTTCCTGTTGACTCTGGCAATAGGACATTTTCTCAAGGGAGACTCATAGCAAATCTTTCAAAGCAGGCTCTTAAGCACCCTTAAACTCTCACATACGCTGGAAAATACAAAGCTTTTTATAAGTTTCATGAGTCTGTTTCAGATACTTCAGAAGAAAGAGCGTTATCCAAGCTAATTAAATCATTTCATCATGTGGATCTAAGCAATTGTTGGGATTTTTCCAAAAATGCTCCTTAGGGTATCTTCTGCTTACATTTTGTTCGAAATTTCAGAGGTAAATATCAACAGAAAATGCTAATCTGGGGCTTCCCTGGTGGCACAGTGGTTAAAAATCTGCCTGCCAATTCAGGGGACACAGGTTAGAGCCCTGGTCTGGGAAGATCCCACATGCCGCGGAGCAACTAAGCCCGTGCGCCACAACTACTGAGCCTGCGCTCTAGAGCCCGCGAGCCACAACTACTGAAGCCCGCGCACCTAGAGCCCATGCTCTGCAACAAGAGAAGCCACCACAATGAGAAGCCCGCGCACCGCAACGAAGAGTAGCCCCCGCTCAACGCAACTAGAGAAAGCCAGCATGCAGCAACAAAGACCCAATCCACCCAAAAATAAATAAGTAAATAAAAATAAATCTGTAAGAAAAAAAAAGTTTATCTTCCTTTAAGACTTCTTAATTAGGGAAGGTTGAAGCCCTAGTTGATTTATCGTTAATACTAAATTCTTAAATTATCAGTTTGTTTACTCTCTCCCTGACTGCAGATAGGCTGATGCATGCAAACTTTGGTGCAGGGTTGTGAATTTGCTGTCTTGTTTTTGCCATCAAGTTGTAAAGCTGGGTATTCCAGGTCAAATAATGATAATGGAAAATCCAAAAGATGGTACGGCACAGTTTATTCTGTTAGCATTTTGTTGTATCAAATATTTCTCAGAGTAAACAGACCATTTCCTAGGCCTTGGAAATATTTTTGTCACACACAACTTTCTGTCATCTAGGAAAAAAGACTTCCTTTAAATCAGCCTTATAAAACATTAGACACATCGTGTGACATTCAAACTTTTTAAGGAAAGACAGTTTTGTGTCAACTGGAGATGAGAGAGGAACGAAAGCCAGGAGATCCAGGTCCTGCCTCTGCTACCAATGTCTTTCCTAAATGAGGCCTAGAATAGTGCAAGGTCAAACCAGCTGGGCAGAACGGAAGTCCCTGGGACCGGAAAGAAGAACCGCAGGTGTGGGGTGATATCGGCAAGAGAGGTACCAGCAGCAGAGACTTGTCCTGGGAGACACTGGATTCTAAGATTCAAAGAGGACAGGTTGCCAGTGATTGTACAGCCCTCTCTCCCCTCTTCTCCCCCTACCCTAAGAACTGACATTCTATTAAAAGAAAATATTGAGATGGTATATATCCTTCCATATCCCACTAAACAATCACTAAAACAATATTTTGAAAGAGTTTCTGTGTTAGAGTACTACACATATTCAAATGTAGTTACTGTACAAAGATACTACAGAACTAGCAAGAACAGGGCCTTCTCAGTGCCTCCATTGTACAAATCTGCTTTGACTCAATCCCGTGTGCTGTGTCCACAGGCTCGCGGAAGAGCTTCACTGCACAGAACTGAGCATTACAATCGGATGTGCAGAAACAGAGGTTACTTCCCAGTGATCTTTCCTGTAAGGGATTTGACTTGTCCTGACATTTTCATCTTTGCTCAGACTGGTGCTGACTTGGACAGGTAACGATTCATGCTAACCTGTACCCTGCTTCTTCTCATTTTGATTTCTGTGTCATATTCCTCATGAAAAGAAAGAGGATACTTCGAGCCTGAACTGGAAAGCAGAAGGCGGCTACCACGACCTTCCCACTTTACCTTCCTTCTACTGTGCTCCTTCCTCCCTTCCCCTGCCCCCACCCCACCCCCAAAGTTCAAGGGCTGATGCCCTTTCTCTTCGCTCCTCTGTCTCACCTTCATCAGAATCCCAACTCAGCAAGGCCCTTCTTTTGCTGGCTGTCATGGTGAAAAGGGGTCAATGACTCAGTGATTCTAGGCTGTAACTATCTGATGACAGCTTTATGTGTAGGATTAAACAGTGCTGGTAAAGACAGAGGTAAGTGGCTCTGGAGTCATACTACCTGACTAGTTGTGTGTGTGACCATAAAATGTTATGTAATCCTGTTAAGTCTATATTTCTTCATCTGTAAAATGAGGAAGCTCATAGAATTGCTGTATGTAAATGAGATAATGCATGTAGAACCACTTTGGATCTGTATGTGGGACACAGTAAATACCCAGGGAAGCTTAGATACTATGTTATTACATCCTTAATGTCATCATCATCATCTCATCATCATTTATTAGCCTCTCCCAGAGAGCCATTAGAAGATTGCTTAGAGAAATAATATCTTAATCCAATATTCTATGAAAAAGAAGTTCTGTGGTCATATACATTTGGGAAGTGCCGGTGTAACAAAACTAAATGGATTTTTTTTCTTACTATGGGACTTTTTAGAATCTTTATTGTTCTAAAAAGTAATGAACTACCTAGAATGGGATTAATAACAGTATTTTCCAATCTTATTCTTATTGGCTTACGGAACTCTTTACTTGCCCAGAACATCTTTCAACATCTTGCAAAACAAGATAATTCTCCAGAACACAATTTAGGGAAAAGTGCCCTCACCTAGAAGATTTTAACGGCATAATTTCAGGCACGTTATTTCATCATATTTAAAACTGCCCACCCTATGAGGATGCTACTGGCTCTTTTCCTTATTTTTCCTCACCCTCCAGAAATACCTCCAAACGTTAACATTTATTCCTTAAGTACTTGAAACTGCCAACGCACTTTAAGTCATGATTTTCCCTAATGAACAACATGATCTTTCTGCTCTATAATCTGAAGGTTGAAAAGGCACAATGTATCCCAGAAAAAAAAATACTATATACAGTAGTTAGATTATCAAATTTCAAAGATTAATAAAGAATCCTTTGGGTATCTGGGAAGAAAAATTAATGCTACATTATACACACACAAACACACACCACACTTTTCAGTGTATAACTATATAACATTGTATACCATTAGAACTTTATACCATGTTCTGTTTTATTTATTAGAAATGTATATACATACATAACATGGGGCAAAAAGGAAAGAACATGTGTTCATCCCCAATGCTCCCACTGCCTTTGTAACATGTTTCACTACAGAAGCTCCCTCAGCCTAAGTGTGCCTGTTGGTTTACACGTCTGCCTCTCCTGCAGAGTGGGACACAGCCACAGGTACAGAATCCTGGTCTCTTCATCTTTGTAAACCTAGCACCCGACACGGGGCCTTCAATAAATATCCACTCCACTCAATGGATAAATTATGCATTGATTTAATCATTTTATACTAACGTCATGACGTTCTGCCTGGGTCACAGTCATAAGTGGTACCATTAAAGATATTTCCTAAATAGCTCAGTAATTCAGAATTCGCCTGACTGAACAGAAAATAAAAGCAACCTGAAAAGTAATTGTTCCTTAACCTCTCTGGGTAAGGGAGCAGGCTCTGGAGCCAGACAGCCCGACCTCTGATCCCTGCTTCATCACGTACCTTGCTGTGCCAGGCAAGTGATTTAAAATACTTAAGACTCAGTCTCCTCAAAATGAGAATAAAAATAGTACTGTAGTAACCGGACTTCTCCAGAGAGACAGAACCAATAGGATGTGCTATAGGTGGTACTGAGGACTTAGGAAGAGGCATTCAAAAGCAAATTGCTCTGAGGTCACTGAACAAATATTTAGCTAGAATCCAGATGCATGAGTACCTGGTCTTTACCAGATCTGCAGTATTCCAAGAATGTTCATATAAAAGACTTTCCCACACATCACAGAAGGCATCTCATTACAGGATTATTGTTCTTTTTGTTAATCACACAATGGAATTACATGGCAAAAAAAAAGCCTCCGTTAGAAGAATCCATCACGTAGTTTTGACTCCAAAATCTCTCAGGAAAAAAGCTGTCTGTTGACAGTCTTCTTTCCCATCTCAACCTGGGCCTTCCCAAATCTGAAGCATCCTCATGACACTCCTTTAAACATCTGAATCACAAAGTGAACAGAGTCTACATCTTTAAAAAGTGAGATGCTTCCTATTGTTTTCTAAAATTGCTTTCTTCCCCTATATTCTTTAGCTCAGCAGAAAAATCCCAAGCAATTTAACTAGAGCCACAAAATGCAACTTATGTTCAATGGCTTACCTTCAACATGACATCACTTCCCCACTATAATCACATTTTAAAGTGAGGATCCACTAGCTTCACACAGAAGGAGATGATGCTGGAGGAAGGAGTGGTCTCATCTGTGTTAAGGCTGATGTTAGTATCTGCTTATGCTCTCGCTCTATACAGAAAACAAAACCTTGAACAACCAACTTCACAGATAGATTTTCTAACACTGTACAGTGAAGCTAGGGGGTATATTTAGCCCATCAGCACACATTTTAAAAAAGCAGCCAGACAGTGGTGATCTTGCCCACTGTTCCCTCTCATTCTAGAAGTCTGAATTCAGTATTTCCAGGTGTAGCTCTAAGAGTCACCATTTTTTACTACAGTAACAGCGATTCTCCTAAATTAAATAATTAGATCACACCCAAATACTTTCAACTCATTTTGGTCAATGTTTTTATGTAACTTTACAATGTGTTTTATGCATGCTTTTCAGAATTTCTTTCCATTTTCTGCTTTCTGGGTTACGTGATACTAGAGAAAAATCAACCACATTATTTCTCCTACTTCTTGGATATGAAATACTTTCTGAATTCTATGTCATTTCCATATTTTTTTTCTTTCCTTTGCTTAGAGCAAAAGGTTCTTGGTTCCTCGATCGCGAAACATTTTGTGTTTGCGCATAGTGGCATTTTTTAATGGAGAGGATCCAAAGCTTTCACCATATTCTTAATGGAGTGTAAGACACAAAAAAATAAAGAATTGCCAGTGCTATAGAGGTTTATTACATTAAAAGAGTCATAGAGTCACAGACTGGTTATCATGTAAAAGGACTTAGAGATAATCTCAGAGACAATCAAGATCAATACCTTCATTCTACAGGTGGGATAATGGAAGTTCAGAGTGGTTAAGTAAATTTCAAAGAAGTTTTTTAAAAAAACTTACATTATCAAAAAAAAAAAAGAAAGCCTGCGCTCTACAGCCCACGAGCCACAACTACTGAGCCCACCGCACCTAGAGCCCATGCTCCGCAACAAGAGAAGCCACCGCAATGAGAAGCCCACGCACCGCAACGAAGAGTAGCCCCCGCTCGCCGCAACTACAGAAAGCCCGCGCGCAGCAACAAAGACCCAACGCAACCAAAAATAAATAATTAAAAAAAAAAAAAAAGAATTACAGTAGTTTGTAGTAGTAGTATCTTCATTTTAGTCTCCCTTTCCTCTGACCATTCCTTAAGTGGGATATTCCCTAAGGTGTCACCCAGTAATTTTCTTAATTAACAAACTCCCTAGTCCATTCAACTACAGTCATGGCTTTAATTACCTCACAAATACCACTAACTCCTTTACATTTAGGTTACTGCAAGGTAACTAACTAATGCATCCTTCCAGATATTTCTTCAGGACCAAATGCCACAAGTTCAAACCTAAACTTAACATCTTTCCCCAGAAACCTGCTCCGGCTCTCAAGGTCTCTGTTTCAGAGAAAGGCACCGTCATATCCCCAGC
Organism: Leucopleurus acutus; assembly: GCF_964270905.1. Classification (NCBI taxonomy): domain Eukaryota; kingdom Metazoa; phylum Chordata; class Mammalia; order Artiodactyla; family Delphinidae; genus Leucopleurus; species Leucopleurus acutus. The sequence goes on along the minus strand of NC_139144.1, from coordinate 89,909,030 downwards.
TGCCCAAGGCAGAACTGGCACCCTGGCCTCCCCCCTCTCTTTCACCTCCAACAGCCTGTTCAAAATCTGTCAATTCTGCTGCCAAGACTTCCTCACTCTAGTCTTACTGAAACAATCTTATTTTAAGACCCCATCATTTCTCTACCAACTATTATAATAAGCTGTCCTCACTGTCTTCAGCTTTGCCTGGTTCAAAATATCCTTGACGCCACTGACACATTACTGTGGGCACTGAAGATGTGAGGTCTAAATGAGTTAGTGCATGTGAAAAGTGTAGAGTCCAGCTGGTACACTGTAATAACTCATCTCCTCTTCACTTTCCTCCACCTTTTTAAGTTCAAATCTGATCCAATTATTCTTCTGATCTGAACTCCTTCAATACTCCCCAACTCACAAAGTCTAAAATTATTAGCCCTAAACACAAGAAACCGTCAGGTTCCAGCCTGGGCCCACCTCTTCAGCTGCGCGTTCACCGTGCCTCCGCATACGCCCAGCTCTCCAGGTTCAGTGAGTAACTTGTAGTTCAGCCAATGTGTGAGCATCTTTCCAACTTTACACAATCCACATGTTAAATTCTCAGGCTAGAATGTGCTTCTTTCCTTGTTCACCTGGAGAAATCTTTGTCATCCTTTAAGATTCAACATAAATAGTTGCTATGGTCTGAATGCTTGTGTTCCCCCAACATTCGTATGTTGAAATCCCAGTTCCAAAGGTGATGGTATTAGCAGGCAGGGACTTTGGGAGGTGATTAGGTCAAAAACAGTACTAGTGCTCTTATAAAAGAAATCCCACAGAGTTCCCAGTCCCTTCCATCATGTGAGGACACAACAAGAAGTCTGCAACCTGGAAGAAAAGGTCTCACCCAAACATGCTGGCACCCTGATCTCAGACTTCCAGCCTTGAGAGCTATAAGAAATAAATTTCTGTTGTTTATAAACTGCCCAGTGTGGTATTTTGTTACAGCAACCTAAATGAACCAAGACAGTGGAGTAATGGTCATAGAGCCTTTCTGGGCCTTCTTAGACAGAAGTCATTTAATCCTTCCATTGCATCTCTGCAGCATGAATGACATCTTGCTGTACCTACTACATATCTCATTTCTAGAGTTTTTGTTTGCTGTTTAGATGTAATCTAAGCTCACCCCTGAATGTTTGTTAATATAATCCTTTACTTAAAAACATCTTGTTAAGTATCTACCAAGTATCATATGCTTGGGTATGCCAGTGATACAGCAGTAAGTTCCAGGACTGCCTCAGTGAGATTGCCACTGCCATTGTAATCTGAAGACTACAGAACTGGTGGTTATTTCAGCTTCTTGGTGTTCATATTACCACTAGATGAAAGTTTCCTATATTCATACGTTTAAGCTGAAAAGATACAGAACACACAAAGCACATTCTAAAGAGATTAAGTTCTTTGATCTTTGAAAGAGATGGTCAACACGGTAGAGAAAAACATCAAGAGTATTCTGCAGGATAGGGATAAGAGGACTGGTGTCAGAGAAGCAGAAGGGACCAAATCCCAGGGCAAAGAAGCAGGCTTCACCTATTCGGGGCAGCATTAGCAAAACATGGGGCCAGATGCAGGTAGTTATGTGCAATAATGTCTGATAGAGCAAGTTGAGAGTTCAAAGGTTGAGACAAATTGGAAAACTGAGACTGGCGAAAGATATGCAAAATCTCCTAAGGCCAGCAAAGCATGGCCTGTTTATAGCTCATCTTCCATGGAAACATCCATTAAGTTAACATGTATTTGCTGAGCAAAGCTGTTCATGACTTCTCTCAGTCTCTCTCCCCCGTGAAAAACATTAAAAATACTTGGATGACTTCTGCTATAGACTGAATATTTGTGTCCTCCTAAAATTCATATGCTAAAACCTAATCCCCAATGTGATGGTATTTGGAGATGGGGCTTTTGGGAGGTGATTAGGTCATAAGGGTAGAACCCTCATGAGTGGGATTAGTGCCCTTACAGAAGACCCCCCAGAAAGCTCCCTTACTCCTTCTGCCATGTGAGGATAGATGGTCATCTATGAACTAGGAAGCAGGCTCTCACCAGACACTGAATCTGCCAGTGCCTTGATCTTGGAGCTCCCAGCCTCCAAAACTGTGAGAAATAAATTTCTGTTGTTTAAGCCACTCAGTCTATGGTATTTTGTGTAGCAGCCCAAATGAACTAAAATAGCTTCTCACTGTTTCTACCCTGTCATACTCCTATGGCATTCTGTACTCACTCTTTTTTTGTTGTTTTTAAACAGTGGCCATGCTTGTAACTACTTGTTTCCTATCCACTTTTCCCACTAGATTGTAGGCATCCTAAGAGCACAGACCGTGTCCATGTTGATATCCCTAGCATTTGCATGGTGCTCACCACAGAGTGACTGCTCAATACCTATTCTGAATGAATGAATGAAAGAATGCACAAACTAAAGAATGCACAAATGAAATAACAAACAACACCCTAGAAAGACAGGTGCCGTTGGTCCCATTCTATTATGAGAATATCATCGCTCTGAAAAGTTAGATGACCTGACCAAACTCAGAGATGGTGAGCAGCAAAGCCAGCTGTAGACCCAGAATGATTCAGTTTCTACCACCTATGCTCCTTCCTCTTGATCACACAACTTCCCTTAGGTAGCAGTGCAATAAGAGAAAGCAAATGAATTAGCTAAATTCCTAAGCATTGTAGAGACATAAATGAGTCCCCTGGAAAAGGAACACTAACTGGAAGAAAAGATTTTAGATACTGGTCTTAAAGAAAATAAATTAGAAAATTCAGGAGATATAACAGAGTAGCCATTCCAAGTGAAAGGAATAGTATATAAGAGAGCAGTGTCAGCTCTCTTGAAACAAGTTAAAATAGAAAATCAGATGTATTTTGCAGTTGTGTTTTAAGACAATACGTAAAATCCAGCACGACAAGAAGCCGTATATGAAACTGTGGTTTTGATGGAAACGAAGAACAACAAAGAACTAACAAACACTCAGACCAAGATTCTGTTACATATGGAGTTATTTGCTCACTTACATCATCCACCTAACTTTTGCTTTCCTGCTTTAATTCAGTCCCTGAAAACCAATTATACTTGAATGGAATGGAAACCAAGCAGTTTCTTCGAAGATCTAACGCCCTCTCACATGCTGACAAATCAAATCTGGTTGGAGGCAAAGCAGCAGGGAAATTTCAAACTATTTTGGGCTGTGTGTTTTCTCAGGTCTTTCCCTCGCTAGCCCTTCTCAGGCCGGATATCTGACTAATTGGAACTCTAGATTTCAAGCAGAAGTCTTGAGCTGTAATGTGGTACACCTGCTTAGAAATGTGACCAGAATCTCCAAGGATTCAATTGTAACATTTGGGAATGGTGAACACTAGCGCAATTACAAATAACTACCAGGGAAATGCTAATACATGTCGCTTTGTTGGGAAAGAAGAAAGACAGGATACAACTTCATGGAAGCAATTAAAAGTGCCTTTGTGACTGTGAAATACACTGGCCTTCCAAATATTTTTATGGTCTTCAATGAAACAAGAGATTCAAAGGATTTGGTAAATCAGTTGAGGGGAAAAAGCACTTTCTGTGAGAGGCTCCTTCTCGAGGTTAATAGACGTCTGCGTATGAAATACAAATGACTTCTCTCCAAGTGATCTGCCTCCTGCATTTTAGGAAATTTTACATTCTCCAATAATTGATTTTCTGAAGTCTTCTCATTGACAAAGTTCAAAACAAGTTTATAATCCCCTCACACATCCACTACCCACCTCTCAGGTCCTACACTGTCTTATTTAAAAACTGGACTCTCTACAAAATGAAGTACCAGAGGCACTTCTGCTTTACATATGAGATTCATTCCAGAAGAAACCAGTGGTCTACCAATGATGCTCTGGGTCTCCATCCTGGGAAGTGCATACAAAATCAAAGTAGCCAAAGACTTCCTGAGAAACTGGAGTTCAATGGACACATTAGAAAAAGTGTTTTAGGCCAATGATTCTTAAACATATTGGGGTCTAAATATCCTTGAAACATAAAACACATTTCCATCAACCACTAATAACAATGGCTCAAAATTAAGGACATAGAGAATCCACAATCTTGGGGGAAAGGAGACAATGGAGGCGGATGTAGGATGGAAATAAAAGCCCATGTAATTCGAATCTCCAGATAACTGTAATATAGAATCTACCTTCTTTGCTGATGACTAGAAAATCACAACATTAGGCCTTCACTTAAGGAAGTAGCTTTCCTTCACTGCAGATAAATTTCCAGCAATCTCATTTCAGTTCCAGAGGCGTGCCTGTTTAGTATTCATGGCACTAAAATCCACTGGCAAAGAAAAAGCCAACCAACCCCTATGAAGGCCAATGGGGGAAGGGAGAGAGTATATTAAACAAGTGGCTAGAATTCATCTTTTACTGAATCTCAAGGTACTATAAAAGGAGACTCAATTTAGTATGAAAACAAATTGGTCACTGATTTGATGTTAAAATATTAGTTCACACTGGATCCTGCTCAGTGCTAGAACTAGGGAATTTTAGACATAATATTAACCCTGTGAAGTCTGACCAGCTTAGAATTACGTATGACTGAACACTCAAAACAAGTCATAGTTTTAGAGTACTTCAGTCTGATTATACATAAAGCTTTTTAATATAGGCCATCATCATCAGGACCCAGAGACATGAGTAAAATTGTAAAGTAGGCCATCTGGGGAAATCTCTCCCCTTTCCATCACCTCTCTGGCCTGCACTGAAGTCTATAAGCTAGGGCAGGGAGTCCGGAAAAAGAACAAAAAACAAATTTAAATTTTGGAAGCGTTCTCACCTTTCCCTGATAAAGGTGGTTTACTGTGCTTAGACTGTTTGTGCAAACAATGTGGTTCATGCTGAACACCTGCTTTCTTTCTTGTAGTCTGGGATTTCGGGCGCTAGACAAAGCGTGCCTACATGACCAGGTGGCTAGTCCCTGACCTTGGGCACTGAATCTCTCATACATGTTGCTGCATTTCTGTTGCTGTGAGAAGAAGGTGCCCTGAGTGATCTCATGGGGGAGAGAGAGCATAAGGAAGCCAGTCCATGAATTCCTGAAGACCATTTGTGCCTTTTTCCCTTATCAGCCAACTGTGTATCCTGACTACATCACTGTAATAAATCTTAGCCATAGGTACGACTCTATGCCAACTTCCATGAGTCCTACTGAATCTTCAAACATAGGAGTGACCTTGGGGACTCCCAATGGAACGATGAAATGACTTCCCAATCCAGGATTTCATGTGATTCCTCTTGAGACAGGGATTCATTCATTGGTAGGTTTCACATTGCCTCTCGGGAAGCTTGTCATAGATTAGTAATAAAGTATACTAATGAAAAGAATCATTGTAAGTTTCTAGGATCTGAGGTCTTCCTTCAAAAGTATATCATTTTTAACAAGTACCCTTCTGAAGAAAACATCCTCAGGCTCATTATCTAATCCAAAGTATTGATTCTGGGGTAGAAATCTAAGGCCAGGTAGAAAGATGTTACTTTAATAACTGATCAGTGCAAGAAGCATTTGTGGGGGAATTGCCTGGCGGTCCGGTGGTTAGGACTCTGTGCTTTCACTTCCTAGGGCACAGGTTCAATCCCTGGTAGGGGAAATAAGATCCTGCAAGCTGCGTGGCGTGGCCAAAAAAAAAAAAAAACAAAGGAATTTGGGGGAAATACAGGTTTTGTAGTACTTCAGCTCATACTACACCAGCAGTTCCTAGATCTGTAAATAGGGCTGGCCTAGCACAAAGGGAAGGTTTAAAGGACATACCCATAGGAAGAGAAAATCTACTGGTCTCCTAGCCTCTTTGTTTAGATTCTTCTTTTTCAGTATGAGAACAGGAAGCAAAAAGTTAATGAGCCATTCTAAGTCTGAAAGACTAAATTTTCAATCAGGATGTAGCTGTTGCAATTATGTGGTGATGGCTGATAGGCAAGAAAATAATTAATATTCTCCCTCGTTGCCGGTTTTTCTTGCTGAATTATACAGATTTTAGACACTGCCTCAGAATAGGAACAATTATGTTGAGCTGGGGGGAAGGGGAGTAACGAAGAGGCTAAGTTAGGCTGCTTGCTCTGTCTGATCCTATGAAGGGTAGGACAGCTCAAATCATCTTTACTTTTGAACAGAGTAACTCAATACATAAGGGTCTAGAAAGATACATCATCATTTTGCCAACATACATTTCAATGTATGTGAATTTCAAAACCAATTCACAAATTATTTCATCTGACCCTCAGAGCATACCAATTTCCTGTGTGATTTTAAATAAATCATGTTACTACTAATCCTCTTAGAGTTATTATTACAAGTTAAACATGCCAAATTTATTTCATATAAGAAAAACGAAATAATAACAGCAATATAAATCACCACCACCAATGCCATTAAGAACAACATAGGGACTTCCCTGGTGGGTCAGTGGTTAAGAATCCGCGTGTCAATGCAGGGTACACGGGTTTGAGCCCTGGTCTGAGTAGATCTCACATGCTGCGGAGCAACTAAGCCTGTGCGCCAAAACTACTGAGCCTGAGCTCTAGAGGCCGCGAGCCACAACTACTGAGCCCGTGTGCCACAACTACTGAGCCTGCGTGCCACAACTACTGAAGTCCGCGCACCTAGAGCCAGTGCTCCGCAACAAGAGAAGCCACGGCAATGAGATGCCCGCGCACCGCAACGAAGAGTAGCGCCCATTCGCCACAACTAGAGAAAGCCCATGCACAGCAAAGAAGACCCAACACAGCCAAAAGTAAATAAATTAATTTAAGAAACAAGAGCAATATAGCACTTAGCATTTATTCTTTCTACTAAGTACACAGCTGTCTTGATATTCTGGCCTAAGTTACTTTCAGTAGTAACTGCTTCTAGGTGAGTTCACCGCAATGCATTCCAATATTATACAATAATTTTAAAAGAATAGGTCTTGGGCTTCCCTGGTGGCGCAGTGGTTGAGAGTCCGCCTGCCGATGCAGGGGACACGGGTTCATGCCCTGGTCTGGGAAGACCCCACATGCCACGGAGCGGCTAGGCCCGTGAGCCATGGCTGCTGAGCCTGCACGTCCGGAGTCTGTGCTCCGCATTAGGAGAGGCCACAACAGTGAGAGGCCCGCGTACCGCAAAAAGAAAAAAAAAAAAAGAATAGGTCTTAATGTACAGCAATACTAGTAGTTTAGAAAACGGAATCAGTAGCAATTTGGAGTCAATCTAACTTAAGGGCTCAGAGGAGAGACGTCTCAGATCTTCAGAGCAACAAAATGCTACTGGAGAATTCACTACACGCATTCAATTTATATTACTTTTACCACAGATTTGGAGATGCAGGTGCTATTCTAAGTGCTTCTTGAAACAACATATCTTTTGTCTTGATATATGAGTCCTAACCCTTCCCAGATGTAGTTGTACTGGGATAATGTCCGTCTTCTGAACCTCTGACTCTCTCTCCTCAACCTACTTTCTCGTCTCCTTCCCTTATTCTCCTTTGTTTTGTCTTTCTCCAAAATGCTTCAGTGAGACCCTCTTTAGAAAACAGAAAATTGTGTCCTGACTTATAAGAACCGTGGTAGAATTTATTGCCATCAGCCTGGCAGTTGAATGAGGAATTATGGGAAAGATGAGATGCATCTCTGTGACTGAAATTTTTAAGCAACAGATGAAAAGATTTCACCATTCTGTTTGAATTCTCTCTGTATGAACCTTTGTCTACTGTTACAATCCGATTTCCCTGAAGTTTCCTCTTCAAAAATGAACACGGAATTTTAGAGCAACCAGAGAACCTTCCGGACCTCAACACTGAATGCCAAGGCCAAGTTTTACTGGAAAGCAAAATATCTGGCGCAGAAAAAAGTACTTCCTCTCACTGGCACATGCGCATGTAATTGAGCCTCTGGCAGAGATGTGCTGTGGCTTAGTGGGTCAAAAAGATACTAGGTAGCAACTCTAGCATTGGGAAAATTTATGATGAGTAAACGAATGAAGGAATCTGTGACTTACTTAGTCAGGCTACCATTTTTTGCGTAAAAAACTGGAATAATATTTCTTCATCTAAAATAAGGTAATACTTAACTAACAAAATAACTGAAGCTTTCTATATAACTTGGAACTGGCAGTAATCCTAATTTAAAAAGAGCTGTAGTATGTTTAAAACAAAATCCTGCATTGGTGCTCACTGCCTCGGCCTTTTCTTATCTCCGCAAAAGGAGGCCAGCCAGGGTGAGCCTTTAATCCAGACTCCCAAATATGGTTGCAGACTCCTGGGCAGCTGGCGGGTTAGGGCAAGTGATCTCAGAATCCTAATGCACACCAGATATCATGGCTAAATAAAAAATAGGTCTTGCAAAGATTAAAAAAAAAAACAAACAGTGGAAAATTAACTACCTAGGATTTTTCTAGATTGATAAAAAACCTAAAAAAAAATTTAAAAAAATTCAAAAAGCTAAAATAGATCCAAAGGAGGGCCTCCGGAGTGTGGAGTTCCGGAGGTTGGGCCCGTGTGGCTGAGAAGGTCTCAGTGCTCTGACCGGGTATCAGGCCTGGGGCTCTGAGGTGGGAGAGGTGAGTTCAGGACATTGGTCCACCAGAGACCTCCTGGCTCCACGTAATATCAAACGGCGAAAGCTCTCCCAGAGATCTCCATCTCAACGCTAAGACCCAGCTCCACTCAATGAACAGCAAGCTGCAGTGCTGGACACCCTATGCCAAACAACTAGCAAGACAGGAACACAACCCCGCCCATCAACAGAGAGGCTGCCGAAAATCATAATAAGGTCACAGACAGCCTAAAACACACCACTGGACGCAGACCTGCCCACCAGAAAAACAAGATCCAGTCTCATCCTCCAGAACACAGGCACCAGTCCCCTCCACCAGGAAGCCTACACAACCCACTGAACCAACCCTAGCCACTGGGGGGAACCAAAAACAACAGGAACTACGAACCTACAGCCTGTGAAAAGAAGACCCCAAACACAGTAATTTAAGCAAAATGAGAAGACAGAGAAACACACAGCAGATGAAGGAGCAAGGTAAAAACTCACCAGATCAAACAAATGAAGAGGAAATAGGCAGTCTACCTGAAACAGAATTCAGAGTAATGATAGTAAAGATGATCCAAAATCTTGGAAACAGAATAGAGAAAATACAAGAAACGTTTAACAAGGACCTAGCAGAACTAAAGAGCAAACAAACAATGATGAATAACACAATAAATGAAACTAAAATTTCTCTAGAAGGAATCAATAGCAGAATAACTGAGGCAGAAGAATGCATAAGTGGCCTGGAAGATAAAATAGTGGAAATAACTACCGCAGAGCAGAATAAGGAAAAAAGAATGAAAAGAACTGAGGACAGTCTCAGAGACCTCTGGGACAACATTAAACACACCAACATTCAGATTATAGGGGTCCCAGAAGAAGAAGAGAAAAAGAAAGGGACTAAGAAAATATTTGAAGAGATTATAATTGAAAACTTCCCTAATATGGGAAAGGGAATAGTTAATGAAGTCGAGGAACTGCAGAGAGCCCCATACAGGATAAATCCAAGGAAAAACATGCCAGACACATATTAATCAAACTATCAAAAATTAAATACAAAGAAAAAATATTAAAAGCACCAAGGGAAAAACAACAAATAACATACAAGGGACTCCCCATAACGTTATTAGCTTATCTTTCAGCAGAAACTCTGCAAGCCAGAAGGGAGCGGCAGGACATATTTAAAGTGATGAAAGGAAAAAACCTACAACCAAGATTACTCTACCCAGCAAGGATCTCATTCAGATTTCACAGAGAAATTAAAACCTCTACAGACAAGCAAAAGCTAAGAGAATTCAGCACCACCAACCCAGCTTTACAACAAATGCTAAAGGAACTTCTCTAGGCAGGAAACACAAGGGAAGGAAAAGACCTACAATAACAAATCTAAAACAATTAAGAAAATGGTAATAGGAACATATATACCAATAATTACCTTAAATGTAAATGGACTAAATGCTCCAAACAAAAGACAAAGACTGGCTGAATGGATACAAAAACAAGACCCGTATATATGTTGTCTACAAGAGACCCAATTCAGACCTAGGGACACATACAGACTGAAAGTGAGGGGATGGAAAAAGATATTCCATGAAAATGGAAATCAAAACAAAGGTGGAGTAGCAATTCTCATATAAGAGAAAATAGACTTTAAAATAAAGACTATTACAAGAGACAAAGAAGGACATTACATAACGATAAAGGGAGCAATCCAAGAAGAAGATATAGCAATTGTAAATATTTATGCACCCAACATAGGAGCACCTCAATACATAAGGCAAATACTAACAGCCATAAAAGGGGAATTCGACAGTAACACTATCATAGTAGGGGACTTTAACACCACACTTTCACTAATGGACAGATCATCCAAAATGAAAATAAATAAGGAAACACAACCTTTAAATGACACATTAAACGAGATGGACTTAATTGATATCAATAGGACATTCCATCCAAAAACAACAGAATACACTTTCTTCTCAAGTGCTCATGGAACATTCTCCAGGATAGATCATATCTTGGGTCACAAATCAAGTCTTGGTAAATTTAAGAAAATTGAAATCATATCAAGTATCTTTTCCGAGCACAACGCTATGAGACTAGATATCAATTACAGGAAAAGATCTGTAAAAAATACAAACACATGGAGGCTAAACAATACACTACTTAATAACCAAGAGATCACTGAGGAAATCAAAAACTACCTAGAAATAAATGACAATGAAAACACGAAGACCCAAACCTATGGGATGCAGCAAAAGCAGTTCTAAGAGGAAACTTTACAGCAATATAGTACTACCTCAAGAAACAAGAAACATCTCAAATAAACAACCTAACCTTACACCTAAAGCAACTAAAGAAGAACAAAAACCCCTCAAAGTTAGCAGAAGGAGAGAAATCATAAAGATCAGATCAGAAATAAATGAAAAAGAAACGAAGGAAACAACAGCAAAGATCAACAAAACTAAAAGCTGGTTCTTTGAGAAGATAAACAAAATTGATAATCTATTAGCCAGACTCATAAAGAAAAAAAGAGAGAAGACTCAAATCAATAGAATTAGAAATGAAAAAGGAGAAGTAACAACTGACACTGCAGAAATACAAAGGATCGTGAGCGATTACTACAAACAACAATATGGCAATAAAATGGACAACCTGGAAGAAATGGACAAATTCTTAGAAAAGCACAACCTTCTGAGACTGAACCAGGAAGAAATAGAAAATATAAACAGACCAGTCACAAGCACTGAAATTGAGACTGTGATTAAAAATCTTCCAACAGGGCTTCCCTGGTGGCACAGGGGTTGGGAGGCCACCTGCCAATGGAGGGAACACGGGTTTGATCCCTGGTCCAGGAGGATCCCACATGCCACGGAGCAACTAGGCCCGGGAGCCACAAAAACTGAGCCTGCTCACCTAGAGCCCGCGCTCCGCAACGAAGAGTAGCCCCCACTCGCAGCAACTAGAGAAAGCCCACGAGCAACAATGAAGACCCAATGCAGCCAAAAATAAAATAAATAAATTTATTTAAAAAAAAAGAAATTCTTCATATTTACCTCCCTCGCTCCAACCTGTCCCAGTTCTTGGGGTTTTCCTTGTAAAAAAAAAAAAAATCTTCCAACAAACAAAAGCCCAGGATCAGATGGCTTCACAGGTGAATTCTACCAAACATTTAGAAAAGAGCTAAAACCTGTCCTTCTCAAACTCTTCCAAAATACAGCAGAGGAACACTCCCAAACTCATTCTATAAGGCCACCATCACACTGACACCAAAAACAGACAAAGATGTCACAAAGAAAGAAAACTACAGGCCAATATCACTGATGAACATAGATGCAAAAATCCTCAAGAAAATACTAGCAAACAGAATCCAACAGCACATTAAAAGGATCATACACCATGATCAAGTGGGGTTTATCCCAGGAATGCAAGGATTCTTCAATATATGCAAATCAATCAATGTCATAAACCATACTAACAAACTGAAGGAGAAAAACCATACGATCATCTCAATAGATGCAGAAAAAGCTTTCGACAAAATTCAACACACATTTATGATAAAAACTCTATAAAGTAGGCATAGAGGGAACTTACCTCAACATAATTAAGGCCATATATGACAAACCCACAGCCAACATCATTCTCAATGGTGAAAAACTGAAACCATTTCCACTACGATCAGGAAAAAGACAAGGCTGTCCACTCTCACCACTCTTATTCAACATAGTTTTGGAAGTTTTAGCCATAGCAACCAGAGAAGAAAAAGAAATAAAAGGAATCCAAATCAGGAAAGAAGAAGTAAAGTTGTCACTGTTTGCAGATGATATGATGACATGATACTATACACTGAGAATCCTAAAGATGCTACCAGAACACTACTAGAGCTAATCAATGAATTTGGTAAAGTAGCAGGACACAAAATTAATGCACAGAAATCTCTTGCATTCGTATACACTAATGATGAAAAATCTGAAAGAGAAATTAAGGAAACATTCCCATTTACCACTGCAATCAAAAGAATAAAATACCTAGGAATACCTACCTAAAGAGACAAAAGACCTGGATGCAGAAAACTATTAGACATGGATGACAGAAATTAAAGATGATACAAACAGTTGGAGACTTATACCATGTTCTTGGATTGGAAAAATCAATGTTGTGAAAATGACTATACTATCCAAAGCAATCTACAGATTCAATGCAATCCCTATCAAACTACCAATGGCATTTTTCACAGAACTAGAACAAAAAATTGCACAATTTCTATGGAAACACAGAAGACCCCAAATAGCCAAACCAATCTTGAGAAAGAAAAAAGGAGCAGGAGGAATCAGGCTCCCAGACTTCAGACTATATTACAAAGCTACAGTAATCAAGACAGTTTGGTACTGGCACAAAAAGAGAAATATAGGTCAATGCAACAGGAGAGAAAGCCCAGAGAGAAACCCATGCACATACTGTCAGCTTATTTTTAATAAAGGAGGCAAGAATATACAGTGGAGAAAAGACAGCCTCTTCAATAAGTGGTGCTGGGAAAACTGGACAGCTACGTGTAAAAGAATGAAATTAGAACACTCCTTAACACCATACACAAAAATAAACTCAAAATGGATTAAAGACCTAAATGTAAGGCCAGACACTATAAAACTCTTAGAGGAAACATAGGCAGAACACTCTATGACATAAATCACAGCAAGATCTTTTTTGACCCACCTCCTAGAGAAATGGAAATAAAAACAAAAATAAACAAATAGGACCTAATGAAACTTAAAAGCTTTTGCACCACAAAGAAAACCTTAAACAAGACGAAAAGACAACCCTCAGAATGGGAGAAAATATTTGCAAATGAAGCACCTGACAAAGGATTAATCTCCAAAATATACAAGCAGCTCATGCAGCTCAATATCAAGAAAACAAACAACCCAATCCAAAAATGGGCAGAAGACCTAAATAGACATTTCTCCAAAGAAGATATACAGATTGCCAACAAACATATGAAAGAATGTTCAACATCACTAATCATCAGAGAAATGCAAATCAAAACTACCATGAGGTATCACCTCACACCAGTCAGAATGGCCATCATCAAAAAATCTACAAACAATAAATGCTGGAGAGGGTATGCAGAAAAGGGAACCCTCTTGCACTGTTGGTGGGAATGTAAATTGATACAGCCACTGTGGAGAACAATATGGAGGTTCCTTAAAAAACTACAAATAGAAGTACTATACGATCCAGCAATCCCACTACTGGGCATATAACCTGAGAAAACCATAATTCCAAGAGAGTCGTGTACCACAATGTTCATTGCAGCTCTATTTACAACAGCCAGGACATGGAAGCCACCTAAGTGTCCAAAGACAGATGAATGGATAAAGAAGATGTGGCACATATATACAATGGAATATTACTCAGCCATAAAAGGAAACAAAATTGTGTTATTTGTAGTGAGGTGGATGGACCTAAAGTCTGTCATACAGAGTGAAGTAAGGCAGAAAGAGAAAAACAAATACTGTATGCTAACACATATATATGGAATCTAAAAAAAAAAAAAAAGAAAGAAAAAAAAGGTTCTGAACAATTTAGGGGCCGGACAGGAATAAAGATGCAGATGTAGAGAATGGACTTGAGGAGATGGGGAGGGGGAAGGGTAAACTGGGACGAAGTGAGAGAGTGGCATGGACTTACATATACTACCAAATGTAAAACAGATAGTTAGTGGGAAGCAGCTGCATAGCATAGGGAGATGAGCTGGGTGCTTTGTGACCACCTAGAGGGGTGGGATAGGGAGGCTGGGAGGGAGAGGCAAGAGGGAGGAGATATGGGGATATATGTATATGTATAGTTGATTCACTTTGTTATAAAGCAGAAACTAACACACCATTGTAAAGCAATTATACTTCAATACAGATGTTTAAAAAAAACTAAAATAAATAAAGGCTGTGAGTTGGAATGACATCAAAAAAAAAAAAGTAAACATGTAATGTGAGAAACATTTTCTTACTATTTGCTACCTTACCAGGAACTACAGAGCAATAATATGCCTTTAGGAGAGCTGACATAACGTTTTTAAAATAGAAATTTTTTCCTATTATAGCAGTTAGAAATTTTCTTCTATTTTATTTTTAATTGAATGATTCTTTAAATTCCACAGTGCTTTACAATTTTCAAAAGTGTCACACACATGATTTCATAGAATCCCATCATAACCCTTTTTCCCCCGACCCTATATTGCCCCTCCCCCTCTCCTCTCCCCCTCTGGTAGCCACTAGTTTGTTCTCTAGCAGATCTATAAGTCTGCTGCTTTTCTGTTTTATTCACTAGTTTGTTGCATTTTTAGACAGAAATTTTCTATTAACATTATTAGAAAACAGAAAAGAAAGAAGTAAACATATTCATTCAACAAATATGTGTTGAAGGGATATATTCTCTGCCAGATATGTGGCTCTGGACATGGGCTAGACAATGGTGGAAAAGACCAGCTTGAATCCTTTCTCATAAAACTTCCATTTGAGAGGGAGACAATCAAAACCAAGTAAAGAGATCAATAAAATAATTCTGTACTAAGTATCTCAAATTTACAAAAATAAATAGATAAAGATTAACAGGAGGCAACAGTTCTAAAACAAACCACAATTTTGGTCTATTTTATTCTGGCCTACTTAAAAATGTCCAAGTGTTTGTTAACAGTTGTAATCATATAGCACTTTATATCCTATTTCTTTCATCTAAAGTTCTCTCATGAACATTTTCTATATCATTAAACATGCCATATGGATATAAATGTAGTAATAGTTTCTATTATTAAATATGCTAACATTTACAGGGTACTGTATACAAGGTGCTTTCTATACGCTAGGTCATTTAATCTTCATAACAAGCCTATAAGATAGGTTCTTCTACTACCCTCATTTTATAGACACAAAATAAGACAGTAAGTTTAACTAACATTAAAGATTACATAGTTAATTTAAAGCACTATCTAAGATTCAAGCCAGGCAGTTGGACTCACATCTAAGCTCCTATCACAGAATTAAACTACACTGTCTCAATGGCTGCATAATATTCCATCACTCTTATTTGGTACTTGGTGCTCAAACTTTTTGTAGGGTAAAAATGAAAACAAGGTAAAAAAAATATGGAGTGACAATGGAAGCAACAAGTAGAGAAAAAAAGAAAGCAGAGAGGTAGAAAAAGGTTTTCGTTGGGATGTCTAAATAAAATGGGTCAGGAGGGAAGAGGAAAATAAGCTTTCGAAAATTATCCCCTAGGCAAATTTCTAAAAATATTTAATCCGGAAGTGGTTGTGTATTCAGAATCACTTTTTTTTAAAGTAAAGGAACAAGGACTTCCCTGGTGGTCCAGTGGGTAAGACTCCACGCTCCCAATACAGAAGACCTGGGTTTGATCCCTGGTCAGGGAACTAGATCCCGCATACCACAACTAGGAAGTCCGAGTGCTACAGCTAAAAGATCCCGCGTGCCGCAACTAAGACCTGGCACAGCCTAAATAAATAAATAAATATTTAAACTAAAGGAACAAGTGCTTATTATGTATTACTTTCACGGTGAAAGCATCAGCTAGAACCTTCCCAACATTTGAGGTGGTGGGCAATATGCCACAAAGAATTCAGCCATCAAATGTGTCCAGGTTTAGCTACATTTGCAATTCCTTGGCCTCAGCTAATCCAAAGGGCACACAGAGTCTTCTGAGGGCCTTCACACAATCTTATAAGAGTGACAGACCCAAATCAACCATCAGCACTGGTTTTACTTGCTGTAAGTCCTATTATACATGTAGCAGAGATTCACATATGCAAAGGCAACAGTGGTGGAATAATATACAGCCATTTGTAATATTAACAACTATTAATAATAATTCACACCAAAGCTCTAGTTCCACCTGTGACTCCTCATCTTACTCTTCAATGCTCTTGGGTGTACATGTTTTATTCAATACTCTTCCATCCCCACACCCCAGCATCACTATCATTAATTAGATTTGCATTTATTGAGTAAAGATCACACTTCACACATTTCATTTTCCCCTAGACAGTCTTTTTTTTTAAGCTTCAAGTAAAAGTGATCCTCTATTAATAGAGTTAAGCGCTTGTGCTTTGAAATCAGACTGTCCTGGAATCAGATCTTGGCTCCATCACTCACTTCTGATTTACAAACCTAGGTGGTGGGGTGGGGGTATGTGCAGAAAGTTTATTATATTATTTCCTGTACCCAGGGAGTCTTCTGTAATGCTCTGTACATAGCAGATGCTCAATAAATATATGCATATTATATTCCTCCGTATCTAAATTTCCTCTATATAGTTAACCAGATCTAATTCCCTTCTACATTTATTTTTTTTCTTTTTGCCTCTAGGAAATATATACCTGGCAGATGTTTAACAGCTACGTATCGGCAGTGAATGAAATGATGTTGGTACATAATTTGGTTCTAAAGTTTATAAAGTGCTTTGAGCTGACAGAAATAGTGCAAATGAAGACTGTAAATGGACATAAAACATGAAATATCTGTCTCACTAACCTATCTTCTCTCCTTAGATTTCTCTCTCTCAAACTAGGAATTCCTCTGTTTTTTTCCTTCCCCTAAAAGGCAGACATACCAACCTTATACGCAGCAGTCAGAAACAGGGTGGCTCTGATTCATTTAGGACTTCCAGCATCAAGGCCCAAAAATGTCAAAGTAGCTCAAAACCAAAGATTAGGCTCATTCACCTAATGTGGATAGCTTGTTCATTAAGGCCCGGTAAATGGACAGTGATACCTGTCAACAGTGGCCACAAGGAGCAATGGCCGGATTACGGCAGCCATACGGTTTTGAGCTGTTTCGTGGTTCTGTAAAGGATGGGATCTAATTTCCAAAACGATCCCATTTCTGAGAGAAGTTCATCCACTACCTTCCTCTGGAGCTTTGATGCATGACATGTCACAGTGCTTCTGAGTGGCCTTCTGCCAGTGGTGCAAAAACTGATGACATGAAACAGGTACCAACAATGGCACAGCTGCTAATGGGTGCATTTAAATCAACGTCTATTCTTCCCATGCCATCAGGCAAAGCCCCTTTTACTGCTCTAAAACAAATACAGCTTAATTTTATTTCCTGCCTGGCTTTGTATAATCTTGACATGTCCTCAGTCAAACACGACCCAGTCCCTCAATCAGGCCCTATTTTTCTGGAGATGGGAAAACTAGAGAAAGCTAAAGTAATTATTGAAAACTCATAAGCAGCAGCTTCAGCCTAATTACCTTGACTTTCTTTTTAAATTTTTTCTATCGATTGTCTCTTGTTAATATACAAGTATTGACCAAGCGGATAGAGCCTGGTGCTACTGTGATAAGAACAGATGCCGTTGGGAAGCAAAATGTAATTAGGAGACCCAATATTTCTGCTCTTCTTTTTCAGAAGCACACACGTACAGGACAGACTTTGGTTGGAGACCCTCTTAAGAATCACCAGCAGCATCTACACAGCCAGAATCTTTGTTTGATGCCTTTGCTGTCTGTTGTGCCTTTGCCACCAGGGGGCAGCTGGGAAAAAGAAAAACAACCCCTTTTTCTTTGTTCCTCTTCTAATGTTAAAATAATATATTTCCCTTATTTTCAGCACATAATCTACTAGAACTCCCAGGTCAACAATTCCAGGGGGACAAGCAACCCAGGAATGAAGGTGACATCCTTTGGAGATGCGTGTGTTGTCTTTTAAATGCTGTTGTATTGAAAGTTTTGACTTGAAAACACCTACGTAATATTGGGTGAGCTGCCCTGAATATTAATGTATCATTGACAAATGCTTTTATCAGTTCCTGATTCCTTTGTCAGGGAGGAATGTGAAGTTTTCTTGCTGTAGAATATGAAACTCACTTTAAAAATAATTACTTCTCAAGCACTTTACACTTTTCAATTTCTCATATATCTAAGTTTTCAAGAGCATTAATAATGTGTTGCAGGTTGAAAGTCTTAAATTGCTATTGAGGTCTACCTCAATATAAGCAAACACAATTTAGTAACATTGGGTGGAAATCAGTTTTCTTAGGAGACAAGAAAACCCTGATATATCAGGGTGTCATGTTGCATTCTGCTTTATTTCATCTTTTAAATCAACTCTATGAGAAAATCAATAAAGCAGGAGCAGTTAGCGATGCTAAAAGTAATCAGAAATATCTAAAAGGGGCAGTTCTCAAAAAATAAACCTTGCTCACAAATTCTATTACATATTCCAAAAGGAAAGAAGCATTCTTTTTTCTTTTTGCGGTACGCGGGCCTCTCACTGTTGTGGCCTCTCCCGTTGCAGAGTGCAGAGCACAGGCTCCGGACGTGCAGGCTCAGCAGCCATGGCTCACGGGCCCAGCCGCTCCGCAGCATGCGGGATCTTCCCGGACCGGGGCACGAACCCATGTCCCCTGCATCGGCAGGCGGACTCTCAACCACTGCGCCACCAGGGAAGCCCAGGAGAGAAGCATTCCTAAAGAAGGACTGGAAATAGCTGTAACAACGAAGTGAGCAGTGCAAAATCCAAGAAGCATGGGGGAAAGTGATAGGAGAAGGCAGCCAATGGATCCAAAGGAAAAAATGAATGAAAGAATCGTTAGACTAAGGAAGAGGGTTAAGGACTGGTACACAACTGAAATGGTGCACTCAACAGTAGAAGCAGTAGCAGCAGAAATAGTTTAGTCCCCATCAAGCATATTACAATAACAACGAAGGTACATCAACCATAAAGTAACAAGTTTACAGACTTTGGGGGACAGTTCGTGAAAGGGCAAATGGATTTCTAGTAAAATAACTTCATCAGCCTCTGAGGGCATCACTGTCATCAGCAAGTCACAGGCATAAATATATAATCAATCCAGATCAACAAGGGGCAAGCAATTCATTGGAAGGTGCTGGGAAACAAAGTCACACTACAGTCTGTACAACTGAGGTGCATAACAACATCAGATAATATCACAGACATTCATCCGTGACATAGGTTTCAAACATGCCTTTAGTGAAAGATCGGTTCAGGTACCTTACATAATATTTAAGATTCAGAAATGAAAGCTGAAAAATATCTTTAGGATTTTGAATTAATGAATTCCAATGAGTAATACTGTAATCTGCATATAGCGCGATCAGAACACTCAGACAATGTTTCAGCAGATCAGGATATATTTTCTGAGTGCCTACTATGTCCCAGACAGTGGAATTCAAAGGCAGATAGGACCTGGTCTTTCTTTCTACAAAGGTCATTGTCTAGTGGAGAGAAACACTCAAACAATTATGATACAGACTGACAGGAACGATAATTATCTTAGGAACAAGATGTTAACTAAGCCAGCCAAAGAAAATAAGGGGGAGGCTTCATTTTTTTTTTTTTTTTCGCGGTACGCGGGCCTCTCACTGTCGTGGCCTCTCCCGTTGCGGAGCAGAGGCTCCGGACGCGCAGGCTCAGTGGCCATGGCTCACGGGCCCAGCCGCTCTGCGGCATGTGGGATCTTCCCGGACCGGGGCACGAACCCATGTCCCCTGCATCGGCAGGCGGACTCTCAACCACTGCGCCACCAGGGAAGCCCCAAGGCTTCATTTTTTAAAAATGTTATATTTAAGGCATATCTTTAAATGTATTTGAAATGACCATCAGAAGAACAGCAGGACTGTAAAGAGAGCAGTGTGGAAAGAGAGGCCTTAGCATCCTTACATCAGCTCAGGCCTCAGGTGGAGAGGGACAAACCAGTGTTGACAAGGGAAAACCCGTATTTAGAAAGACAAGGGTTGGGAAGAGATACAGACACTGCTGGGAAGATACTATTGAAGACAAAGGGAAAGGCAGAGAAAACGAAAGAAAAAAGCAGAGTCATCTTCCAGAAACTGTCTTATTGACAACCTAGTCAAGGTACAATGGAAAGAGCTATGGATTTGTTGTCACATGACTTGGACAAAGTCCCAGCTCTACTATTTACTATGTATGTGACTGTTTCAACCAGGATTCTTTCAGCTACAAGTAAGAGAAAACTGGCTAAAAGTGGTAAACAGGGTTTTACTGTAAGAAACAGAAACCAGTATAGTTATTTCAAGCAGAAAGGGAGAAATTTGGTACTTGTGGTATCACAGGAAGGGATGGCGGAGCTGGATTGAAGTTGTTTCCAGGAATTATTTGAAAGTAACACTGAACAACTGACCCCACCAGGAACTACTAAACCTGTCCCTATTAGGAAAGTGAGGAATTAAGAGGCTGCCCAGGCTACAATCGCCTCTTGATAGCCATGAAATTAGTCAGTGATTTTTAACATTGTTGCAAAAATACCAACATCTCCATTCTTGCTCCCAGAAAACAGCCAAGCCACAAAAAATAACCTTCACCTCAGTTTCCCCTTCCAAATGTCACATGAATGCACCTAATAGGAAGAACCTAATTCATCCCCTGAATTCTGAGGCAGGGACATCAGAAATGCACTCCTGAGCGCACACCAAGGGAAGGTGGGAATGTTTTCTGAGTGCCAAACCACCAGGTTCACAAGTAGATTAAACAATAAAAATAACGACTGGAATTCAGGACAAGAATTCCAAAGGCAGGGCATTTTCAGAATTAATTCAGTGTTAATTCAGTGTCTTTACAATATCATTAAGGACTCAGGGTCTTTCCATTTTTCTATTCTTTAGCATCAGAGGCTTGTCCCTTTTCGATGGCAAAACGGCTGCCGCAGGTAACACAGGCACTTTGGACACTGTTGACGGAAACAAATGGGCTTATTTCTTTCTATTATCTTTCAATCAAACAGAACCTTTCCCCAGATGCCTCCACAGACTTTCTCTCAGACTTTCTGAACAGAACTGTATTATTTATCCCATGGCCCAGACCATCACTGGTGAAAGAAACAGCATTAACATGACTGGCCTATAGATAAATCATGATGTACCCTGAGAGGCAGGAAAAAAGACCCTTCCCTGAGCATGTGGCCTTGCAAGAGAAGAAAAATTAGCATTTGACAGCCAGTAAGAAGGCGGGTGGGCAATCCTGAGGTGCAGCAAGCTGTTTATCTCCAACTCTCATTGTCTTACTTTCCTCAATTCTAACACAAGGATGTTAATATCTGCCTCCTCATCTAACAGGGCCATCATTCCTATGGTACCTATGCCTATGATTTAACAGGGCCATCATTCCTATGGTAACCTATGCCTATGATTTAACAGGGTCATCATTCCTATGGTACCTATGCCTATGATTTAACAGGACCATCATTCCTATGGTAACCTATGCCTATGATTTAACAGGACCATCATTCCTATGTTACCTATGCCTATGATTTCACAGGACCATCATTCCTATGTTACCTATGCCTATGATTTCACAGGGCCATCATTCCTATGTTACCTATGCCTATGATTTAACAGGGCCATCATTTCTATGGTAACCTATGCCTATGATTTAACAGCACCATCATTTCTATGGTAACCTATGCCTATGATTTAACAGGACCATCATTCCTTATGTACCCTACACCTATGATCCAAGAGGGCCATCATTCCTGGAAGATCACATGAAGTGACATATGTAAAACCTCTACAGACAACGTGATAGGTTATCATCATTAGCACACGGGGGAGTGAAAAAGGAGACTTTTGTTCTCAGAAAGTACCACCCTGTCTGGATAGCGTTAATTGAAAGGGCAAATAATTGTCTTGAGGAAAAGCAGTTTGCTGAGATGAGTGTTTTCCAAGCATTTTATACTGTCATTATGGAAAAGAGGGCTGGATTCTATCTGAAGGAAGACAATCAATAAACCATGAAACTGCCCAACATTATTGGAGTGCTTCCAGAGACAGGACTTTTGTGTCGCTCAGTTGATGAAGCAACCATGTTTATGAAGCATGTTAAGCGTTATCCCAGCAGGCAATAATGGATCAAGAGCCTGAAGTTGAGAGGACAGGGCTTATTATTAACGCACATGCTAATATCCATGCAGGTTTGATACATAAAATTTGTGGATAATTGCAAATTTCAAAGTCCTAGAGTTTTCAAAGGGTCATACCTGTTGCTTAAAGGGTACAAGCTAATGCATATCAATTCCTCCTATCAAGTTCAAGCTCTTTTTTGTACACACAGTGGAATTTCATTTCCTATGGTCGGATGAGGGTAGCAAGGATTACTGCCTATTAATATGCTCATAGTATCTTTCTGTTTGCGAAAATTAATTCACTGAATCGAATTACACTATAATATGAAATATTATTATAGAATTGATCTCATAAATTGATGGAGCTTTTCAAAGGAATTTCCCTTAATATTCTCATTTATTTACTCTTAATTTTACTGCATTAGAGTCCTACACGCTCAAATACAATGAGCCATTATATAGGTTCCTCAGCCCCACAGTAACATTAAAGATGCAATTATATACACTGGCTATGCCTAGAATTTTGTCATACAGATGTTACGAGGTGAGAAGAAGTTTGACCTGTAGAATATTACCCTCCTGAAATGACAGACAAGTAGTACAGGAAGGCTAATTTGTTATATGGTAGCCGTGTGATGAGCCAACTTGGCTAGGCTAACCTGCATTTCTCTGAATTCCCTTCCCTATGTGTTTCTGGTTAAAACGGGCTACAAGAGACATCCTTGCTTGAGATTTGAGGGGTGGAAGTGAAGCAGTATTCACTGTGTCTTATAGATTCAAGAGGTTGGGCTCTTAATGCTGATGCTGGTTCAATCCCTTGGCCTGGGACACTGTTGGGCCCACAACTCCTCCACCTTCCCCTTGGACCCTCGTACAGTTTCTTTGACTCCTGTGCCAGGTGTGTCTTTAGCTCAGTGATGAAGGGGGCACCTTCTCCTGCAGAACACTCATATCATCAGAGTTGGAGACAGTGAGAACTCACACAAATTCCAGCCTATTCTCGTAAGTTCCAGCTTGTCCACATTATCCCTTACTTTATAACCCTCTCTCCTCCTTCCTATCTGCCCTGCAGACTTCAAATTACAGTAAGAGGTGTAAAGAAACTGTCTAACCAGAGCCCACAACTGCATAAGATCAAGTCCCTGTAACAAATTTTTTATTACATGTGTGTTTTTATATAATACACACACATACCTACACATGCTTCTGCTTTTCTGATTGAACACCAGTAATTTAATACCATAATTAATTTGTTGGAATATCATTTCATGGCATAGTATGCATAAAGATCTTTATTTTGAAGAGAAATGACTAAAGGTAAGCTTTTTATTCATAAGTTCCTACAATCCAGTAGTTGACAGATGTGTGGAACCATTAAGAAATGAAGACCTAAGGCTTAAAGAGGCAAGAAAGATTACTACACATTTAAGAGACATTTCCATTTGAAAAAGTTCAAAACTAAGTTTTAGCATTAAAAGCTAAACCTCATTATCTGCTAAATTTTGCTTTCAAAACTTCTTATTCTCCCATCATTCTAGAAAGCTTTGGCATTGCTATATTTAAAATGTTGATTTTTTCAAAACACACACATTAGAGAAAATGATAAAATGAAAATAGCATTAACAATATGTTAAATATATAGATCTCTATAAGCGGGGTTAAGAGCAGCATCTATTGTGCAAAGGGCTCAAGTAACAAAAGTCTTCTAAAGAAAAATTAGCCAACACTCATATACACGGTTCTACAATGAAATTTCACTAGAAGCACAAGCCTATTTTATGAGTTTTAGATGTAATATTTTACCTCAATAACGATTCTATAGGAAAACTCTATGATTACCTCCTTTGTACTGATGAGGAAACTACGACAAGAGCAATAACTTTCCTAGGATCCCCTAATAGGAAAGTAGCAGGACAAGGCTTTTTGCCAACTCCTGAACTCATACTCTCAGCCAAAATGCCATGCTACAATTTTTAAAATTTATCCAAAATGTTTAGAAATAGAAATACTGCTTATAATAATCAATTGCTCAACACGTAATGCCTCTTATCTCAATGCCTTACTCAGATTCCCTAACTGAACCATCTAGTTTAGTTTTCTCTGAGCAGAATGTAAGCTTCCTGAGGCCGAGTCCCTATCTTCAAGACACTTCAAGATATTTCAGAGTCACGTGCATATAGACATGCCTTTTATGAATCAACGGTTTGTGGTATTTAAGTGCCAACTGGTATAAGCCTCTTGATGACATATACTGTGTCTTCTACTTCCTTGCATCCTCTCAAGTACACACAGTGCCTTACTCTTCAAAGAGCCGATATTCAATGAAGTCCTGTTAATTTTAATAGTCAATTGCTTTTTAATCCAGCAATGTAAGGCTGAAAACAAAGACAAAAACATATTTTTTCACTGAAAAAAATCTATAAAAATGATATACAGACTCATTCACCAAATTGCTTAACTCTACAACAAAGGCGTCCTGTGTTGAAGCTTAAAGGTCCTTTCAGAACAAATCCAAGAAAGTATCATAAACAATAGCCAGAAGAGGTATAGAACTTGTTTTTGTTACTCAAGGAAGCAGTACAGATTCAAAATAATAAAGACTGCAAAAGGGTTTTGATAAATTAAAAGTACACATTCATCATGGAGAAAAAAAGACAAGGTAGGCTAATGTCTCAAAGTTCAATGTTGTCCTTTCACAAAATGCCTTTTGTTGCCCTGTTAGAAAAAGCATAGTCCTGTACTACAATGGATATTGTTACAAGACAGGAGAGGAGGAGTGTCAGATCTCAGAGGACCACATGCAGTTTGCATTTATATTATTCTGTATAGTCTAGACGGCACTTTTAGATCTCAGGTTTGGTTTCAGTCTTCATCTGGACCAGGTAGTTTTGTTCTCTTCCCCACCTACAAACTGTCAAAACAAGCCATATATTTCATAAATGTGTTCCACATATAAAAAGGAAAACTAGTCCAGAGCATTTTCATCTCAGTTACGGGGGAAGAATTCAGACGGAATGGAAGTAACAATGTCGAGATGGAAGGCAACTTCCAGGCAGGTTGGCTCAGATGGTGCCTAAGCTCCTTTCTGCAGTATCCCTGGAGACATAAGTAACATTCTCTTCAAATCAGAAGAAGCTAATAGTTAAGACAATTTCTAATAATTACTACTTTAGAAAAAGATTTTAAGTTATGTTCTACTACAATGATGTTCTCAAAACACCAAAAATGCATATCCAAAATTATCTATGCGAAACAGGTAATAGTGACTGGAACAGCACAGCTTTCGCAGAAATTCAGAGCCTGTAGTTAATCTCTGCCGAATGCCTCGTAGCAGGAAGGTCAAATAGCAAGAAGTTATCAGTTTGTCATTCCATTATCCACACCTTCAAGTATAAAGCTCATTCTGCTAAGAATTCTTCTTGTCTTTTAAAATGTTGCACTAAGCATTATACTGTTTCCCAGTAATGCTAACCACAAAGGTAATGATGCTGTACATTTAATTTTTCCAGCCTTCATGTGTCTGCCAGCGTTACAGATGAGTCATTAACAGTCTCAAATAGACTGACATTATTGTTTGCTACTGCTGAGAAATCTCATTTCTTTCAAGACAGCAGGAGGACAGTTTGGGTTTGATAATGGAGACGCACAGAAAGCACGCAGAGTTAAAAGAATCTAAAACTATACTAGTCCAACCTTCTAGGTTATTTATTTTGTCACTGAACTCAAAGTCTGAATGGCATATTTCATCAAAAGGTCCAGGCTGGGAAGATAGGCTCCAGCCTACAAAAAACATGGCAATTGTCCCTAACAACAACAACAGATTTGAAAAACCTCATCTTTCCCTGGCATGATTCAAAATACAGAACAATTTGCTAGACAAAGCCCCAGGATGTGCCATGCATCGCAACTGGCCAGAAAGGCATCTTCGAAGGTACAAACACACTCTGGTTAAATTATATCCAAGCAACCAGAAACCTTAAGCTACTTCGATCCATGTTGACTTTGGAAGTCAAATAACATGAGAAGAATCCACACAGACCAGAACTTTTATGGCAAAAATCCTCCTTCTAAAGAGCTTCAGAAAAACTTAGTAAGCTTCATAAGGTAGAACATTTATACAAGAAAAGGAATGTCAGAAAAAAAGCTTAGCGGTGAGGGAACAGCAAACAGCCCAGTTTAGCTGAAACATATAATCTTGTGGAAGAGAAATGGGGATAGACTGAAAATGCTGGCAGGGACCTATTATCAAATGCCTAGAATTTCTTGATAATTGTATTCAATTATAGTCAATAAAGATCCGTAGAAGGTTTAAAAGATAGTGAAAGGATTGGAACTGAGCCTGAAAATGAAAATAACAGCACTGAGTAGGACACAGGAAAGACCAGCTAATGGACTATTGCAATTGTCCATAGGCAGCCAGAACAAGATTAATGACTGTGGAAATATTAAAAGAATAGCAAACCAAAGAGCAGGTCCTAGAATAAAATCTGTAAGATTTAGATGATAACTGGTAGTGGCAAAAGGAAAGATAAATATTATGCTTGTGGCATACATGGCTGAAAAAACAGAAGCTAGAAAGAAAAAGAACAATTCCAGCAAGATGAAAAGCTCTTTTTTGGACATGAGTGACAATGGCATATGTAGCTAAAGATGTCTAGAAGGCAGTTTATAATGAGGATTCTGGATTTAGGGAGAGAAAGTAGAGTAATATTACATAAATATAATGGTAAAGCAGGGATATAAGATCTCTGGTCTAGATTATATAGACTAGAAGACCTATTTAGGTTAATACTTCAGGAATAGGAAAGAGAAAGCGGGCAAAAGAGGACAGAGAAGATGGGCAGTCACAAAGGTAGGAGATAAATACAGGGCACAGTTCCAACCATGAATATTCATGAGCTTAAAGAAAAGGGTTTCACCTATCTTGAACTCATAAGACAAGGAGAAAACACTGGGGAGAGAATCTGTTGGATTTAACAATTAGGGGGTTATTAGAGTGATCATTAAGACCAGTGGTTCTCAACCCCGGCAGAATCAGAATCTTCCAGGAAGATTTTTAAAAATATCAATAGGGAAGCATATCACTGACCAATTAAATCAGAAATAGGGTGGTTCCCAGACTTTTGTAGTTTTTAAAAGCCATCCAAGATGATTCAGATGCAGCCAGGTTTGAAAACCCCTGTTCTAGACAAAATGATGAAGTAAGAATACATGAAAAGAAAGAGGAGGAAGAGGAGGAGAAGGAGGAAGAGGAAAAGGACGGGGAAGGGAAAGAGGAAGAGGAGAGAGAAAGAGAAAAGAACAGAGTTGGTGGGTGGTAGAGAAAAGGAGCACAGTCTACTCTATGGATAAACCTGGTGTAGAAAGGAGGGCAGTGGGTTTTTTGGGGGTTTTTTTTTGCGGTACGCGGGCCTCTCACTGTCGTGGCCTCTCCCGTTGCGGAGCACAGGCTCCGGACGCGCAGGCTCAGCGGCCATGGCTCACGGGCCCAGCCGCTCCGCGGCATGTGGGATCTTCCCGGACCGGGGCACGAACCCGTGTGCCCTGCATCGGCAGGCGGACTCTCAACCACTGCGCCACCAGGGAAGCCCGAGGGCAGTGTTTTGAGAAGATCTCAAGTCGGGAGGTTTCCTGAGGATAAGGAGAGACTGAGCACGTTTGTAGGTAAAGGGAATGAGACCAGTAGATATAGAGAAAATAAACATCCTATGGGCATGGAGAGAGGGTTGGGCTGGGGTGCAAAGGGAACAATAAAGCAAGATTCTGGAAAATATGAGAGAGATGAAACAAAAGCACAAATGGAGAGCTAAACTCAGTGGTGAAAGAAGATTTATTTCTCATAGAAAGGAATGAAGGAAGAGAAGTAAGATGAAGATAAAGAGCAATTTTTGAGGTAGAATGGAGCAGGGCCATGCTAAGAGAATCCTCTTCAGATGGTCTCGACAGGAAGATTAACAGGGGAGGATTTGGGGTTTCAAGAAGTAGAGAAGGACCACAACATCCCCAAAGGTAAAGCACTTAAGATCCCATTGAACTGACACAGGTAAACAATCTTTGAATGTAAGTAATCAGATTTCTTATGAGAAAAGCCAGGAAGATGACTGGATTACATGGAGAGGACTCAGATAAACTTGTGAATCGTCAGCAGGGCTCGAATTAGAAGTCAGACACCAACTGCTTTGCAAAAAAAAGGAAAAAGACTGAATGAACCAAAGTTTCAACTGACATCTACATTAAGTCTCAGGAAAGTTAAAGATCTGATCAAAGTTTGGCGTGATGAGTGGCTTTAAAGCAGTTGACTAACACTAACCTATACTTTTACCTTCAAGAAATACTGACAATGAATTGAGAATCACAATTCGTTAAATCCCTTAAAATTTCAAAAAGTTGCATGAAATCAATACAGAAAAATTAGAATGTCAAGGAATCTCTGGATTTCTAGAAGGCATACAGAAACTAAAAGAAACTAGAAGACAGAACTCTAAATACAATTTTTCCAATAAATGGAGTCTAACAAAAACAGTAAGAGATTATCTGAAGTTTCAACCTGATACCTATGTTGAAAAAAAAAAAAAGAATTATCATGAGATAAGTGAACTTCAAAGATTCCACTTACATTCTGCCAGGTCCTGTTTAAATAAAACGGAAAACCAATTTATGACCCATCACCATCTCCCTGCTTAATGTGATAATGACTGCACAGGCTTAAAAGGTTTAATTTTACATTCTTTCTAGTACTAGGGATGTTCCCATCAATAATTTGAGTTTTTAAGTGTCACCAACTCTCACCCTGGGCTGCTAACGGAAGCTGTCCCCATGATACAATGAAGCTCTCCTGGGGATAACAAACAACCTACCTGTACAAATTTGATCTGCCATGGGCGCTATTGTCTAGTGCTTGGCAAATGGTTTGCATAAAAATCCATATATTGAGTTGAGCAGAAATGAAATAAAGTCTGAGAAGTGACAGAATGTCAATTATGGAGTTGGTAAAATAGCCCTTTTAAAAAGTTGTTAACTTCGGCACTTTTTTGACTCTACAAATTTTATTTAAATATCATATTGCTCTGTCACAAGGCACGTCTTGAAAAATAGCAAAAACTATTTGGTGAAGAGGAGAAAAATAATTCTCTTAGGCAATTATTTCTCGGGACTTCACTTAAAATGAGTTAAAATTTGCATTTTAAATTCTATCTACGTGACGTGTTTAAAATAGAGGGCAAATAAAGCAACAATACCCGCCCCCTCTTATCAAATAACAGGTTACTTGTCTCTGTCATTTGCACAGTATCTTGGGGAATTAGAAGAGTCCCAATAGATCACTACAATATATCTACAGATATATGGTGGTTTCCAAACACTGAAAAGGAAGTCACCATAGACTTATAAAAATTAAAGCTTAGGGGGAATTCCCCGGCAGTCCAGGGTTAGGGCTCCACGCTTCCACTGCAGGGGGCACGGGTCTAATCCCTGGTCGGGGAACTAAGACCCCGCAAAACTGCATGGCACAACCAAAAAATAAAATCATTTTTTTAAAAAATATTTAAAGCTTAGGGACAATAATAATTAAAAAATGACATTCACATTTGTCAAACATAATGACAAAACCTCAATGTAGGATACTTAGACTTGGCAAGGAAAGGCAATAAGAGGAAAACACTCAGGTACATGGAATAACAACATACAAATAAACATGCAAAATGTGAGCTCTGATTTGCAGAATACTTTGATGTAATTAACTCCTTGGTTCCTTACAAATACGCTAAGAGGTAGATAAAGCAAGCTTTTTATTTCTTTGAGTTTATTCCAATACTTTATTTTTTTTAACTTTTATATTGGAGTATAGTTGATTAACAATGTTGTGTTAGTTTCAGGTGTACAAAAAAGTGATTCAGTTATACATATACATGTATCTATTCATTTTCCAATTCTTTTCCCAATTAGGTTGTTACAGAATACTGAGCAGAGTTCCGGGATGCTATACAGTAGGTCCTTGTTGGTTATCCAATTTAAATATAGCAGTGTGTACATGTCAATCCCAAACTCCCTAACTTTCCCTCCCTCCGACCCTATCCCAATACTTTGTTATTATTTTTTTCACATCTTTATTGGAGTATAATTGCTTTACAATGGTGTGTTGGTTTCTGCTTTATAACAAAGTGAATCAGCTATACATATACATATATCTCCATATCTCCACAAGACTCTTTTTGAACTATGGTTTTCTCAGGGTATATGCCCAGTAGTGGCATTGCTAGGTCATATAGTAGTTCTATTTTTAGTTTTTTAAGGAACCTCCATACTGTTCTCCATAATGGCTGTATCAATTTACTTTCCCACCAACAGTGCAAGATGGTTCCCTTTTCTCCACACCCTCTCCAGCATTTATTCTTTGTAGATGTTTTGATGATGGCCATTCTGACTGGTGTGAGGTGATACCTCATTGTAGTTTTGATTTGCATTTCTCTGATGATTAATGGTGTTGAGTATTCTTTCATGTGTTTGTTGGCAATCTGAATATCTTCCCTGGAGAAATGTCTATTTAGGTCTTCTGCCCATTTTTGGATTCGGTTGTTTGTTTTCTTGATATTGAGCTGCATGAGCTGCTTGTAAATTTTGGAGATTAATCCTTTGTCAGGTGCTTCATTTGCAAATATTTTCTCCCATTCTGAGGGTTGTCTTTTCGTCTTGTTTAAGGTTTTCTTTGTGATGCAAAAGCTCTTAAGTTTCATTAGGTCCCATTTGTTTATTTTTGTTTTTATTTCCATTTCTCTAGGAGGTGGGTCAAAAAGGATCTTGCTGTGACTTATATCATAGAGTGTTCTGCTATGCTTTGCTCTTAAGAGTTTTATAGTGCTGGCCTTACATTTAGGTCTTTAATCCATTTTGAGTTTATTTTTGTGTACCATGTTAGGGAGTGTTCTAATTTCATTCTTTTATGTGTAGCTGTCCAGTTTTCCAAGCACCACTTATTGAAGAGGCTGTCTTTTCTCCATTGTATATTCTTGCCTCCCTTATGGTCATCATAAGATGACCATATGTGCATGGGTTTATCTCTGGGTTTTCTATCCTGTTCCATTGATCTGTATTTGTGTTTCTGGGCCAGTACCATACTGTCTTGATTACTGTAGCTTTGTAGTATAGTCTGAAGCCCGGGAGCCTGATTCCTCCTGCTACTTTTTTCTTTCTCAAGATTGCTTTGGCTATTAGGGGTCTTTTGTGTTTCCATACAAATTGTGAAATTTTTTGTTCTAGTTCTGTGAAAAATGCCAGTGGTAGTGTGATAGGGATTGCATTGAATCTGTAGATTGCTTTGGGTAGTAGAGTCATTTTCACAATGTTGATTTTGCCAATCCAAGAACATGGTATATCTCTCCAACTATCTGTATCATCTTTAATTTCTTTCAGCAGTGTCTTATACTTTTCTGCATACAGGTCTTTTGTCTCCTTAGGTAGGTTTATTCCTAGATATTTCATTCTTTTGTTGCAATGGTAAATGGGAATGTTTCCTTAATTTCTCTTTCAGATTTTTCATCATTAGTGTGAAGGAATGCAAGAGATTTCTGTGCATTAATTTTGGATCCTGCTACTTTACCAAATTCATTGATTAGCTCTAGTAGTTTTCCGGTAACATCTTTAGGATTCTCTATGTATAGTATGTCATCTGCAAACAGTGACAGCTTTACTTCTTCTTTTCCAATTTGGATTCCTTTTACTTCTTTTTCTTCTCTGACTGCTATAGCTAAAACTTCCAAAACCATGTTGAATAACAGCAGTGAGAGTGGACAACCTTGTCTTGTTCCTGATGTTAGAGGAAATGGTTTCAGTTTTTCAGCACTGAGAATGTTGTTGACTGTGGGTTTGTCATATATGGCCTTTATTATGTTGAGGTAAGTTCCCTCTATTCCTACTTTTGGAGAATTTTTATCATAAGTTGGTGTTGAATTTTATCAAAAGCTTTTCCTGCATCTCTTTAGATGATCATATGGTTTTTCTCCTTCAGTTTGTTAATATGGTTTATGACATTGATTGATTTGCGTATATTGAAGAATCCTTGCATTCCTGGGATAAAACCCACTCAGTCATGGTGTATGATCCTTTTAATGTGCTGTTGGATTCTGTTTGCCAGTATTTTGTTGAGGATTTTTGCATCTGTGTTCATCAGTGATATTGGCCTGTAGTTTTCTTTCTTTGTGACATCTTTGTCTGGTTTTGGTATCAGTGTGATGGTGGCCTTGCAGAATGAGCTTGGGAGTATTCCTCCCTCTGCTATATTTTGGAAGAGTTTGAGAAGGATAGGTTTTAGCTCTTTTCTAAATGTTTGATAGAATTCGCCTGTGAAGCCATCTGGTCCTGGGCTTTAGTTTGTTGGAAGATTTTTAATCACAGTCTCAATTTCAGTGCTTCTGATTGGTCTATTTTTATTTTCTATTTCTTCCTGGTTCAGTCTCGGAAGGTTGTGCTTTCCTAAGAATGCGGCCGTTTCTTCCAGGTTGTCCATTTTATTGGCATATACATGTTTGTAGTCATGTCTCATGATCCTTTGTATTTCTGCAGTGTCAGTTATTATTTCTCCTTTTCCATTTCTAATACTATTGATTTGAGTCTTCTCCCTTTTTTTCTTTGTGAGTCTGGCTAATGGTTTATCAATTTTGTTTATCTTCTCAAAGAACCAGCTTTTAGTTTTACTGATCTTTGCTTTGTATTCTTCATTTCCTTTTCATTTATTTCTGATTTGATCTTTATGATTTCTTTCCTTCTGCTAACTTTGGGGTTTTTTTGTTTTTCTTTCTGTAATTGCTTTAGGTGTAAGGTTAGGTTGTTTATTTGCGATGTTTCTTGTTTCTTGAGGTAGGACTGTATTGCTATAAGCTTCCTCTTAGAACTGCTTTTGCTGCATCCCATAGGTTTTGGGTTGTTGTGTTTTCACTGTCATTTGTTTCTAGGTATTTTTAATTTCCTCTTTGATATCTTCACTGATCTCTTGATTACTTAGTAGTGTATTGCTTAGTCTCCATGTGTTTGTATTTTTCACAGATTTTTTCCTCTAATTGATATCTAGTCTCATAGCATTGTGGTCGGAAAAGATACTTGATACAATTTCCGTTTTCTTAAATTTACCAAGGCTTGATTTGTGACCCAAGATATGATCTATCCTGTAGAATGTTCCATGAGCATTTGAGAAGTGTATTCTGTTGTTTTTGGATGAAATGTCCTATAAATATCAATTAAGTCCATCTTGTTTAATGTGTCATTTAAAGGTTGTGTTTCCTTATTTACTTTCATTTTGGATGATCTGTCCATTGGTGAAAGTGAAAGTGTGGTGTTAAAGTCCCCTACTATGATTGTGTTACTGTCGATTTCCCCTTTTATGGCTGTTAGCATTTGCATTACGTATTGAGGTGCTCCTATGCTGGGTGCATAAATATTTACAATTGTTATGGTTTCTTCTTGGATTGATCCCTTGATCATTATGTAGGGTCCTTCTTTGTCTCTTGTAATAGTCTTTGTTTTAAAGTCCATTTTGTCTGATATGAGAATTACTAGTCCAGTTTTCTTGTTTTTTTTTTTTTGCGGTACGCAGGCCCCTCACCGTTGTGGCCTCTCCCGTTGCGGAGCACAGGCTCTGGACGCGCAGGCTCAGAGGCCATGGCTCACGGGCCCAGCCGCTCCGCGGCATGTGGGATCTTCCCGGACCGGGGCACCAACCCGTGTCTCCTGCATCGGCAGGCGGACTCTCAACCACTGCGCCACCAGGGAAGCCCTCTAGTTTATTTATATATTTTTAAAAATAATATTTTAAATAAACTTATTTATTTTTAGCTTCATTGGGTCTTCATTGCTGCACGTGGGCTCTCCCCAGTTGCGTCGAGAGGGGGCTACTCTCATTGTGTTGCACGGGCTTCTCACCACGATGGCTTCTCTTGTTGCACAGCATGGGCTCCAGGCGCGTGGGCTTCAGTAATTGTGGCACACGGGCTCAGCAGTTGTGGCGCACATGCTCAGCTGCTCTGCAGCATGTGGGAACTTCCCGGACCTGGGCTCGAACCCGTGTCCCCTGCATTGGCAGGTGGATTCTCAACCACTGCGCCACCAGGCGAGCCCTCATTTATATATTGTCTATGCTGCTTTCATGCTCCAGTGATGCACTTGAGTAGTTGCAACAGAGACTGAACCACCTGCAAAACCTAAAGTATTTGCTAATTCCAAGTCTGGATTATTACAATGGCTTCTAAGGTCTTCTTCCTGCTTCTGTCCTTCTGCCTCCCCATATTCCATTCTCCACAAAGCAACCAGTGAAAATTTAAAATCCTGCTTTCCAATATGCTAGCCAGTAAGCACATGTTGCTACTCAAATTAAAATGTTATTAAACAAAAAATTCTGTTTCTTAGGTACATGAGCCCCAGTTCAAGTGCTCAATAGCCACAAGTGGTTACTGGCTACCTTACTGAACACTGCAGATTTTTTTTAAATTAATTAATTTATTTATTTTTGACTGCGTTGGGTCTTCGTTGCTGCACGCAGGCTTTCTCTAGTTGTGGCAAGCGCGGGCTACTCTTTGTTGCGGTGCGCGGGCTTCTCATTGCAGTGACGTCTCTTGTTGTGGAACACAGGCTCTAGGCGTGTGGGCTTCAGTAGCTGTGGCACACAGGCTCAATAGTTGTGGCTCGCAGGCTTAGTTGCTCCATGGCATGTGGTATCTTCCCGGACCAGGGCTCGAATCTGTGTACCCTGCATTGGCAGGCGGATTCTTAACCACTGCACCACCAGGAAAGCCCAACACTGCAGATTTTTGAACATTCCCATTATCACATAAAATTCTGTCGCTCAGCATTGCCTTAAAATCTAAGGTAATTTCCCTCTACTTCTCTAAACCCTCCATTAACTTCTTTTTTTTTTTTTTTTCCCTGTCCCGTTGTGGAGCACAGGCTCCGGACGCACAGGCTCAGCGGCCATGGCTCACGGGCCCCACCGCTCCTCGGCATGTGGGATCCTCTCGGACCGGGGCACGAACCCGTGTCCCCTGCATCGGCAGGCGGACTCTCAAGCACTGCGCCACCAGGGAAGCCCCTCTTTTTTTATTCAGTGTCAAAGTCTTGGCTGAGGCCTACTAAGATCATCTCCTACCCCCAGTGCCCCACCACTTCTCTGTCCCCATCTCCTCTCACTCTCTGCCTCACTGTGCTCTAATATGGGTCTTCACAGTGCTATCCAAATGCCAAGCATGCACTCGTCTCAGGCACTCTGCACCCAGTGTTCCCTCTGTCTAAACACTTGTCTCCAAATATCTGCAGGAATCATACCCTCACTTCCCTTGGCCTCTGCTCTGACAGCACTTTCACAGAGATCCCTTTCCTAACTTGCCCATTAGTCCACTTTATCTGTCCTTATGACATGTGTCACGGCTGGCCTATTATACCTATATTTTATGATTCACCAATAAAATGAGACATATTAATAATTACTATTAATATCTGTGTTTCCCCACTAGAGTATGAGCTCCAAAAAGCAGGAATGTTATCTGTTTTGATCTCTGACGTATCCCCAGAGACTAGAACAATGCCAGGTACACAGTAGGAACTCAATAAATATTTATTGAATGAATGAGTGAATGAATAAATGGGAACATCCTTCAGAAAAGGCTCCAGAAGAATTCAGATGTAAGATGTTCTGCTTTGAAATCTGCCTCACTGACCTATCTTCCAGATGTGGGTTTAAAATTTTGTCTTTAATATGATACCACTTATATGTGGGATCTGAAATATAATACAAGTGAACGTACAAAATAGAAACAAACTCACAGACATAGAAAACAAACCTATGATTACCTAAGGGGAAAGGGGGTGGGGGAGGGATAAATTAGGAGTTTAGGATTAGCAGATACAAACTACTATATATATAAACAACAAGTCCTACTGTATAGCAAAGAGAACTATATTCAATATCCTGTAATTAACCATAATGGAAAAGAATATGAAAAAATATATATACATATAACTGAATCACTTTGCTGTATACCAGAAACTAACACATTGTAAATCAATTATATTTCATTTTAAAATTTTTTTTTAATTTTGTCTTTTACTTCCAGCAAACCTTAGTTTTGCTGAGATCTCTTTTCAGCTGACTTTGGAATCACTGTTAAAGTGAAATTTTCTCAACAGGTCCAATTGAGTCCTCTCTGCCCCAAGCTGTTCAACAAGAAAGGCTGTAAGACTGGAAATATCAGCTTGGGAAAACCAGATCTGACTTAGCAGCCCAAGGCCTCAGAGTAAATTTACCAGCCCAAGGGCAAAATTTAGCATTGCTAAATCTGCCAGCCTGAGGTTCATTATTAATCATGATAATGGGGTTTTCAATTCTCACATAAGTTAGATTGGCACGACTAGTGATTACATGTAAGATTTTTTTGTTTTTGTAAGTCAGGGTTTTGTTAATTTTGAATAAGTCATTATGGAAAGAAAGTAAACTTCTTTAGTAGTTCAAGATATTATTATTATATTATTAGCCATCAAGTCATATGGCTGCCCAGAGGGAGATACTATTTCTCTCGTTTTAAACCGTGTTCTGTTTCTCCACCCTAAACAACTCCTCCTAGGATTTAATGAAGGCAACACATAAGGGGTGGAAAGGTGAATGCAACTGCTCAAGGTTTAGTAAAAGCTGCTACGGGGCCAGTTGGTACCAGCTGCAGCAGGGCTGACTTTGTTACGGACCACCTGGCCTCTTCTCCCTTCTTTTCTGTCCTATAAGACAGACTTCTTTTTTAATTTAAATCTTTATTTTATATTGGAGTATGGTTCATTTACGATGTTGTGTTAGTTTCAGGTGTACAGCAAAGTGATTCAGTTATATACATACATATATCCATTCTTTTTCAGATTCTTTTCCCAAAGAGGTTATTACAGAATATTAAGTAGAGTTTCCTGTGGTATACAGTAGGTCCTTGTTGATTTTCTATTTAATATATAGTCGTGTGTATATGTTAATCTCAAACTCCTGATTTATCCCCCCCACCTTTCCTAAAACAGACTTTTTATTTTTGCCAAATTCCCCAATTCAGCTACTTTAATGGGCAACAGATAAGTAGCACAAATATATTCGCTCATCTGACAGCTTTCATCTTGCTAATCTGCAACGAATGAATTCCAAAGCAGGTAAATAATTTAAGATTACTAATGTAAACAGAGAAGTAACATTTCACTCATAAATAATACTCATAAGGAAAGGAATCTTTATTCTCTGAGGCATACGCATAAAAGCAAATCTATGAGATGATCACTGACCTAGGAAAAGGTTAAGAACAGCTTAAATAATAAATGCAGAAGTAGAATTCAGACTGACATAAATTTATTTTTCCTGCTACTGCTTCCATATGGCAATAATCCAATCTGAGAAGCTGAATTTATGTGGTCAGGGCATAACTCAAAAGCCTGCTTGTTTAAAAATTCAACAATTTAGGGTAGTTGGGAGTAATGATATTATACACCACTCTGCATTTTGAATGGCAGGGAAATTTTACATTGATTTTCACAGGAGAAACTTAAATGAACACTCTAGTAAAAGTTAATGGATTATTTTCCCTTTCCCAGTGACCTTTAAAATGCTTAGAATTCAAGGTGATGTACCTACCAGTTATCACTTCTGCTTACTGCATCAGTTATATTATATCAAAGACCTAAAGTTTCAATAATGTTTCCAAATTGGCTACTGATAGAGACATATAATTGCTCAAAGCAGAATCTAACAATAGCCAGCTTCCTTTTCCTTGTGAAAAGGATACATTTATTTCTTTTTTAACACTCCTCATTCTGCAGAATCTTGATTTTTTCCTAAAGGAGAAAGAAATTAACTATTTTCCTTCATTGAAAGAGCCTCTGATTTCCCCCCTGAAACCTAGATAAAGGTAGAAGCAACAGGAATTTAATGAACTCAGGTAAAGCAGCTGATTATGTGCGGCCAAAGAAACTGTTTTTCTCTAGTTTTTTGGTCTTAACCTCCCAAAATTGAACTGCATTATCCGTAGATGTCTAACATTTCATGGCAATGCAACAATGATTTTAACGCAAGTCTCAAATGGGATAATAGGTAAAGCCTGTTTAGCAAGAAATCTTGAAGTTACATTTTCTATCTTGAGTTCTGCCCTCTCCTTTTGGGCCAGAGCTCACATGAAGTTGCCAATTTCACCAGATGCATAACTTCATCTATGTATCTTACTTCCAAATCAATATGTTCAAACTCCACTCTGTCAAGAACGAGAAGGATCTGAGTTTTTACCCTACTCACAAGCTAAGAAGTTAGCATGTCACAGTTTCAAGGATGCTGGCACAAGAAAAAAGCTCCGTGGGTCAGAGACAAAGTGCGTTTCATTACTTTCAGCAACAATAGGAGCCAGAGCATCATCACTTCTTTGTTCAGGTTCCTTGAGGCCCAACTGCCATGGAGCCATGTGACGAGGGTCAACTAAGTACATGACACACAGCGGGTTACAGGACAAGAGGGGAATCCTGAGGTTCTTTATAATGGGCTGCAAGCAAACCTGCCCAATCTTTGCGCCCTGGAGGGAGCCATTATTTTTGATACTGGACAGTAAACAACCTTGCCTTTTGCTCCAGAGGAGAGACACTACTTCTTCTTCCAAGGCTGTTCACCGTACAACTGTCCTTGAGAAGATAATCCCCCCAAAAAGGGCGCCATGCTATTCTGTCCACGAGATGTGAAGAAACAAAAGAAACCCATGGAAAACTGTCTCCCAACAAACATCTTACCATGTATACCTTCCCATTGGTTACAAGTAAAAGAGACACTCGACTCAGTAGGAGGTCAAAAAAAAGACCTGGCTGACTACAAAGGTTCAAAAATTTCTTCCATCTTACATTCAGCATCATATTATGCCTGCTTCTTTCTGTTTCTAAATCTTACAACGGCCTATATCCAATGTGATAAAAATTTGGTCTCTGACATAGTAACAAAATTAGGAATAGGAATGAGACCTCTTGATTTTCAAACGTATCAATGTTTGTGCTACACCACACTCCCTCTGTATTAAAAGAGATTCTCTATTTTATTAATGGTTCCAATTATCAGTTTTGATTCCTAGGTCTTTCCCTAAGGATATTATATGAGCCCCAAATAGGTAACACTCAGAAAGTATGCTTGATGGTGTTTCAAAGTATTTTGCTCTATAATAAGCTCCTAAGAGTATGGAAAATAGTAAACTGCAAGGTGATGCCACTGCTGATAAATGTGCAAAATATGGTTGTTTTTCTTAATCTTAATGAAAAAATGGAAATGAAGCTCCACATTTTCCCACGTCTACCCCAAACCAAGGCCAGTCCATTAATTTAGTGACAAGAAGAATGAGGTCTCTGAATTTCAAGTTCTCCATTCTCCCTTAATTGGATGTAGATGGTAAATGCAAGGGCATGTCTACCAGAAGCAAAAGGAACAGAACAAAACACCAGTCCTAACATCAACCACCACTCAGCTGCGTGTTTACTTAGGAAAACTGAAGGGTCCTATGTAATGCTAAGTTCTATTTTAGCCCCAAATTATTCCTTCTTAAAATTATCAGATAAATTTAAGCCCTGACCAACACTGCATGTTTTGCATGGCAGTCAAGTCAATCTCAAGTTACCCATCCCCCTGCTGGAAAGTTCATTTTTCACATCTCCAAGCGGTCTACGTTCTGTTTATCTACCATAGAAATATTGTTTGGTAAACACCACAGCTGGGCTGTCTTAAGGATGCAAGGTAAGAAAAATACTGTTCTGATTCTCTTAAAAGTTCTTTTTCTCTGATATTCTAACAGAAAACCACTGAGGCAGGAGTGCAAAATTTACTCCATTGTCAGGGACTACTAGTTTTACAACTCGAAATATCCCCAAGTAACTATTTCTCTTCATTTTACATGAATAAGAAAATAAAATACCTCCAAATTCAGACCTAAGGTGGGCTGGTTTGTGCATCACAGTTTCCTTGTGAAAGTGGTCACTTCCTTATTGACGGTTGTGCCTTGAAATCCCATTGTTGGGATGGCTCACGGGCAACACTCAGGAGTCAAGTCCCTGCATTAGTTGCATGTTTAGCAGACTTAATTATTAAAATTCTGAAGTATTTGTATTATATTTCAACCTATCATTTATTAGCAAAATAGGTGTTATACACATTTTTACAGCTAAGGAAACTAAGACTCAGAGATCTTAAGTAAGTGGCCCAAGGCCCAGAAATAATTCCTTACTGGTGACGTACTCTCAAAATCCCATAATTAATCCTATTTCAGGGGCAGATTCACTTATTCAAGAAATAATGAAAGACCATCCTAGGCATATGAGTTAGGAAATGGAGATACAGGGAGAACAAGAGAGGCACAGTCCTTGTGTCAAGAGGCCTACGGTCCACTGGTGGTGATGGGGGAAGACACATTAGGCAATCATGCTCCATCAGTCACAGTCCCATACAGTAAAGGCCAATAATTCTGAACTCCATTGCAACCCATCATTTTATTCATTCATTTATCCATCATTTCTTGTTCACTTTCTATCAAGCAGTACACTGGGCAGGGTTGGAAAACAGAATGCTAAACTGCAAACTTTTATAAAACTCTGGCTTATTACATTAAAAATAATTATTTCTTGAAAAGGGGAGCATCATTTCTCAGGTTGTCAATTTAATTTAGTGAGAAATCGCCAAAATCCACTTCAAAGAAATGCCTTTTTTTTTTTTTTGCGGTACGCCGGCCTCTCGCTGTTGTGGCCTCTCCCGTTGCGGAGCACAGGCTGCGGACGCGCAGGCTCAGCGGCCATGGCTCACGGGCCCAGCCGCTCCGCGGCATGTGGGATCTTCCCTGACCGGGGCACAAACCCGCGTCCCCTGCATCGGCAGGCGGACTCTCAACCACGGCGCCACCAGGGAAGCCCAAAGAAATGCTTTTTATATTTATTGTCTTATAGTGTTTTGTTTTATCTGTTACTATATCCTATTAAAAATAACTTAGATGACTTTTTAAACTCTTTGTTTTTAAAATGCTAAGCTTCAAACTCTGCACGCAAAGAACAGCAGCAGATGGACACAGGTTTGAAGGCATACTGCAACTAAGATTACAACTAACTGGAAGAAGGCTGATGGTAAACCAAATGGAAGTCAAAGTTCACGCAACTCAAATCTGCAGCTTCCTGGAAAATAAATTACTTCTAACCTATAAGGTCTTCCTGCTTTCGGTTTCTTTACCTTTTAAAATACCTGGAATGCCTACCGCCACATTATTTTTCTGAAAAATTCCTCGACATATCATGGTTTGACAAGAAAATCTCCAGTGGCTCCAAACTGACTGGAAGATGGTTCTCTAATTTGCATTAAGGGCCCTCCACAAATCCAGTCCTATTCTCCCCAAAATGAGCCCTTTCCCGGACAAAACTGGTCCGCCCACTGTCCCCAGAACATGCCTGCTCCCATACAAACATTCTCACTATTTCCTTCCTTGGAGGATAGTAATCCTTCCTTTTCAGCTAATGTTCACTGAACACTTACTAGGTATTAAATGTCTATTCTATTTGTCTCACTACAATACTATGAAGAATGAATTATTATTATCCTAATTTCACATTTCAGCATATTGAGGCTTAGAGAGGTTAAGAACCTACGGTCACATAGCCAGTAAGTGGGCAAGCAGGGATTTGAATTGAGGTGTTTACTTTTGGGGCCCAAACTATCAACCACTGTGGTGCAATAAGCAGGATTATCTGATGGAGGTCCCAGCGCTCACGCAGTGTCACCTGGAAGACAAACTAGCTGGGGCAAGTGAACACCTTTTTCCCAGCAGAAGGGACTGTACTTCAGATCAGTTATCCACAGCCCTGGTGGCTTCCTCCCTCAGAAGAGGAGACTGAAACTTGCCATGGGTTTGAAAGCATCTAGTCCAGCAGATGGACTTAGACAACTTCTGTAGACATCTGGGACATCAAACTGAACTGTCTGGAACCAAGCAGCCTAAGTTTTCCTCCACTGCCAAGGCTGCTTTCTCATTCTCGCCCTATGGTAAGGCAGAATGACAAGAGAACTCAAACCCACACTGCAGGCTTGCAAAGCCCAAACCCGGTAGACATCTCTGTGGTATGATGGGAGAACTGGGGGAACTGTGCCGTCCTTTTTTCTCATCTTGACTTAGCCGTGTAAGTTTTCCATTCCCCTAGTAAAACCTATTCCTTAACCCATGCTGGGTGAGGTTGCACAATCAGTCTTGAACCCTGTCTGGCACATAATTAATGAAGACCTAGATGGAAGCCACCAGACACAACCACCACCTATGGTGCCTTCTGGCATAAATCTTACCCACTCCTTCAAAGCTGAGCTGAAGTTCCGTTTACTCTGTGAAGAAGTGCCTGATTCTCCTTAATGAAGGGGGGCTCCTTGGGCCTCCAAGAATCCTGTGGCAGAGGTTATCCTTTGGTCTCTGTACAAAGCACACCTTTGATATATACGTTATTAGTTATGACATCTTTTTCACAAACTCAGGCAGATCTCAGAGATATTAGAGGTTCCGTTCCAGACCACTACAAAAAAGCAAGTGTCACTATAAAGTGGGTCTCAGGGAGTTTTTGGTTTCCCAGGGCATATAA
This sequence comes from Leucopleurus acutus, assembly GCF_964270905.1. NCBI lineage: Eukaryota > Metazoa > Chordata > Mammalia > Artiodactyla > Delphinidae > Leucopleurus > Leucopleurus acutus. The sequence continues at coordinate 89,865,968 of NC_139144.1, read as the reverse complement.
AATTTATGTTTACACTATACTGTAATCTAGTAAGTGTGCAATAGCATTATGTCTTAAAAAACAATGTACATACCTTAATTGAAAAACACTTGATTGCCGAAAGAAAAAAATACTAAGCGTCATCTGAGCCTTCAGCTACTTGTAGTCTTTTTTGCTATAGCAGCATCAAAGATCACTGACCAGAGATCACCAAAATGAATCAATAATAAAGAAAAAGTTTGAAATATAGCAAGAACTACTGAAATAAGACACAGAGACGTGAAGTGAGTGAGCAAATGTTGTTGGAAAAATGGTGCCAATAGACTTGTTAGATGCAGGGTTGGCACAAACCTTCAATTTGTAAAAAACACAGTATCTGCAAAGCATAATAAAACAAGGTATGCTTGTGTGCATTTAGATTTCAATGAAACTGTAACCTTTTCCCAACGGTCGGGGAGGGGCCCTATATATTTAGTACCTTCAACGGGCCCAGTGGCAACCCTATATAAAACAGAGATTTAATGCCTATTTGCTGATTGTGTGTGTGTGTGTGTAGCTATGTTTTGTTCTTCAGAAGGCAACATTTCATTCACTCATTAGATAGATATGAGCACCTACTCTATGCCAAGCACTGTGTTGGGCACTGGATTTACAAAGATACTGTTCTGGCACAGGGAGCTCATAATCTAGCAGAAAGATGGCTATATGAACGATGTGTAATAATAAAATTACACAAAACCGTGCAAAAAAAATACAAAACCATGGGGTGGAGTGGGGAGCAGAACATGCAGAGCTTCACTGACAGGGTGAGGGAGAAGCACACGTGCAGAACCTTCACATTTTAGTAGGGTCTTGACGAGGAAACCAGACTAAAAAGCAGCACACTTCTACAACCGAATGAGCAACTCTTTAGTTATTAAATGAGTAATACTCACTTAAAAGGAGAGGATCCCTATCATTTGTAAAATTATAAAGCTCACCTAATGATCACAAGTTCTTTCACCAGTTATTAACCTTGAAATACACACAAAAAAGGGTCATTTAACTGATTTCATTCTTTGGTAGCAGTCACCGGAAAGGATAAGAAAGAGCAGCGAAACTTTCAGAAGTTCTAATAATTCATCGTTGTCTGGACTTTTTTCTTCTGTGTGTGTGTGTTTTTAAGAGTAAAGCTGAATCTGTGGAAAATATCAAGTAGAATTACTTGCTAACAAGATTTAAAAAAATGTTAAGTGAATGAAAAAATAATTCGTTTCTTTGTTTAGACCTGAGTCTAAGAAACACAGAGCTGGTGTAAATTATACGCAATTGAAGAAATATACTTTTAAAGAATTTCTAAAACTAATGTAAAACAAACTCTTTAATTATAAAAACACTCTAGAACAAAGCTCCAATTTGGGGGTACTTTCATTTTTATATCTCATGACAGGAGTCCAGATCTATATTAAAAATCGTTTTAAGTCTTCAAGTCAAATAGCCATGGCCAGATGTGAAAAGTGCATACAGTTGTCCCCAGAATTCGTCCCTTGGATACTTGGTTCTGATACAAAATCCGTGGATGCTCAAGTCCTTATATAAAATGGCATAGTATTTGCATACATCCTACCCACATCCTTCCATACACTTTAAATCATCTCTGGATTACTTATAATACTAATACAGTGTAAATGCTATGTAAATACAATGTAAATGCTATGCAAACACTTGCTGAGTATGGCAAATTCAAGTTTTGTTTTTTGGAACTTTCTGGAAATTTTATTTTTTTCAAAAATTTTCAATCCACGGTTAGTTGAATCCATGGATGTGGAGGGCTGACGGTACTTTTTCTGAGAACAGGGAGAATTTCTCACACAGATCCTTCTCAACCCGTGCTCTCCTCTCTCAAAATTTTCTAAATCGATGTTTGTAAACAGGTTGTGTTCACATGTAAGTCTCTGCTATACAGAAGTATTTCAAGCTCTATAAAAAGCCCTTGCAACTGTTCAATTTGTTTTTCCCACCATGTTGAAAGCCCTTTGATGGTAAGAGTCCCATGTCAACTTTTTCACGGCTATGTCCCCAGCACTCTGCAGTGCTCTGCACACAGTAAGTATTCAATAAATATTTGCTGAATGAATCACTAAATGAATAGAATACATCTAGAAAAAGAGTATTTAACAAGTATCGTGCTAGAACAAACTTCTCTGAGGGTAGTAGAGTAACAGTCTTTTGAGAACTTGTCTATAATATTTTCAAGCAGAAAAAATTTCTTGATTGGCATATGGTATGCTTTCTACTATACAAATGTGACTCAAGGCAATGCTAATTGCTTTAATGATTCTGCATCACCTGTAAATGGTTCTCCCCATCTGAACAGGAGTAGTACGCATATTGGACAGTAACTTTCCTATGAAGAAATACGCTTTCTAGAGAGAGAATAAGAGTTACCATGAGAAGTAAACTTCCTAGTTTCATGTGTCTACATTGAAAATACCATTTCCTCCCCAAGTTCAATAATTAAAGGCACTGGCACCCTAGCACCCTCCTTTTTCTTCCCCTCCCCATGCTCTCTCTCTCTCTCTCTGAATGCTCCTAATAGTGAAGAGAAAACAAGCAAGCAAGCAATGTCTCGTGAAACAACACGCAAAATGCAGAAGTAAGAGGGGGTCATCATCGAATTCAACAAAATTAATGAGGACTGAAAGTCCGTAAGAAGCAGCTTAAGAAGTAAGAGAAAAATATTGATTACAAAAGAAGACCAGGAACAGGTCAAACATCTTTTAAAGTCTCTACAATGCTCAGTCAAAATATAGGGGTCTTCATGTTTAAGACTCTAAATTACTCTAACTTTTAACTCAGAATTTTTAACCTTGGATATCTCCTGTTTGTTGAACTCCAATATTACTACCTCCCACCCCCCCACTCACCCCCCTAAAGTCATTAGAAAACACTAATGATTTCAATGACTACTCCAGGGCCGGAGGGAAATGGTTAGAGACCAGATCCATCCTTGCAGTCTCAGGTGAAGAAAGACCATTTCCATCTGGGAGTGTTCAGGGGTGGCAGCAAGAAACCAGAGGACAATGAGACCTCTGAAGTCCTCAAATAACTGTTTCGGCAGCTCAGAGCCTCGAAGACCCAGCACGATGTTACCCATAATTGTTATTCTCTGCCTTCTAGTCGTCTTCTAGCTCTAAAACCCAGCAAGAAACTGTTGCTCTTTTGTGAAGATCAAGATAATTTTCGGAAAAAAAGTCCAAAATGGAGAAAAAAATTAACGGAATCAGAAGGGTTATACCCGAAAATTTGGAGATGAACAGATACAACCTACCCCGCTCTATGGAAGAGAAAATGAGGCCCAGAGATGGGATGCCTTGCTCAAGATCATGTAGCGACACAGCAGAGGCTTAAGTCCGGAGTCATTTATTCCTTTCTAGTCCAGAATTATTTTTTTTATTATATTATGACAGTGATTATGATATGAATGGGAAAGAGAACTAGAGTTGGGTTCTGAAGATGAGGACTCTAATCCTGGCTAAGCCTCAGGTAAGTCACTTCCCCCCTAGATCATTTCCACTGTCAGATGCTAGCTAACTGACAAGAGTTATTTCCTACAGTAACACTATATATTTGAGTGTACAAGACAGACCATCCAAGGCGATCTAGCTAACAGTATGCCTTCAGCAGCAAGCGAACACAACAGTACAACAATCTATCTTCTCATACGGCAAGAAGTCCAAAGGCAGGAGTGCAGCAGGAATGGGAAAATCAAGGCTCCTGCCCCTGTTGTCTGTGATTCTCTTGGCTCTTCCCTCCTTCACTGTCAACTTGTCCTTAGGTTACCTTCCCTAAAAACTGCAAAAGAGAGAAAAAGCTCTCTCCCAACTGTAGAATAAAAGTCCTTCCTTTCGGTCGGATTGGGCCAGAAAATAATGTGAAATTTATCCTCTTCTGAGCTCTTAAGAGCACCTAAACAAGCAGTGTTAGAAGTATTCAAGAGCCATTATGATGGCCCTAATTATAAGCATGTACACCCCAGGCTGACAGTCTGAGTTCCTGAAAATGTAGAGGGTCTATCAGTATCTAGCTGAGTCTATTTTCCCTATAAACATCAATGAATTGCTTAATACCATGTACTTTTATGAGATACTCAAAAGTGATCGTGTGTATCTTATCAGTGGGTTTCAGTCTGTGCATCCTGCTACAAAAATCCATGAAAACCACAACTCTGAGTTTCACTAAATCCGTTTCTCTCTCATTTCAGCCTGAGCGTTGCAATCTAACTCTATAGGTAGCAAATTGACATGTTTAGTGGCCCAATGCAGACAGATTGAATCTGAAAAGAATACGGCAATAAGAAAGAAGCAAGGCATCAATATCATACAGTAAAGCTCTCGCCAACGACAGTGATGATGTAGGTGAATGACTGAGCATTTGTTAAACTTCTACCATCGTGAAAATAACCTATTATTTTCCTGGCTGTGCACTGAAATGCCTCCATCACCAACAGAACAAGTCAGTTAAAAATGATACAGTGTTTTTTCTATCACTGTTGTTCTATGCGGACAGTGTGGCATATTGTACCCCCACCCCCTGAACTCCACTTTACCAATAGTGTGCTTAATTTACCCCTCTCCTTCCTTCATTTTGTAACATGTTCGATATACTGGTGGTGATGGCTTTTCCTTTTTATTTTTCTTGGCTGTTAAAATTCAGCCTGATAGAGATTAATTTTAAGCCTAGCATGACATGGTTGTCTGACTGAGGATTGCTTATAAAAAAGAAAATAAAAAGAATAATGGGGCAGTCATGTCAAAGTAAAACAAAGGAAAAAGAAATCAGTAGCAGCTGCACTGCAATACACTTCCTTGTCGCTCTGACTGACTGCACAATAAAAAATAGTTGAGGTTACAGGATAGGTCTCACATAGTAGCATTTCGTATCTGCACCTACCAATTTATATCCCAACTAGTTTCCATGTCTAGATCATTGCACCCATACAAACAGGAGCCACGGCAGCTGCACTGACCCAGGACTGTAAGCAAGAGAGAAGCCACAGGAAGGTGCCTAAAAGATCAGACGATAAGCATATCCCCAAGGTCTGCCCCAACCTTCGAGGTGAGTCCCACTGCTACCTGTGTTGTTTCTGCTAAGCTTCTCCCCAAGTGCTGTGGACTAACGGCTTGTGTCCCCCCAAAGTTTGTATGTTGAAGTCCTGATAACCCCCAATGTGATGGTATTTGGAGCTGGGAAATTTAGGAGGTAATTAGGTCACAAAGGTGGAAACTTCATGAATGGGATTAGTGCCCTTATACGATGGGCGCTGTATCTTGTGAAGATATAGCAAGAAGGTGGCCCCCTGCAAATCATCAAACATGCCCTCGTCAGACACTGACCTGCTGATACCCTGATCTTGGATTTCCAGCTTCCAGACGGTGAGAAATAAATTTCTCTTGTTTAAGCCATCCAGTCAATTGTATTTTTGTTACACCAGCCAGGACTAAGACATCAAATATTCTGTCCTAAATGCCTGACTATAACCACATGCAATGTTTTATTTAATTCAAAAGTTCTTTTATGGCTAATATAAATTTCTCAACACTCACAAAGTACTAAGAATCTAAAAGTAAATGCTCTTGTTCATCTGCCATTTGATGGTAAGAGGATAATGATGACCAAATTGAATATGCCATGATAATAAGTCTGTAATAATAACAATAACATCAACAATCATAATAACAGTCCACTTAACGCACAGAGTGTTTCCCATGGTCCAGGTACTCGTCTAAGTGCTTTACTCACAAAATTCCTATGAAGTAGGTTCTATCGATATCCCCATTTAACTGATGAGGAAACTGAGTCAATGAGAGATTAAGTCATCCGTCCAAGGTTTTGTAGCTAGGAAGAGATCAGCACCAAGGCTATCTGTTTACAGAGCCGGAGGTTCTTCACTACTACACTAAAATCTCATACTTCCCTAAGAATGAAATAGAAAACAAATTATGATAGTGATGATTCCATCATAGAAAATCTCCAAAACAATACTAAACTCATATAGGCAATGATTAGCTATAATACCCGAGCTACCAGTCTGAGGCTTGGCCAAACACACATTAAATACGATTATGCCTCCTTCTATTAAGCCAGATGTAATCAAAACCTTAATCAGACAAGAAACAAGGTGTCTTTACAACTTGGAAAATAACAACTCTAACCTGCTGGGGCAGAGCCTGGTGACAGGTCACTGCTGCTAATCAGCAGAACTCTTCCCTGTGGCTTAATCAGTAACGTGTGAAACTGTCTTCCCCCCTTTTTATTTTTACTGTTTTTCCTCTTGATGTCGTCTCCTGAATACTATTCCTGCCCCCAATCCATATACCTCTAGAGCACCCCCACCAATGTCAGCCTTGGCAGACACTGCCTAATTATAACTGGCTGCCCCTTGCTATTACACCGACTCCACGATTCAAGAGGAAATTGCTTATCAGAATCACCACTCTGAAGATACTGCCCGTTAAGAATCTTCCTGTTGTTACGGAGGGGAAAGCAGCCACTTGTGCTACCAGATCAGACTAAACATAACAGATGTCATTTCTTTTGAAGAGGTAATCAAGCCTAATACTACAAAATGACTTCTCTGAAAAAAAGCAACTGAATGATGAGCAAACTTACAGGTTCTAACATTACTAAATGCTGACATTTGGTAACGTATTCTCATAAAGAGTGTGACCGCGGGTGATGGTATAGTAGTGGAGCTATGGGGTGAAGGGGTCAGACAGAGCAAGGTTTAACTACTGTTACCAACTCCTATTGCTTACTGGTTGTGTATCTTGAACAATTTACTGGGACTCAGTTTCTTCAACTTCAAATTGGAAATAATGGTAATAACATAGGTTGCTATGGGACTTTTGAGAGAATATATAAAGCACCTAGTACAGTGCCTGTAATAATATAAAACCTTCTGTCCCACCATAATTTAAGCTCCAGGATGGCAGAGATTCTTGTCTGTTTCTCTCCAGAACAAAATAAGTGCTCAATAAATATTTAATGACTGATAAAAGAATAAACATATTGACTGCTTCTTTCCTTTTAGCCATGTTGATTAATGTCAATTCCTTTTTTTCAGTGATGTACAAAGAAATGTTCTTACTAGGACTAGGTAAGTTACTGAATCCAATCAGTATGTCCCCATGAAGCCATCCAAAATGTTTGTTCTTTCCCAAATTTAGCATTGAAAACTAAAGAAGAGTTTGTGATAAAAAATGCCTTAAACTCTTCATTAATTTTAGTTTCCTATGTCACAAAGAATTCCTTTCTCCTGTATTGACCACCAGTCTACTTTTTTTGTCTTCTTCTTCTTATGATAATTCTTGTACATTGGGAGATTCACCTGCATTGTAACAGAAGAACTAACAGATCTCCAGTGAGAAGTAGGATTGTCTTAACTGACAGCTGTGCGGCCTTGCCCTAAAACTTCTGAGACTGAAGGTTTTCATTAGGTTCCATCTTAAGGATTTCAAAAAATCATTTTGTAAATAACATGAACTATAAAGCACCACACAAATTTCAGCTATTATTTCTATTATTCCATTACCTAAGAAACTGCCCATTGTCACTTAAGATAATGGTGACTAGTCCAAAAGATGGTGGAGGAGTAAGACATGGAGATCACCTTCCTCCCCATAAATACACCAGAAATACATCTACATGTGGAACAACTCCTCACATCTACTGAACGTGGCAGAAGACCTCAGACTTCTCAAAAGGCAAGAAACTCCCCTACCTGGGTAGGTCGAAAGAAAAAAGAAAAAAACAGAGACAAAAGAATAGGGACGGACCTGCACCTCTGGGAGGAAGCTGTGAAGGAGGAAAGGTTTCCACACACTAGGAAGCCCCTTCACTGGTGGAGACGGGGGGGGGGGGGGGCGGGGGGCGGGGGGGAAGCTTCAGAGCCGCGGAGGAGAGCGCAGCAACAGGGGTGCGGAGGGCAAAGCGGAGAGATTCACGCACGGAGGATCGGTGCCGACCGGCACTCACCAGCCCGAGAGGCTTCTCTGCTCACCCGCCGGGGCGGGCGGGGGCTGGGAGCTGAGGCTAGGGCTTTGGAGGTCGGATCCCAGCGAGAGGACTATGGTTGCCTGCGGGAACACAGCCTGAAGGAGCTAGTGTGCCACAGCTAGCCAGGAGGGAGTCCAGGAAAAAGTATGGAACTTTAAGAGGCAAGAGACCATTGTTTCAGGGTGCAGGGAGAGGAGATTCCTTCCCTGTCTGCCCAAAGAAGGCAGAGCACCACCTAAACGAGCTCCAGAGACGGGGGAGAGCCACGGCTATCAGTGTGGACACCACAGACAGGCATGAAACGCTAACACGGCTGTTGCAGTCACCTAGAAGCCTGTGTGCAAGCACAGGTCATTATTCACACCCCCGCCACTGGGAGCCTGTGCAGCCCACCACTGCCAGGGTCCAGTGATCCAGGGACAACTTCCTGGGGGGGAACACACAGCATGCCTCAGGCTTTTGCAATGTCACGCCGGCCTCTGCCGCCACAGGCTCACCCAGCATTCCAATTATAACTACCATACCCCTCCCTCCCCCCAGCACGAGTGAGACAGAGCCCCCTAATCAGTCGCTGCTTTAACCCCCTCTTGTCTGGGAGGGAACAGAAGCCTGAGGGCGACCTACACGCAGAGGCGGGGCCAAAACCAAAGCTGAACCCCAGAAGCTGTGCGAACAAAGAAGAGAAAGGGAAATCTCTCCCAGCAGCCTCAGGAGCAGCCGATTAAATCTCCACAATCAACTTGAGGTATGCTGAATCTGGGGAAAACCTGAATAGAAAACAAATCAACCCAAAATTGAGGCGGTGGAATTTGGGAGAAATGTAGACTTGGGGTTTGCTGTCTGCGACTGACTTGTTTCTGATGTTTATGTTTATCTCAGTATAGTTTTTAGTGCCTGTTATCACTGGTGATTTGTTTATTGGTTTGGTTGCTCTCTCTTTTTTTTTTTTACTACTTTAAAATTTTTTAATTTAAATTATTTTATTTACTTATTTATTTATTTATTGATGTTCTCCCTTTTCTTCTGAGCTGTGTGGCTGAGAGGCTATTGCTGCTCTGGCCTTGTGTCAGGCCTGAGCCTCTGGGGTGGGAGAGCTGAGTTCAGGACACTGGACCACTAAAGACCTCCTGGGCCCATGTAATATCAGTTGGAGAGAGCCCTCCCAGAGATCTGTTTCTACGATAAGCCCCAGCTCCACGCAAGAGCCAGCAAGCTCCAGTGTTGGACACCCCATGCCAAACAACTAGCAAGACAAGAACACAACCACACCCATTAGCAGAGAAGCTGCCTAAAAACATACTAAGTCCACAAACAGCCCAAAACACACCACCAGACGCAGCCCTGCCAACCAGAAAGACAAGATCCAGTCCCACCCACCAGAACACAGGCACCAGGCCCCGCCACAAGCCACTGAACCAACCTTACCCACTGGGGGCAGACACCCAAAACAACAGGAACTCTGAACCTGCAGCCTGCGAAAAGGAGACCCCAAACACAGTAAGTTAAGCAAAATGGGAAGACAGAAAAATATGCAGATGAAGGAGAAAGGTAAAAGCCCAGCGGACAAAGCAAATGAAGAGGAAATAGGAAGTCTACCTAAAAAGGAATCCAGGGTAATGACAGTAAAGATGATCCAAAATCTTGGAAATAGAATGGAGAAAATACAAAAAAAGTTTAACAAGGATCTAGAAGAACTAAAGAGCAAATAAAAAATGATGAACATCACAATAAATGAATTAGAAATTCTCTACAAGGAATCAATAGCAGAATAACTGAGGCAGAAGAACACATAACTGACCTGGAAGATAAAATAGTGCAAATAACTACTGCAGAGCAGAATAAAGAAAAAAGAATGAAAAGAATTGAGGACAGTCCCAGAGACCTCTGGGACAACATTAAACGCACCAACACTTGAATCACAGGGATCCCAGAAGAAGAGAAAAAGAAAGCTTCTGAGAAAATATTTGAAGACATTATAGTTGAAAACTTCCTTAACATGGGAAAGGAAACAGTCAATCAAGTCCAGGAAGCACAGAGTCCCATACAGGATAAATCCAAGGAGAAACACACCAAGACACATATTATTCAAACTATCAAAAATTAAATACCAAGAAAAAATATTAAAAGCAGCAAGGGAAAAACAACAAATAACATACAAGTAAATCCCCATAAGGTTAACAGCTGACCTTTCAGCAGAAACTTTGCAAGCCAGAAGGCAACGGCAGGACACATTTATAGTTACAAAAGGGAAAAACATATAACCAAGATTACTCTACCCAGCAAGGATCTCATTCAGATTTCATGGAGAAATTAAAACCTTTACAGACAAGAAAAAGTTAAGAGAATTCAGCACCACCAAACCAGCTCTACAAAAAATGCTCAAGGAACTTCTCTAAGTGGGAAACACAAGAGAAGAAAAGGACCTACAAAAACAAAGCCCCAAAAATTAAGAAAATGGTCACAGGAACATACATATCAATAATTACCTTAAGCATGAATGGATTAAACACTCCAACCAAAAGACACAGGCTCGCTGAAAAGATACAAAAACAAGACCCATATATATGTTGTCTACAAAGAGACCCACTTCACATATAGGGACACAATCAGACTGAAAGTGAGGGGATGGAAGAAGATATTCCATGCAAGTGGAAATCCAAAGAAAGCTGGAGTAGCAATACAAGGAAGGGCACTACGTAATGATCAAGGGATCTATCCAAGAAAAAGAGATAACAATTATAAATATATACACACCCAACATAGGAGCACCTCAATATATAAGGCAACTGCTAACAGCTATAAAAGAGGAAATTCACAGTAACACAATAATAGATGGGGACTTTAACACCAAACATACACCAATGGACAGATCATCCAAACAGAAAATTAATAAGGAAACACAAGCTTTAAATGACACAATAGACCAGATAGATTTAATTGATATTTATAGGATGTTCTATCCAAAAACAGCAGATTACACTTTCTTCTCAAGTGCGTACGGAACATTCTCCAGGATAGATCACATCTTGGGTCACAAATCAAGCCTCAGTAAATTTAAGAAAACTGAAATCATATCAAGCATCTTTTCTGAACACAATGCTATGAGACTGGAAATCAATTAGAGAAAAAAACATAAAAAAACAAAAACATGGAGGCTAAACAATACGTTACTCAATAACCAAGAGATCACTGAAGAAATCAAAAAATACCTAGAGACAAATGACAATGAAAACATGACAATCCAAAACCTATGGGATGCAGCAAAAGCAGTTCTAACAGCGAAGTTTATACCTATACAAGCCTACCTCAAGAAACAAGAAAAATTTCAAATAAACAATCTAAACTTACACTGAAAGGAACTAGAGAAAGAAGAACAAACAAAACCCAAAGTTAGCAGAAGGAAAGAAATCATAAAGATCAGAGCAGAAATAAATGGAATAAAAGCAAAGAAAACAATAGCAAAGATCAATAAAACTAAAAGCTGGTTCTTTGAGAAGATAAACAAAATGATAAAGCATTAGCTAGACTCATCAAGAAGAAGAGGGAGAGGACTCAAATCAATAAAATTAGAAATGAAAAGGGAGGAGTTACAACAGACCGCAGAAATACAAAGCATCCTAAGAGACTACTACAAGCAACTCTATGCCAATAAAATGGACAACCTGGAAGAAATGGACAAATTCTTAGAAAGGTATAACCTCCCAAGACTGAACCAGGAAGACAGAGAAAATATGAACAGACCAATCACAAGTAATGAAATTGAAACTGTGATTAAAAATCCTCCAACAAACAGAAGTGCAGGACCAGATGGCTTCAAAGGTGAATTCTATCAAACATTTAGAGAAGCGCTAACACCCATCCTTATCGAACTCTTCCAAAATACTGCAGAGGAAGGAAAACTCCCAAACTCATTCTATGAGGCCACCATCACCCTGATACCAAAACCAGACAAAAATACTACAAAAATAGAAAATTACAGACCATTATCACTGATGAATATAGATGCAAAAATCCTCAACATAATACCAGCAAACAGAATCCAGCAACACATTAAAAGGATCATACACCATGATCAACTGGGATTTATCCCAGGGATGCAAGGATTCTTCAATATACGCAAATCAATCAATGTGATACACCGTATTAACAAACTGAAGTATAAAAACGATATGATTATCTCAATAGATGCAGAGAAAGCTTCTGACAAAATTCAAAACCGATTTATGATAAAAACTCTCCAGAAAGTGGGCACAGAGGGAAACTACTTCAACATAATAAATGCCATATACAACAAACCCACAGCAAACATCATTCTCAATGGTGAAAAACTGAAAGCATTTTCTCTAAGATCAGGAAAAAGAGAAGGATGTCCACTCTTGCCACTAGTACTCAACATCGTTTTGGAAGTCCTAGCCACAGCAATCAGGGAAGAGAAAGAAACAAAAGGAATACAAATCAGAAAAGAAGAAGTAAAACTGTCACTGTTTGCAGATGATATGATACTATACATAGAGAATCCTAAAGATGCCACCAGAAAACTACTAGAGCTAAACAATTAATTTCGTAAAGTTGCAGGGTACAAAATTAATGCACAGAAATCTCTTGCATTCCTATACACTAATGATGAAAAATCTGAAAGAGAAATTAAGGAAACACTCCCACTTACCACTGCAACAAAAAGAATAAAATACCTAGGAATAAACCTACCTAAGGTGACAAAAGGCCTGTATGCAGAAAACTATAAGACACTCATGAAAGAAATTAAAGATGATACAAACAGATGGAGAGACATACCATGTTCTTGGATTGGAAGAATCAATACTATGAAAATGACTATACTACCCAAAGCAATCTACAGATTCAATGCAATCCCTATCAAATTACTTTACAGAACTAGAACAAATAAATCTTAAAATTTGTATGAAGACACAAAATACCCCGAATAGCCAAAGTAGTCTTGAGGGAAAAAAATGAAGCTGGAGGAATCAGACTCTCTGACTTCAGACTATACTACAAAGCAACAGTAATCAAGACAATATGGTACTGGCACAAAAACAGAAATATAGATCAGAAGAACAGGATAGAAAGCCCAGAGATAAACCCACGAACCTATGGTCAACGAATCTATGAGAAAGGGGGCAAGGATATACAATGGAGAAAGCACAGTCTCTTCAATAAGTGGTGCTGGGAAAACTGGGCAGCTCATGTAAAAGAATGGAATTAGAACACTTCCTAACACCATATACAAAAATAAACTCAAAATGGATTTGAGACCTAAATATAAGACCAGGCACTATAAAACTCTTAGAGGAAAACATGGGAATAACACCCTTTGTCATAAATCACAGCAAGATCTTTTTTGACCCACCTCCTAGAGAAACAGAAATAAAAACAAATATAAATGGGACCTAATGAAACTTAAATCCTTTTGCACAGTAAAGGAAACCATAAATAAGATGAAAAGACAGCCCTCAGAATGAGAGAAAATATTTGCAAACGAAACAACTGACAAAGGATTCATCTGCAAAATATACAAGGTGCTCATGCAGGTCAATATCACAAAAACAAACCACCCAATCCCAAAATGGGCAGAAGATCTAAATAGAAATTTCTCCAAAGAAGACATACAAATTGCCAACAAACGCATGAAAGGATACTCAACATCACTAATCATTAGAGAAATGCAAATCAAAACTACAATGAGGTATCACGTCACACCAGTCAGAATGGCCATCATCAAAACATCTACAAAGAATAAATGCTGGAGAGGGTGTGGAGAAAAGGGAACTCTCTTGCACTATTGGTGGGAATGTAAATTGATACAGCCACTATGGAGAACAGCATGGAGGTTCCTTAAAAACTAAAAGTAGAACTATCATATGACCCAGCAATGCCACTACTGGGCATATACCCTGAGAAAACCATAATTCAAAAAGAGTCATGTACCACAATGTTCACTGCAGCAGTATTTACAATAGCCAGGACATGGAAGCAACCTAAGTGTCCATCGACAGATGACTGGATAAAGAAGATGTGGCACATATATACAATGGAATATTACTCAGCCATAAAAAGAAATGAAATTGAGTTATTTGTAGTGAGGTGGATGGACCTAGAGTCTGTCATACAGAGTGAAGTAAGTCAGAAAGTGAAAAACAAATACCATATGCTAACACATATATATGGAATATATTTTTTTTAAAAAAAAGGTTCTCATGAACCTAGGGGCAGGACAGTAATAAATATGCAGATGTAGAAGATGGACTTGAGGACACTGGGAGGGGGAAGGGTAAGGTGGGACGAAGTGAGAGTAGAATTGACATATATACACTACCAAATGTAAAACAGATAGCTAGTGGGAAGCAGCTGCATCGCATGGGGAGATCAGCTCGGTGCTCTGTGACTACCTAGAGGGGTGGGACAGAGAGGGTGGGAGGGAGATGCAAGAGGGAGGGGATATGGGGATATATGTATACATATAGGTGATTCACCTTGTTATACAGCAGAAACTAACACACCATTGTAAAGCAATTATACTCCAATAAAGATGTTTAAAGAAAAAAAAGGAGAATCTGAATTTCAGGTTGTCAAATCTGTCAGAAACAAAAATGATAGCAAATATTTTTCAGAAATAAGAATTTGGGAGTTGAGAAAAAAATAAGAGGTTTCTATAATCTACTTTAAAAGAAAAAAGTATTAAATTAATTGGTATTTTGTTTTCAGCTTTATTTTTTTGTTTCTATTTACAATAGCTTTTCTTTTGTCATTTTCTTAATTACACTGGTGTGTGTAAGTTGAATTCCATAATTTTACCAGTAAAAGCTTCAATGCAAACCCTTCAAAGCACCTCACAATTAATTATGTGCTAAAATAAATCTCTTGGCTTCAATTTTACACTGGCTTTATTTATTTATTATTTTTGGCTGTGTTGGGTCTTCACTGCTGCGTACGGGCTTTTTCTAGTTGCGGCGACTGGGGCTTAGTGTTCGTTGCTGTGTAGAGGCTTCTCATTGCGGTGGCTTCTCTTGTTTCAGATCACGGGGTCTAGGCACACGGGCTTCAGTAGTTGTGGCTTGCGGACTCGGTAGTTGTGACTCACAGGCTCTGGAGCACAGTCTCAGTAGTTCTGGTGCACGAGCTTAGTTGCTTCACGGCATGTGGGATCTTCCCAGACCACGGGTCGAACCCGTGTCCCCTGCATTGGCAGGCGGATTCTTAACTACTGCACCACCGGGGAAGCCCTACACTGGTTTTTGAAAAAGAAAGAAGAGGCAAAGAATGGCCACTGAATGTGTACACACACACACACAAAATATTGTAAGAACTCTGGTTTACCAGGAATGGAGAGAGTGAAAGCCTGAGATATGAAAGCAATTCCCGTGTCATGGACTGAATGAATGTACCTCCCCAAATTCATATGTGAAGCCTTAACCCCCAATGTGATGGTATTTGGAAGTGGGGTCTTTGGGATTAGTGTCCTTATAAGAAAAGGAAGAGCCATCAGAGCTTCTCTCTACTGAGGACACAGTAGATAGAGACCGCAAAAAGAGGACACAGCAGAAAGAGAACCAAATGTATAAGCCAGGAAGAGGGAACTCACCAGAACCCAACCAAGCTGGCACCCTGATCTTGGACTTCAGCCTCCAGAAATAAATTTCTGTTGATTAAGCCACCCAGTTTATGGTATTTTATTATGGAGGTCCTCGCTAAGACAACCCCTTCATACTCTGTCTCTATATTCAGATTAATTGGGCCTGAGAGTCTGCAGGTGCAATCTCTTTGGAGAAACAAACAACTCTGCACCTGCCCTCACAGAAAGCCGGTCGGTTCCAGACCTCCACACAAGGAATGTTAATGAAGCTTCCCATCCCTGCAGGGAGGCTTTTCCTCCCCAATCTGAGAAGGAATCAGCAAGGTCTGGACATTTCTGCGATTCTTATCCCCAATCTGAACTTGAAAAATGTTGCTTCTGTCAGCAAAGAAAGAAAAACAATATAGGCATCTCTTTTCCCTGTATCCACAAATACTTAGGAAGCTGTCTTTTTTTCTACACTGCGTTTCTTTTGACCTTCAGTAGTAAAGAAGCAGGGATTACTGGAGAGGCTGTTAAACGATCTATGATTTCATCCTAACTTCATTATCCTCTCCATCCCCATCCTCCTCCCGGCTCACCCTGGTGTCCACAGTGACAAGCATCAAGCTCTGTGCCATCCTGCACAGGAGCCACAAGCCACACGTAGCTAGTAAGCGCTTCAAAGGTGGCGAGTCCAAACGGAGATGTGCTTTAAGTGTAAAGTACACAGTTCTAAGATTTAGTATGGAAAAAAGAATGTAAAATATATTAATAATTTTTCTGTGGCTTATGGGTTGAAATGATATTTTGGAGGTCTTGGGTGAAATAAAATATATTACTAAAGCTTATCTGTTTCTCTAGACTTTTTAAAAATATGACACATATTATATTTCTATTGAAAATAAGTTACATTTGTGGCTCATATTTCTTTTGGAGAGTGGTGATCTGTACATTCATTAGTCAACCAAAGCCATGTCTAAACTTGACATTCATTAGTCAACCAAAGCCATGTCTAAATTGTATATGTGTATAAATGTAACTAGAAATACAAATATACGTGTGTTAATCACCTTTGTAGTATGCTTTTGTAACTGATAAACCAAGTTTGTAAATTCCTATAAAGTAGAAGGAAGGTAACATGCTGGAAAATGTTGAACCGGATGTTTTCACCATCATAATTTTATCATATTAAAGCTAATGGAACTAATCAAATTAAAAGGTATACACACATATATATTTTTTTATACACACAGATCTGCATACATACATGCACATGGTGGTCATAAAAGTGGCATTAATTCTAAATAGTTGGTAGGAAAATCCATTCATACACCAATAGAAAGGACAAGTGACTACTACAATTTTATTTAAAATTAAGCTTGATCATTTCTAAAGTTATAAATGCACTGGAACTTCTAGCTAAATGCTGTCTAGTAGAAAATATAATTTAATACACAAATAAAAATCACACACAATCAGCACAGCAAAGCCTCAGTGGCAGCAAACTCTTTACCAGTGCCTAAAAAATGCTTTGATTATTAGCTTTTGATCTTGTTTAATGGTGTTAATATTCTCCTTCATTAAAACCTTTAAGGTGACATTATGCTTCAACTCAGCTCCAATTCAAATTATCCCATCTCAGACTGTGAATTATGCAATTCTATTACACTCTGCACAGAACTTTTTGAGGACGTGTAACAGCTATTCAGATAATGGAAAATTTCTAAAGTCTAGGACTACATTTTAATTTTAATTACTCAGGGAAAAATTCAACTTGGAAAATTAAGACTTTCCAGGTATTTTTAACCCTTTGGTGTAATACCACATGCAAATTCAAGATACTATTTATTTTCATTGACATATATCTCTGCATTCTGATTCTCCAATCTACTGCTTACCTGGCCCTTTCTGTTGATTTCACCAGGTAAGAATATGCTGTAAGATAATTGCTATTTTTAATTATCGTAGGAGAATTTAAACATCCAAGTAAGTGTTAGTCTTTCCAAAGTACTTGCCTACGGATGTTAGATATTTACTTCAGAGATGCTGCCAGTGTTAAAAATATTATAGAATTCTATTTTAGGAACTGCCTTAAATAAATTAAATGGTAACTTTTCTTTGTCTGGTATAGAATTTTTGACCATTTAAAATCATTCAAACCTCAGCCTAATGAGTGAAGCAGTAAACAAATTAGGGACTATCATTTGCTGTTTAAAAAATATATTTATTAAAAATATAGGGACTTCCCTGGTGGCACACTGGTTAAGAATCGGCCTGCCAATGCAGGGCACATGGGTTCGAGCCCTGGTCCGGGAAGATCCCACATGCCACGGAGCAACTAAGCCCATGCATCACAACTACTGAGCCTGCGCTCTAGAGCCTGCAAGCCACAACTACTGAACCTGTGTGCCACAACTACCGAAGTCCAGTGTCTAGAGCCCGTGCTCTGCAACAAGAGAAGCCACCGCAATGAGAAGCCCACGCACCGCAACGAAGAGTAGCTCCCGCTCACCACAACTAGAGAAAGCCTGCGTGCAGCAGCAAAGACCCAACACAGCCATAAATAAATAAATAAATAAATAGATAATTTTAAAAATATATATACACATAAAATATATATAAGTATATATAATATATATATATATATATATAAAGCAATTGTACTTAATTTTGGGGTCCTTAAATTTGCTCTAAGGTAATTCCAAAGGAAGATTGTTTTCTTTTAATGTTTGTAACAATGGCAGCATTTTTATATTAAAAAAAAAAACTCCTAAAGTAATTATTTTTATGGATAAAATTCAATTAGATTATCAAATCTGGAATATTTAAAAAATCAGTCTATTATCATGTTTCTAACATGTTGACTCAAAAATAAATTGCAATGACAAGTCTACCCTACTTCCTTTTACATTCGTAGCTCAGCATCATAGAATTAGTCATATTAGGTATAACCTTCATTTCCTCTTAAGTAAACAGAGAGATGGAGTTGACCAAGGTCACAAAGACAGAAGATGGTGGAGTCTGGTGTCCTGAGTCACACTCCTTCCACACTAATTCACATCTAGAGCTCTCCCTTCCCTTTCAATTCAGACAGACCCAACCAATATTCTCATTCTGAAATTCACAGTATTTCTTTTGTGTGGATGTTTTATTCCAGACCACATTTATCCAAATTAAGCTACTTTTTCCCTTGCGGAAACTATAAGAATACAATTGTCCCTCTACTATTATGAATTCCACATAGTGCTAGCATTAATACTCCCTTGCACTGATTACCCTAACGGGTTCTTTTTCTCTACAACCAGGGCTGTGTATTCTCTCCCCAAATCTACAATCTCTATTAGCTTTCTGAGGTTTCCTTCTCAAATTACAATATAACTACCTCTAACTGCCCTCTTGCAATTAAACTTTAATTCATATTGAGTCTAGGATTTGAATTCAAGTTAAATTTTCTAACAACAGATACTATTAAGTTAATATTTAACATTGGAGAAGGGTTTTTTTTCCTCTATCAACTAACGAATAAACTAAAACAGACAGTGGTCCCTGCAATGTTCCCTGGACCACAATGGATACCTAAGTCTCCATATAAAAACCACTTACCAAGCCAACCTCTTTCAGGCAATAAAACACAAATTCAGTAAAATAAACACATGTGGACTATTATTATTGTTATAATATGATTTGACACATGCATCTTGGCCAGGACTTACTAGGAAAATAATGACTATAGGCTCAAAATCACGAATCCAAAGGTTGAGTATTTGACCATGTGTCTCCCCAGAGATTCCCCTTTACCAATGAATAAATGGAAACAATTTCCTGCAATTTTGGAATATGTCAAAGCTCATGGAGTAAATCAGAGACAAATCCAGGAAAAGAGTCCACAACCAATATCTTTCAATTTCTTTTGTTCACATACGAAGTCAAGATGACTTTGACATAAAGAACTTGAATCAACATCATACAGAATTCATTTACTGCAGCTTCTCTAAATTGTATCTTTCAAAAAAAGTCTCTTAAAAGAAGAGTAATTTTAAAAAAGGGGGTTCTGTTAACATATGACTTTGGAAAATACTCCACGTTATAGCAATCTCTTTGGCAATATATCCTTCAGCACATTATAGTTCAGAAGAGTCCTGAAGTTTAAAAACAAACAAAAAACTCTTAAATTTTATTTAACCAAGAATTTTTTTTCCTCCTAAAATTCCATTTTCTCCCTTACCGGCCATGACTCCAGTTATATTTCCTAGGGCACTAGTGTCCTGGGGAGCACAGTTTGGCAAATGCCGGTGTTGAAAATTATATAGGATTGAAAGAGAAATGAACATAGTGCCAGATTAAATTTAAGGAACATTCTATATGACTTTAGCAGCTATTTAGCTATGCTGGACCTCAGTTTTCCTAAAAATAAGAGTCATAATGTATCTAACAACTATACAATGCAAAATTAATTGCTCTAGTATGTTTTCCATTGCAAAGGCAAATCATAAACTTTAGTCCTTAAACCAAAATCCAACATTTAGTGAATGTGTAATGTTTCAGACTCTGCTGGAGCTTCTAGAGACGGTCCTTAAATGAAAAAGCTCACATTTAGCTGAGAAGGCATACACTTAGGTAAATCATTACAGGGAGCTATAGAGGAACAAATACTGATTCAGCCTAAAAAGGGTCAGGCATAGAAAGCTCTACTGAGGAGAGGACCTGAGGGATGAATATCAATTTGTTCCAAGGGCTAAAGGTGAAGGGCATCCCAAACAGAGAGGAGTTTAAGAATATGAATCTTTAAACAGCCTAAACGTAAATATATTCCTCTATAAATACATTTCACGCTAGCCTCTTCCATGTATGTTCTAATTTCACCCTTGCAAATATTTATATCCTATCTATCACTGTTGCTACTAAACAATAACAGCACTTTTAAAAAGCAACCTTGGGTTAGTGCACAGTTTTATAGAAATAATACATGCATGGCATAAGAACTGATAAAGCACATGCCTACTTTATTAATTTATTAATAATGGCCCGATTTTTAATTTCCATATTACAAACACACACAAGTAAATTAACCATCAACCTCTAAACTTTAACATTCTTTACAAAATCTCAATACACGGCCTCAAAAACCATCAAGAGAGAAAAACAATGGCCAGTATGTGTGACATAAGACAAAACAAGACATTAGCTCCTGGTGCAGAGTAATTGTCCACTGAATATTGGTAGCTCTCTTCATAAGCTTAAGAGATAGTTTGCAGCGCTAAAAATAAAGTTGTACAATATCTCTATGCATCTTAAGTCTCAACTCAAACGTGAAGCTACTCCTTGAAACTAGACACAATGATTTTAAAAAATAGCCTAACACTTTGTTTTTCCCCATGGAGAGGCACTGATACACAGAGTAAGAGGAAAAAAATGAAAGCATAGGTTACAAATATAAACTTAATCTTTTTTTTCATAGAGCATTTGAGCTGTTTTATGATGCATTAAATTTATCTGCATTTTTCCTTTGTTCTTAGAACACATAGGCAGTTAGCACAACACTTTTTTTTTTTTTTTTTTTTTTTGGCCACACCGTGGGGCATGTGGGATCTTAGTTCCCAGACCAAGGATGGAACCTGAGCCCCC
This sequence comes from Leucopleurus acutus, assembly GCF_964270905.1. Taxonomy (NCBI): domain Eukaryota; kingdom Metazoa; phylum Chordata; class Mammalia; order Artiodactyla; family Delphinidae; genus Leucopleurus; species Leucopleurus acutus. The sequence goes on along the minus strand of NC_139144.1, from coordinate 89,844,754 downwards.
TGCAGTGGAAGCATGGAGTCTTAACCACTGGACCGCCAGGGAAGTCCCAGCACAATACATTTTTAAAAGAGCTAATTTCAGTTTTATGGTATAGCTTGTTACAGTGAGGGAAAAGCAGGCAGGCTCCTGAGTTGCTGAGCTCTGGTTTCTGAACCATACTTTACCATTAACTAGATGTGTGACCTTAAGTTTTCATAACCTTTAGTGATCTATGGGCGAAGAAAGGGAATAATAATATTTACTTCACAGAGTTATTTTAAGAGTTAAATGAAATATCTTTGTTAAAGTGCCTTCCCATTCCTTAAGCTTAAAAATAAACCATTTCACCTCCCCATTTGATTTCTTTTGTTTCCATGAATGAGAACAAAGATAAGAACAATAGAAACAAAGATAATGACAAAATATAAGGAAGCCTAACCAGTCTAGGGAAAGGACCATCTTTCCATCTCTCAAACTCTGAGGGTACATTAAAATTACCCCGGGAGCTTCCCAGGTCCCAGGCCTTAACTTATAGTATCAGGCTCGCCAGGAATGGAGCCCAGGAATGTGCACTGGTTTTAAAGTTCCTCGGTAATTCTGATACAGCCAACTCCAGACCTGTGCTTAGAAAAAATTTCCCAAAGCAGGTAACAGTCCTAGCACAAAGCTGGTACTCAATAAATGTTTATTAAATAAACACATTACATGTGATTGACTGATTGAACCATTTGTGACATCATTTAAAAAGAATTTCTGAACACTACACTAATAATGTCCCAGGCACAGGACGCTGACAAATAACAACTTTTGCCTTCAGAGTTTAATAAGGGAGGCTGACATGTAAACAAATGAAATAAAATTGTGATAAATGCAACAACAGAAACACAGCAAAAAGGAGACTGGGATTAATGTGCTGCTCTAAAGTAGCTACTTTCAAGAAACCAATAGATTATGTTAGTTCAATGTCAACAACAACAAAACCTAAAACATTATATAGGGCTTCCCTGGTGGCGCAGTGGTTGAGAGTCCGCCTGCCGATGCGGGGGACACGGGTTCGTGCCCCGGTCTGGGAAGATCCCACATGCCGCGGAGCGCCTGGGCCCGTGAGCCATGGCCGCTGAGCCTCCGCGTCCGGAGCCTGTGCTCCGCAACGGGAGAGGCCACAACAGTGAAAGGCCCGCGTACCGCAAAACAACAACAACAACAACAACAAAGATTATATAGAAAAGAGACCAGATTTAAGGGGGACTATCAATTGGTTTTGCATTTATAATGTATGCTTTTAAATGCTCCTTGATCAATAGTATGTTTTAGTCTTTACCTAAGAAACGGTACAAATGTGGAAAATACCCGACCCATATTTATGTTAATCTTCATATAACACAGTATTATTTCAAGCAATCCCTAACACAGCTGCATTTCAGTATAATAAATGAATCTGGGGGGCTTCCCTGGTGACGCAGTGGTTAAGAATCTGCCTGCAAGTGCAGGGGACACGGGTTCGAGCCCTGGTCCAGGAAGATCCCACATGCCGCGGAGCAGCTAAGCCTGCGCACCACAACTACTGAGCCTGTGCTCTAGAGCCCACAAGCCACAACTACTGAGCCCACGTGCCACAACTACTGAAGCCTGTGCACCTAGAGCCCGTGCCCCACAACGAGAAGCCACTGCAATGACAAGCCTGTGCACCGCAACGACAAGTAGCCCCCACTCACCGCAACTAGAGCAAGCCCGTGCACAGCAATGAAGACCCAGTGCAGACAAAAATAAATAAGTTTATAAAAAAATAAAAAATAAATGAATATGGACAGTGCTTTGGCTTTTTTTTTTTTTTTGGCTGTGCTGGGTCTTCATTGCTACGCGTGGGCTTTCTCTAGTTGTGGCGAGCGGGGGCTACTCTTCGTTGAAGTGCGCGGGCTTCTCATCGCAGTGCCTTCTCTTGTTGCAAAGCACGGGCTCTACGCACATGGGCTTCAGTAGTTGTGGCACGCAGGCTTCAGTACTTGGGGCTCATGGGCTCAGTAGTTGTGGCGCGCGGGCTCTAGAGCACAGGCTCAGTAGTTGTGGCGCACAGGCTTAGCTGCTCCACGGCATGTGGGATCTTCCTGGACCAGGGCTCGAACCCATGTTCCCTGCATTGGCAGGTGGATTCTTAACCACTGCGCCATCAGGGAAATCCAGTCCTCTGGCTTTTACCATAATAGGATTTGATGCATGCAACATAATTGTTCAGATAAGCATAATTCAGATACCTCTAGAATTGCATGTCAAACTTTTAAAATGCTGAGACAACTTAATGGACATCACTGATAATGAAGACTAGAAATGCTGCTGTCACTAACAGTGTAACAATTACCAACACAGGCTTATTTAAGCTGCTAATACTTGGTTTTTGTCCCACCCATTAAATAATGATTATGGCAGTAAGTCTTCTCAAAGTTGATAGGTTAGTTGGGAGGAGGCTCAACTCTTGAGGGTAACAGGGTCCCTGTCTTGAAGTAGCTTATAAATGTCATGGGGAGAGACAGATTAACAAACAAGTCAGGTAAAGTGTCCCTGGGGAGGAAACGCTGAAATTAAGAATTTAAAGTGCTGAGGTGGGGAAGGGCTTGGCATGTATGAGAAACTGAAAGGAGGCCAGTGTGGTTAGAGCAAAGCTATGGTAAACCATGTATATAACATGTGATACAAGGATTCACATGAGTGATATATATGGGCATGTCTGCACCGACCCCTGGAAAGCTCAGACACACATCATGGTCTGCCTGTGACCAGGGGACTAACGCCAAGACTGGTTCTACCTGAACTTTTGAGCCACAGTTTCCTTCGTTTTCCTATTTCTCATACATTATTAAGTTGAGCTTACGTACTTGTATCTCTATAAGCCACCTTAAATCCTTTGTGTAAAAGGACAGACTATAAACATATGAATCTGTTTGGTGAGATGAAGCATTTTATTCACCAGAATTCCTTCAAGACAAGGCCTACAGCTGAAAAGGCCAGGCGTCCAAGGAGGCAGAGTCTGCCTGGGCAGTGAGAGGAGGAAGGAGAAGGCAATGAGAAAACAGCACGGTGAGATGGGGCCTGCGGACACGCGTTTAGCAGCTCTTGAGACTCTTAACCTTGGGGTTTGGAAAAGCTACATACGTGAAGGAGGTCTTTTTTTTTTTGGTAACACAAGACCTTTTTATTTATTTTATTATTATTATTTTTTAACATCTTTATTGGAGTATAATTGCTTTACAATGGTGTGTTAGTTTCTGCTTTATAACAAAGTGTATCAGCTATACTTATACATATAGCCCCATATCTCTTCCCTCTTGCAGGAGGTCTTTACAAAGTTTTGCTGCAAGATGAATTTTCAACAGTGATTTCTCTCCTCTTCAAGAAAACTGGTGGTAAAGATCTTCATTAATGCACAGGTCTCATGGTTAAACTGGTATAGTAAGACTGGGCCATGAGACTGCTCAGGTTTCTGTATTTTATATGTGGTAGAATAGAGAGATGCAAGAGAAACTGGTTGAACACTAAAGAAGGAAGCTTAAACTGATCAGGGAAAGTATTTCAGCAGGGTCACAATCACACTACTATAAGAATTACTTACCAAGAGGTTGCTGACGTGTTGGCTAGTTTACTTAGAGACTGAAACATAGTTTCAAGACTGGATTTGTTTTCCAAACTATTTGACTTATGTCAATAAATCTGGAGATGAGAAGGACTGGGCTGCATATGAATAAACCATTTAGATAAATAGTAATAGAACAAAATATACATAAGGAAAGAGGGCATTTGAACAATTTCAACATATACACAGAAAACTGTGAATGCTTAACTGGTAGAGGAGATACCACTGACATCTTTTGGTTTCTCAAGTATTCAGAGTGTAATAAAAATGTCAAAACGTTCACACAGGAACCAATGAAGCATCGCCTGACAAAGAAAAATGGGCCTGGACTGGACCAGGGGGCTATGCCTTCTGCAATGTTTAAAATGACAGACAAGCTAAATTACATTTAAAGGTTTTATTTTTCTAAGGCAGACAAACTACATGTTTACGGATACTGAAAGATCATTAACTTGTTTAAAAAAATATATTCAGGGCTTCCCTGGTGGCGCAGTGGTTGAGAGTCCGCCTGCAGATGCAGGGGGCACGAGTTCGTGCCCCGCTCCGGGAAGATCCCACATGCCGCGGAGCGGCTGGGCCCGTGAGCCATGGCCGCTGAGCCTGCGCGTCCGGAGCCTGTGCTCCGCAACGGGAGAGGCCACAACAGTGAGGGGCCCGCGTACCGCAAAAAAAAAAAAAAAAAATTCAGGCCTTGCTTTTCTCGTTCCAGAGCTTCCCATACCATTTATAACAGAGAATACTAATCACTAATAAAATTGGGCACCATTTCTTTTCTTATCAGTCCCAAAGGAGCAATAATCACCACTGTACTGCCATTTCCAATGTAAAGGAAAATCACTAATCCACTGGGACTCAAAGTAAAAAGCTGCAAGATACTGTTTTATTGTTGCCACCTTTTTCAATATATATTTTCATTTTGTGGAAGACTTCTACTTAATTAAACATATACACTGATCAAAGGAAACATGCATGCAGATACGCACATAACATAACGCCCGTTCTATACATTATGTGCCTACACGCAGAATTCCATTTTTAGCTGGCTTCACAAAAAGGCCAGCTTTTTCAGAGTTAATCTCGCTGTAAAACATACTGCCTTCTTCCTGATTTTGGTGAAGATCCCTATAAAATTATGCAAAGGCCTCAGGACATTTCTATGTGCATTACAGGGTGCCTAAATCATGCTTCCAACTCTGAGTTCAATGGCACGTAAAGTGACGCTAAATAGTTCTACTCTGGACAAACTATTTTAAGAGTGCTTTAAGGCAAATATAGATATCCTTTAAGCCTACTCTTAAAAATTTTACATATGAGGCTTCCCTGGTGGCACAGTGGTTAAGAATCTGCCTGCCACTGCAGGGGACACAGGTTCGAGCCCTGGTCCAGGAAGATCCCACATGCCACGGAGCAACTAAGCCACTGTGCTACAACTACTGAGCCTGTGCTCTAGAGCCCCTGAGCCACAACTACTGAGCCCATGAGCCACAACTACTGAGCCCATGTGCCACAACTACTGAAGCCCGCACTCACAGAGCCTGTGCTCCACAACAAGAAAAGCCACTGCGATGAGAACCCCGCGCACCACAACAAAGAGTAGCCCCCGCTCGCTGCGACTAGAGAAAGCCTGTACGCAGCAACGAAGACCCAACACAGCCAAAAATAAATTTAAAAATAAATTTATTAAAAAAATTTACATATGCCTGTACACACAGTTTGCTGGATTCATACACTAGTATCTTAAGATGTAATTAAAATACTTATGTTAAATAAATACCCTTATCCAACAAGTTTTTTTTTAGTTGTATTTCATGGCAACTAATTAATAAATAGTTAAGATAAAATAATGCACAACTGCTTGAATGTATATTAAGGCCAGACTGAAAAATTTAACTAGTTTAGAGAAACATTAGTACTTGTAATAACAGTCAGATCCTGAGGTGTGGGGAACAAAGGTGCTAAGAGGCAACAGAGAGAGAGGGGCAAGTACCAGTATAGAAATTTAGAACTCAAAATATATGGAACAATAAGGACACCAGAGAAACTCAACTGTTAAACTTCATTGGATTTCAAAGCATAACTACTCTTTGCCTAGAGATTAATCAAAACTGTAGGAGCCCAGTCAAATCTCAGTTCGTGCTCGCTGATTAGATGGAAATCATATTCTGCTGACAGTACTTAGCTGCATGTATTAATTAGCTCAAGTCACTGCCACAGTCACTGAGGACATCTGCTCCACATATAGGACCTTTCGATGGAGTCAGCCTAGGTACCTTGTTCTACCGCGAGACTCCGTCCTATCAAGCTACAGCTAACTGCACCAAGGGTAAACATCTTATCCAATGGCAGCCAATCCAAAGGCTGGCTACAAGCCAAGCTCAAATTCCTACTCTCAGGAAGCTGAAATTGAAATGAGGAAGTTAGGGGGAGGGGAAAAAAGGGCAACTGAAGGATTACAATGTAGAGATATACTAGAAATGTCATGATGAGTAAGTTGAATTTTTAAAACTACAATGAGGGGAAAAAGCAAGCTTGAAAGTTAGTTGAGTAATTTACTGGAAGACAATATTTGTGAGCCAGCTAGCATTCAGATTCTGCTGTCTCTTTTTGCTCAGCTTTACAATGTTTACTGTCATTTTTATTTCCCCTGCAGTGTTTTATTTTTATTTTTTTTTTTTTGCGGTACGCGGGCCTCTCACTGTTGTGGCCTCTGCCGTTGCGGAACACAGGCTCCGGACGCGCAGGCTCAGCGGCCATGGCTCACGGGCCCAGCCGCTCCGCGGCATGTGGGGTCTTCCTGGACCGGGGCACGAAGCCGTGTCCCCTGCATCGGCAGGCGGATTCTCAACCACTGCGCCACCAGGGAAGGCCCCCCTGCATTTTTTAATAACTTCCAAGTACACCACATACATGCCATAACACCTGCAATAACCTGAACGAGTCTCCATTCTTTGCAAAGAAAAGATCCAACTAAAAGACTGAGCAAAAGTTTTGCCAATGGATTTTAAAACTGAGTTAAATCTCTAAGTAGGTTGCCCTTTCCCTCACTTGTTCTTATCCGTTTGACCAGATTACCCTTAGAGAGAAGAATGAAGATGGTAGTAACAGCCTCAAAACCAGCATTCTTAACAATTTTATAATCAGTAACTTCTTCACTTCCCACCTACCTCTCCACAGTCTCTTCTCCCCAGCCCCACACACTTCCCTCCTCTTTCCCATTCAGACTCACTTAGAACACTTCACTTACTGTTGACAAATCACAGTGATTGCCAGGTGTTTGAGAAATAAAATACAGTCATCTTCAACAAGATGTTGCAGACTATTTGTCACTACAGATATTCAGAAGATTTTAAGAATATAAAGATTTTTCAATGGTATCACTAATAATATAAAAGCTCAAATTGCACCATGCTCATTGTCAACCAACATATCCCATTTCTAACAATTCTGAGACTTCAGCCATAATGTTCCATATCTCCTACTTCACTTCCTCCACTCTTCCCCTCCATCCCCTCCCCTGCTTTTACCTTTTTCCCATGTGATAAACCATTCACTTAAACCAAAAGGTAAATAGGATTTGCTTAATCTCTATCCTCCAAATCCTTGCAGACTAAATATGTACTAAATATGTACTTCAAGGAGATGTCCCACAGCTTTCTATTACTACCATTCATTAAATCTTCATATTCTTGGTCAAATTTTTATTATATAATATTCGAATATAATACTTACAAAAAAGTGTAAAGAATAATGAATACCCATGTAGTTGCTACTCAGTTGAAATAATAAAACAGTACAGAGTTAAAGTGTTGAGTGTAATTACACTCCTTTTCCTTCTCCACTCCCACACCCAGAAGTAACCATTATATGGACTTTAATGTTTACCATTCAAAATGTCTTTATATTTTATATATGTATGTATTGCTAAAGAGCACAAAGACATATCCACTTGTACAGTTTCTTATGTTTTTCAACTTTATATAAATGCCATTGTACCATATTCTTCTTTACGTTTGGGAGATTGATTCACCTCTATATATAAAGTTCCCATTAATTCCTTCTTACCGCTGGATAAAATGGGTAGCTTTTTATTGTTGTAACATATCAATGTATTTATCAATCCTTCTGCCAATGAATGATTAGGATGTCTCCAGTTTTTTGCTATACCAACTAACGTAGGTTGTACTCCACTGGTAAGTAATCTATCTGCCTGCTTTTAATATCTTATCTTTGGCTTTGGTGTTCTACAGTTTTATTTTGCTGCATGAAGGCACGGGTTTCTTCTATCTTTCCTGCTTGAAATTCATTATATTTTGGGGATCCAAGGATGTACGTCATTTATCAAATCTGGAAATTTCTCAACTTCTATTTCCTTAGATATTGCCTCTTTCCCATTCTTTCTATTATCTTCATTTGAAATTTCTTTCAGATATATGTTAGAACTTCTTATCTTGTCCGTTCCATTCACCTATTGCTAAGTAAGAAACCACACCAAAACTTAGTAACCACCACCATTCTGTGGTTCAGCCATTCACAGGGCAGAGCAGAGATGCACCGTGTTTGTTCCAGGATGTCTGGCACCTTAGCTGGGAATACTCAGACAACTAGTAGTGACCCAAAGAGTTGGGACTGAACTCTCTATATGGTTTGGGATTCCTCAAAACATTGCAGCCACAGGGGATCTGGATTTGTTTCCTGTCAGGGTTCCAAGAACAATTATTTCAGCAAACAAGGTAAAAGCTATATAGCCTTTTAGGACTTAAGCCTCTGAAATTACATAACAGGATTTATGCCACACACTCAGTTCAATTAGTCACAATCCTGCCCTGTTTCAAGGGCATGGACTTCATCTCAAGATAAGAGTAGCCTAAAATATACAAATAGCTCATGGAGCTCAATATCAAAAAAACAAACAATCCAGTTAAAAAATGGGCTGAAGACCTAAATAGACATTTCACCGAGGAAGACATACAGATGGCCAAGAGGCACATGCTCAACATCACTAATTATTAGAGAAATGCAAATCAAAATTACAATGAGGTATCACCTCACACCAGTCAGAATGGCCATTATCAAAAAATCTAGAAACAATAAATGCTGGAAAGGGTGTGGTGAAAAGGGAACCCTCCCTGCACTGTTGGTGAGAATGTAAACTGATACAACCACTATGGAGAACAGTATGGAGGTTCCTTAAAAAACTAAAAATAGAACTACCATATGACCCAGCAATCCCATTACTGGGCATATACCCTGAGAAAACCATAATTCAAAAAGAGATATGTACCGCAATGTTCACTGCAGCACTATTTACAATAGCCAGGACATGGTACCAACCTAAATGTCCATCGACAGATGAATGGATAAAGAAGATGTGGCACACACATACAATGGAATATTACTCAGCCATAAAAAGAAACGAAATTGAGTTATTTGTAGTGAGGTGGATGGACCTTGAGTCTGTCATACAGAGTGAAATAAGTCAGAAAGAGAAAAACAAATATCGTATGCTAACACATATATATGGAATCTAAAAAAAAAAAAAACGTTTCTGAAAAACCTAGGGGCAGGACAAGAATAAAGACACAGGCGTAGAGAATGGACTTGAGGACACGGGGTGGGAGGGCGAAGCTGGGGCGAAGTGAGAGTAGCATCGACATATATACACTACCGAATGTAAAAGAGTTGGCTGGTGGGAAGCAGCAGCATAGCACAGGGAGATCGGCTCGGTGCTTTGCGATGACCTAGAGGGAGGATGGGAGGGAGGCTCAAGAGGGAGGGGATATGGGGACATGTGTATGCATGTGGCTGATTCGCTTTGTTGTACAACAGAAACTAACACAGTCTTGTGAAGCAATTATACTCCAATAAAGATCTATTTAAAAAAAAATGATAGTAGCATCGAAGAATCTGTGGTCCTTTGTAAAAGGGCCACAGCCTCCCACATATTTTAACTTTCTTTCCTATTTTCTAAATCTTTTGTCTTTATACATTGCATTTTACGTAATTTCTTCCGATGTTTTAAATAGTTTGCTAATTATCTCGAGTGTGTCTAATCTAATATTTAAACCATAAATTAAATTCTTAATGCAAAGATTAAAATTTCATCCTTAGAAATCTATTTGGTTCTCTGTTAAGACTGCCTAGTCATTTTTTGAGAGCATCTTACTCTGTTATCATGTTTTTGAGGCGAATTTTATTTTTTAAACGTTTGAAACATACCCTTTTTATATTCTACAATTAGTAATCCCACTTCTGAAGTTATTGGGAACTAATTCAACTGCTTATTATCTCTGCTTGACTCCACCTCATGGTTACCTATTATTTGGGGTTGTGAACTCATGCACTAGGAAATTTTATCCATGGGAAGAACCAAGGCCTAAATGAGGCATATCCCTGTAGAGAAGAATTGTTTGCTCTGCCAGGACAAACTGTTTTGTCATCTTCCTTTGCTGATGAGTGGATTTTTTTCTATTTTACCCTTTTACTGAAGGTGTAACCCATCAAAAATTCTAGGCTTTATATGGTGGTTTTAATTCTAAATCCCCTCTTGTATAGGGCCAAGGTCCTGTCTCCAGTAGTGATGCAGCTGTTAAAACTCAAGCCTCTTGGTTAGTGAGACTGACAAATGCCCCAAGGCAGCTGCCATACAGTATCAGCTTACTGTTCTGGTTTCTCAGTTTTCTCTTTATTTTCACCCCCAAGGGACCTCTTACTCTCTAACGAGGTCAGCAACACATTTAAAAGAAAGTTTATTACACTATATCCAGCTTTTCTAACTGCTTTGTACTGGCAAATTTTCCAGAGTTTTTAGCCTTCAGCCTTGCCAGAAATCAAAGTCCCTTTATTTTATTTTTATGTGGTCATTGCTAACATTTTTTCTCCCCCATTTCCTTTGACCTAGAACCCACACATTTGTCACATATTGTGTGAAATCTTTTTTACTTCATCAAACCCAATGATTACAGAGGTGATGTAATTTGGCATTTTTTAAATTACCAATCCTTAAATTAAAAATCAAATAAAAATATGGTAATTTTGTATTAAAATTATTTGTCTTTAAAAGCATATCATATAGAATGGATTAACAACAAGGCCCTACTATATAGCACAGGGAATGATATTCAATATCCTGTGATAAACCATAATGGAAAAGAATATTAAAAAAGTATATATAACTGCATCACTCTGCTGTACAGCAGAAATTAATACATTGTAAATCAACTGTACTTCAATTTAAAAAAGGCTATCAAGTTTACATTTATTGTAGTTAAACCATAATTTTGCATTATTTACAAAGTTACAAGAGTGCATTAAAACTCAAAGAATAAAGTTTTCTGGCATTTAAAATAAATTTTAACTTAATGAATGTAAATTTAATACATCATCACGAAAGATGAATATCTTTCATTTGTAAAACACTATTTCATAGTTTACATGTAGTCGTGCCAAAAGGCAGAAGGATGATATGATACTTAGAGACGTCTTTTCTGAGCTACAATTTCCTCGTATGTGTGCTAAGTAGTTCGCACTAGTTAAGGTTTGTTAAAGCAGCTAATTGGATAAATCATACATGTTAATACTGGCAGAATAATACATCTTTAAAATAGCAAGTGTGATTTGTTGACTTTTTAAGTGATCTGGTACAGCTTGCTATACGTGTATAAACAAACGACTGTGCAGTGTGATCATTTGCTTAATGTGCTATGTTTCAATAAAAAGGGGGAAATTTCTATATTCTAGGTATTTTATTTTACATCCTTGGATGTATGGGTAAAATATTCACCAGTTTTTCATATCTTGATGTGAATATTTATTACCTGATTTTTATTTCCACATGAAAAACTAGTGTCATACAAGTGACAACTATTTTAACAAAACTGGCAAAACTGCTTTCCTTGGTTCAAAAATGCCTAAAAATCTCATGTGAATTCCCCAAAGTTGGGTAAAAGAGACAGTATGTTGTGTAGACCACAAAACTATACTAGGAGTAGGGCTTTTAAATTAGGATTTTGCTGGAAGTTATTTTGACAAATTCTAACCTTAAACAATACTTAATGATCAGTGAAAGAATAATAATCACCATGTTTTCTTTGATTCAAAAGCTACAGATATTAGTTCTAATGGCTCAGATGACCAAATGATAAACCACTCATTCTTCTATTGCCAGTCTCTGAACAGTTTAATATATAGGTACATAAGATCATGAGCCCTATCATATGAACACATGCTGGATATGAAATCAGCACACTGTGAGCGAAATTAACAAGTCAGATGCAGAATAAGCTGCAAACTTGATACTGATCAATTATGCCCCAAGCAGAGCAATCAAGGAGCGCTATCTTTGAAAGTAAGCCTGTTGACCTGAAAGAATGAGAAACAACACTCCGGGTGATTTTACTCCTTCTAATCTGTCTGGTAACACTAACAAAATGTGTCAGCTGGAATGAGCCATGTAATATAAACACAGGGAATGAGAAGTGAGGCCCCACAAAGACAGACAGAAAAGGAGAGATGACAATCAAAAGAGTCACAGTGCTCAGAAAATCAAGGTGGGAAGGGCGGTCTTTCAAAGGGGCTCTCATACTTTCTCCCCCTTTCATATAATGACAAAGTCTCTGCAAGATCAGAACACCAACTCGTTTAAAGAAAAGCATTTCATGGTGTTCAATGCAGAGGGGAAATCCATACAGCCTTTTGCCATCTGGGGACCAACTCCTTTCCTTCAAAAGCACGTAATGGTGCTTGAGAAAATAACAGTGCGCTCCAGGACCCCGCAGGTGTAGCTTTTGAATCGTTTTGACTGAGAGCCTCAGGCCCTATGTGGTGGTAAAAGGGTTTGATCATAAACACTACTTTATATCTGGTACAGGACTAGTATGCAATGAAATGATAACATGTGCATGAGAAAGGTGGCTTATGAAATTGTTCAGTGTATACACCTCTTCCATAATGCCACCCGTGGCTACCAGGGTGTTTCTGTAGTAAACATTATGGTATGAACCTAGTAGCATACGAATTCTTAGTAGGGCAAAATGGCTGGTTTGTGTATTGTGAGACTTTGAGCTCTACCTCTGTGACTCAACTTCTTCATCTACAAAATGAGGATAGTTAACAGTGCCTGCCTCATGGGTCATAAGTTTTAGGTGTAAGGATTAAACAAATGAATATATGTAAAGGGATTAAAACAGTGCTAGATTTATACCATTCCGTAGTTGTCAGCTATTCCAATGGCATTATTATCTTTACCATGCTTAACAGACTTATTTCTATATCATTTATCCAACTTGTCAATTTTCATATTTTTTATGAGCTTCCATCTCAACCATTTGGATATAACCTCCCTCCCAAATAGGAAATGGAAAAGTATGTTACAATACATGTGCATATTTAAAAATAAACAGATTAATTTTTAATTATACAGATGACATAGATTTTCTCTATTATATACAACTGAATATAGTACCCAGCATATCACTTCTTTTGAATAAAGTTGTTATACACCTGTATGATAATTCTCATGTACTAGACTTTTCTTTAACATTTTATTTTGAAATAACTGTACACTTAGAGAAGAGTTACAAAGACAATATAGAGAGTTCCTGTATACCCTTATTTAACCATTGTGTAATTACCAAAACTAAAAAGTCCATCTTTGTATAATACAATACTATAATCTATAGACTTTATTTTCATTTCCCCAGTTTTTCCACGAATATCCTCTTTCTGTTCCAGGGTCTAGTCCTCGATGTTTCATTGAATTTAGTTGTCATGTCTTAGTCTCCTCCAATCTATGATAGTTCCTTGGTCTTTGTCTTTCATAATTTCAAAACTTTTGCAGTGTACGTGCTGGTTATTTTGTTTCTTTGATGTTTTCCCAGGATTAGACCGTGGTTATGGATTTTTGGAGAGGATACCACAGAGGGGAAGTGCCCTTTTCATCTTACCACATCAGGGGATACATGATATCAGTGTGCCTTATTACGAGTGCTGTAAACACTGTTCACCTGCAAGGCAGTGTCTATCAAGTTTCCTCACCATAAAATTATTTTTTACCTTTCCAGATACCCTGGTTGTTAGAAGTGAGTCACTATGTCCAGGGCATACTCTAGGGCAAGGGAACTGGCTTTGCCTCCTACTGGAGGGAAGAGTATCAAAGAATTTGTGTATCTATGTTAAAACTGTTGCAGGAGAATGGGGCACAAGAGGATGGTCATGTCCCAGGTCTCCGGTGAGTCCCTGGGACAGGCCACCAAGTGACGGTCCTTGCCTTTGTGCAGGAACGAATTCAAGAGTGTGCCGTAGAAAATGAAAGCAGGTTTATTTAGAGATACGCATTCCATAGGCAGAAATGGGGTTGTCTCAGAAAGTGAGAGCAGCCCCCAAATTAAGGGGTGGTTAGTTTTTATGGGCTGGGTAATTTCATAGGCTGACAAGTGGGAGAATTATTCCAAATACTTTGGGGAAGTGTCAGGGATTTCCAGGAATTGGGCCACCCTCCACTTTTTGACCTTTTCTGGTCAGCCTCCAAGGCTGTTCCAACTGTCATGGCACCTCTGGGCGTGTCATTTAGCATACGCTAATGTATCACAATAAATGTATAATGAGGCTCAATGTCTCCTGAAAGTTGAATCTTCTGCCATCTTGGGCCTAATGGTTTCTAACTAGTTTTCATCCTATCCTGTTTTTCTCAACAGCTATGTCATGCTTTAATGGTTGTGCCCTGCCTTGTTCCCTCCTGTCTCAAAGCCACCACAGTAATTAATAAATACTTCGGGAGAGATATTTCAAGGCTATACAAATAACCTGTGTCTGTAATTTAGGTGTTTTTCAAAAGCCATTTTTACATCTATCATTTTCTTTGACCTTCACAAGAATTCCTTACCTTATGAAGAGATAAGCTGAGCCTGAAAAAGATGGACTCGGTTCACTATAAGGAAAGGGTAAAATAAATTCCCAAGTTCTTGATAAGACTGTAAAACTACACGGCAGTGCTAATTCTGTTGCTCAGTATCAGCACTGGAAGATTTCACTGTCCAAACAGCAAATGGGGGCGAAAGCAGGCATGCGCACTCACTGGGATTAACTCCCTTTACTGCATACTAAATAAATTTGGATAATAGAAAGTAAAGCCGGGCAGAAATAGAGACACAAATGTAGAGAACAAACATATGGACACCAAGGGGAGGAAACTGGCTGGGGTGGTGGTGGTGGTGGCGGCATGAATTGGGAGATTGGGATTGACATGTCTACACTAATATGTATAAAGTGGATAACTAATAAGAACCTGCTGTATAAAAAAAGAAATAAAATTCAAATATTCAAAAAAAAAAAAAAAAAAAGAAAGTAAAGAAGAGGGCTGGGCTGGAGACAATTAAATGTTTGATACCAGAGCTCTGTGTACACCAGATCGCCATTCGCCTTCTAAATTGAAAGCAGTGCTTACTGACCTAAGGACGTCTACTGGATTCTCTCTGGCAATAAACGAGACTCTGAACAACCTAATCAGTTCTTCATAGATATCGGAATCCCAATGGGGGGTATAGTTTAGACTGAATCCTAAGGTAGAGTTTTAGACAAACCTGTTTTCTAACTATTGAATCAAACTTCATTCATTCTTTCATAACAATTTTAGAAAATATCTTTAGTTAATACCGTTCATACCTGAAAGTTTGTAACGCTGAAATTCTAAACGAAAAAGAAAGCCTAGATAGAATACAACTTTTAGGTAATATTTATAAAGCACTTTTACATATATTTCCTCATTGCATCCTTCCAACCATCTTGAGATCAACAGAAAAAAATGACCTTATTTCCATTTTCCAGATGATACTTCTAAGGTTTTAAGTCAGTTTCTGGTAGCACAAGGACTTGAAACTAGATAGAACTGTATTATGCTGTAATTCTACACTTGCTCTACACGGATGGGTATTCACTCTTTTTATTTATATCTGAACTTGCCTGAGCATACCTGGATGTATCAGATCATTTCTCTTAGAAAAAAATGCATTCTTGGATTCTATGTCAGAGCTAGTGAAAATCTTTTAAATCACATTTTTTTCAAATCATAGAACATACGTTCATCTGATTAAAACAGAAAATACAGACAAAATTAAAAAGAAGAAAGGAAAAAGAATGCCCAGGGATAACTATGCTTGTTATTTGTTATATTACCTCCTAGTAATATTTACACAGTTAAGATCATACCGTGTCTATAATCACAAATTCACTTGGAACGTATATACTTTTTCCTAATAAAGGCTCTTCCTGGACATTTCTTAGTGTTTACCACTAATAAGAACAGCAAAAAGCTATATGATGCTTATGTGCCAGTCACTGTTCTAAGTGCTTCCCATATATGAACGTATGTAGTCTTTATCTCAGCCCTGTGAGCTAGGTATTATTATCTCCATTTTAAAGACAAGAAAACTGACCTCATGGCTCTATAATAGAACACGATCTGGAAATACCATAATTTAGTTAGCTTTCCCACTATTCTCTGATGTTCAGGTTGTTCACAATTTACAAAACATGGTTAATGTTAAGTTCTGACTCTGCATGTACTACTAACATAAACGTATGCTGCTTTTGCTGAAACTGTGGATTAAGTAAACTAAGAAGTGAAACATACTCTTTTTATTAGATACTTCTGAGTGAGTGGTACCAAAATAAAAGGTAATAAAAAGCAAGGCAGCCTTTATATTTTCAAATATCTTGGCTTGCCTAAAACACTGATTGTAAGTCTCATGGCCAGAAACCCACTGAATCACATTTTTGCCTGAAAAACAGTCATTATTGGTGATATCACCTTCCCTCCATGATCAAAACATCTGGTGGTATGGTTTAGGTAAAGGAAATTGTGACATGGCAAAGCAAAATTACTCATGTATCATCAGTTAAAAAAAAAGCCAGCTGGATCAGAAAAATCACCTGTCTATCTTAAAACTAAATAAAACTTTCTAAAGTCCTTCAGAAATGTTTCTCTAAACTACAGTGGGAGGACCTAAGTCCATATACTAACAATACTGAATGTAAGCTAAGGTCCAGTGAATGGGCACGCTTGCCTTGCTACTGCCAGTCTGGAATTGTTTATAGGGATAAGGCAGTTGTCCTATTTTGTCATAAACACAGATACAGGGAGAACATTTCTTTTTAACTGAAAAGAAAAGTTTCCCTTCAAAGCAAGTTTCCGTCATTCAAAAAGATATCTGGTGCTGAAATGCCCTTTACCTGCTTTATTTACATGAGAAACATGGCAGAAAGTCTTGCTCTCCACCATCTAATTTCTCTAAGCTACAGCCATTGATTCTTTGTAAGTTTATTTATTCAAAACAACAGCACAAACAATTCTTTTTTCTTGGGTCAGCAGCTTACTGAATGAACATCAATCATCAAAGGAGACGGGGCTGAAAGGAAGATGGAAGCCCATTTTCTCAGAGATTGATTTTTTAAAGCCAAAACACACAGGCATAAGCAGGACGCTATTTACCATCAAAAAGGTTCAACTTGAAAGTCACAGCTAAAAACCAGGCACTTGCAGGACTGCCCAGTTTCCTTGAAATCTTAAAGAATTTTTTTAAGTCACATATTTCTTTTATGATGGCCTGTGAGAGTTAGATTACTTCACTATACAGAACCTACCTGAATAGCGTAAAACGAGGGGAGGGGAGGTTCCAAAGGAGAGAGAAGTGGATCAATGTTGGTGTTTATTATAATGATTTTCTAATGGTTTTCTCTACTCTCTTTACTTATGTTGATGTATTTAGAGTGGGGAAAGTTCATCAAAGACCTCTTTGATTAGAAGCTTAAATGTATTTAAATAACTATCTTTTGCATGTTTTAGAGGTGATTTGCTCCATAGGTCCTAGCAAAATTATTCTTTGAAAACCCTGATTTGCTTCTTGCTAGAAATTCTGCTCAATTATTTTTCCTTGCAAGGTGGAGGTAGAGAGTTCTTGCCTCAAAATGAAGTCAGAAGGGTCAGTATTCCTGAGACTAAGAACTGCAAAAAGTAATTGGTTTATATCCATTTTACACCCAGTCGTGTCAGAGGAATGTGTTTCCTTCCTATAGCTTTTCTGGAGGTTTATGTAAGGTAAGGAATGCATTAGACCAAGCATGTATAAACTATTGGCCTCCTATTTCAGTAGAATGTGCTATACTCTTTATTTTAGATATTTTTAAACATTTGCCATATTGTTAAATCAATTTTAGGAGAAAATGTGAGGTTCTCAGTCCAGGATACAAGCAAATAAAGATGAAAGAAAAATCTCATATGCCCGGGTTGGCTGGCTGAAAGGACCCTGTGTTATCACTATTTTCTCTCAAACTGAGAGAAAATTTATTTCAGTTAAGAATTTGATATCAAAGCTATCAATCACCCTCTTGTCTGAGAATGAAGTGGGAACATCCATTTGCTCTCCAGATGTAAAACAAAGATTTTTAGCCTCTAATTCACAGGGATTACACTTAGAAATAAAGGTCACTCCTTGGAAGGGAGAAAATTCATTCATTCATTCATTAAATCAATATGAAGGACTTTTACCTAATTTTTTAAAAACCCCACTACTTAACAATGAGATATGATTTGTTAACCATTCTAAACTTTCTTTTCACTCCCACACTTAGATCACAGACAAATTAGCAAAATAATGTTGTAAGGCATATATTATCATCTACAGCCATTTTGAGTAGTCTTTTAGCATCAACATTCTACAGGATGTTCTGCACTGAGAAAATGAAACCTGTAGGAGAAAATAAAGGCCTGCCACAAAGAACGACTGGCAATTTCAACTGCTTATAA
The DNA here is from genome assembly GCF_964270905.1 of Leucopleurus acutus. Taxonomy (NCBI): domain Eukaryota; kingdom Metazoa; phylum Chordata; class Mammalia; order Artiodactyla; family Delphinidae; genus Leucopleurus; species Leucopleurus acutus. The sequence goes on along the minus strand of NC_139144.1, from coordinate 89,826,353 downwards.
AGCATTATAGTTAATATAATGTCTATATCCTGTGAGGATTAGTGCAACTCAGGTGAAGCTAAAAACACTCCTCAGGGCCAGCTCTGGGGCATGCATGATATAGCAGCCTCAGTAGGAGCGCTGGGAACATCAGGCCGAAGGCTCTGCTGTGAGTGGCTGTGTGGTGGCCATCTACAGTGAGAAAAAAGCTCAGAGGCCTTCAGAGATGGGGAGAGGGATATATTAGATCACAATCAGCTATGAGAAGCAGAACTTAAAGACAACACTGTTTGTGAAAATGCTTTGAGACTGTGTAAAAGCATGATTTGGAACAAAGGTGGCAAAAGGAACAAAAAGGCTTTGTAAAATTCTAAAAACAAAATGTTCTAAGTGGTGTATTCACATGCAGTATGATGGTCCATCTCCAAAAGAACAATTTATGGGAGAGAAGCAACAGACTTCCAGGGACAGTAGGTGAAAACATGTCCTGCTTGTCCAAGGTTAAGAGCATTGAAAAAAAAAAAATACTCCAAGGCAAGGGCCTATGTTATTAACATGTAATAGATAAGAGGTATTTTAAACAAAAGTCCTGAGATTAGTTTGAACATATAAAGAATAACCAGAACAATATAAAAATAGATATCCAAGTGAAAGAAGTAACTTCAGATCAACCAAGCAGGAAGAGTGGGTAGAAATTATCAAGAGCTGGCTTGGTGACACAATGTGAAAACTTTAAAGGGGAGAAAAACAAAAGGAGGATGAGATCAGGTGTGGGATGAAATTTATGACCTCCCCCCCACCAAAATTTTTTTTCAAAATAAACATAACCTTGAGAAATCAGTCACTTTAATAAAGGGGTCAGCATGAGGGAAACAGTTGGGAGTAAACTGCATTAAATTATTTCCCTGTGAGTGAACACACAGAGTAACAAGCTGTGAAGAGCGTAATTCTGTACTTACATTGTGTTTTGCAAGCAAAGTGGGAAATTGAGAATTACTGAACCTTGCTTAAGTTCTTATCCAAATGAGTGTTTCACTTAGTTAACTAAGATTCCATCTAGTTTTAGAACTGGAGTTAGTATGTGGAATAAAGCTGCCCATCTATGGTGCTACAAAATGGCCCAGCAAATAGGCCCAAAGAAGGCTATTTGTATTTATACAGCAATATTATTTAGGTAAGATCTGTTAGGTTCCTCCACGTATACATAACGGCTTCACTGAGATATAATTTCCACACCATTAAGTTCACCCTTATTTTAAGGTTATTCTTAACTTGAACAAAACAGGAGAAAACAGAGCCTTATTAAAACAGTCAATGAAAGTTTAAGAGTACAATTATAGTGATGCATTGTAAGCCCAGTATACTGTTGAACACATAATAGGACATTAAATAAACATTCTAATTCACTGAGTGATGAAGGTTCTCTAAAAAGTAACTACCAGTGAAAGAAACAAACAAAATACACAAAATCTTTAAGTTAAAACTAACAAGAAAAAAAAAGAACACCCCAAAGCATTCTATTTTGATGCTATTCAGCAGAAAGGGAAGGATTTAAGAGTGATTGTTTCCTTGGGTGGCTTTGGAGTGGGAAAAATGGAACAGAGCTTTCATTGATCTTTGTAACCATCAAGGTGCTTAGCACAGTTTTTTGCACACAGTGATGACTTAAATATTTGCTAAATTAAACTGAAGAATGAAGGAAGCTGAAATATAGAAAGAAAGCAAAAGCCAAAGTAAAAAGCCAGAAAAAAGCAAACTTTCACACACAAGCCTGTAATCCCAAATTGAAGCTTTGGAATTTCATTCTTATGGTTGATAACTTGGATGACAGTCTTTTTTTTTTTTTAATTGCATGCAATACATTTGACATCCGAAAATTTCTACTACATACCCCTTGTGGGGAGGTCAGGATGGAGCTGACAAAGACGACACGTGTCTACTGATGAAATCATGGAACAAATCTAGCCCAGTAAATCATCTGGATAGGGTAGTCTGATCCATGGATTTGGTAGCAGGCTTGTGCAATGACAAAGACATGGGGATTGGTCATCTGTTCCCATGAACAGCAACACATCTTAACCGTAACAAAGATGTCAATAAGAATCTTGCAATTCTTTTCTCTAGAACTTAAACATGAGGAATAAGGGAGACACTAAGAATTACCAAACTAATTAGTTTTGTGTTATGCATAGGAAATAAGGAGTTCAAATAAAACAGAATAATATTCCATAAGGATAAGACAAATATTATCAATATGAAGAAGAATTACCATCAAACAAAAGGAGGCAAGAACGCCAAACCTTGGAGATTGAGCACTTCGATCTCACTCCCTCTGTCTCTGTTTCTCTCTCTCTCTCACACACAGACACACACGTTTACTATATTTCTGTACCCCCAAATGACAACTGTATATGAATTTTCAAAAAACTTTCTATAATTATGCATAAGAACTTCTGACTGCAAATAAAAAGTCTTAATCATAGATAATCTTTTCGCTAGTGAAAATTATCAGGAAAACAGGAAAGTAAATAGTTCAAGGGCATACATGCTTGGGTAGCAGATAGATATTTAACACCCTGTAAATTACTATATTTACTTAATAAAATAAAAGTAAGGCAACCTTGGGGGAAAAAGGAGGTGATAAGTTAATAAATGCCTTATGGGAAATTAATGAACCACAGAAAGCACAGTACCCTCCCCTTCACTTTGTCTAGATCACATCCCATCATGAATGCTGTATTCAGTCCTGTTCCTACACATGAAGAGGGACAATACTTTACTGAAAAAGAACCAAAGAAGGGCAATCCAACTACGCAAAAGAAAGAAATGTTAAAATTAGGACTATTTAGCCTGGACATTATGCTAATGTGACATATATTTAATGGCTGCCACAAAAGGATTAGATCTATTCTATGGTGCTCTCCAAAATATGTATAACTAGATCTTCCACTTCTTTAAAAAATAAACTTCTGAGCACATTCTAAATGTAATGTACTATGCTGTGCTAGGTGAGGCAGAAGATACAAAGGTGATCAGACAAGAACCCTGCTCTTAAAGAACATACAGTCTAGGAAGTAAATTAAGATACGAAGTTAGAGTATGAGTATCATCTTGTATCTGAAACAGTGCCTGGTGTATAATGGGCACTCAATAAAATTTTTTTGAATGAATGAATTGCAACTCTCATCCCACTGATCTTGTGACCCTCTGCTTGACTTGAGTTGCATTAGCGGATCTGACTCATGTGCTTCAACAAAGCTGCAGGCTCATGGAGTAGGCAACCTTCCCAATGTCACTATTCTTTATTCATGAGACAAGTATAGATAATGCACAAGGCAGAAACTCTCAACTGCCAGAGAAGAGAACCAAATAGTGCCATGTGAATTTAGAGGTTGAAATTAGAAGTAAAAATTACAAGGAGGCAGATTTCATCTCCATCTAATAATTGAAACTGTCCAAAAAAGGAACAAGTATTGAACTCTGGGCTTCCCAAATCAAAATTGTACCTTCTGAAGGCTCTCATCAGAGGGTTATTTTACACTGTTCCCCACTCCTACCCTGTTATCTGAAAACACAGTCCAGGGCTATTTATCTTAGCAAGGCCATCAGGAATACAGTCTGCTCTAAATCAAATAGTCTACAAAGTAGGATGATTTATTCACACTGGAAGTAGACAACTAGTAAATTAGCCCTCAGAATCTTTCAGAATAAAGTCAACTCTCCCCTGATCGAGAACCACAGGCTTACACACAGCCTATAGTGTATTTCCATAATACACTGCCTGGTTATTATGGGTTACCTGGGGTTTTCTAAGGTGGTTTAACCTATCCTTAAGTAGAACTATGAAGACAAAAAGCCTTCATAGATTGATATGCTATTATATACATGTACAAATATACCATTCTAGTTGATGCTAAATAAATTTTTATCTAAAGAAGCAACACTGGATCATAGAGACAGATCAGTATGAACTCTCTTGAATATCACATGATAAACAATAAAATTATGACTTTAGCAAATGACTTGGGATGAAATGAGAAAATCCTTTAATATTTATTTTTGTAAAAAAGGTAAGCTTGCAGTTGATTCCTCCTTTTGGTGTTGACTCTGCTTATCATTTGCTAGTAGCAAAACACAATGACCAAATCACTTGTCTATGACTCTATTACCATAAAGATACACCTAAGCATATCCCTCTACCATCCATTTATTTCTTAATAAATACTCAATAAAATAAAATTTAATTATATTGATTTTTAAAGGTTGAAAAATAAAAATGCAATATAAACACCACTAAGTATTTCGTGTTTATTGAGTTGTATGTACTCTACTTTGCAATACCTCACTTTATTCAGCACTCTTCTTTTAAAGACGTTAAAAGTTTTAAGTAATTTACTTTCAAGAAAAAGCCCTAGCAATGTATCATGAGGTAAACTGGCATGACCACGGGGAATCAAAATGGAGGTACAGTCAAACCAGTAGTGAGTGACTGGAGCTAACAGTTCAACAGGAGCCTTGACTGTGTAAACATTTTTGGGAACTTATAGTTTAAAGCAGAATTATCAAGCTGGCAACCTATGAACCCAAACCAGAGTGCTGACCTATTTGGTATGAGACTACAGTATTTAACTTTAAAAAATTAGATGACAATTGAATATATGAGGATTTCACATGAAAATCATGTGAATGAATGAAAATCATGTGAATGAATGAAAATCAAACATTAGCTGGGCCTGAGTACAGGCTGGCCCCTTAAGATGGAACAAGGGTCCTCCAGTGTGCCTAAGTCATTCATTTATCAATCAAGCTCCCACCGGCGTGTAAATTTGCAACCCTTTACTTCAAGGAACAAATGTCTAAAGAAGGAAATAAAATACAAAAATAACCTGAATAATCTTGGAATATATGTATGAATGAATGTGTATTTGAATGTGTATTTAACACAGTTTTCAGTATTCATGAGTTAACTCTTTCTGGACTTCAACCATGAAATAGAATAGCTCTACTGACCAATGACCATGTTGAGGGTCTGCCTTGCAGATATTTCACTTATGAATAACTGACAGGGTCATCTTAAAAACCTCCAAATTAATCATAAATTGATAATGAAGGAATTGTGAAACAATGTCCCCCGTCCCCACCCTCCCCTCAAAGTCCAAGAGTTTTCCATGGATGAAGCTGGAGGAAAACACTAACCTAACATTTATTTAGCCCAAGAAATCAGGTGTTATACACTTTTAAGAACAGTTTCTTAATTGAATTGCTAATTTGGAGTTGATATCTTCTAAAATGTTGCTAATATGACTGAGTCTTTTCCCTCTCCCAGTCTCATTACACTCAGATGCCAGTACTGAGCATAATGTTAGGCACTGTAATTCCGCCTTTATTAGAGTCACGTGTATAAATGGCACGCCAGTGAGCATGGTGAATTTTGATCAGTATTTCTCCACTCAAGTTTTGTTCATCTTCCTGCTGAAAGAATGATCACTGAGTTTTACCACAAGCCCAAGGGACCCATTATTTATTATTTTCCTTTTTATGGTGTGGAGTAAATAAATAGCATTAAAGCACTAAATTCATTCACAGAGATGAACTGTGTTCATAAACTGGAGAAATTCTTTAAATCAAGCCTCGGCTGCTAATAGGCTCTTCATAAAAATGCAGAAAACATTCATTGTAATATGGCAGCAATAAACGGAGGCAGCTGGGTTAACAAACAAATATTAGAAGGCAAACATTTTAGGCGAGGCACATAAATGGCATATAACCGAATCATGAGGTTAAATACACAAACCTCACTTAATAATCTGTCATTTTCATGTAACTGGATTGTAAAAATTCATACCGTCATGTAATTAGCATAATAGAAGAATTCAAAATAAACTAAATGTATGAATGTGTGAAGATTCCCTGACCCCTCCTAAGATGTCCCTTAATTACCGTACATTTTGTCTTATTCGGCTTGTCTTCTATTAAAAGCCCATTCGGCAGGGAATGTGCGTGCATTTGTCTTTTGTAGTATATATAATCCACTCTCATTTCCATCTCTGATTTCTAGGGTCTCATGCAATTGCTGTAAAAGATTTTCTAGCCACCGATCCTTTGGGATTTTCCTTCCCCATCCCTCATGTGACTTAATCATTTAAGGCAAGCTACGACTCTGCATTTTTCCCTTGGCAGATTTAAACTCAGAGCTTGAGAGTGACACAAATTCCTTGCCCCCATTGGACTTCACTATAGAGGGTCGGTGTGGGTCTCAAGATTCTGGCCCCTTACTACCCTAGCATCTGTTCCTCCTTATACAATGCTGCACCAACACTACCCGCGTGGCTGTATTTTAACAATAGGAATGATAATGAATTTTCTGTGCCAATTATAACATTCAGTATTATAAGGTGGTAAAATATAGATATAAAGAAAAAAGAAAATGAGTATTAACAACAAAGTATCATAATAAGTATTTAAAATCATACTGAAGAGGATTACCATGGAAACTATAATCAACATATCAAAGGTGGCAAGGAGAAAGGCATGCCTGTTGTCTCTGTTTTTTTGAGATTTCTAAGCAAATCAGAGATGATGGGAAGCAGTATAACACACACAGAATGGAAGAGAAGGCAGAGCCAGGTGTACAGAATAGAGTCAGAGGTCAGAACACAGGGGAGAACTTCCAAATGGAGGCATATTAGGGTACAGCAAGACAAAGCAATGATGTGTGTGGCTAGCCAGACCAAGTAACAATCTGAGTCAGGGCACAGGAACAATGAATGGAACTTTTCAAAATAAAGGAATAAATAGAGAAAAGACCAAGGAAAAAACATACACAAGAGAAAAGGCAGGAGAGACAAAGTCAATTGTCAATAGTCAGAGTCTACAAGAACTAAAAGGGAAACTGAGAAAAGAAAAAAAAATTATATGGAAGTATCACAAGAGTCAATTTAATAAGCCGTATCAATGTTTCAGGGATTTGGGGTAAAATCATCTGCTTCTTTCCAGCCATACCCAGTAACTTCTTCATTTGACCCTAAAAGTTGGTACAAACCAAGTGTACACAAAGCTAGAGAGAAAGTCTAGGGCCAGATATTTGGTTCTTTCATGTCAACTGCTAAGATAAGAGGTGCTGACGCTGTCTCTATCCCAGCTTCTCCAAAATCATGTCCTGTTAAAACTAGGGAGAGTGAGATGCTGGAAAGTACTAGTGAGAAAGAAGTAATGAGCAGTTTGGGATTTCCAAAAGGTAACAGTTCTAAGATTTCAGTGCGCTGACATTAAATTTGGGAGCATATCTCCTGCAAATAAGTTTGTAAAAGCTGGCTGTGTGATCCATTCATCTGTTCAACCTTCTTCATTTTGGAATTATAAGGCAATAACAACATGCTAGGCTTGGAGATAAGGACTTGTCTCTCTAAAGACTGCTTAAGTGATTCACTATGATTGAGGGTGATGGACAGCTCAGCAGCATTTGACCCAGTGGCTCACTCTCCTCAAAACACTTCCTTCACTTGGTTTCCTGGAAACCACTTTCTCTTCGCCTTTTGCTTCCTTACCATCTGTTCCGTTTTGAACATCCTTTGTTGGTAGCTCTGTATCTACCTAACCTCTCTGTACTGTAGGTCTTGATCCTCCGACACCTTTTCTTCTTTACCTATGCTCCCTCCAAGAAGATCTTATCCAGTCTCATGGCCTTGCGCAGCACTGAAATGTTGATGACTCAGATTTCTATTTACTGTCTTGCATGCTGACCAATACAGTAGCCTGAACCACCTGTGGCAGTTCAAATTGTAATTTAAATTCATTAAAATTAAGTAAAATAATAAATCAGTTCCTCAGTTGCACTATAGCCACATTTTAAGTGCTCAGTAGGCACCCATGGCTAGTGGCTACCATACTGGAGAGTGAAGTTATAAAACATTTCTATCATAACAGAAAGTCCTATTGGACAAGGCTGGTCTAGTTCTCACTTTTAGACTTTCCAGTCATGTATTCAACTAATTACTCAACGCATTCACTTGGCTATCGGACATCTCAAATTTAGCATTTCCAAAACTGAACGCGATCTTACCCTCCAACTAGCTCTTCCAACAGTCTTCACTCTCTTTGGAAAGCACATCTTCTTCCTTCTTGTTGCTTAGGCCCAAAATCTTTGAGATATGCTCGACTCCTCTTTTCTTTCATACCCATATTCAACCCATTGGCAAATCTTCATAAGACATCCAGAATATAACCACCTCTCAACTCCACAGCTGTCAGCCTAGTTCATTCAGATCATCACCTCTCAGCTGAATGACTGCAATGGCTTTCTACTCTCTGCTACTGCTTTTGCCCCCTACAGATATTCTTCATAATGGCAGACAAAGCAGTACTTGTAGAAAAGTTAAAGGTTATGACATTCATCTACTCAAAACTCTACAACGGCTTTCCACCTCACTCAGGATAAAATCCGAAGTCCTGTCCGTCATCCACAAGGCCTGAAGTAATTTTGTCGCCAGCGTCTCTCTGCCCTCATCTCTGGTCTCAGGGTTTTTGCGGTTACACTCTTTCCTTTGCCTAGAATGCTTTTCTCCCAGATATCTCATGGTTTGTTGCTGAATTTCATTCTAGTCTTTGCTTGGACATGTTCTCTGAGCACCCAATGGAAAACAGCATGCTATTTTACTCTTTCTTACCCTACTTTGCTTCACAATACTTACCACATCTGGGGTATTTTATACTGGTTTATTGTCTGACTTCTCGCATTAGAATATAAGCTCCATGAGAGCAGGGACTTTCTTTTTTCCGTTGCTTGGCAAATAATAGGAGCTAAACAAATATTTGTAAAATAAAAACAAAAAGTTCTATCATTGTGATAAATGCCCTAACAGAGGAATGTAGAAAAAGAATGTTCTCCAGATCCATCAACTCAGTCTACCAGTTGGGATGACCTAAATCAGGCAAATACTATTCACAAATAGAAAGACTCAGGTACAAACATTCAAGAGAGTGTCCCACTAATAACAAGTTACATGTGAGGAAGAAGAGACACTTAGGGAATCAAGAAATGAAAGAAGAGGGCTCCCCTGGTGGCGCAGTGGTTGACAGTCCGCCTGCCGATGCAGGGGACGTGGGTTCATGCCCCGGTCCGGGAAGATCCCATATGCCGCGGAGCGGCTGGGCCCGTGAGCCATGGCCACTGAGCCTGCGCTCCGCTACGGGAGAGGCCACAACAGTGAGAGGCCCGCATACCGCAAAAAAAAAAAAAAAAAAAAAAAGAAATGAAAGAAGAAAATTCAGGGGCTCCTGTTCCTGACAGAGGCAAAGCGGTCTTGCAAGCTGGGTGGCTCAACAAATACCCTCCAGCCAGACTGTGCTGTGGTTTCCCTGTCTGCTTGTTAGCAACAGGCCAAGAGCACAGAGCCAGAAATGGAATCAAACTAAAACAATCCAAACATTTGCTGGGCAGCTAGTAAATGCCAGGACCTTTCTCATATATCATTTTAAGTTGACACTTAGAATAACAGTGCCAGCTCGTTGTTATTTGCTCCATTTTACAGGTGAGGAAACAAGCAGAGGTGATTAAAGAATTTGCCCGAAGTCACAAAGCTCGCCAGGTGAGAATTTTAACCTAAATGTGACTCCAAAGACTCTGAAAACTGTGGTAAAGTAATACATCTACTGAGGGCAGAGTTCCAAGTAACAAGCTAGGAACCCACCTTTGAACCAGACGCTAAACACAAACAAGCATCCACTCAAAGCAGTTCTTTGCAATTGTAATGCTCATCACCAAAACCGATCTGAACCGTACTACCACAAGCTGAGATAACTAATCTCCAGGAAGTTACCAAAATTCCATCAGAAACCTCAGTCTTAAAAATAAAATGAGCTTTCTAACTACTCCCCTCCCCCAATCTCATAGCTACAAAGTCAAATTAGGTAAAACCCAAAACCTATATAAAAATAAAATGTTTCCATAAACAAACATAATAAGAAAAAGGACATTCTTCAAAGTCCTTTTGGGTGTTCCTCAGAAATGAGAATCTTCTCTCTAGACCTTCAAAAAGCTTCAGTGCATCAAGGCACTCTCATGGCATTCTTCTCAGACTCCTCTGAAGAATTTTATCTTGTGTCAGTCCCGCTATCCTCCCTCTCTTTCCAACCATCCTCTTTTACCTCAAACATACACAATTACATTTTACTGGAAATTTCTCTCTTTTAAAAATAAAAATACTTAGAAGATTCAGGGTAAAGGAACATACTTGCTTGTGTGTTAAACACAGGCCAATCAGTGAACATGGTTCTTCATTTGGTGTGCTGTTTGAATGTTTCCTAAAATCCAGTTTTCCACATTAAATTGTCCAGGATTTGTGTCTATATAACAACTTCTTTTTTTATGATTTTTTAAAATTTATTTATTTATTACTTATTTTTGGCTGCATTGGGTTTTGTTTTTTTTGTTTTTTGGGGTTTTTTTTCTGCGGTACGCGGGCCTCTCACTGTTGTGGCCTCTCCCGTTGTGGAGCACAGGCTCCGGATGCGCAGGCTCAGCGGCCATGGCTCACGGGCCTAGCCGCTCCGCGGCATGTGGGATCTTCCCGGACCGGGGCACGAACCCGTGCCCCCTGCATTGGCAAGCGGACTCTCAACCACTGCGCCACCAGGGAAGCCCTGCATTGGGTCTTCATTGCTGCGCGGGAGCTTTCTCTAGCTGCGGCGAGCGGCGGGTACTCTTCGTTGTGGTGCGTGGGCTTCTCATTGCGGTGGCTTCTCTTGTTGCGAAGCACGGGCTCTAGGCGCACGGGCTTCAGTAGTTGTGGCGCACGGGCTCTAGAGCGCAGGCTCAGTAGTTGTGGCGCAGGGGCTCAGTTGCTCCGAAGCACGTGGGATCTTCCCGGACCAGGGCTTGAACCCGTGTCCCCTGCACTGGCAGGCAGGTTCTTAACCACTGCACCACCAGGGAAGCCCTGTATCACAAATTCTGATTCATCAGAACAGCACTGAGGGCTTCCCTTCAACCCTCCGCCCCCACGTGCACACAGGTGCCCAAGCTGTTTGTCTCTCTACACCCCACATTATCCTCTCTCCCCACCTCAACACCAGCCTCCCCCGGCACCGTGATGTGGGAATCCAGCCACGTATTCAGGAAGCTTTGTTACTGACACACCCCAGCTGGGGTGCCACAGAAGCACCTGTTCCACACCCACTGCTGGAAACGTCCTGTTGCACCTCCTTGCACCACTGCAGACTCTGTAACCCCAGAGGCAAGTCGAGTTTGACCCTCACCTCTTCCCTCCAGTCATGGCCTCCTTGAGTAAGGGGGGAATCTGTTTTGACCCATGGTAGTGCCAATGTGAAAGAGAAAGATAAATGCCTTCTTACCCAAAGAAAGGGGGTTCACCCAACATGCCTTAATAACTAAGAAGGGCAAGAAGAGACAGCAGGGTACAAAGAGAGAGGCAAAACGGAGAATGAACGATTCCTTTGTGCCTGTCAAGAAGGGCCCACGTATTCCCTCCCAAGCGATAAAGGCATTTCTGAAATGCATTTATGATAAAAAAACAAGGCCTTCTTACAACTTATTTTCCATTCATACATTTAATGGGTTTCACTGCCCTCCCTGTATTTACTGCACTTCCTCCGACATAAAAAACCACACACAGGGCTTCTGTAGTATATCAGATTCAATAGCGAGTCACTACAGTATGTATTTGTGGAGGAGGGAGGGGGCGCCTCACCAGTGCCTGAAACACAACATGGTTATTTAGGTAAAACACCCTAAACATGATGACGGAATAGGCAGCACATGAGATGACAAAACTATAAAGTAAAAGGGGAAAAGCTGACTGATTCAGGTATTTTGTGGGAAAACATTAAAAAAGGCCGTTGACTGTAAAGGCTATTTTTAGCATATTTAATGGCAAAGTCTAGTTAGGCAGGAGTTTGTACCAAATGCACTGGTTGTTGGAGTTCCAAGTGTTTGAAGTAGAAAACTTCTGATCAGGTATCATCGGAGGCACAGTGTGGCGTAATGGAAGAGCCAGGAGACTTGGGTTTTTTTTTCTTCCAGGTTCTGCTTTTCCCTAGTTCTATTATCCCAGGTCAGTCACAAAGCCTTTCTATACTAGCTTCAGTCTCCTCTCAAGTTGAATATAGGGGCTAGACTAGGTGACTGCTAATCTTTTAAGAGTCAATTTCCTGCATAAGAATACCTTCCACAGATCATGCATAAGTGTGAGCAGTGGGGAGGCAGTGTGCTCCTCTTTCATAGGCTGCTGTTCAATTTGGGGGAAAAAAACAGCTTTAAAGAGTAACCAGATTACAACCTCAACAGCTGTTCTGGGAAAGCGGGATTGCCTGCCCGTGCTCACTTCTATAGTGTTGTCTTGCAAGTGGATAGTGAAAAATGGCCATGTCATTCGTTCTTTAAGATGTGTCCTAGAGACTACTAAGTTCAAAGTAGATTTCTCAAGTAACGAGCTTATCGTTCCCATAAGCTTAGAAAATGTCGCATATGCTCTTTGCCTCTGGAAATTCACAGTGAACCCTGTATAGGTAAAGGCTCTGAAAAGTTCTGCAATAAAGAGTTCCTCGTTTTAAAATCAAGCGAACAAAAAGTACATTACAGTTGTATGGCAGTAAAAAGGATCAACTAGAATAGAGCTTCTTAGGAAAAAGAACTGTGTCTAACACCTTTCTAGCCACGGCCCTTAGCACGATAGCTGATATATGCCAATGTTCACATTTTTTGAAAAACTGGAAAAACCTGGAGCCTGGAAATATGGCTAATGTTTTTTATTAGGTCTTGTCTAGCTAAGTAAAAAGTAAAATGCATTAAGAAAATGCAAATGTTAAAGTAAAATATACAGCAACAATAGTTTTTCCTGAGGACAAAAAAATAAAACGGAGCCAATAGTTTCCATGGAATACTTTCCTCAAGCAATAAGGGGGAAAGCCAGAAACAAAATACACTGCACAAGGCTTATGAAAGTATTATGTTCCACAGGGGCTCAATAAACATTAGCTGATGTTTCCCAGCAGCGTCCGTAACTTATTTATCTAGCCACTTAGGTTCTCAATGCCTCGATTTCCCTGTCTATAAAATAAATAAATATTTACTGTAAAATAAAAACAGCAATCTATACTCACTGAGGACTTAGGAGGCTTAATTTATGCTTCAGAAGCATTTGGGAAAAGGCAGATGATGGATGGGAGTGTCAATCACCATCACCATCACAACTGCTATTGCGGTAAACAGGTTAGAAAGGCAGTGTGCCAGCTCGCCTGGCTCCTGTGCTTCCAGTTGTGGGAGATGTGTCCTTTTTATAAAACCACACACTGCTCAGGTTCTTAGGGCACAGAAAGAAAGATAAGAATTGCTAGATCAATAAAACCGGATATAGCTAAATTCCAATGTTTTACATTAATCAAGATTTCCTTTATTAATCTATGACAAATATTTTTACCCAAACACTACATAAATTAAATTATTTCCTAGAATAACCAAGATATAATAGCTTAAAAAAAATTCAAGGTATACGTTGAGGCTTTGAACACAGAGTTGAGACAGAAAAAAAAAAAAAATCACTGATTAGGATCTTGACTGTATACCACGGGTTCCTAATCCATCAGTTTGTAAATTACTTAAGAACAGAGATTGTGGCAATCACTCTTACAACCCTAGTGACCCGCAGAGTGTCTGGAATACATCAGGTACTGAGGAAAGGTTGAATGAAAGAATGGATGAATGCCCATGCCTCAATGTTTTATTAAGCAGTAATCAAAATCTCACCAGCTACGTAAAGGCTCTCAATAATGATTCAGTTGTTTGTAAAATGCTTTAAAGAAAAATTTTTAAATTTTATTATCCCCATTAGCATAAGCCTGAAAGGCAGGGGAAGAGAGGGGGAAAAAAGACAGCATCTATATATTCTACAAAATGTTCACCAGCTTAATATATGACATGGCTATCAATCTGTACACCAGTCACCCCAATCCATTCTGAAGAAAAACCATTGCTTCCACCATGATACACTAGAACAAATTTATAAATGTTAATAAAATTTTTAAAAAGTCAGGTCACTACTTCCTGTAACATATGTCAGGGGGAACCTAATACATCCCAGTATCAGGTCATTGGCAGGACAACTATGACATTAAAGAATGGAGAAAATGAAATTTTTTCCCTTTTAAAATTAGTTAACCAGCACATCCGTCTGTTCCCCGCCTTGGCTGCCTGGTATGGAGCAAGAATTGTAACAGGAAATTTATTGAAAGATACCATTAAATCAATATGGCAAAGCGCTCTACTTTATATGAGACTATAAAAGTCATAGGTATGGGAAAGCTGAAGGAAACAAACTGGCACTGAAAATAAGAACAGAAATGTTTTTCAAAAGTAAATGTGGATTCCTAGAATTTACAAACTTAGTAGATCAGGTAGCAAAACCAGCGTCTTGAAATTTGCCGTGTAATCTTTTCTTCTTAGGCTAAAATTAGAACTAGTCCTCTTATTCAAGAACCTAGCTTGAAAATGACAAACAAAAGTAAGGGTTCTGGCTGAACTATCAGAAGTTACTTTGGAAGGGGTAATAAAACTGGATTTATAGAAAAGAGTCATAGCAGGGTTTTATTTAGTAACAAATGGAGATGTTATATTTTGGTAGATCATCCATGAGATTCAGAAGTGAGGAATGAAATGTGTTATCAAATAATCCTGCAGTAGAGCAAAATGTGTTCTGAATATCTGAGAAGCAAATGCTGAAAATACAGTATGTGTACATCATACTGACATTCTGAATAGATTTTTTTTAAAAAGTCCTAGACCAGGCCTCACTATTCTCTCTCTCTCTATATATATATCCATGATATATATATAAATAAATTACATATATGTATATATGTAAAACCTATGGTTTCTAAGTGTTGCACATAAAATATTTATATTTATATATCCCAATTACCTAAACGTATAGAATATACTAGAAACATTGTTTTGGGAAGTCTTAGAATAGTGTAGTTCTACAATTAAAAGGAGTCTTGGAGATCAACTCGTCTAGTATCCACGTTGGCATTATTAACTTAGATGCTTACAGTAGTTTATAATGCATATCTATCCATATATGTATTTGATCCTCATAAGAATCATGTGCAACAGAAAAAGTCAACTAATTTACACCAGGTCACTCAGCTAACCATGGGGGAGGAGGAAGGACACATAAGTAAACAAGCTCCAATGGGGAGGAGAAGGACACATAAGTAAACAAGCTCCTCGCTTAAATTAGAAATGGGAAAGAAATGCACAGAAAATGAAATCAACCCACGTGGATCACTATGATAAAGGTATAAGTGTCTACGAATAAAAACAACAAGCAGCGAAAAAACTCAATTTAACAATTTGCATGATAATGCACATGCCTCAGAAAAGGAAACAAATGAATTATATCAGGTTGCTATTGGGAATAAAGGGCAGTACATTTCTATTGAATACAGCAGAGAGTCCCCCATCACTGTACAACGGCCTATGTACCTTTTATGGTCAAGATGCATGTGCTTACAAAAAGGAAAAACAGAGACACCATGAAAATCACTTTGAACTTGGCCTGCAGGTTGTTTCTCTGCATCTTTGGATGTGGTTTTGTTTTGTTTTTTTTCATTACCATTATCAAATAGAAGGAAAAATCCCCAACTTGCATCGCAGCTGAGCCTACAGAGACGCATTTTGTCACAGGCCATTAATGTTCATCATTACACAGCTTAATGCAGTTGTCTGTTCCCTTTAGTGAACTCTGCATAGATTTATCTTTGACTAATGCAGCAGAGGCTAAGGGAAACTACAAAGGTCTCTGGATTTGTTTGCCTTTATGGGATAGCATTTTGAAAACATTCTGGGCCAAAGGGACTCTACAGAACTGGAGGTGGTAATATGTCTTTCTCCCATCACACTGGCTCTAATAGGTAATGGCTGTTCACAGGGATAAAGATCTGGGTACTCAGAGGCACCTTTGTTCAGTGGCAGAAAATTGTCCTTTTGGGACTGGAGCTCAGAAATCAGGAGAAAAACTGTATTCACAGACACACATTGTCTTACATACTCTGATTCCACAACCCTATCTTAGGCTCTGAAACTTCATTCATTCATTCCAACAAACATTAACTGAGACCTAGTATGTGTCAGGCACCATTCTAGGTGACAGGGCAATAACAGTGAACAAAAGAGACAAAAATCCTTGCCCCTGCACAATTTACATTCTTAGTGGGAGGAGACAGGCAATAAACCAGATAAAAGATACAGTACATAGATAGTGATAAGGGAAATGAAGAGCAAAACGTGGAGCACAGTACAATTTTAAACAGGATAGCCAGGGAGGGCTTCCCTGGGATGGTAACATCTGAGAAGAGCTCCAAAGGTATGAAGGTGGTGACTCACATGAATGGCTGGTGGAGGAACAGTAGTGCAAATGTGCTACTGTTCAAAGGTTCAAGGAAAAGTTCAAGGAGACCAATGCGGCTAGAGGGAGTGATCTACAGAGAGGGCTGTAGAAAACGTGCTCAGCATCAACTGGTAGGGGCAGATTATGTAGGGTCTTGTCAGCCGCTGTAAAGAATCCTGGTTTTTATTCTGCATCAATTTCTATTGCAGAGTTTTGAGCCAAAAGTGACATATTTTAACAGGATCACTATGGCTAAAAGAGAGGAGAGCAAGAGATCAAGCACGAGCCCAGTTAGGAGCCTACTTCACTAATCTTGGCAAGAGATGATGGTGGCATAGACCAGGGCAACTCACGATGGTGGCGAGCACTGGTTAGATTCTGCGTAATTTTAAGGAAAACCAATAGGATATGCTGATGGATGGCTTCTGGGTGTGAGAGAAAGACACGACTCCCAGATTTTTGGTCTGAACAACTGAAAGAATGGTGTTGCCATTTATCTAAGTGGGGAAGACTAAGGGGCAGCAGTTGGTGAACAGATGGTGTGAAATGTTGGGATCTCAGTTTTGGACATGTTAAAGCTGCGATTCCCATATGACACAGAAACAGAAATGTCAAGTAAGCTAAAAACATAATAAGGCTGGAGTTCACTGGAGCAGCCCAGGCTGGAGATATAAATTTGGGAGTCAACAGCTTTATATGGTATTTTAAGCTCTCGGAGGAGATGAGATCCACAAGGGAAATGAGTGTAGATCAAAAAGAGAAGGTGGCCAAGGACTAAAGCCTGGGTACCATAGGCTAAGAGGTCAGGTGGGTGAGGAAGAAACTCACAAGGAGCCAGTGAGGTGAGAGGAACACCGGAAGGGTGCATTGTCCTGGTAGAGAAGCCAGGAAAGTATTCTGAGGAGGAAGCAGCAATAGCCGCATCAGATATATGGACAGGGTTAGTAATACGTCAAAGCAGCTGGCCACAACAGTGGAGGCACTTTGTCCTAACCAGCAGGAAAAGTGTAGATCAGGAGAGAATGCACAGAAATGGAAAACTGAGGGTTATATTTGTCCCATGCTATCCCTTTTTCGATTTCAATTTCTCTATTACAAAAAAAAAAGAGGAAATTTTTAGTCTTACACATGTCATATTTTATTTTTGAGAATTGAGTATGTCTGTGAAATGTTTTGAGGACTTAGTAAAAGGCATAGGAAATCTCACTCTAAATAGAGTCCACTAATACATTTAGCACATCACCTGTTGCCATCTTGTATCTACTCCTTAGTAAGTCTTCCTGAGCAAGATTTTAAAAAAAAAAGAAAGAAAGAAAGAAAAAAATGCTGGTATTATTCTGCTTTCTCAGTAAGGCAGACATCATGTTACTTTTCCCCCCTTTGTTTTATATATGTATTTATTAATTTATTTTGAAGGAGAGAAGAAATGGGACAAAGAAATGAAGGAAGTGTCAAAAAGGCTCTCATTTGCTAAAAAATGTTAGAAACTATTATCCTAGACTAAATATCTGAGAACAGTCACTGAGTAAACTAATCCAACCCTTCAAAAATGAATGGCATATTGAGATAGGATTAAATGCCCTACTCAGAACTGCTCGAGGCAGTTCCCAAAGACACATAATCTCTATATCTAGTAATTTCTCTTTCTTCTTTTTGATTTCTCTGCAGCTTTTTAAAATAATTCTCTTCTCCTCTAAACATTCTTGCATGGTTTCCGTAACTGGCTTTGTCCTTTGCTGTCTGATCACTTCTCTCCATCCTCTTAGAACGTTCTAAGATTAAACTGACCTCAGCTTTCAACTACCTTCAAGGCTTAAACATCACCTCTATGCAGAGTACCACAGGGATTAAAGAGCTTGGATTTAAACATCACCAAGATTTCTGTTTGAATCTCACTGTAAAAATTACTAGTTGTGTGACCTACAGCAAACTACAAAAATCTTTCTGTGCCAGTTTCCGCATCTGTAAAATGTGGGTATTAGTATGACCTGCTTCAGAAAGTTTTTGTGAAGTTCTTGTGGAGGTTAGATGAGCTAATCCATGAAAGGTTCATCACTGAGAATGGCACAAACTGAGCATGCAAAAATTGTTGGCTATCACTGTGACTCCCAAATACAAATTCCCAGCTCCAGCCTCTTTTGATTTCAAGTTTAATTTCTGTTGCCGACTGGAAGTAGTCATTTGACTCCCTCAAACTCTTGGTGAACCAAAGACAAAATAATTAAGGGACATCAGAGGTTAGAGAAGATCTACTGTTGCATCATTAGTGATTCAATTATAGCAAACCATTCAATAAACGTTGGCCTTGGAGAGTGATGACTAAAATGGTCTTTCAGTAATGGAAATGGAACCTGAAATAGTAAGAAGATCTACAAGGGGTTTCACAATCTCTTTAGCCTCTTCCTCATACAACTATATTACTCCATCTTCTTTGCCTCTGGTCAAGTTTCATTCTTACAGCTTTTATTAACGGTACATTTACTCAGTCATCTCCATCAATGTCAAGGATCACTGGTCTAGAAAATGTCATATGGAACTTCAGAACCCCATGTTTCCAAGACATTTTCCTTTTCTAAAAAACTTGTATATAGTAATATCTTTTAAGTAACAAATCATTTCCATTTCAAATATTTTACCTTATTATTCTAAGAATTGTTTGGGAGGTAATACTAACAGGACACTTAGTACCCATACCTGTCCCTTCTCATCTATAAGAACATTCTAAAGTATGTTGTCACACCAAATTCCTGCTGGACCCGTAGCTCACTGTGTATTTTTTAATGGATCCTCTGTATTTCTTGTCAAAACATAAACCACCCAATAATCTACTTTTAAATATAACTTCTCACTGCCATCCAAATTCTCTTTTATTTCACAAATATATAGCTCCTAACCATAAACAGCTAACAAAATATACCCACGGGACCGGTAAAATGTGTATTTTACAACTTCTGTATGAGCTTTCCACATTCTTTGTAGCTATAATCTTTCTACTTTTGCCCAGAATAAGGGGGCAGAATGCCACCACGGCCCAGGTTTTGGAAGTAGTTCCTAAACTGTATAGAATTCCTCCTGCATTGCTCAATGACCGAACGCAGGAAGATGGGTCTGTGGTTCACTGTGATTTTGTGCTTCTTTCCCACCAACAGCAGCTCTTAAAGTAGTAATTCTCAGCGCCTCCCTGTGTGAGGCCACAGCTGCTCTGCAAACATGGAGCAACAGAGACTTGAGAACACACGTGTGAATTGGGCTGACCTCCGTTCTCCCTCGCTGGGATGCTCCTGAAGCCCTCTCCCCTACAGCAATCTCAGGTGCCCCTCCTAACCAGCCCCCACCCCCGACCCGGCAAATAGCCTGGCTGGATGGAATGGTGCACTGGGAAGCAAAGGAAAATTCATGCCAGGCAAATGTGAGCTCAAATCTATAATTTACCACGTGGTACTGTGTTCCATGACCTTGAGCCAATCACTCTGCCTCTTTCTCAGATTCCCGATTTTTCAAATCAAATGACTGTTACGAGATTTAAGACAAGGCGTGAAAAGTAGTTGGTACACACCAGGAGCTTAAAAAAATGAATCATGGCAGTCCCCTCCCTGCAGGCCGTGTGGCGAGCTTCTGCAGGTGGCAGCACAGCCCTGCTCATCTACTCTTCCCATCAAATTCTGCATTCAACTTCAATGAGGTGCTTACTGTGTATCCCCACAGAATAAAACTGGAACTGCGACTCCACATAAGGTAATCAGAAGGAACAAAGTTAAGAGAAGAAGAAGAAAAAAGAAACAGGAAAACGCTAAATTGCCCCCAAAGGTTTAATATTCTTCTGATTGGATGCTTTTAGAATTTGCAGAGTTCCACGAGGCCCATTCAGTAGGGAATTTATCTTGTCCATGGCTTATAGAGACCAACACAAAACAAAAACAACAGGCATTAAAGTGCTACATGCCTGTTATCAAGAGGTCTTTCACATAATATGGCAGAAACATTATCTTAGAGGGATAGGCATCTTTACGATCATTCCTGCTCCCCTTCCGTTTATTCTTTTTAAAAAATTATTGTAGTAAACATAGGCACACAGCTGTCTGTGTCTGTCTCCCTGTTCCCCTTCACCCTAGCTCACAGGCAGTAGTTTTCCCATATTCAACTTTGCTTGGAAAATACTCTGTAAAGAAATGACTGGAAACAAATTAGTCATTCTGCAGTTTATTGATTAAGCCACACTAAATCAGGGTCACACCGGGTGTGCTTTGGGGAAGGGAAGCAATCAATTCAAGGCTGCGAAAAAAATTAATGAAAACATGTGCAGAAGTTTCAGCCCTTTTTTACCTCGTTTTGAACATTCACGCTGTGAGTGCTGAACATATTGCCCAAGGGCAATAACAAACCCTACAACTGGAGAAGGGAAAGCATGTTATTAACTACATGATACTGAAGGTGGGTAGCAGACAGGTGTTAGCTTCTTGAGTTGTTGAGAAATGGATGCTAGGAAAAGAAGACTTATCCAGAGAGGAAGACAGTTCAGTCATACTTTATTACTTATTTCTGGAAAAATCCATGTAAATGAAAGCTGCAAAACAGGTAAATGGCCATTTCCCCATTTAAAGTAAAGCAAAGAGGGTTTCTCAGGAACCAAAGTTGTAGAATGCTCATACAATAAAAAGAACAGGGGCTTCCCTGGTGGTACAGTGGTTGAGAGTCTGCCTGCCGATGCAGGGGACACGGGTTCGTGCCCCGGTCCGGGAAGATCCCACATGCTGCGGAGGCGCTGGGCCCGTGAGCCATGGCCACTGAGCCTGCGCGTCCGGAGCCTGTGCTCCGCAACGGGAGAGGCCACAACAGTGAGAGGCCCGCGTACCGCAAAAAAAAAAAAAAAAAAAAAAGAAAGAAACAGGAAAGTGACTGCTAGCTTTCCTTAATGTAGCACCAAATGGTTAAGTCAGTGAGACCACGTGATCCTATTAGGTTACAATCTTCAGGGTGTGTGTGGGAACCACCTAGAGAGCCTATTTAACACGCGGATCCCCCATGCCATGCCCAGAGTTCCGAGTTAGCAGGTCCAAAGTAAGGACCAAGAATCCACACTTTTAATAAGCTCATCTGCTGATCTGTATGCAGGTGATTCTCGGAAGTCACTTTGACAAACACTGCAAAAGTATGAAATACAACCAAAATAAGCAATAATTTTTTGCTTTGGAAAAAAAAGAGACAGAAATGCAAATAACGATACAAAAGCATCATTTCCTCTTGGAACAAGGCTAGATGACAAGGCTCTTCGAGCATCCTTAATATTTATTCACTTAGTGAATGAATGAGTAAATATCCTCATAGTTAGGTAATAGTTACCATTTATTAAGTACTTATGTAACCCTCAACTTTGTTAAATAGAAAGATAAAGAAACCAAGATTAAACAACCTGCCCGATGTCACACAATCAAAAACATTGTGGAGCGAAGTCTACCCTACACCACAGTCTCAGTTCCTATGCACTTTGAAGAGTCAATGGCTAATGGTTTGAGGGCAGGTTTCCTAAGAGGGGAGAGCATAGTTGCTTCTGTCCTGGAGAAACCAGCCCCGATAATGGCCTTTTGCCCCATGTATCTTAATCAGAAAAAAAGCTTCCCAGAATTCTAGACACAGGACAGATGAAGGTAATCTCTGACCCGCTGGGATTCTGTAAAGCCCTAGAAATATACTGGGAGGGGTCATATGGCCTGTGAACAACTGGTTGCACATTCAAGCCACAGTCATGGACGAGCAAGGGCCAATGACCAAACAAGTCCATACCAGCACAATCTGGTGACGGTAATATGGACTCCCTGAACTTGACAGTCAAGGCTGTAGACTCACAGAGTCTTCACAGACGTGTGTGGATCTCTCCCTCTCTCTCACTGCCTTCTGCACGTGCCCTACACTCTAATAGGAAAGTCCCCCCACCGCAACTCCTAAGTACAATTCATCCTCCAGGTCTTAGTTAGGACATTTCTTCTTTTAGGAGGACTTCCCTGACTCTCAAAGAGGGGCGGGAGTGTTAGGCACATCTGATTTCTTCATATTGGCTTGCACAGGCCCAAGCACATACATGTACTGGTCTCCCTGAAGCAGCTCAAAGTGCCTAAAGGCAAAGACCATGACTTGATTTCTTCCGAAAGCTCAGACCAGTGCAGACCATTAAAAGATGCATTAAAAACCCCACACATCTCTTGGTTTCAAGTTTTTCCATGGAGGCTCAGTACCATTCAGCTACCCCCAAACATTGATTCCACACTCAACCAAGGCAGGGTCCACAGTGATGTCTCAAATAATAGTGCCAACTCTTATTAGATGAGAGGAAACTAACGAAACACACTCCCCCACAATAATATGCTCAGGAAATTGAAGATCATTTCTGCTTATAACTGTAATTTATATTAAAAGTATAATGACCCTCTATAGTGAAAATATATTTTCAAATTTGGAACATCACTGAAATTCAATTGTGTTTGTCAAGCAGGTTGGGATAGATTAATATAGAACTTACAGTGATGTTCAAGATCCATGCTAAAAAAAATGCTCTTAGTAACAAAATTCTAAGAACTTCTTAATAGCTATGAACGGCAGTCTCTTCTTAGGGGTGAATGTTAATTATGAGCAGAAAGAAATTGACGTCAGTGACTCTTTTGCTGGACTTCATTCATTATCATTAAGTTAATAAGAAGACAGAAGTGATCAGCAGATATGCAGTTGTGATCTCTGCAGTTGGCATGACAAGTTTTTGTTTCTTTTAAGCATGTCTCAGTTCCTAGAAGAAATGTCATTTTTTTAATAGATCTTTATTGGAGTATAATTGCTTCACAATACTGTGTTAGTTTCTGTTGCACTAACTAAAGTGAATCAGCCATATGCATACACATGTCCCCATATCCCCTCCCTCTTGAGCCTCCCTCCCACCCTCCCTATCCCACCCCTCTAGGTCATCACAAAGCACCAAGCCGATCTCCCTGTGCTATGCTGCTGCTTCCCACCAGCCAACTCTTTTACATTCGGTAGTGTATATATGTCAATGCTACTCTCACTTCACCCCAGCTTCGCCCTCCCACCCTGTGTCCTCAAGTCCATTCTCTATGTCTGCATCTTTTTTCCTGCCCTGCAACTAGGTCCATCAGTACCTTTTTTTTTTTTTTAGATTCCATATATATGCATTAGCATACAGTATTTGTTTTTCTCTTTCCGACTTACTTCACTCTGTATGACAGACTCTAGGTCCATCCACCACCTCACTACAAATGACTCAAAGAAATGTCATTTTAATATCTGCCACTTCTGATGATCTCCTTGGCTGTCTTTGTATCTTCACGGCACATGTTAAGTTATATGAATGAGCTTCTTTTCCCCCTAAATGTCATTTGTTATTTGAAATACTCTTCTGAATTCTTTTCAAGTCCCCAAATCAGAAATTCTCCACCACCACCACCCTCGATTTAATTCCTAAACCTGGAAATCAAAAGTAAAACACAGGTAAATATTATATAAAACTTTGAAAGAAATCACTAAAAAAACTGTACTACATAATTTTACAATATTCTAGTTGGTGTTAATTAATTGGGACATCTTATAGAGAGAGTCATGCCTGATTCAATTAGTTCAAGTAACTGTCATTCTTGTTATTTTTGGAAATATTTTCTACTAAAGGTGGAAACATTTTTAAACAGGTAGCTATCTAGAGGCTGCCTATCTTTTTCTTCCATAAGGTTCACTATAGCCCTCACGATGAATTTGTTTAATGTAAATGTGTCTGTAGAGAGAGTAATTCCATCTATATTCTGCTATCGTTTCATTTGCACCATTATTTTAATTAATGGGTCATTCATCATTTTACTAGATCTTTTTTGTATTTCAGGGGGCTACTGTTACCTTCTTAGTGCATGTATTTGGGATTTAAAAATAATTCTCATTATTCCAGTTACATACTTTGGATACTTTTCTACTGTTTCCAATCCCTAATTTCACTATTGTCTCTGCATAGGGAGAAAAGAAAGTAGCATATTCTACGTGCTAATATGAAAACCCCCAGAATGTTATCTTTGTCACTAAAGCTTAAAATTCAGCCCTTAATAATTTAAGTGTGGGCAATCTTTCTCCAACTCCTTCCATATTTCAATATAGGAGCCATATATCCTATTACTTTACCATGAATAAGCCCCAAGCAACAGGAAAAAGAGTTTGCTGGTCCCAGTACAGAGATAAGAAAGGGGCAGATATTCCACACATTCCCCCCACCCCACCTCAGTCTGCTTTAGATAACCAACAGCCTCCAAATGTTAAGGCCTCTCGGACCATTAAAAATGGTAATCCATTTAAACTATCAATTTTCAGTTTCTATGACAACAGCCTCTACAAATATCATTTATCCAGACCTTACTGTGTTTCAAGTACAATTCTAAGTAATTAATTTAGGTACATTGGCTTGTTTTCTAACAATCCGACTAAGCTAATGGCATTATTCCTACTTTGCAAATGAAGAAACTGACACTTACTGATGCTCAGTTACTAAAATGGGAATGGAACTTAGATGGCTTGACTCCAACACCTGAATCTCAACAGTATTTCTGCCTTCAGGGCTAAACTCACTCACAGCTCTCAGAATTCTAGTGAACTTAAGGCCCTCCTGTAAATTCCTACTAAGGCATATTCTTTCATGCAGGCTTGATTTTTTATAAACCCTTATTCACGCATGCATAGAACCAGTGCTGGAATGACAGAGATGGCCCAGTGCACTACTAGATTTCTTATTAAGAAAAAACTCCATATACTAGAAACCCTATTTTACGAGTCCCAAAGGGGAAAAAAACACATGTTATCTACGAGGAAATTCATTTCTTCCCATGACTGCCTATATCTTTCCTGACTAGATTCTTAATTACCTCCTATTCACCCTGACTTAACAAAACTGAATTCCTCCAGCCCTGAATTCTCTTCTGCCCCGGGCACTATGATGCCTTTACTCTCACACCATGCCAGTATAAAGACAAGAGCTCAGAACTGAGAACACCCCAACTCTCACGCATTTCTAGTTTGTTCACTTCAAGTTCTGTGCAGTTCAGAAACAGGGCAGTTGTTTTGAGAGTGACAACAGAAAAATGCTCAAAAAGTTGGGTTTCCTTATTCTCATCTGTCAGAAGAGAGGAAAATGGAGCTACAGAGGGAAGAAAATTCAGCTACACAGGGAAAGGTATTTGCTGAGATTTGGAGAGTTTACAAGCAATGACGGGATGTTTGCAGAGCTGAAGACCTGGGGGGCGGGGGGGAAGATTAGAGAAGGTATTTGCCCTGTTAACCTGCCAGAGGGGAACGAAAGTTCTAAAAGGTAAATGAATGGCTACGTTTGTGTGCAAACGAAACCAAAATAGTACAGAGCAGCCTTGTATACACTTCAAAAAATGACTTTGAGACACAATTTTATAAATGAAAGGGCGTGCTGGTATTAGCGGGCATTTTCAACTGTGACAGGCAAATACACTGAGAAACATTTGATCCTGGTAAAGTGCAGAGTCTTGCCTTGGCCTTTAGAAAAAAAAACTTCTGAAAGCTGGGTTATGGTTTTGGATTCCAAACCAATTCCATGTAATAGAGAATCTGAAAGTATAGTATCTACCTACAAATATAAAACATTATTATTGTTAAGATTAATGTTTTCCTTCCTCTCTGAAGTTTCCATAGAAGACACCCTCGGGCCCATCCAAATCTACAGGAAACACTACGTATAACTGGTCCATGATAGATGCAAATATATCACTTCAGGTTTCACTACTCTTAAAGGACACAATCTCACTCATTTTGCTCTCTTCCTAAAATTTACTCTAATTAGAAAATTAGAAAATAGTAAGCATTGTTATTTATAGTTTTAAATTTGTCAAGTTTCTTTGCCCTGGAGACTTTTACTCCTTGGTTTTCTTCTTTTCAACCAGGAAAAGCAGAGTTACTGTTTAAGTCCAAAAAGGGTCCACTTTCATATAGTGCCTGGCCTGTGAGTTTTTAAGATAATGTCACAAAAGCTATTTTTATCTTTGTATCTGTAAGTGAAAATCAGGATTATGAATGAGAGTTTGGAGAACGGAGGGACAGTCAAAATTCTAATTAAAAAAAGTAAAAATAGGGCTTCCCTGGTGGTGCGGTGGTTGAGAGTCCTCCTGCCGATGCAGGGGACACGGGTTCGTGCCCTGGTCCAGGAAGATCCCACATGCCGCAGAACGGCTAGGCCCGTGAGCCATGGCCACTGAGCCTGCGTGTCCGGAGCCTGTGCTCCGCAACGGGAGAGGCCACGGCAGTGAGAGGCCCGCGTACCGCAATAAAAAACAAAAACAAAAACAAAAACAAAAAAAATTAAAAATAGGCAATTGCTCTGAGGCCAACAGACAATGAGGCACTGAAGGCCATTGGTCCTGGGGCTGCTTTTCCCTTGTCGGCCGCCACCCTGTCTCCACTTCTCTCTTGTTACGTCTCCTTCCTGAATCCTCTCTCACTCTTCCCCCACTGTTCCCCCTTCTCTCTGCATCCATGTCACTCTTTTCTTTCTCTTTAATTTCCCTTTGTTACTTTCCACTCCTCCCATTGCTCCATTCCCTCTAAGTGGCTTGAATGCAACTACAATGTTTTTGGGTTTTTTTAAAACAATTGTTGTGTTTATTAAAAAAGTGCTACAATCTCTATATTATGTTAAAGACAAATTTAATAGCTTATATTTCTCTACGAACAAAAAAAGAAAAACCTGCATTTTACCCATATGTAGCCTTCAATTTCTTTGGAAGTAATCAGAAGAAGAAACTCTCCACCAATGTCCCACTTATCTTCATTAAAGATACACTGTACCTTTAGGCTGTTTGTGAATGTACTCACAATTCACTCCCTCCCCATACATATACATTTCACAAAATACATCCTTATATTCTGAGTACTTATGCTGGTAGCTTTTCACCTACACTAAGACTATTAACTGTGGATGCCATAGGGAGAATGGCAGTTATAAACCATCAACGTTATAGCCAAATTACCCAGAAAAGGAAACCAACCAGTTTTTCTGTTTATCTCTAAGCTAATAAAGAGAACTGACTTACCAAATAACATCTGCCTACTAGAGTTTTGGAGTTACAACGTAAGGTCCTTGTGGGCAATTCTGGTATCAGACAGAAGTCCTCAGAGTAATATTTAAAATCATCCTATTCAGTGAACAAGCAATCTGTATCTTCATATTATGGTTTAATGCTATGAGGCTAAATCATACTATAAGTGATCCAAAGCCTATTTCTATTAGAGTCAACAATCCCTTTCTTATGATAATGCAATAATTTTTCAGACTAATGAATCATGATGTTTTTCTGAAAATGTTCAATTCAAAACAAACACAGAATCTGTAGTGCTAAGAGACTATAGGTGTTGATTTTTTAATCATTTTGTTTTAATTTTTCGAAGATATATCATCCTTTTCCTCAACATTTATTCAAGTTTGAATGAAAAGTTCCTGCTTCAGTTCAGAGTTTTGATCTTCTTGGCCGTGATGTGTTCCTTGGCCGAAAGAAACCCTAATGAGACTAAGTCTCCACGCACGCTGTCAATCATCGATATCAAATGCTGGGAGTGAGGAGAAAGTGACTTTTTATTACAGAACTCTGAGGCCCTCTTTGGGGAGAAAAAGGGGGAAATGTGGTGAATGACTTCCTTCACTTTTCCTTCTTTCTCACATGGGGAGTACTTAGAACATATTCAAAGAAATTTTTATGGTCATAATAATTAAATCAGCAAAGAAACACCCTCTCTTCTTTTTTTCTTGCTTTGGGGACACATAAGAAACGTCCACTCCAGAAATCAAATGGACCAATCTCAACACTAAGAAAGCTTTATTCATAAGCTAAAATGAGAAACTTCTTCCTACCGTAGGATAAAACAACACAGAAAATAAGAATATGACTCCTGGCTTTTCTCCCTCTTTGAATTTCTTGTACTACAGTTATTTTACATATTAGAGTCAATTCCCCCAAACAGTAAATATCCAGCAGGGTAGGTTATTCATTATATTTATGATAAGAAAACTATTCCCGACTTGGGGTCCAACACAGTATCAGAAGTCGGCCAGAATTATTAGTATAAAATCTTAATATAAGACTCACTTCCCCGTTCCAAGGCATAATTACTGTAGTAAGGGACCTTGAAATGGCCACTCCATTAGTTTTAAGTGGTATTAATTAGGATTTATAATTTAGATCCTGTGTAACAACACACAGACACAAACACTGACCGGGTAAAGTTTTGGCTCTTTCTCTAAGAAATTACCAATTTGAAGATTAAAAATATGACTAAGTAGTCTTAAAGGGCACACTTTTCATTCTAGAAAGGACATAAGCAACCTCAAGTTGCTGCCAGTGTGAGGAACAACTGAGCTTAAAGCTCCATTTCACAAATTAAATTCTGGCTGCATTTTAACTTCAAGACTTTTTTTTCCTTCACAGTGCCAGGAATACATTCCAGAGCCAATGTTCTCAAGTGAAAACATACAGTATTTAGACAAGCAGTAATTCGCTAGTAATGTTTCCACATAATTATTTCACACACGATTGCTAATCACGCCACGTGAGGGAAATCTCTAAGCCAGGGAATATATCTTGGCCATAAAATTAAATTATCAAACTGATAAATAAAGGAAAAACAGTCCAATAAAAGACTCATTCTAAGCTGGTTCAGAGTATTAAAAATGTCTGTTTTAGATACTTACAAAAGGGTAGCAATCTGGAACATTACCAAATCTTAGAAATATAAACACTTCCTTTCTCTTATCCCTGAAATGTTTAGCTGAAATTATTTTTCCCCAAAGTAGTGATACAATATTCAATAATTCCCCAGTCACTTACCATCAAACCTCTAAGGACTAAGGTCTTAAAAAATTATCTCATGAGGTCAGTTCCAATAGTTTCCCCACCAAACCACATTCTCGCTCTTAATACCCTCTCAGGCCACTAATGGGCAGCGAGGGAGGTAGGTTAGAGCAACACCAGAGCTTCTGAGGGCATCCTCTTGCTGAGAAGCAAGGCATTACACTCAAAGCACCTCCACTTCCCACCTCTTGCTCAAAAGGAAAGGAACAGAAGGTGGTGATTCACAGTTATTAGTGAGGTTCACACAGAGGAAAGCCAGAGAAACACTCAGCGCAGGCACACCTCTCCCTGCCTTCTTCAGAAACACAAATGAGCATGGAAGAAGTCAAGTGATAAATAATCTTTAGTGGGAAAAAAGTAATGCTTCACACATGGCAGGATGTGGCAGAGCATGTTACAGAGCCAGCCCGTGAAAGGCTTAGCTAGGAAATTAATTCCAGTTGGCTGGATATGAACCCTGTCACATATATTGAAAACTAGATGAAACATAACTAAACATAATGATAAAGAGCAATGAAAGTGGCGCTGGAAAAGTAATCATGAAGCTTCAGGCTTGTTTAATGATTTTGTCAATATCTGGAGAGGAGGAATTCCACGGAACCAGAAGAAACCTCAGGGGGAGTTTTGCAAACCTTAGGAAGAAATTATACAAAGGGTTTGAAAATATCAGTATTTTTTAAAAGGAGAGAGGGTACTATTTTAAAATAATAAGCTCAAGAAAATGCTAAGCTAAATTTTAAACCTTAAAATTATTTTCCTTTATGAGTGGTATACTGAGACTTACACCACGACAAAAAAAAGTCCACTCAATATTCACTGCAATCCACCACAGAGAAAAATCACTCATTTCTTTCTCTTCCTGATATTTAAGGCAGGCGATGGAAAGCACAGGTATATTAGGAGAAATGAATTAAGAAAAATTAAATACTTCTATTGCTTTCCTTTCATAAATTGTTTCTGGTATTGTTTCCCCACAACTTCAAGTTTTTAACTGCTCCTCAAGCAAAATACAGTTGACTTTTGAACAACCCGGGCTTGAACAGTGCGGGTCCACTTACACATGGATGCTTTTCAATAGTAAATACTACAGTACTAAATGGCCTGAGGATGGCTGGCTCCCAGAAGGCAGAGGAACCTGGATGCAGAGGGCTGACTGTAAGTTAGAGGCGGATTAAACTCCACGTTGTTGAAGGGTCAGCTGTGTTCAACCAGCTGTTCACATTCTTTTTAGAAAAGTATAAACACTAAATGAACAAGTGAATTTTAAAAATCTGAAGAAGAATGGATATATGTATAACTGACTCATTTTGCTGTATACCTGAAACTAACACAATATTGTAAATCAACCATACTCCAATATAAAATAAAAATTAAATTTTAAAAAAATTAATAAAGTTTCTGAATCAAACTGCTAATCATTTACTCAAACTTTTCCAAATAAACATACAGATGTGTCGACGCTTCCTCATATAAGAGTTAGGGTTAGCAAGATGATACAAACAAATGGTCTGGGTATGTTAGAATTGCTTTCCTCTCCTCTTCTGGCTCCTGCTCTATCATGCTGCTTTAAAATAAGGAACAAGGAATGTACCATATACATTAAGAGATATATGCGTTTAAAGTCAATTTGTAATAGCAATATGAAGACTAGAATATTTGAGAATATGATACTTGTCATATCTCATTGAAAAAAACAAGAGCTCACAATGGCAGGAGTCACTGGAGAAATAATGTAATGCCACGAAATACATGGAGATGCATGCTTTCCAGAAGATAATGCCAACAGAGAATGTTCATAAAGAAGCTATTCCTGTAAGTAGCACAAGGGTTCTTGAAAGTTTTCATTTCACTTCATATCAAGATTCAAAGCTAATAGGGAGATCACAATGTTCTATTCTAAAAACACCCAAGTGCTAATTCTTTCCTGCAATAGAGACATCCCTAATCTGTGTACAGAAATTTTCTTTCACATAAATTAAATTTTATTTTAAATACGCTTGAAAATTTACCTTGGGTAAATTTATATAATAAAAATTCTTAAGTTATGCAAATAATTACACCTAATTAACCAGTTAAATTCATAAAGTTTTCTTCTAAGTCAGCCCAACTATTTTCAGATGCTTATCTTTTAGAAGCAAAACTAAGAGAAGGGTATAGTGATGAGACTAGGCCACCATGACAAAGCACTCTGAGGTTCTGCTCTTGCTGGCCTGCAATGTCTCTGGGACCCAGAGCTAGTCATATTGTGTCTTTTACTCTTCATTTTTTTTTTAACAGAAAAATCCTTTTTACTAAGCCAGCAGGAGAATTATGGTTATGAACTACTTCCGTGGAAGAGCCCTAGAGCCTGGGAAACCTCCTATTTTAAGGGTTTTGAATAGAGGCACACCCTTGAAATACAGAGTAGGAGGTAAGGGCTCTGGGGTACTTTTGCCTGGGCTTTAATCCTGGCCCTTCTATTTGCAATAGGGTGATCTTGGTCAAAACACATCAACTCTCTAGGCCTCAGGTTCCTTACCTATAAAATAAGGATAATAATAATCCCTACCACATAGAGTTGCAGTGAAGAATGAATTAGATATATAGGTTAAAGCATTTAAAACATAGCTGGGGATATCACTAGGGCTCAATAATTTTAGTTATTTCTATTATCATTTACTTGAGACCTTTACGATAGACAAGCAGATTGCAAAAGTGATACCCAGAACGTATGCTTAGATGATCAATCTCATCCCACATTACCCTAACATTCCTAGAATTCAGAATGTTTCAAAACGATTATTTACTTTTTTATATATAACCTGAAATACAAGGATCCAAGATGTATACTCATTATTCTTTCTGGGTACAAGTAGGAAACAATATTAGTGTTCCAGAAATGCAATGTTTGCATGGCATCAAACTTTTGGTGGCAAACTGGATGTGAGCAATGCTACCAAAATCACTAGGACTGCATCAATAAACTGACTCCTTAGGACTTCAGTGAGTTTTCTTGGACTTTGCTGTGATAACGAGCATAGACAGCATTGATCCATTAAGGACCACGCCTGCTGCCTTAATGCCTTCCCTCAAGTAATTCAATCATGTTTGTTTGGGAGAGACTTTGAGTTATCTTAGGGACAGTCAAACACCACCTTTCTCAGGATATGCTAATATATTTAAATTACAGAGGGGCTTCCTGATTGCATTAGAAATGCATCTGTCTTCCCCTTCTTGTCTGCGCAGAGGGCATGCCACAGGCTTCATCACAACCAAATGCAAACTTCTTCTAGGCTGGGGTTGCTAATTATATTTAGAAGAACAACTGGTTTCTTTCTCAGTAGTTATTCACTATCCACCAAATAATATCTGAAACAAGTGTAGCACATATAAACATGTTTCATCCAACCCCCAGGTAAATCCCTATGTGGATGTTTAATACAAGAATGGGTTTGGTAGAGAGTCTAAAAGCCTGAGAAGAAACTAAAAGGAAAAGTAAATTGAAAATTTAGAAATATCAAGGCCTATTTTTCAGAGAAAGTAGAAAAAAGGAAATGAGATATAACTAATATTTGGAAGAAAAAATATCTAGCTCCCAGCAGTGCAGTTCACTTAAATTGCTAGAAAGGTTTCAAAATGGCAGCAGAGGCTCCCTTCCTCTCCCCAGTCCAAACCATGAATAAAACTTCCTGCAGACTCTCCAAAGCCTATAACAAAATGCTCCTAACATTTACATCTGTAATGGTTTTTCTCCTCGAGAAAAGAGAAAATATGGGGAAATAAAAATTTTGACAGCCTTTGTGATGTTCAGTAAGTTGGAAGGATGTTTGCAAACTTCAAACCGGAGAGACTTGTTGTCGCACCTTTTCTGACAGGCGACTTTAAACAAATGTCTCACATAGGAAGTACCTGTGGTGTGTGTGCTTGGGTTTGGGGAGGGGAGGAGAGAAAGCGCTTTATGTGCTGTCATGGGAAATTATCGGTCTACCTTAAGGAGTTTTACAGATGATCATTTTAAATCAAACACAGGCAGCCTCTCAGCTAACAAAAGCACTAAAGATAGCAAAAGAGGTGACTTTCTCTCTGCTTCATCCTCATCTCTACAATGACCTAAATAAGAATAAGTTCTCCTTAAATAACTTTACCACAAAACATATTTGGAAATTTTATAATTTATCTCTGGATATCAAATAGATATCCAAGCAAAGATCTTAAGTTTGGGCTTCCCTGGTGGCGCAGTGGTTGAGAGTCCGCCTGCCGATGCAGGAGACACGGGTTCGTGCCCCGGTCCGGGAGGATCCCACGTGTTGTGGAGCGGCTGGGCCCGTAAGCCATGGATGCTGAGCCTGTGCATCTGGAGCCTGTGCTCCGCAGCGGGAGAGGCCACAAGAGTGAGAGGCCCGCATACCGCAAAAAAAAAAAAAAAAAAATCTTAAGTTTGAATACAATGCAACTCCCTTTCTCATCCTTATTCTGCTCCTTCTTCCCAAACATCACTAGTAATTGTAGATGTTACCATTTTCCCACGATAAGGAAGTTATTTTTCTATTCTATCATTTTCACTGGGTGTGGGTATATTAATTTCAAAATAAGACTGTGTCCTGCCCTGAGCCATCCCAAGATGATGTGTTAAGTGCTATAACGAAAATATGTCTGAAGCAAGATAACTTAAAAAATTCAAAAGGAAATCTCAAAACATTCAAAAGGAAACTCAACTCACATCTTGCAAGGGCAGGTGAGTGTAAGACCAGTGAAAGTTCATAGAGAAGACCAGACATGGCTGAATCTGAAACAATAAAGTGTATGCCAGATAATGAAAATGAGTGGAAGGTAGGCATGGGTGGGTAGATTTTGGATAGAAATAAATAAATGTGGGTACTAGCATGACAGACCTAGGGAAAGGAAAGGTCTAGTGAGGGTCTAAAGTATAAAAGGTGAGTGTAAGAGCTGTACGGATAAGGTCAAGAAGGACTTATACTCTACAAAAAGTCATTCCGACTGCAGTAGCAGACAACAGGAAATCACAAAGAAGAGGGAAGCAGCACAATCATTCTGGTAGAGGCATGGAAGACAGATTAGAGAAGTTTAAATTTGGAGTAATGGGAACCAATTAGAAAGCTGAGAGAGTAAAGCAATGGCAACAGGTATGGGAAGGAGAGAATGGATATGAGACATAATTATGAAGCAGAAGTGACAAAAAATGAATGACAGCGCATGAGTCAGGTAAGGAGGATAAGAGCTTTCTAAGTGGATGCCAAGATTTTTTTGGTCTGGATCACCAAAGAGCTGGAGGCATCCATCTCTCAGGACAGGCAATAAAGGAAGATTAGAAGCAGAAGATTTGGCATAGGACGTAGGTATGCATAGGGGAGTAGAGGTTGGGGATGGAAAATTTAGACAGATAATTATTAGTAGTTCAGTTTTAGACCCGAACCTGCTTCCCGGACCTTTGGAGACAGTTCGGTTTGGAGATACCGTTTTGAAAGTTATAGCTGAAAATACTGAATGGGTGAGATAATGGCAGAGTAAGCAAAGAAGAGTGTAGGAAGGCTCCGTGGAGAACATGTGTTGCGTGAGCAGGTAGAGAGAAGGGAAACTTAACAAGCCTGAGAACGATGATCTGAAGAGGAACAAGAGGCCAGAGACGGTGGTGACAGAGAAGCAAAGAAGGAAAAGATTGAAATACAAAAGCAGGATCAGTTGTGTAAACCAGTAATGAAATCAGGTAAGACAAGGCTGAAAAATACCCTTGAGATTTGGCACTGAGACGGTGACGGGTCTGGGTCAAGAGTGTGCAAATGAATGGGCAGGGAGGGAAAGAAATGAAGAGCACAGCATATACCTGAACAGCTCAGTAGTAAGGAAACAGGAAACTTAAGTGATAGGCTGGGGATGGGGGCGGGGGCTGTGGGTGATATGCAGGATTAAGAAAAGAGATTTTATAAAATGGGAGAGGTTGAGCATATCTATGGGTCCCAGGGAAGAAGCCAGTAGGGAGGAAATGACTGAAGACAGAGAAGTGATAGGAGCTAACAAAAAGAACAAGATCCCAGAGGGCATGGAGGGAAATGGGACTAAGGCTAGAGGAGAAACTGCCTCTGAAAAAGGAAAGGCCACACAAAGAGATGTACCTCTACAACAAATAAATGCCTAAGAGTAAATAGGAAAAATTAAGGAAATTTAGCACTGGTGGGATAATGGACTTCTTTGTCACGGATCTTCTTCTATTCTCAAATTACTACAATGCTTTAATAAGGAACAAAGGCAAGGACCATGTCTGGCACACGTGAATCGCTCAATAAATATTTGTTGAAAAAAAGGAGTAAATGAATAAAAAGTAATGAACAGAAAAATATGATTCAATTGAAGAATTTTCCATGAAATTTCAGTTTTTTAAGTACATTCAACTCCTAGTGAATGTCGGGAGTTGCATCTTGGAAAATCAACACATCAATCAAAAATATGTAAAAGAGAAAATGTAATGAATTAAGGCTTATAAAGAATAGGGCTTCCAACTTTCAGAGAAGGATGTTGGGTCCTTTTTATTCTTCAGTGAAATCCTCATTTCAATTTTCTTGAAAGCTTCAAAATAAGAAGGAAGTGTAGCTTCACTCAGATGCATTTTCGAGCACCGATGCACCTCTATCAAACCCGCTCAGCATTTCTAATTTCACTTGAAAGAATCGATTTAGTAGCCTCTTTTCATACAATTTTCTTTGCTATCCTTATTTCCACTCTGACATTTAAAAAATAAATAAAATACCCAAACGAGATATTGATGGCTTTGCTGATGCCAGCACCCCAAGCACACTGGGCACAGCAAGAGAGCTGCCCGGGGGTGGCAGGCATCTCTGCTGACAGGGAGTTCTCGTGGCCACAGGAGAGGCTGCAGATGGATTAAAACTCAGAAAACAAAGTGGCTATGACAAACGTGACTGGACAGAATATACTATATTCTAATAACCGAGTAGCTAAAGTGAAGGCAATGAATAACGGTAATTAACAATAAGCTCAAGATAGTATAAAGAGGTTAAAAACACGTATCTTTTAATAAGCAAGAATTAAAATGCAAGACTCCAAGACCTACTAAAAGAATACTTAATATCGATCAAGTTTATTTTGTGCTTTTAAAACTTGCCTACCCGCTTGCCAATGACTCATTTGCTCAAAACATTTTTACTGACTGTCCGTTATGGACCAGAACCACATGATTTACCTCCTCTCTACAGTTATGGTAGAGCCTCTCAGCTGGGCCTCAGCCTGCTCATTGCTTGCTGTGATATTCCTACGTATTAATATTTGCCTAAGAATGCTGACTTAAGTTGCCAACTATCTTTCTGTGAGAAAGATAATTCTTAATTCTGGGTTATATGACTTTTTACTTTTCTTAGTGTTGAAATTCTTGTTCTTTATTAAAACTGGCAAATTATGTTGGTTCTAATTATTTTTTCACTGACTGATTCATAAATCCCAAAGTCTGGGAAATACAGAGTCAATTAATTTTATCTTCCCAGGCTTTTACTTCCAAGGACACAGTATATATTCATTATCTAAGTAGTCTGGCTTCTGGGCACCCTGGCTCACCACCTAGCCCACCTAGCTAGACCACGCCCCAGCTGTCCCCACAATCTCTTACTTGCGTGGGTGGCTCCTTGGTCCCACAAGATAGGAAAGCAAAAGATTTCTTGAAAAGTTGTTTTGAAGGAGTTTAAATTGTAAGCAGGTCTTCGGACCATAAAATCCTAAAAAGTTCTCATTTACTCCAAAACAGTAATTAAATATTGTGTTTTTATAACTGCAAATTTCAGTGGTATACTGGTACAGTGACTGACATAAAGAAACCAACTACTGCTACTACTTCCAAAAAGATGGTAACTGACACAGACATAATGTTACACCAAAGAAGCCAGACACCAAAGAGGACTTATTGTAGTATTCCATTCAGATGAAGTTCAAGCAAAACCCATCTATCTACAACCAAAGAAATAAGAACAATGACTACCTATGAGGGATGGCTATCAACCGTCAATAGGAGGAAATCTTCTGGGGCACCGCAAATGATCTATATCAGTGTTTCATATATTGACCTCGGTCATGGTTACATTTTGGGACACATATGTAAAAATGCATACAAATATATGAAAATATATATGTAAGGATTTCGACACATTAATGTATTAGGTTGGCCGAAAAGTTAGTTCTGGTTTTTCTGTAAGATGTTCAGAAAAACCTGAACGACCTTTTTGGCCAACCCAATATGTCATATCCCAATAAGAATGAAAAAGAAAAAAAAAAAGAAGATTAGCTTTCAAAATACTTACAGATTTTGAATTCATAGAGCCCAATTAAGTAAAATACTTCAATATGCTTTCACTAAGGAGCAATATTCTAGAAACTTTCTGGCATTACACCTTTTTCTTCTTCCTACGCGCCAAATACTTTCTTACCTATTTACAAGGCGGTAGCTTACAGGAATAGGCTTTAAAGAATACTCAATGAGTTTAATAATAATAATCACTAAGTAATTAAACTTCTCCCAGGAGTACTGAAAACTACTCACTCAAGGACATCAAAAACTCCAGTATCTATTTCAATTGCAAAAGAAAAAAAGGGCAAACCCAGCATTTCCAAGTTCAAAACCAATGCTCTTACCAAAACATTAAATTAAGGTAATTAAAAATTAAACCTTCTCTTATGGTACTTCCACCTTAATTCTTTAAATCTGGTTGTTCTTGCTTCTCTTGCTTGAATCAAAGAACACTCCTCTCTCACTTATTAAATAACAAAGTCTCAAAAAAATACTGTGCTTAGTTTGAGGCTTCTTTTTGTTTGTTTGTTTTGAATTACAAAAGGAAAATTAAAAGGGCTTCTTGACCATGAAATGGAAAATATTTCACTTGCTGTACGACGTGTTTAAAAAAAAATAGTAGGCGGTATTAATAATTAAATGTTCAAATGACAATTACTGAATGTAAGAAAGTTGATAATGACCAAGCAAGAACCCTATAACAAAGTATGCAAAGCAGAAATAAGAGAACAAAACGGATGCGGGGAGGAGGTGTTCTCTGAGAAGCAAAGGAAAGGGTAAAATAAAATACAGAGAAACAGTGTATAGCCAACACCCAGAAGGAATATAAGTTATTAAAGGGAGAGACCACGTTTTTCCTCTAGGTATTCCTATGTTATTTTTGACACCAAATTACATTATCAATTTAGGTTTCAAAATCAGATGTAAATGGGCCTCCAGCTGGACGGAAACCTATTTCATTGAACGCTGAATAAGCATATATTGGCTACTGCAGTCCAAGACAAATACATGTTCAGAATACATAAAAAGCAACACACCGATGATGTAAACATTTTGCTCTGAGAGGAATCTCCTCTACAGTCTTTCATATGTACGCTTCCAATAATTTTAATTGATCATTAGAAAATTTAATTCATAATGAGAAGAAAATCTGCAACTAGAATATCAGCTTAAATCTAGGTCAAAATCATGGCAGCAGTCATGATGATTTTAGGTTTACTTGAAAATATAGTTTTAGTCCCATATTAGCTTTACAGCAGAAGCAAGCATGCCTTCTTTTTGCCTTAAGAGTCACTGTAAGGGTTAACTTATAATCACATGTACCAGTTACTGGCACAAGGGGAAAAAAAAAGGAAAATACAAAAACAGGAGCAGAGAAGAAAAAAAGACAGACAGTAGAAGGAACTCCATTGTAGAGACTCTAATAATTGCTCTATGTACAGTCATGGTCTGAGTGTCTCTCTTACTCTGTGTCAGAAAGAAGAAAGTCAAAGCTGTAATGACACAGCCTTGGTCAACTAGGCCTTGACCTGGTCAGTGATAATCATGAGCACTAAACTGAAACATAAAAAAGGAATCCAAATGAGCAGGATTGGAAGAAACACTTCCATCCAGAGTTCTGAAGCTGCAGAGTATATTATAAAGAATTCCAATCATATATTTAAAGAATGTTGACCTCACAATTCAGCATCTTGTTAACTGCATCTTTTGATTAAGCATCTCTAGGAACGATACTGTCTTCCAAGGAAAACTTCCCTATTTTTGAATTGCCTGACTCATTAGAAAATTCTCATTATGTAGAGTCAAATCTCTCTACCATCCAACCAACTAACTAGCTCTAATC
The DNA here is from genome assembly GCF_964270905.1 of Leucopleurus acutus. Classification (NCBI taxonomy): domain Eukaryota; kingdom Metazoa; phylum Chordata; class Mammalia; order Artiodactyla; family Delphinidae; genus Leucopleurus; species Leucopleurus acutus. The sequence continues at coordinate 89,786,942 of NC_139144.1, read as the reverse complement.
CAGATTTAGAAAACAACAAAAAACAAAACCACTTTATTTCTTTTAAGTGGCACATATATTTGATATTAGATATCAAATCCTCTGTTTTTCACTAAGATTTTCAGTTCTTCCTCCTGTTTCTCATAAGGACCGGCCTACCCTTTTCTGCTAAGTAGACTGGCTTCTCTTACCTCTCTTCACATTGTTGCTGAAATGTGCATTGACATGTTGGCTGGAACCGTGACTGACCCTCCAATTTACTCCATTAATATAAAATTGCCAGTTAGTTGCAATCAGTGTTCGGGCATATATCACACAACATATTTTGAAAATACAAAAGTAAGAGAAAGCTTAGAAAAAAAATTTATAATCTCCAAACGTTACTTAGTTTGAAGACTAAAAGCATTTAACATTTATTATATAAATTCCAAAGCAGTGACCCAAATGTGGGGTTTGAAATCTAAATATACTGCCACTCAAGTGCTTCACAGGCCTTCACAGGTCAAACAGTTTGAAAAGATAGCAATATTTTTCATAATTCTGAGGACAAGGAAAAAACCATTGTGTTTCATAAAAATGCGATAAGACAGCAAAATTTCCTCCCATGCGTGAATAATGTATGACCTACAATGTTATTTGCTAGACTGTCTAATCACCAGCATCTTTCAAAATGTCTATATAAGCTTTAGCTCATTAAGAACAAACATGTATCGGTATAAAAATATCACATACCTGTGAACACTCAGACTAATATTCTGCCAAATGCCAATGCACACATCAAACTGACATGGGTGGGCCAACTTTTGTGCATTTCTCAAGGATAAAAAATATTCGGAAAAGAAATACAGAATTACTTCACTCTATGACATTCATGCTAACTCCAATAATCAAAAACACACACGCACGCTATCTACCTATCAATCTATCTACCTAGGTAGATAAATATTACTATTAATCTATCTACCTACGTGATTAATTATAAATTAATTATAAATTAATTAATATTATATTGTATGTCTGTGTCCCCAAAGTACCCTTTTTTGTTGTACTCAAAAACACATAACATGTAATTTGGGCTTCCCTGGTGGTGCAGTGATTAAGAATCCGCCTGCCAATGCAGGGGACATGGGTTCGAGCCCTGGTCGAGGAAGATCCCACATGCTGTGGAGCAACTGAGCCTGTGCACCACAACTACTGAGCCTGCGCTCTAGAGCCCACGAGCCACAACTACTGAGCTCATGAGCCTAGAGTCCGTGCTCCACAACAAGAGAAGCCACCACAATGAGAAGCCCGCGCACCGCAACTAAGAGCAGCCCCCGCTCGCCGCAACTAGAGAAAGCCCGTGTGCAGCAACAAAGACCCAACGCAGCCATAATGAATAAATTTAAAAACACACACACATGTAATTTACCATTTCTTAACCTTTTTCAGGCGTACAGTACAGAAGTGTGAACTATATGCACATTATTGTGTAACATCTGTAGGACTTTCTCATCTTATAAAACTGACACTTGAGATCCACTGAATAACCACACCCCTTCCCTGCGCCCCCCGCAAAAGTATCTTTTTAAAGGTATTCAGGGCATAGAAGGTTTTTAAATGGAAGTATCACAGATTCTTATTTTCTTAAATCACAGTATCACAACAAACTGAGCATTTTAATAGATTTCATTCTCATCACTAACAAGTTTTATCCTTCAATATATAAAACCACATATTTGATTGATATTAATGCCTTTCAGTTTTTGTAAATCATATTTGTTCAGAGACCTGCCAGTTCTCAAAGGATATCTGAGTCATGAGTTTAAAACAGACAGATCATGGTGCTGCTCTTTTTTCCTGTAAAGGGCCAGTAAGTAAATATTTTAGGCTGTGTGAGGCATAGGGATTCTGCTGCAAATATTCAACTCTGCAACTAGAGCCCCCAAACTGTTATGGGCAATACATAAATGGATGAGCCTAACTCTGGAAATAAAAATTTATTTAGAAAAACAAGGGACAGGCTAAATTTCTCCTGTGGGCCATAGTTTGCCAACCCCTGAAATAGTTAAGGGATAGTGACAAGGAACAGGACAGGGACAGGGAGTAGCTAAGAAAGAAAATCAAATAAATGTATCTATGAATAGTTACTCCTGAAACCAAGTAGCTACTTAGTAGGGTTGACATTAATTTTCTATTGACGAACTTTGATTGTGAGGTCCTATAAAATGGAAAAAGTTCTTTTTATGACTTGTTTCAATGCTGACTGACCTACTGGCATTCAGTACATTAGCATAAATAATGAAAATATTGATCTTCAGTAAGTACATAGGATTTGACTTACCTTAATAATGGATGGAATATGACAGTAATATTTCTGGCTCCAGGTTTGCAGACAAATTTTGTTCCTCCACCTTCAATTAAGTTGTCATCAGGACCCCCTTTCAGAAAAAAAATAAGAGAGATTAGCTTATCAGAACTTTTGCAAAGAAATAAGCCTATCAGATGTATGTTACACTATCACAAGGAAGATCATCTTTGAAAACAGCTGCCTTTAATATTTACAAAATTATTTTATTTTGAATGACTTGATTCAGTCTTCCTCATTAAATAAGCAATGGATTCGCATTTTCACTCTGGCGTGAGAACATGGAAGCACAGTAAGAATAACTATATTTAAAGAAACAATGCAAGGGTACAACCCAGTTAAGGCTAAAATTTTGATCTCTAATCACCACTGTCAACCTTGTACAGCACGGCACATGAAAACTTCAGGGGAGGGCTTCCCTGGTGGCGCAGTGGTTGAGAGTCCGCCTGCCCATGCAGGGGACGCGGGTTTGTGCCCCGGTCCGGGAAGATCCCACGTGCCGCGGAGCGGCTGGGCCCGTGAGCCATGGCCGCTGAGCCTGCGCGTCCGGAGCCCGTGCTCTGCAACGGGAGAGGCCACAGCAGTGAGAGGCCCGCGTAACACAAAAAAAAAAACAAAAAAACCTTCAGGGTAAGGAAGAAGTGCCGTTCAGGCTTGTCTAGGGCTCGAAAGGTTGCAGCAGAGGCCCACATGCACCTAACCAAGCATACTTCATCAAATCTAAGACCTCACTATTTGTAAGATACACTATCGTTGTAAGTAACAATAAGAAAAAAAAATCCTGCTAACTAAAGTATACAATGCTTCCTTATTATTTGGAATCTTTTTTTTTCTCTTATTGAAAAGTTCTTTACAGCTTAAATATACAGAACTAGGTTAAATAATTCATAAATAAGTAAATTTAAGGATTTAGTAAGGTTTTTAAGATAAAGAGGTATTTAGCCAAAATCTCTCATACACATATAATAAGGAAACCTAAGAAAAGTGAGTTGGTTAAGGTGTTCTTAAAACTAGTTAATATTCAGAGTGCAGCTCTTCTGAATGGCTCAGACTTGTCACCATCTTTGTTTTCTAAACAATTTCACTAAGTGGATTTCTTGAAGGAGTACATCCAGCATTTTACTCCAAGCTGCTGATACCAATTCTGCAAGGTTTAATGTTGACATGTTCTTGATACTATTAGAAGGTTTAAAGAGAAGGTGTTCTTACAACAACCAAGATTAATACTCTTTCGTCAAATGGTCCTTAAGAGGTTCACTAATTGAAATACTGAAGGGTCATGATGTGAAGAATAACCACTCAGCTCACAAGTACTGAGGCAAAAACAACTCATTATGACTATCTTCCGGTCGATAGCCATTAAGATGTCACTGATTTAAGATATATCCTAATTTCAGAGTTTAGAACGTGACAAATGTACATCCTGGGGTGTTGGGAGAAATGCTCCCCCGCCCCCTGCCTTCAATGTTTCTATGCATTAGGACGAAGCTCAATTAAAGTAATCCCTGGCCTCTGTCCATCTTTTACCCACTCAAGGGAAGTGAACTAACTCCTTTGGTAAAATTGAGAAGAAAAAGTGGGGCATGCGGAGCTCAGCAACCCCCTTATTCCACTTTAGAAACCAGAGTGCCTGTACAAAGTCAGCATTGTCTCACCAAGTTTAGCAATGAAGGTCCTACCTTGTCAGAGAAGGATAAAGTGGTCCAGTACCTTCTGTAAGTAAGTACATTTGTCTAATTTTGATTTTCAGTCAGCAAACTCATCTGGCTCTCTTAACTAGGCTACATCCTTCAGTCTAGCTTGTATCAACATAAAAGTGGTATTTCATCTTCCATTTACTTACATTATTTCATAATAGTGTCAGAACTCTGACAGGAAAGGTAGATGCTATTTAATAGACTTTCTCAAAACGCTAACAACCTACACTTACAATACTGCGTTTATTTTTGCTAAATTAAAGTTCCTTTTTAATTATAGTTCTCTGCATGATACCAAACATAAATCTCACCTGATATATTATCTGCCTTAATGGTCTCTGAGGTATCTTGGAAATTGACTGATAAAAACATGCGAAGCTTTAGAAATCCATAGCCTGGATCATATCATCAAGACTTCCCAGAGGCATCAGAGTCTAGACAAATCCCACTTGGCTCAGTCGTTTCCACCAACTAATCAAAGGATGGCTTTTCTTAAGAAAAACAGAAACTGTAATGGCATGTACAGCTCTAGATTCAAAATCATGAGCTGTTTGTTCTCATTTGTATTATTATATTTGCATTGGAGACATCAGCGTTCTGCTAAGTCAGTGAGTTTTGCTCAGTTAAAAGGAAAGCGAAAGGAGAGCATCAACACTACAACAGGCGCTACTCCTTTAATAAAAATCTTCCTCAAAAGGTCACATGGTATGGTTACAAACAAAAAATAAAGAATAAAAATAACTTCTTTACTAACACTTCTCTTCCTAAGATCGTAAAATCGAGTCAGAATTGAATCACCAAGGAAACGTGCACATGTGTCCAAGAAATCAGGTTATATTCTGCACTCCAGGAACAACATAAATGACTTCCTACAAAATACATAAATCTACACACAAGAAATAATGCACTTTATCTACTCAATATGAGCACATCCTTAAAGGACAGATATGAGCTGAACTGCATGGTCTCCAATGGCTTCTAAAAATTCTGAAGTTTTCTGATTTTAGATACTCAATAATTAAATACAGGCCTGACTACCCCAGCTCCAAACTCGCATTTTCATGCACACTGAACACACTGTATGCATGACCACCTCAATGCCTTGGTCCACACCGGACTCTATCTGGGGAGACCTCTCCGCTCCTACCATTCCTTTAGGGCCCAGGTCTACACCTAAACTGTCGAGTGCCCCTCTCCCAATGTCCAAAACTCCATTGACAGTGACTTTATGAAATAAACCATATAACCTTAACATAGGTCTTTTCTGTTACTGTCACTTGTTTTCTAGTTCTTATGTAACCTTCTCCCCACTTGGAATGTAACATCCCAGAAAGTACTTATAAAAATACATATATTTGGCGAATGAATGAAGGAAGAAACGATGACCTAACTCAGTAGAATGTTATTAGAATTAGATGAGAAACTATATGTGCGAGTCCTTGGTGAACTGCCAAGAAGCTAACATGTCAGCAATGCTCTCTGTATCCCTAAAGGCTTACAGCTAGTAGATGTGCTTCGTCAACTTTTGTTGATGACAATCACATGGGGAACACAGATAACAAAAAACAAAGATGCAAAATACCAAAAAGAAGGCACAACAGCCACTAGAAATGTCAGTGGGAGGAAGATTTGGCTGTGAAAATAAAGGCATGATGACAACGCATCAAGCTAGAAACTAATAGTTTCATTCGTTCTAAATCTGTGTTGGCTACATACAGGCTATTACCGAGTCACACAGTACGGTTAAACTAATTAAAAAGTAAAGATTGGGGCTTCCCTGGTGGCGCAGTGGTTGGGAGTCCGCCTGCCGATGCAGGGGACGCGGGTTCGTGCCCCGGTCCGGGAGGATCCCGCATGCCGCTGAGCGGCTGGGCCCGTGAGCCATGGCCGCTGAGCCTGCGCGTCCGGAGCCTGTGCTCCGCAACGGGAGAGGCCACGACAGTGAGAGGCCTGTGTACCGCAAAAAAAAGTAAAGATTGGGCAGACTTATTTAAAAAAAAAAAAAAAGAAAAGAAAAATTCCCCTTCCTACTTCAACCTACAACCAAAATTCCATCTACAGGAACCTTGTATGCTTTTCCAAGCCCATTACCAAGCGCCACCAACACTGCATTTGATGCGATTTCCTCTTCACAGACTAAGTCCAAATCTAGCTATAACTAAATTACTAATAAACAGCACCAACCCAGTGAAAACAGTGCTTGAAAATAAAGGTGTCAGGACCACAAGTAAAGGTCATGGCCAAAGACTGTACGGTCTGCGAGTCTCCATCCTCTGAGGTTTATTCTAGCTTTTCAATATTCTGCATGAGAAACAAAACTCGTCCCTCCTCACAGGCCTTCCGTTAATCAAGTAATCTGGGAGCTGCCGTCATGAATGTTCTTAGGGAACATGTTGCTCAATCCTGAGAAGATCAGGGGATGGGCCGGTGCAGCTCCCTCCGCTTCATTCATTATGCTCACAGTAATCCCTGCTGTCCCAGGCCAGGTGACAGGCACCAGAGAAAATGCTGAAGGATGATGGATGGCTGGAAAGAAAGGGGAACTGACAGCCATATTACAAGTAGAATAGATATTGTTCAGAAAGGAGGGGACAAAATGCTCCAGTCATATTTCCTGGTCCTAACAAGGAGCACAATGGCTGACGGGCTCCCTCAGGTGACTGGCAAAAGGCACCAGGGCCACACAGTGACTGCGGGGATGACAGCATCTTAGTGCGCGCAGCCTGACCCTTCTTTTAGAATTTATTTACTTATAAGTCATTAGCTCCTAAACTTATATATTCCTTGATTCTTCCCAGCTAGAATTTGATGTAGTTTATAATTAACATAGTCATGTTCATATAACACACAAAAAACCCCAAAGTCTCAGAAAGAAATGGAAAGGATTGTTCTCCCTGAGAGGACTACATACCGTACAGCGGGAAGAATGAAAAAGATTTGTGTCAGACCCCGGATCTCTACTTATTAGTAGTATGAGTATGATAAAAATATTTAAATTCTCTGAGTCTCAACTTTCCCATTTATAAAACACAGATTGCAATAAACTCTTTCAGAGACTTGTGGTGATGTTTAGGTAAGATAACGTACTCCAGGGCATTCAGTGCAGAATTTGACACATGGTACATCTCAAATAAATGACTGTCTACTTTTTCCCTTTAGAATTACCAAGCAGTTAAGGATCTAAATGATCTCTCTCTCTCTCTCTCTCTCTCTCTCTCTCTCTCTCTCACACACACACACACACACACACACACACACATATAGCATTGGAACATAAACTGAAAAAACAAAAGGTTCAAATTCAAAAAATGTTATACTTGCTACTTTAGGCAACATCATACTAGTCAATATCATTAGTGAGACCAATTAAAACACTTTTGTCTTATTTTAGGGTCAATAGAATTGCAGTGAAATTTTTAAAAATTGCTGAGAATACTTAGAGCCTGACAACAGGAAATTAGTCTTTCTCTTAATTTTTCAGGTAAAAATAATCAATATTAAATGTATAAATGTTAAAATTACGCATGCTCTGTGCCAAGAGCTTAGATGAAAATAGTATGGAATTTGATGGCCACTTTTGTTGAACCACAGAAAGCAGTATGCCTCATCTGACATTTTTAATGTGTTCTGGATGTAAAGTTGGCCTTTCCACATAAAAAAGAACCACAGTGAAGGTGAACTTTTTTTTTTAACATCTTTATTGGAGTATAATTGCTTCACAATGGTGTGTTAGTTTCTGCTGTACAACAAATTAAATCAGCTACACATATACATATATCCCCACATCTCCTCCCTCTTGTGTCTCCCTCTCACCCTCCCTATTCCACCCCTCCAGGTGGTCACAAAGCACGGAGCTGATCTCCCTGTGCTATGTGGCTGCTTCCCACTAGCTATCTGTTTTACATTTGGTAGTGTATATATGTTCATGCCACTCTCTCACTTCGTCCCAGCTTACCTATCCCCCTCCCTGTGTCCTCAAGTCCATTCTCTACATCTGTGTGTTTATTCCTGTCCTGCCCCTAGGTTCCTTAGAACCATTTTTTTTTTTTTAGATTCCATGTATATTTGTTAGCATACGGTATTTGTTTTTCTCTTACTTCACTCTGTATGACAGTCTCTAGGTCCATCCACCTCACTACAAATAACTCAATTTCATTTCTTTTTTTTTTTTTAATCAATTTTATTTATTTTTGGTTGCGTTGGGTCTTTGTTGCTGTGCGCGGGCTTTCTCTAGTTGCGGAGAGCGGGGGCTACTCTTCATTGCGGGTGCGCGGGCTTCTCGTTGCAGTGGCTTCTCTTGTTGTGGAGCATGGGCTCTAGGTGCACAGGCTTCAGCAGTTGTGGCTCGCGGGCTCTAGAGCACAGGCTCAGTAATTGTGGCACATGGGCTTAGTTGTTCCACGGCATGTGGGGTCTTCCAGGACCAGGGCTTGAACCCGTGTCCCCTGAATTGGCAGGCAGATTCTTAACCACTGTGCCACCAGGGAAGTCCAATTTCATTTCTTTTTATGGCCGAGTAATACTCCACTGAATATACGTGCCACATCTTCTTTATCCATTCACCTGTCGATGGACACTTAGGTGGCTTCCATGTCCTGGCTATTGTAAATAGTGCTGCAATGAACACTGCGGTACGTGACTCTTTGAATTATGGTTTTCCACATAAAAAAGAACCACAGTGAAGGTGAACTTTTTTTTTGATTAAAGTATAAATAATTTACAATGTTGTGTTAGTTTGAAGTGTACAAAGTGATTCAGTTATGCATATATATTCTTTTTCAGATTCTTTTCTATTATAGGTTATTACAAGCTGAGTATAGTCCCTTGTGCTATACAGTACGTCCTTGCTGTTTACCTATTTTATACATAGTAATGTGTATCTGTTAATCCCAAACTCCTAATTTATCCCCTTGCCCCTCACCCCCACTATCCCCTTTGGTAACCATAAGTTTGTTTTCTCTGTTGGTGAGTCTATTTCTGATTTGTAAATAAGTTCATTTGCATAATTTTTTTAGATTCTACATATAAGTGATATCATATGATATTTGTCTTTGACTTACTTCACTTAGTATAGTAATCTCTAGGTCCATCCATGTTGCTGCAAATGGCATTATTTCATTCGTTTTTATGGCTGGAAGGTGAACTTTTCTACAAATATTCTGCTTCACAAATACTTTCTAAGGATTATGAAAATACATACAGGACTTCCTTGGTGGCACAGTGGTTAACAATCTGCCTGCCAATGCAGGGGATGCGGGTTCAAGCCCTGGTCAGGGAGGATCCCACATGCCACTGAGCAACTAGGCCCGTGCGCCACAACTACTGAGCCTGAGCTCTAAAGCCCGCGAGCCACAACTACTGAAGCCCTCGCACCTAGAGCCTGTGCTCCGCAACAAGAGAAGCCACCGCAATGAGAAGCCTGCACACTGCAATGAAGAGTAGCCCCCGCTCACCACAACTAGAGGAAGCCCGCACACAACAACAAAGACCCAACGCAGCCATAAATAAATAAATTTAGAAAAAGAAAATGCATACAGTACCATAAATATGCAATTCCTGATTGCATCAATAAAGAGGGTCGTTAATTGGCTCTAGGAGCCAGCTGAATGGCCTGAGTTCCCTAAATTCACAGCTGTCACCATGACAGAGGTGTTCATTTAGATTAAGTTCTTTAGCAAATGCCTGTTCTTAAAGCACAAATTATCATTATGACTTAGTGCTGTTGCTGCTGCTACCAGCAGCACCAAACTTGTAACAAGGGTCTGTACATGAGCTTGGTGCTTGGTGCTTGGTGCTAGATTAAGAAGAAAACAGGACTTCCCTGGTGGCTCAGTGGTTAAGAATCTGCCTGCCAATGCAGGGGACACTGGTTTGATCCCTGGTTCAGGAAGATCCCGCATAACATGGAGCAACTAAGCCCATGCACCACAACTACTGAGCCTGCGCTCTAGAGCCCGTGAGCCACAACTACTGAGCCCGCGTGCCACAACTACTGAAGCCCACGCACCTAGAGCCTGTGCTCCGTAACAAGAGAAGCCACCACATGAACAGCCCACGCACCGCAACGAAGAGTAGTCCCTGCTCGCTGCAACTAGAGAAAGCCCGTGCGCAGCAACAAAGACCCAATGCAACTAAAAGTAAATAAATAAAAATAAATAAATTTTTTAAAAAAAAGAAGAAGACAAAATACTTATTCTTACCCTCAAATGACTTACTATTACAGACAAGTCAAGCAAATCAGGATTGGTGATGATATTCTACGGCTATTGGATCTGGGAAGAAAATCCAGGCAACAAGCCCCTTTGAGGAAAGGATCATCTTTTGGACTCAACTCTTACCTAGTGTATAATTATTATCAACAATACTTTTCACATACTGTTATTCATAGATGTAACTCTTGTGCCTAGAATAATTTCTGGCACATCATAAGCACTTGGCAAATGTTTATTAAATAAATATATGAATAAGCATGGATAGCACAGGGAACTATATTCAATATATTATAATAACCTATAATGGAAAATAATCTGAATACAGATGTATGTAACTGAATCACTTTGCTATATGCCTGCAACTAACACAATATTGTAAATCAACTATACTTCTTAAAAAAATACATGAAGCTGGGACAAAGTGAGAGAGTGGCATGGACTTATATATACTACCAAATGTAAAATAGATAGCTAGTGGGAAGCAGCCGCATAGCACAGGGAGATCAGCTCGGTGCTTTGTGACCACCTAGAGGGGTGGGATAGGGAGGGTGGTAGGGAGACGCAAGAGGGAGGAGATACGGGGATATATGTATATGTACAGCTGATTCACTTTGTTATAAAGCAGAAACTAACACACCATTGTAAAGCAATTGTACTCCAATAAAGATGTTTAAAAACTAATTTAAAAATACATGAATAAGCAAATGAACAAACAGCAAATGATAAAGAATATCTCTTTTAGACCAATTGAATTCTAAGTACAAACCACACAGGACCAAGCAGTTGTATTTTGCATAGAGTTTGCTCCCTGAGGAATCCATGTTTCAATAAAGTGCTGAAAAAGTATATTGATTAAGATGTTATTTGTAGCAGACAATCTTCCAAATAGAAGCAAATTAGTTATTCCCACTATAAGTAAATGGCTTGCCTATATTTCAATGCTCAAGTATATTTTATTCCTGGATAGCCTAATGTTGTATAATTAAGACAGGTGTAATGTATTACACAGGGAGTAAAAAGAAGGTTAAGAGGGGGGAAGGGGACTGATATTTATTAAACATTGACTAGGAAACTGGTGTTTGTATTCACTTAATCCTAATAATACCCCTGTAATATTATTACCTAACACAGATGAGGAAATGGAGACTCGTGAGGGGCTTAGGGGGATGTGTTTTGCTCAAGGTCCCACACATGGTAGGTTCAGTATTCAAACAATTTGTTCCCAACTGTACATACTACAATGTGCTTACTATCATTTTATGGTCCCAAGAATTTCATAGGTTGAATCAAATGATGTAGATGATGGGTGACAGAGGAAATTTCTAAAATAGGGAGCAGTTATGCCCTGATTTTACAGTGGTTTGACATGTAATATGCACTTTCCATGTAATCAACACTAAATACCACGGTTGGTTATCCACGTCAAGGCACACAAAGCCTCTTTGACCAAAAATGTAGGTGAAGCTTAAGAAAAACAACATACTACGGATAAAACGCTCATGTAGACAATGATTCTGGAGGAAACACATTTAATGGTCCAACTGAGGCCAAAAATAACACTTTCTAATACAGTCCCAGCAGCAAGAAGCAGAACTCTACTTTTCCCCTTCTCCAGACTTGCCAGTAGAGGATATAAGGGGCCCTCTAAACCCACTCTACTGGTGAGGACTCCTTGGAGGTCCAGGAACATGAAGGTAGAAGAACAAGGGTTGGGACCTTCAGGGAGGGAACTCGGATAATCTGCCTGTATTAATACCTAAACACTGATATAAGCTGATTTTTTTCCTGTTTCCCCTTTTAAGTAAAAAATTTGAACAGCCCTTCTTTGCTTCTGCTTCTACTGTTACTACAGGTCGGTTCTACATGTCTATTCTTTTGAGACCCATACAGTGTTTTATGCTTTTTTACTTTAGTAACAAAGGAAAAAGGAAAGATGAGGAAAAATGATTGGAAGTTTGGCATTGACATGTACACACTGCTATATTTAAAATAGATAACCAACAAGGAGAGCACAGGAAACTCTGCTCAGCAGTCTGTAATAACCTAAATGGGAATGGAATTTGAAAAAGAATAGATACATGTATATGTATAACTGAATCACTTTCCTGTACACTGGAAACTAACACAACATTGTCAACCAACTATACTCTACTATAAAATAAAAATTTTAAAAATAGACAAAATACAGTGATGCTATCATCACAAAAAAATGTTTTGAAAAGTCTCAAAGGTCTCACAATAAAATAAGCAGTTCTAGTGTGTAAATCTAGTTAATTTTTTTCTTTTAACATAAAACCTTGTTTGTATTTTTCTTTTCAGATTTATTGAGGTATAATTAACAAAACTGTAAGATATTTTAAGTTTACATTGTGATAGTTTGATACATATACCCACTGTAAAAGGATTCCTCCCCATCCAAAGTAACACAGCCATAGCTTCATATTTTTTGTAAGAACATTTAAGTTTCATTCTCTTAGCAAATTGCAATTATACCATACTCTCGTCTCTAATAATGTTGTCCTCTGTAATTCTTGAAAATACTGAAGCATGAATTTTGGGCTAATAACTTAATATGAACCCATAACTTAATATGAACATGACAAACCCTGTGAGAAAAGCAAATGATGGCGGTGGGTTCTTTTGGTGCTCAGAAATTATAATAAAATAGGGATGACATGCATCACTCAAGATACCATTATTCCCTGTCATAAGCATTGTCAGTCACTGCCAACTGAATCAGAATCCATGGGTGTTCTAAGCAGCCACAACAGTTGTTAGGAGTTGAAACTTACCAACCCTTTGAACAAGAAAAACCACATCTCTTGCTCAACATTCTACACTCATCAAATCCAAAACTAAACCAAAACAATCAAATGAACAAAACGCTCTCCTGGGCATTGTCACAGTACTTTTATTATACAAAATGAGTCTCTTGGGGGGGGCATGAAAAAGCAAAGAATTAGGAGTTCCTGATGAGTAAATTCATGCTCAATTTCTTTAGTGGGGTGGAGACTTAAGGTGAGTGGGGCTGAAATAAGCTAATCTTTGAAAGGAAGGGGAGAAAAAAAACATTGATGAAGGAGTCCTTGATAATCCTATACTGCTGAGGGCCCAGGTGAGATGAAATAACTGGAATTTACAGCAACAGCATATAATATGGAACATTCTAGAGCAGAAATAAGTGTGGAGAAGAGAGACTTGGAGAGCCAGAGTTAAGGATTTACCAGCTGGATGTGTGAGAAGGCAACAGGGAAGAAAAGAGTTGAAGGTTCTGGTAAGAAAAACAATTCATGTGATTAACCACAGATGGGTCAAGGCTTGCTAAGAGAAGAAGGGAAGTTTGAAAGAAACTTGAATAAAGTATATGGTAGAAGCTGACACTTGAGGGTCTCTATAAGGTCAAAAAACATTCGAGGCTGGAGTGAGAGGGAGAGATTTGAAAGGAACAGGAGGCCATAGAGAGGGACATACTGAGAACTGTTTCTGTCCTCACTTCCCCTGCGGTCACAAACACAGGAAGCCCTCCCCTGAATTAGAAATGGGGTGGTGAATGTGGGGGGCAGTTAAGTTTGATGTTTGGTAGTTAAAGAATTAGGCAGCAGCAAAGTTTGGGATAAGTGGGGGTAAGACTGAGTAATGAAAGAAAGAAAGGAAATCCCACGGATCTGAGCCCAGAGGGAAAAGGGAAGTTCCTTTTCGTTCTCCCTAGAGTCACTCATAGGTATAAGGCATAACGTAGGGGAAGACCATCTAAATTAGGGACTGCCCAGCGATGGATCACTGTGAGAAGGACAAACCACATGTGTCTTGAAGCATAAAGAACAGTAGAGTATGTGCATGTGCGGGATCTTATTTTTTGGAAATTTCAATGTGAGCAGGCTGCTAGGAAGCAAATAACTCATCTGAGTTTTGTTTCAAGTAAGACAATCTCTCCTATATTTTCGGTTAAAGACCATGAATAATTCTTACAAAGAAATAAAAATCGTATCTTGTAGTTCAAGAACTGAATACATTCTAGCTCCTAAGTAACAAGTGAAATTTATAACAATCTATTATTTTGGGGGTGATCTCTTGATTTAAAAAAGAGAAGGAAAAAAAAAAAAACAGTTCAGTTATCTTCCTAAAAAAAGAGAAGAGGTTTTGGAGGATGGGATGACAAGAAACAAAGAGAAATGAAGCAACAATTTTTAAGGTTAATAATAGCTCATCCTGAGCCATCTGTAAAATGTTTACCTGGAGCTCTTCATGAGCATAAGTCAAAAAAAGTTCCATTAGTAACAGTACTGACAGTTTCTGTAATGGAGTCTGAGATGGCATGTTCTGTGAAGAGCATAGCGTGAAGTATGACCAATTACCAAAGGACCCAAAGTCACTGCATGCAGATTTTTAAATCGTTGGTCAATAAAGGACAAGGGAACTTTGACCACTGTTGGGGGGCATTCCTACCTTAGTGACATTATCCTCCAACTCACTTTATTTTAAGGCTACATCAGGAGACTGCATTGATCCTTTTTTCTCTTTCCACTCTTTAACAGATGCCCTAGTTTTAATTATCTTCAATCAATTAAATTTATTTTAGTGGCTAGTTGGGTATATCTAGCTCAGAGATTCTCATATATGTAAGCTGGAGTCTGCAACCTTACTTATCGTGTGCCTGGTTTCCTAGCATAATGTTTTCAAGGTTCATCCACGTTGTAGCATTTATCAGTATAGTACTTTATTTCTTTTTATGGCTGAATAAAATTCCAATGTATGTATACACCACACTTATCTATTTACCAGATGATAAAATATTTGGGTAGTTCCACTTTTTGGCTATTATGAACAGTGCTACTATGAACACCCATGTATAAGTTTTGTGTGGACATATGTTTCCTCTTCCGTATATACCTAGAATTTGCACTGCTGGGTCATATGCTACATCTATGTTTAACATTTTTAGGAACTAGCAGACTGTTTTCCAAAAAGTCTATGCCCTAATGCTCATTACTGTTTTATTTTTAAATAACTAATTATTTAAAATAAAATCTGAACGTGGGGGGGATGAGGTGCTGCAATGGTCAGCACACAGAGGAAGTTAAAGTATCTTGTTCTCCAGAAGAACACTTTCCCACCAGCCCTAGACCCCATCCCCTGACTCCTGTAGGGGTGGCCCTGTCTGTTTCCATCATTAAGGAAGCATTACCAGGTGTCAGAGGTGGTGGCTAGGGCAGAAGCATTTGGGCATTGGTACAGCTGGGTAACTATCTGTACTATCTGTACTGTTTCAACTAAGTGTCTGTGCTGGTTCATCACCCACGATTAAAACAGACAATAAGGTTTCTCTCCTCGCTCAAGTTTCAGGTTGCAGAAGGTTCTACTGTTTGCTCAGTCGTTCTTGTTAAAATAAAGCAAGTGATATGAAGGACGACAGAATGCAGTGAAGTTCTCTAATCAGATGAGCCCAACTCAGTGCTGACCTAACACGTATGTTTGACCAGTCAGGAGCCTTCTGACGCTGTCTTGTCAGCTGAGTGGTAGATTTATGGCGCGAATAAGCATCAAGCTGAAAACACACTGAGACCATCAATCTTATTTTGCCCGTGAAATGGCCTACGGTGGAGCCCAGGCCACTGGGAATGCTTAGCGCAGAAACAGTTCATTTGGAAGAAATGCTATCGTTAAATGCTGTCATTGTCTTCACACTCAGAGATATGCTTAAATCTAAGTACTCCCGAAGTTTGAAAGGAATTATTTTGAAGGGCTTGATGTGACAGGTACAAAGAATAATAACCCCAAATGACTTTGAGAAGTCCGAGACATAAAGGTCTCTTCAAATACAAATTAAGAATCAAAATACAAGTGGCAAAACATGGTAGCATTTAGCTCACTGACAAGGATAACCAGTGCTGGCATCCAAACAGAAACAACATTATTTCATGGCTCACTGGAAGCATCTGGATTACTGAAGCACAGGTGGCTTCAAATAACTTTACCAATCACTGTTTCGGTTTAATCAGCAATAGCCAACCTTCCAGGCACTCTAGGCAACAATTCTTGCAATATTCTCACTGAATCAAAACTGGTCTTCCAAGTCAGCTAACCGTGAGCAGTGACATGATCAACACTCAGAATTAGAGCTGGCACCGTCATTTTTTTTGGTCTGTTGCTGTATAAATAGAGTACAATATAGGACTGTGCACACCCAATGTTCAGCCAATAACTGATAAACAATAATCAGTGTTTTACAACCTATTTAGACTCTCCATTCCTTGCGGTCTCAATGTCCAATATACTTTTCTACCATAATGGAATACGAGATTGATTAAAAAATGAAATACAGTCCTCTCGTTCATCTACAACTGAAATAATGACAATTATTTTAAAAAATGAGCCTGTTATGTTTGAAATCTTGACCTCTATCCTTCATTAAATGCATTAAGTTCAATGTCAGCCACCCACCAAAAAGTTGTGAATTTGTAGTGAACTTTTACAATCATATTTGCTCCACGTTTTTCTGGCAAACATATCTTGGACTTATTCTCAAATTTTAAATTTCCCATTTGATCAGCTGTGATTGTTGAAAAGCACCTACCCTAAGTGTTAATATTTTACACACTACTTGATCCCAAAATTTCTAGGAAGTTCCTCCTAGGCGCAACAGAAAATAATATCATGGGTAAACTTAAGATTTGACAAACAAGGATGTTTATCACAGAACACTATATTAAACTTTTAAAAAAAATCACTTAAAATGCAAAACAATAATTGATTACACAGATACACACAAATATGCATATATATAATTGATACAAACATTTACAGATATAGATCTCTATTACTGGAATATGTATGATGCAGCTATTAAAAATATACAGATACTGCAATAAGGCAAGAAAAAGATCTAAAAAGCAGGAGCCCATTATGGCAAAAAGTTATTAATTAAAATAATATTGTGAGATAAGCCTGTATTATGTGTCTCATAATTGCAATACTGGAAGTCTTTGCTGATCTGATTCTTTTTGGCTCTCATCTCTGCTGAATCTTGTTCCTGGATCTTTTTTTCCTGTATATGTTGTGTATTGTGTGTCTGTATGTTTCATAAGATCATTCCCTTAGAAATTTACCCTGAGCAATTCTTTGAGGCCTGGTTAGAAGGCATGTTCCACTAGAAAACATTAGTGATAGCTTCTACTCGTTTACCTAAGGGAACTACCAACCTGGAACCCATTTTATTTTAGTTTATTTAACATCTTTATTGGAGTATAAGTGCCTTACAATGGTGTGTGGAACCCATTTTAAACTAACCTCTCGATTTGAAATTTTCTCATGTTACCCAGAGGATGTATATTTTAGCAACAAAACTGGTTTCTCTAGCAATTTTTCCTCCCTTCAGCCTATGCCAATGTAACCAGCTTTCTTTCGGTCCTTTATAGGAGGTGGAGAAATTATGGAAAAGAGATGGTATTTCTAGATGATCCATATACTCTAGGTGGAGTTTGGGGGTATGTTCTACTAGATTCCCTGAGTTGGCTAGGTTCTGGGTTTTGCTTCTCTTCTGTGCCTTGCAAGTTCACTTGTGTTTGGCAAATACCCTCAGAGTGAAAACTAACCTTGATAGTACTTTCTCTATTATCTCTCTGCAGTCCTTTTATTTTTTTTGCTTCAATTATCCTAACTATCTTGCCAGCTCATCAGAGCAACTTAACACCTTCTAAGTGTTTTACCCAACATTTAAAATTTTTTCATGAGAAGTTCAGGGAAGGTACCAGTCATTCTGCTAGAAAGAGAAGTCTCCACACAATCTACTCTTTAAAGAACAATCTACAAATAACTTCCCCTCTGAATTCAGTTACTCCAGGGAAAGTACCTTTGGAGTCTATTCAGCTATCCCTAGCTCCTGACTGTTTGTTTTTAATCAACTTTCATAGTTATCCTAAGATAAAAATTACAAGTAATACAAGAAAAACAAAAATAGAATAAAAACAATAAATATAGCTCCGGCCTTAAATGTTATCAATTAACTTTATATAGTGAAATATAACAACATATAATAAAATGCAATTTGATATAGTAAATTATAAGACCAGATAAGGAGAATGCAGTTCTTTCCAACTTGAATGCCAAGTAATTATATGGCAGTAAGTAAGCTGCTTAACCTCTCTGAGCCTTCTATTTCTCATCAGTAAAATAAGGAGAATGAACCACAGTTTCTTCTTGAAAAAACCCTTCCATCTATGAATTTTTATTTTCTAGATTATAAAATTTCCTTTACAACATATTCTATGCATTGGTTTTATTTACATTTGATGATACTGTATAACATACATACCTTTATCAAGTAGAAATTTATGCCAATTATTATAATCACTGAGGTATCATATGCAATAATTCTAAATGAAAATGAACTGTATTTTTGCTTTGGGGTGTTAGTTACGCTTCAGGAAAAAATAATTAGTATCATTTTGGGCTGACATTTTTAAACCATCTAACTATGACTATCTTGCGCTCTTTTTCTTTTATAGGAAGCATCTTAGACTCTGCCTTGATTACCACAAGAATGCCCCAATGCGAAATGCCCCAATGCGAAATAAAATGGGCAAAATTCATGGCATGTCTGTGCAATTTTAACCTAAAACCTTTCTCAATTTTTCACCCCAAAGCGGGTACCAGAACTTTAATCACTATAATCAATGGTTTTCAAAAAAGCAATTCTGAGGGAAATATATTAATAGGAAAACACTTTTAATTGAATTCAAGCTATAACAGGAATTACAGCATTTTTGTGCCTAGGAGTGAGCTCATGGTGATATAAACCTAACTAAAAGACGTAGTTCATGACACCAAGAAGCTCATGTTATGACTGGGCTATAAAAAAGAATACACCAAAAGTTAGAGACAAAGATATTATAAAATACACCAAAAGAATGAAAAACTAGCATTCCAAAAAGAAACAACTATTGCTGTTGAGTTTGTAAACCAGTTTACAGAAACATAATAAAACCCAGGGAAGATATGTGAAGTTGCAGTTGTTTGGCACAGAAAATATGACATTGTTCCTCTGCAAAGTAGCATGATATTAATAATACGAGAAAACAGATTGGCGAAGATAACACGTGATACAGAACTCCTAATATTGGTATTCAATAAATACTCCATTTGGCTGATCAAAAATAGTGACTCAATCACATAACAAAGGACCTACTTACCAACATTCTCTAAATACATCATATAAAATTATTGCTACAGCTTCTTCTTGGAAAAGTACTTTGCTTTTGTATTTCTTTAAAGACAGGTGAATCTGCTTTTTAAATGTTTTTCAGAAGTCTACAATATAGACAAGGCTTTTATTAAAATAAAATGCACAAAAGAATGACTTGTCCCTCAGGAGGGAGCAGAGAGGCAGAGGTTACTAACAAAAAAGCTCTGAAGATATGAGACAAAGCGACTTAGGTCTAGAAATGGATGGTCCACGGACACAGCTTCAGTGTAAACATTTTTTAATCTCAACAGTCAAGCACCAGTCCAGCAATAGAGAAATAAAGAGAGACTAGAACAAAACAAATGGGAGGTGGATTAAATTCAAATCCATTCAACAAGTATTTATTAAGTACCAACCATGTACAGGTACCAGATGAGGTCCTGGCAATAGTAAGAGTATCATCAACCTTTGGCTGCTCATGTCGAAAGCCCTGAAGTCATCCTCTCTCTTCTATTTTGTTCATGCCTCTCATCCAATCCATCAGCCAATCCTGGCCATTCGTCCTTCAAAACAGTGAGTCCCAGCACTTCTCACCTCCCTCACTGCTACTACTTTAGACTAAGCCACCACCATCTCTCTCCTGATTACTGGTCTCCTTGCCTCCATCCTTGCCCCCTTTCAGGAGATTCTCAACATTCAAGCCAGGATGATCCTGTTAAAATACAAGGTCAATCCTTCTCTCTTTAGAATGGTCTCTCTTTAGAAGGTCAAAACTTCTCTCTTTAGAATGCTTCCTATCTCATTTGAAGTAAAAGCCCAATTCCTTACAATGACGCAGAAGACTCTCTACTATCTGCCCCTGCACTCTTCTGGGTTCGTCTGCTACTATTCCTTCCATGTCCCAGTCTGCTCCAGTCACACGGCCCGTCTTACTGTTTGTGAACACACCACGAATGCATCTTCCTCAGGGCCTCTGTCCATCCTGTTCCTTCCACCGGGCAACACTCTTCCCAGATCTATATAGCTCACTCTCTTAGCTCCGTCAGGCCTTTACTCAACTACTTCCTTCTGAGGAAGCCCTTCCCCAGTATGCAAAACGAAAGTAAAATAAAATATGAATTAATTTAAGTAATAAATTTAGTCAGTAGAAGGCACATATTTCTATATACCAGCAACTACAAGCCTATAAAAAACTAAGTTGCTGAAATCTGGCCATGGTGATATTAATCTGAGGACGACACTACACAAGGAATGCCTACTAAAACGACACACTCACACAAGCACACAACTGAAGCATACATATAAAAAAATTGAAACCACGTATATATAAATGTCTGAGCCAGCTTTCTCCTAACTTTCTAGCCTCAGTATTTTCCCATGTCATTAAATATTCTTCAAGAACATGATTATTAAAGACTGCATAACACTGTAGGGATGTACCAAACATTCACCCTTCAACAATTAGTAGAAAGCCTGCTGCATGCCAGGCACTGTGGTAGGTGCTGCGAAAAAAGAGTGATCAAAAAATATATAGCCCATGCCCTTATGGATTTAACCATGGGGTAATCAGATCGACATTAAGCTACCACACAAAAAAATATGTAATTACCACT
Source organism: Leucopleurus acutus (assembly GCF_964270905.1). Lineage (NCBI taxonomy): Eukaryota > Metazoa > Chordata > Mammalia > Artiodactyla > Delphinidae > Leucopleurus > Leucopleurus acutus. Next base: position 89,765,913 of record NC_139144.1, on the reverse strand, counting down.
GTCTTCTATGTTACAAGATCGGAACAGAGTGGCAGGAGAGACCATGATACCTGTATAATATGTCAATAATCTCTATAATATCTATTAGGGGCTAATTTACTTCAAGGTCAGATGGAGTGACATTTACATAAAGCCTGAAAGATGAGTAGGAGCTGATCTGTAAATTATGAGCAGAGGAAGGAGTGTTCTAATCAGAGGGAAGAGCATGTGCGAAGGCCCTGAGGCAAGAGCTCAGCACATATAACGCACTGAGAGCACTGAGCCCAGGGTCAGAAGGCTAGTGAGGAAGAAGAGTAACACGGAGGGAGAAGGAGGCAGAGTCAGATCACACAGGGCCTGGTAGGTCACGCTAAGGAAAAGAGAGTTTTTTTAAATTCTAAGCATAATGTGAAGCTGTTAAAGATTTGCAGCAGGAGAGTGATGTGATTTAATGCAAATATAAGAAGATCATGGTTTTTAAAACCCAGATTAATCTCTAACACAACCCTCTCCTTAATTTTTTTTTTTTTTTTTTTGCGGTACGCGGGCCTCTCACTGTTGCGGCCCCTCCCATTGCGGAGCACAGGCTCCAGACGCGCAGGCTCAGCGGCCATGGCTCACGGGCGCAGCCGCTCCGCGGCATGTGGGATCTTCCCGGACCAGGGAACGAACCCGTGTCCCCTGCATCGGCAGGCAGACTCTCAACCACTGTGCCACCAGGGAAGCCTCCTCTCCTTAATTTTTATCCTGACATAGTCTTGCTTCAAATTGCCTCATATCTTCTCCAAAGCAAATTGAAGTCTCCTTCAATTCTCTCTGCCAAGCAGCATACAGAGTCTGCAGCTCCTGGGACCACCATCAACCAAGCTAAGGGCAACAAAACCTCTGGCCACTCGCCCACAGCCTACTGCACCTCTCATTCCTACCACATTCACCAATCTCCTCGGACAGTAACTATCTATTACCCGCCTACTCTCCTCCTAATATTCTGAATTCCCTTGCTCCTGATTCAGATCCTACTTTTCTCCAATCTCCAAAACTCCTCACTATTCCCCCTGGTCTTCTCCCAAGAACACCATTTCTTCACGGGTCTCTGAAGTGTTGGTTATTTCCTCTCTCACAGGCAGGAGAATTGGTGCTCTAGACTGTGTGGTCCCCCAAATCAGCTTCCAGACCACTGCACCTCCAGCACTTGAATAATAACTTCTTAAAACTTCTGACACTTCTGGGACTTCCCTGGTGGCACTGTGGTTGGAAATCCGCCTGCCAATGCAGGGGACATGGGTTCGATCCCTCATCCAGGAAGAACCCACATGCCGCGGAGCAGCTAAGCTCATGAGCCACAGCTGCTGAGCCTGTGCTCTAGAGCCCGCGAGCCACAACTAGGGAGCCCATGAGCCACCACTACTGAAGCCTGTGCTCCAGAGCCCGTGCTCCGCAACAAGAGAAGCCACCGCAATGAGAAGCCCGCGCACCGCAACGAAGAGTGGCCCCCGCTCGCCGCAACCAGAGGAAGCCCGCGTGCAGCAAGGAAGACCCAACACGGCCAAAAAAAAAAAAAAAAATTAAGAAAAAAATTCTGACACTTCGGGGCCCATCCCACTGTGCTGGGTCACCCTACCCTATCTTCTTTTGCTACCATTTAAGAATTTTCGCTCATGATTCATGATCTACTTCTTTTTTTTTTTTCTTTTTTTTTTCTGTACGCGGGCTTCTCACTGCTGTGGCCTCTCCCGTTGCGGAGCACAGGCTCCAGACGCGCAGGCTCAGGTGGCCATGGCTCACGGGCCCAGCCGCTCCGCGGCATGTGGGATCTTCCCGGACCGGGGCACGAACCCGTGTCCCCTGCATCGGCAGGCGGACTCTCAACCGCTGCGCCACCAGGGAAGCGCGATGATCTACTTCTTACCTGAAGTTCTTCCAATATACAGGATGATGAGCTCAACATTCACCTTCACAGCCCATCAAAAACAGGGGCCACTGAGAACTGTGACATTCTCATCTCCAATGACCTCCTTCATTCTACCTCAGCCACTGTGGTAGACACAGACGTGCACTATCGAGCAGACAGGCTCCAGCTGTCAGCTACCTCAGGTCTGCCATTTCGGAGCCTCTCCTCTGGAGGCCCACATCCAGTGACCGACCTAAGCAAGAATATAAAATCCCAGCTATTTCAGCTCAAGGCAAGACAATTCTCAGGGGCAAAATTCACCCTGTCGATCCCTGCTGTGTTGGCTGAGGCTCTGAGGAGCCTCCAGGTTCACTCTTCTCTCCGCTAAATCCTAATTCCGCCCCAGGCGCTTTCACAGGCGATGACTCCCATAAGATATCTTGCACCTTTGACTCTGTCTCAACATCTGCTTCTGGAGAAGCCCACCTGCAACAGCTGCCCACTCCCTCAGTCCCCACCCAGCCTCATCACCATCTATTACAGCTCTAACTATAAATTTCTCACTCTGCTCACACATTCTTTAACTCTATCACGACTTCCAATCTAGAGGCCCTTTATCTTTCTCCCATTTCATCACCTTTTTTAATCTTTCACTTTCCTCCTTACTCAACCAAGATCTCATGATGCATAATACAAGGACCACTCTTGCTAAGGATGCCATCACTCAATCTTCTGTCTTTTCATAAAACCAGCCTGAAGAAAGCCAACCATGGAGAAGCCTGATTACCTGCCATCTCTGGGTTTTCACCAACCACTGCCATGGAGAGACACCACATGAGGTATACTGGCTGACAGAAATGGGCCCTTCAACACTGCTTAGCAAGTCAACTGCATTTCTTTTCTGCATAATTCATCTCCCCCTGTCCACAACAGTCATACCAACCCTTGCCCACTCTCAAACCCTTCAAACCACTACTTTCTCCCTCACGCTTACCAGACAACCTTGCTTTTCATTTTATCGAGAAAGCAGATAAACAACTTGGCCGTCCTTCATCTTCTCTTTTCCAGAAAAGCAAATGTTCCTACATCTATAAACCACTCTACTTCTAAGCATTTGAGAGTTCTCCCAACCTAAAGCTAACACCTAAGAGTCCTAGAACACTTTTAAGTTTATTACATAAGTGAAAATGCAGGCCTACTCAAAATAACCAAAGTGAATTGATAGCACACATTAAATTCTAACAGAAATTCAATATTATTTAACCAGGGGTGACAATAAAGTAATAAGACAACTTCCATAAATCAGATTTTTTTTTCAAAATTTATTTTCTTGTTGTTTATAAAACAATAAATTATTTCAATTTTAAAATGTGAAAAGAATGGAAAGCATAATAAGAGAATACAGAATATGTGTGTGTGTATGCACGTGTGTGTGTGTGAGAGAGAGAGAGAGAGAGAGGGAGAGGGGTTGGGGGGAGATCCGGTGTGATCTAAAGACTGTAAAATGTTTATTATATACATATTTAAATAATACAGCCAGTTGATTCCGCCTAGGGGAAGGCATCTTTGCCCTATAACATGAATCTCAACGAAAGCTGTATCTCTACAAGATGGAAAGTATTAACGCCAAATCTTTTATTTCTTGAAGATTGTACCTCTAAATAATTTGCTGATGAATCACCTTTCAGAGAAGCAGGGACACAGTGATGACTCTTTACCTTGGTGAGGTCACAAAAGCCTTTCAGAATCTGGACTGAACTATGGATCTTCTCAGAAAAAAATGCACATACATGGAGACAAAATTTTACAAATAATTCCGGGGGGTACACAGACAGCCTCAAGACCAGAGACCCCAGGTGTAACAGAATTAGAAGAGTTTCTAGCATGAGAAAGATCTGGATTCAAATTCCAATTTCACTACTTCCTCTCTCTGTGTCTGTCCTTGGTCAAGGCATTTCAACTTTTCCAACTTCTATTTACTTATCTATAAACAGCATAATAATACATTCCTTGCCCTCAAGGACTTATGATAAAGAATAAAATTACGTGTGTGAAGCTCTTTGTAAAATTTTTGTAAAGCACAGTGTAAATGATAGTTACTGTAGCATGGAATCAGTTACGTGTTTTGCTAACCCCCACGACGAAGAAGCTCCAAGAGTCAAATACTCAGAGGAAAGCAGGTTCAAGTCATAGTTTTATTCTCAGGTATTTAAAAAAAAAGGCGGGGTGTAGAAGAAACGGGAAATGTTTAGGTTAGAGGAATGCAAGCGTGGGGAGGAACATGCCTGTTGTCTTCAGATATGTGAAGTGCTACATGATGAAAAAGGATGTACAATTGTATTCAGTGGTCCTAGAGACAGTATTAGGACAAATAGAAACATGACGTCTTGCATCATCCTGATGGAAAATTATGCGTTTTCTGTTGACTAATTCTGGATACTTTTCGTCGAGTGCTGCTTTCAGTTGGTCTAATTGGGAGCAGTACTTGTTGGAATTAATCCTTTGGTTTTCCAGAAGGGGCTTATTATAAAGGACTCCCTTCCAATCCCACCATATACACAACATCACCTTCTTTGGATGAAGACCGACTGGCCGTTGGTGTGGTTGGTGGTGGTTCATTTCTCTTACCCCACCATCTCTTCCGTTCCACATTGCTGTACAGTATCCACTTTTCATCACCCATCACCATTTGTTCTAAAAACGAAACGTTGGGCTTCACTGGTGGCGCAGTGGTTGAGTCCGCCTGCCGATGCAGAGGACACGGGTTCGTGCCCCGGTCCGGGAAGATCCCACATGCCGCGGAGCGGCTGGGCCCGTAAGCCATGGCCACTGAGCCTGCGCGTCCGGAGCCTGTGCTCCGCAACGGGAGAGGCCACAACAGTGAGAGGCCCGCGTACCACAAAAAACAAAACAAAACAAAACAAAAAAAACAAAACGAAACGTTTTCATTACGTTTCAGTAGAAAAGAGCATGCGGAAACATGGTCAAGGTTTTTTTCGCTTAACTTACGTGGAACCCAAACATCAAAGTGATTCACATAACCAAGCTGGTGCAAATGATTTTCAACGCTTGATTTGGATATTTTGAGTCTGTCGGCTATCTCCCGAGTGGTATAACATTGATTGTTCTCAATTATTGTTTTGATTTGATCGCTATCAACTTTAACTGGTCTACCCAATCCTGGAGCTTCGTCCAGTGAGAAATCTCCAGCACAAAACCTCACAAACCACTTTTGACACGTTCGATCAGTCAAAGCACCTTCTCCATACACTGCACAAATCTTTTTGTGCATTCCAGTTGCGTTTTTAAGCTTTCTTGAAATAATAATGCATAATATGCCGAAAATGTTGCTTTTTTTCTTTCACCTTCAATATTAAAAAGGTTACACAAAAATTCAACAATTTTGATAAGTCTTTTTTTAAAATGCAATCTGATATGACAGCTGTCACATACAATCTAACAAAATTGTTTCAAATGAAGTTAAAGACAACTAAGTGCTACTAGAGCCATCTTACGGGAAAAAAAAGAACGAACCTTTTGGTCCACCCAATCTCTCTCCTCCGCTGACTTCTACACACTCCCTATGCTTATCACACAACAGAGAGAGAGAGTAGAGCAATTGCTACAGCAATTGCTATCAGAAAATTATTAAGAGTTTCCAACTCACAGCAGGCACAATATACACATATAAGTGGAGTATGCTAAATTCACAAAAGTGAAAAACCCATTTGGTATAAATTTCTGAACCAAAATCTTGAACAACTATAAGTTCAACTTAAGTATGGAAATATTTCGTACCTAAAATAATATGAAGGAGTTCTGTATTTTTATATTGGATTTCATAGAATAAAAATGATTTCTTTCCTACCACATCCTTTTAATTGGTAAGCCCTAAATGAGGCAAAATGTATAATTTTGAGCTAGAGTCCCCAGAATTTCCATGGAGCTCAGGACAATGTTAAACACTTGTCAGAACTGTAGATATTTAAGCAAGGAAGTACACTTCGTGTTTAAAGATGCATATTCAGGCACGCAGGAGTAAAATGACATGATGTCTGGGAATTGCTTGTAAATACTTCAGCAAAGAATTAAAAAGAAAAATATAACAGGAGTTGAAGAAAATAAAGTAAACCGTGGTAACTGTTGAATGTGGATGATGAATATACATGGAAGTCATATATACACACATATAAGTATGTATAATGTGTATACATACACACACAGTACATACACACACACACACACACACACACACACACACATCCCCAACTTTTGAGTTTGTTTGAAATTCTCCTCCCCCCGCAAAAAAATAAATAAAGCTGCCAGAAGTACACTACAGAGGGTCCCTGACGTAAAATGGTTTGACTTACGTGGTTTTTTGACTATGATGGTGCGAAAGCAACAGGCGTTCGATAGCAGCCGTACTTCAACTTTAATTTTGACCTTTTCCCCGGCTAGCTACATGCAGTACGACGCTCCCTTGTGATGCCCAGCAGAGACAGTAAGCCGCAGCTCCCAGTCGGCCACACCATCACAAGGTAAGCAGCCAACACACAACCATCCTGTACCCAGACAACCGTTCTGTTTCGCACTTTCGGCTCAGTATTCGATAAACTACATGAGATATTCAACACTTTATTATAATACAGCCTTTCTGTTAGATGATTTTGTCTAACTGTCAGCTCAGGTTAAGTGCTCTGAGCATGCTTAAGGCAGGCTAGCCCAAGCCGTGATGTTCTGTAGGTTAGGTGTATTAAATTCATTTTCCACGTACAGTATTTTCAACTTAAGATGGATTTATAGAGATGTAACCCCATCATAAGTCAGGAAGATTTATAGGTATATTTAACACAAAAAATGTTTGTTAATTTTCCCTGGATCCACTAGAGTTAGTAAACTCCCTCCTAAATCCAGTTTCAGCATGTCTGAATACTACATACATATTTATTAACAACTGAAGGATAATAACACAATTTAACTACTCAAGCCAAAACTGTGGACAGTACCCTCCAATTCAAAAGTACTCACTTAAAGCCACAAGACCTTCCCAGGGTTCTTTTTTAACCCTGCACAGATATCTTCACTGTGTTCACAATATTAATTGTTCTATTACAGGAGACTCCCTTGAGGTAAGCACCTGCCTTCAGTCATTTTAGATCTCTTTTGTTGAGTGCCGGCCTGGCAAATAGTACACACTCAGGAAGCCATGGTTTAGGCAAAGTAGAGGCTTGATAGCATGACACAATGTGTAACATCAGAAGCATTAAGTTTAACAAGAGTTGCTTCAGGGGTGGCATTCAATGGTCTCAAAAATACCTAACTAAAGAAACAACCTGACTTAACATATGCTTCCAGTACCCCTCCAAATCATAAGGCAGGCTGAAAGCAAAATATTCACAACTGGGTACAAATTTCTTGCAAGTTTAGCATAACTGGAGAAAAGTTTTACAATTCTGGGCCCAGAACAAATGATGGTTCTGCCAAGCTAATCTTATGTATCCCATATTTTATGACTTTATTTCATCTTTATTCTCATTGTGTTTTCAGACAGTTAACTATATTGCTCTCTCTCTCTCCCCAGGAACTGTGACCACCTTGAAGGCAACGTCGTTTTATCTCCTAGTTAAGTGTTCAGTAATGGATGAACACAATAAATGGAACACCATTCTGAGAATGCAGAAAGCAATGACCACAAACTCAAACGGCGTTATCAGACATACTGTTAACCTAGACATCTTTGAGGAACATAAGAGAATTCCTGTCTTTTGGCTCCATTTACCCAACCAAAAACCAATCCCAGTCTCAGATTAAACTGTTCTACATTAAAGATCTAGAATCTAGCTTAAAACAAACTCCCAGGAAAATTCTGCTATGAAACTTTGAACATCTTCAAGTTGGAGCATATTCTACTAAAAACATCTTACCAAAATAAATCAAAGGAAAATTTCCTGACTCCACTCAACTTAAAAAGTCAGTAAAAGATGACTTAAAATTTCTTAAAATCATTCATTTGTGCTTGCTTCCCCTGCCCCACACCCCTACCTGGCAAATAATAAATTCAAACTTCAGAGCCATGACTGTTTGCTTCTCTAAAATCTATCTCTATACTTAAGTTGTATGTAGTTTTAGGAAATGGCCCATTTTCTATCACTCTGTGAACAAAAGAGATGGCCATACAGCTACATTCCAAGCATAAAGCGAGTTCACAAACACTGATGCAAATCTGTCCATTATGAACATTTGCATTTCTACTGTTAATGCTTTTTATGAGAAGCCTATAAAGTGATTATAGTTTCTGATCTTCTTTTTTTTCTTTCTTTGCGGTACGTGGGCCTCTCACCGCCGCGGCCTCTCCCGTTGCAGAGCACAGGCTCCGGACGCGCAGGCCCAGCGCCCACGGCCCACGGGCGCAGCCGCTCCGCGGCACGTGGGATCCTCCCCGGACCCGGGCACGAACCCGCGTCCCCCGCATTGGCAGGCGGACTCTCAACCACTGCGCCACCAGGGAAGCCCAGTTTCTGATCTTCTTAAAGCACAATAGAGAAGGAAATATTAGAATGATCAGAGAGAATGCTTGTGGTAATACAATTTCACTCTGATCTCTTTCATGTACAACTCCCCGGAGATCTTGAAGGCTCCTCTTGGCGCACTATAATTATTTATTTACTAAATTTCTGAGCTTGGTGCCATGAAATGGATTTAAATATTGTTATGCAGATGATGCTTAGGTACAACGTCCTTTTGATGCTGCTTAATCTATTTTTACTCCCAGTACTATCTCGTCTAAGATTCAACACCATGTGCTTTGAAACAAGTTGCTCTTCAATGTTTCAAAACCTGATTTATTAGTTGTTCGCATTCCATCTGCCTCCAAAGACTGCAATGTGCCTTCACTTCCGCTGGCTGCGCAAAAGGTTGAGGCTCAGTTTTCCTCCACTCTATCATCTGATCAGCGTATCTGACACGTGTGTTAAGCTCTCCTTTCAACTATACAAATCACTTAAAATTCACACTTTTTTTTTTCTCAAGATCACGCCAGCACAGCAGGAGCTTGACTAATGCATTTGTCATCTTCCATATTTACTAATGTTTCAAAACACTGCTCTCAAGAAACTGTCCTTGCTATTGTAAAAAACCGAAGCCAGGCTGAAACACCGATGCCTGCCCAAACTGGGAAAACAAATTATTATCAGCAAATATGGATTGCATGATCCACAGCTAGGAAAGCAAAGGGACCAATGCTAGAGGGTCTGTAAATAACTACAACAAGAAACAATAACAGATGGAATAATCTGAGGGTGCGGGAATTTTTAAGGAGAAGAGAAAGAAAATGGTCTGGAAGAGGCAAGGAAGACACCTATCATATCTATGTGACAGAAAAGAGTTACCATTTAAAACAGCAAGTAGGGGAAGTGGGCTTTCAAGGATGAGAAGGGTTTTAGTTCTAATTGCTCTAGGAAGAAGGTTAAAAGAACATTCAATAAAGACATCTGAGATATGAAGGATTTGCAATGATGAGACGGGTGAATTCATTGGACGGAGGAGGGAAACAGAGATGTATAGAGTGGTATTGGGGATAAGGGGCCTGAGAATGTCAGACAAGTGGGGACCCTGGGCTCGCTGTGGTAACTGACATGAATGGCGGTAAGAGCTGTGGGGGATTAAGGGCCATGGGAACGAACAGGAATTTACAGTTGTGAGGCTCTCACTTACACTCTTTCGATGGTGGTATGGAAGCTACCCTTGTGAAACGGTCTCAGTCAATGAACAATTCTCAACCCTCATCTTTCTTATTGGATCTAGCAGCAGCAATTGGCTCAACTAACCATTCCTTTCTTGAAAGAATTTCTTCACTTAGCTTTCAGGACCTTGATTCTCCTTCTTACCTTGTAGCCAGTCCTCCGTTTTCTTGCTGATTCCTCTTCATCTTCCTGACCTTATTATCACTTGACTACCCCAGGGCTCAACCCTTGAACCCTTTCTCTGCTCTAGATACATGCCATAGAAGATTTCATTTAACCTGGTGGCTTTAAATAACATCTATATGCCAGTGACGCCTCAATTCCTATCTCCAGTCCAGACCTCTCTCCTGAACTCCAGACTGGTATGTCCAAGTGACTCCTCGGTACCTCCACTGGAATGCTAATGGGAATGACTCAAATTTAATACATCCAAAACCAAACTCGGACCAACCTCCCATTCCCCACTTGCTCCTCCAACAGTCTTATCTCAGTAAAAAAGAATAAAGTACTGACTCAGGCTAAAACATGGATGAACCGGAAAAACGTGATGCTAAGTGACAGAAACAAACACAAAAGTCCACATATTGTATAGTTTCATTGATACTGAATGTCGAGACTAGGCAAATCCACAGAGACAGAAAACAGATTAGTGGTTAGCAAGGGGCTGAGGGAAGGAGGGATGGAGAGTGACTGCTGATAGACAGGGATTTCTTTTTTCGGGTGATAACAATGTTCTGGAACTAGACGGTGCTGATGGTTGCACAACTCTGTGAACACAGTAAAAATCACTGAATTGTACACTGTAAAACTGAATATTATCTCAATAAACACATTTAAAATAAAATAAAAATAATAAAAGATGACAGGAACTTTGCTTTGTTTGCTCTTATCTTATCTCAAGCACCTATAAGAACATCGGACAAAAGTGGGTATTGAGAAAATATCTGTTGAGCAACTGATGAATTAGTCTCTGAAGTTCATGCACATATATATACACCGACTACTATTTTGCTGTTCTCTCTTCTTCATATCTAATGATGTGTGAAAGAGGAGCAGATGTAAGACCAAAAGTCCATTGATCTATCTTGAAATCAGCCCTAGAAGTTAATGGAAATATGAAAAAAGAGCTAAATAAGAAGTACCAAGTGTGCCAATTCTTTAAGTTCAGAACTCTCTCAAGTTAAGGCAACTTTGATTATTCGGGTATTTGTACAACACTGCATTAAAGGTTTAAAATAATTTTCTGTAGAGCACAAAGGGTAAATTCTAAATCAATCCACAGGTAGCTATTACAAAGCAGTTTTGTGTACAAGACAGTGAGAGAAAACAACAAGTCTAAGACACGGTATCATCAAGGAATGTATAACCTACATGGGTAGGAAATAAATATCCAAGTCCTAAAAATTCCAAAGACAAAAGAACGGCAAATAAAAGAATAAAATTTGGTAGCAACCGAAAAAGAATCTCATATCCAATATTCTTAATTTTTTAAATCTGGCATTTTTTTCCAATGTGGAAAACACCTTATCATCAACTGAGATAGCAATAGATAGTCAATAATTATTTTTGTTTAGATGACTATAACTCCGCAGTACGTCTTAAAACCTAGGAAAACACATTTCTTGACAGTCACACACACTTATTATATATTTTTTCTGCACACATAAGAAAGGAGCTCATTTTCCACTTCCCATTAGCAGGCAAAGAGATCATTCCTAATAGCATGGGGTTCCCAAGTGTGCCACTGCCTGCGGCGCTCATGCCAAGGCACAGAACACTCCTCTCAAGAAGAAAGGCCCAGTTGAAGCTGAAGTATCTGATTGTCTAGATTTCACCCTGCCATATCCTATTCCTCAGCCTGTTCACCCATAATCTCTTTTAGATGGGTTTCTCTCCCTTCTCATCACGGCAGCATTGTTTCATCTGAAATTCAATCACAGATGAATTAGACTTTAGGAAACATTCCCATTCTAGCTCTACAGTCACACCAGAAACCCTAGACCCTATGTTTATTTTGTTACAGCTTTTAGTTCTCGCATTTCAATGCAAAATCACTTTCCCCTGGACAATGCTACTGATATTGGCAAGAGAGCACAAGGGGCTGCCACACAACTCAATCGCCAATAGCAACCAGGGAAACTCAACCCTCAGCAGACATTAGTAATCATGGGAAAAGAGCCAGAACTTTAATCACAATTCTTTCAGAAACAGCCAGGGATTTCAAAATGCTGTTATTCTAGGATATGACCCTAATACAGTGCTTAATCAAAGCCACTGTCAGGACAAGAATAACCTGCAGACTTTAATGAAAACCAATTTCATAAAAGTCAGTGTGTCGGCATCATGCTGGACCCAATTCAGCGAAATTCTAAAAGGTTTACATCTATACACATTCTATAGATAAGATTTGTTTATGATACCATAGTGCACTTCTATACTTGAAACTGTGTATTTATACAAATGCACACACACGCACATCCACATATACATTGCCATTTAGGCACATAGTCACAATTAAGGTTACATAGTCAACAAGAGCAATGCAAAATGTGAACCTGGGTAATTGGTGACCAGCTGGGTGGGCAGGTGCAGGATCTGGATTGAATTGCCCTCGTGTCCCAGAGATGATCTAGAGGCTTTCTTCAAACCGGAAATTTGGGACAGAGCATTTTTGGTGCCAAGGCTCTGTTGGCAAGATACACAAGTCCCAGATGTTCACAAGGCTACGAAGCTTGACTTAACTCTGCCACCAGCTCTATTTTTAGGCTACGTCCTGGTGAAATGGCAAAGGCCATGATCGTACCTTAAGATACAGCAGCTGCCACGATTGCTCCTGTAGAGAGCACAGCAGAGCTGTTCTTTGTCATCAGAGAAGAAAAGAGAAGCGGTGCACTGCTAGCCCATCCTGTCTGCTATACTCTAGGGCTTTTCTCTTCTCCCCAACTAGGAGAAACCTGGGAAAAGTAGCAGGGAGTAAGGGGGCATGGAGAGGAAGAGAGAGGTTGCACTGAAATGTTTTGTATATTTATAGAGGAGCTCCACCAGGGAATGATTATACATACATACACACACACACACACGCACACACACACACACACACAAAATGGTGGGATATACGTACAACAATTCAGAGTGGTTTATAATCTATTAGAATCGAAGGGAATGTGTTCACTCTTAATTCTTAAAAAACATCGGCCCATATGTGTGTATGTACATACACACATACATATATGCATATATATATGCACACATATACACATACAGACAGCTCCAACACTTCCACAGACTGCCTTCTATCTCGAGATATTTCCACCAGATCTTTCTACTAATAAAAGGGGAGAGATTCCTCTGAATAGAAATAATGTAACTATGAGTGAATACTGCAGGCCAGTGACACCAACAGACATCAAAATTAAGCATTTCGATGAACTAAAAAACCAATCTGAGATTTTTTACCCCTGAAAAAACACCCCAATCACAAAGAGGTCTATGATAAAAAAGAAAAGAACATGCCAAATAAATTATTTCTTAATTCAAAAACAAAAGCAGCATCTCAACAAGGGAGAGGCTGGACAAGGGAGTCTACATCTGTCACATTTCTATTCACTGTTACCAGGACAATCTTTAGGGGATTAGTCCCAGGATCCGTGATTCACAGCAAACCTGCTTTCAAATGTATATTGACAATATTTAATTATGTACTTTCTTGGCATAATCTGTATGTAGCTGATGCTTCTATAGAAGCTAAGAAAAAGGCTATTTCGCAAATGTCTATTCCTATCTGACCAGACGAAGGTTCGAAATATTAATAAGTCAACCCGACGGTTAAGCTAAGACCCTTCACTGGTTGGAGACACAGATGCACTTCTGGCCCACAACGGGCTGTGGAGGAACAAAGGGATAAGATGGCAAAGTTGTAAAGATGCTTATTTTCTTCTGAATCAGACTGAATTTTTCTTTGTTTTTTTGCTTTTGTCTCCTGAATTATGAATTCTTGGAACATTGGAGGGACCCACATGTAAATACTGAAATATTTTCTAAATGATTTTCTAATTATCTGCCTTTTTTGGAAAATTTACAACATTGATTCTCTCCATTAGTGCAGCTAATAGAGGGTACACAGCACCTAGATGACTGGACAAGTGGGAAACTACAGCACCTTCGTTTCACTGAAGAAAACAAGTCTATACAAATAACAGTACTTTAAAATAACACAGTTGCTAAATGTCCAAATTGCTTTTGCAATCACACTCTCATCTGAGCCTCATAGTAGTGTGTTACTAAAGCAATTGATGAGAAAATCAAGATACCAAAGGGTGTAGCACCTTGCCCAAGATCCCTACAGATGGTTAGTGGTTTAAAACAAACAAAAATGCTAGGCAATGCAAGGAACGTTCTCAAAAGTCAAGGGAGCTGTCTAGTTTCCAATATCTGTCCTATAATTAACTAGTAATGTGATATTTAGGGGAAATAATGTCAAGTTGGAAATGGATAACTAACAAGAACCTGATATATTAAAAATAAATAAATAAAATAAAATTTTAAAAAAATGTCTATTTGGACATGAATTTGTGCTTTGTAGAGTAAGAATCATACCGCGTTTTCTCCAAATATCTCATAATAGATACCAAAACAAATGAAATAATAAATAAGAGGTAGGCTTTTGGACACAAGAGAGTCCACATCATTTCAGCATTTAACATCAAGCTGGTTCCCCTTTAAGGTCTCTGGAAACTCTCAGATTCTAAAATTCCTCTCTCAGTTCAGGCTGTGATAGTTTTGCCTCAGTGACACCCAGGATGGTCCAATATGACTGTCTTTGGTTTGAGCATAGTCTCTTAATCACTGTCCCCCAACTCTACTTGTTGGAAAAATATTACTTATTTTTTATCTCATGTACAGCTAGGTATCACAGGAATTCTTTTGATAAATGCATTTTAAGAAATTACTAAATTCTACTACATCTTTATGTAACCACATAAAATGTGGATTCTGATAGGAAATTAAAATGCACTTATTCTTGTTTTAATATGTGATCAGAATAAAACAAAACCGCTTTCTGTTTGCTTACTAATCTATTTTGTATATTGTTTTTAAGATGTGTATATTTTACTATGTTTGCTCTAATATGCTTGCTCATCTATTATAGAAACACACTGTTACAAGAATTTTGGAAAAGTGAGGTATAGGAGTTGTGACAAGTGGATGTAGAAAGAAAAGAATTGTCTTTTAAAGCCAATCCTTCGATGTGTGGGAAACGCAGAACTGAAGAATCTAAAACCAGGAGGTCTGCCTATAATTCAAGAGCTTCCATACGTAAAGATCTTCTCTGATTATATAGATCTGACCACTGAAGTTCATCAGCTATTCTTCTCGATCCTGACTCCCAAAGATGAGCTGATTCCCATTATATAATTACATACACATTAGTAATTCAAGGAGCAAGATGGCCTATGGCTGAAAGATTTCTAGCTGGATTATCTCAGGCTCTGAAGGTTATGCCTGCTGGGTAAGGATTACCAGAGTTAATTTCAGATAGTGAACTGGAGGTACCCAGGCTAAGGAAGAAATGCCAGCATCTACAACCAGAACAATAAAGCAGCATCTCCAAGCTGGCCTTGACAAATCTCTCCTTGCCTAGATGTTATTCATTCTCCTGCTTCACTTGTACAATACTTACCTATAGCACAGAAGTGGTGATTGTTTAGAAAAAGTGGTACTTTTTCTCTCCTGTGTTTCACAACAAACGAAGGCTGAGAAGAATTACTGGGACCAAAATGAGAGGCTTTCCTAATTTTTTGAAGATGTAATCCCTTTGATTAATATCTGTGATTTTTGAAGGACTCTCTAGGAAATCCCAAGTGTGTACATTCCTGCATGCAATATAGTGGCCGAAAGGGAATGCTTTCCAAAGGCTTCTTAGGCTGCAGAGAACTCAAGTCCAGATCTTGATATACTTTTGTTTGGCCAAAGAATAATCCCAGCAGGTGAATTTTAGAGTTTGGAATGGGAAAAATGCAAAAACTGGTTAGCACACTCAACAGACCCAAGAGACTCATATTATATTCTCGGGATATAACGTCACTGCCACACATCTTTGTATCTGAATCCACCTTGTTGCCACAGCACAGGGCAAATGAAAGCAAATGAGCCAATTCTCAAACCTATATTCATTAAATCCTCCAAAACCAAGTGTCATCTTTCATAATCCAGTCAGCTGCCAGTTCTGTCCAGCAGTGTACAGATCTAAAAGAACTCATGTCTGCAAACAGTTAAATAAGCCCCTTAACAAATTCATATCAGCAACTTAGTTCTAGAAGGCATATTTTTCAAACAAATCTATACAGTGTTAAAAATGAAGGAAAAGAGGCAATGTTGCTAGGAAATAATGACTACATATTTTTTAAATGAGTAATCAAAATGGAATTACATCAAAGTAGCTGAAATGGGAGCAGAAAACTGCTAGGCCTTCATTTCCTTTTTGTTTGGACCTCTTATTTTATATAAAACAAATAGAATGGCAAAAAAAGGCAATCTTTGTTACTGTTTTACTTAATGGCTAATAAATGATTATTCTCCCACACAGAAAACCATAAATAAGCAAGCCAGAAATACTGAGACAAATGGCATTTTGTTTGTGTTTTAGGATGCAATTTAATATTTTAAAAGGATGGAGTGGGAAGGGTCAGGTAAGGAAACAGAGAGGAAAGAAAATCATTCATTTTGTGTATGTGGTATTTAATTTCTTTTCTGGATTGAACTGAGGATCTGGGTCTCATGAATCTAAATGCTGCCACATGGCCCAGTTCCTAATGACTGGTCTATTACACTATAGTTGGATTTATTTGAACAATTAAATGGCTTGTCCAAAACACAAGGCGTACCTGCCTTCCAGTAGATAAAATACACTAATTCCCTTAGGGGATGAATATAGGGCAAAAACACAAAGAAGTGTGCCTAACAATGGTAAAAATGTCAGGAAACAGAAAATGTCAAATCCCCAAGGGAAAAACAAGCTCAAACTCTGGTTCGAGTTCAGGTACCACTTTTCTGTGCGATGAAATTATACTCTACAGTCCCCCCAAGGGGAAAACAAGGGCTGGAACTAATCAAAGTGTAGTGCTTGGTGAATTCTCTTTTTTCAAAGTTCAAAACAAAAGCAAAAGCAACAACATAGCTTTCATGTCATTGTTGGCAGGAAATTTAACTCTTCTCAGTATAACTTTTCTTTGGAAAAAACTGAACCAGAAATGAGAGTTGCACATTTCTGAGTCCCTCTTTCTGATTCCAATTTCCTGCCTGGTAGGCTGGAAGCTAAAGAAATATGGAGGAAAATTTAACTGTTAATTACATATTCAAGCCATCATCTGAGTTTGCTGATGGGTTCAAACAACGATGCTAAAACTTGGACATTTTACTTGATGATTTTTGTTCAGTCTGACATGTAAACACCTTGTAAAAGACGAATGATTTGAATAAAATTGTCTGCAGACTCCCCACCTTTCCAAGGCCAGTCTAGTTCAGTTTCAGTGTGAGCACCGGAGTTTCACTTAGTTCTCAGTGCAGGCAATTTCCCCTAAGAGGTCCAGTTTTCATTATGAAACTCAGAGGCACTGCCATCCTCATTCAAATTCTCCAAAGCACCATAAATAACGCCTGATGGAGGTAACTAGTCTTTATGCTTCTGGTTGATTTCGCAATCTAAGTGTCTGGCCTAATAAAAGTTAGATGAAACAAGTATTAAATATTTAACTTTCGTGGAATCCCATCAACCTCCTCTTGGAAATGAAGGCCTTGCCTTTTGCACCACTTCCAGTTATATTTTGATATTGCATCAATTCCTTGTCAGGATGATATATTTTCACTGCAATAAACGTGGAGTAAGGAAAAAAGAGAGCTAATACAAATGTATTCCTCAGTGCAAGGAGGCTGGTAATGGAGCTGAGGTCAAAGCTGGGGTCTAAACACACACTTCTAGGCAAACAACAATGTGTCATAGACTAAGTACTAGGATTTTGTCAAGTGTTTCAGGATTTCTAAAGAGAAAACTTCTCAGAGAGGCCTTCCCCAGCTACCCTATCTAAAATTTGCACCTTCCCCGTTGACATTTCATGTCTCCCTTTTCTTTATTTTTCCTCCTTCACATTTATCATTATTAAAACATTATACATTTCTTATGTTGTTTATCATCCATCTCCTCTTCTAGAACATATGTTCCACCACGGAAGGGATTTTTGTCCGTTTTGTTCACTGCAGCATCCTCGCTGCCCAGAGAAGTGCCAAAGAAACTATTTGTTGAATGAATAAATAAATGAATGAAAGGAAATGACCCAGAGGGGCAAAGATAAGAAGTATTAACTACTGTGCTTCACATTTCACTTTATTCATTAAACCCACACAACAGCCTATTGTACAAATCAGGAATCTGAAATTCAGAAAAATAAGTTGTTCAAGGTTACTCAGATAGTAGGGAGCTGCACAAGGATTTACACACAGTTCTTTATGCAGCACCACACTGCCTCCTCTCCAAAGAAGAAATGAGACTTGAGTTGCTGAGTTGGGCCTTCGTGTGAGTGAGGAGTGAAGGCGGTAATGGAACCAGCATAAGAAAAGGCAGGAATGAAAATTCAGGAGCATCAAATATTGCAGAAAGGCAAAAACCTAGAATTTATGCTGAGATTTATATTCAAAAAGAAAAATTAGACATGGACTCTGCAGGGCCTTAAATGTCAGGACCTGTCTTTTTACAAATGAACACTTTCAAACTTTATTTTTCTTAAACAGCAGAGCTTTTCTTTGTCATTTGAAAGCTTATATAGAAATCTGATATATTAAAAGTAGATAA
Source organism: Leucopleurus acutus (assembly GCF_964270905.1). Taxonomy (NCBI): domain Eukaryota; kingdom Metazoa; phylum Chordata; class Mammalia; order Artiodactyla; family Delphinidae; genus Leucopleurus; species Leucopleurus acutus. The sequence continues at coordinate 89,747,456 of NC_139144.1, read as the reverse complement.
AAGTCTGAGAGAAAATTCTAGAGACAAGAAGGTAGGTTAAGAGAAAACTGCAATAGACTACCAACAAAGGCCTGAAAAACAATGATGCAAGTGGAAAAAATAACAAATGCCAGATTTGAAAAGTATTGTAAAAGGAAAAGAAAAGAACTTGGTGACAGATTAGGCAAAGATAATTGACAGGACTAGCAATTTTGGATTCCAACTACACTGAGAATGCTGTTATCTTGAGAGAAAAAGGAAATTTAGGAAGAAGGGGGTTTTGAGGACTATGGCTTTAGGTGAGTGTGGTCTCCATATATCCCTACATGTCGAGGCCCCCAAGGTTCTGTTCCCCAATTCTCTGTTGTTCTCCTCTCCCTGAACGATCAAATACACAATCACAGTGTCAACTACCACCTGAATACGAATAACACCCAAACACACGTATGGTCCTGACCTCTCTCCCAAGCTCCAGATTTCACCTGAGTACCTCATACATTTCAAATTCAACAATCTGAACTCATCTCTACATCTGGCCTTCTTCTGTCAAAGCTAAACCTTCTACTACCCAATTTCCCATGCCAATGGTCATCTCACACTTCTCCCTGTCCTTTATACCTTCTCCTTCCCCCACCCAATCAGTCAAAAGGGAGTGAAGAAGTATTTTCAATTTTACTGTACACTTTTCTGCATTATTTGAGTCTATACAGTAAGTATATGTAACTCACATAGCTTAAAATCCATACATTTAACAGAAAATAACGTGTTGATGAAGATGTAGAGAAATTGGAACCTGTGTGTGCTACTGATGAGAATGTAAAATGAAAAGCAATTTAGTGATTCCTCAACAAATGAAAAATAGAATAACCATATGACCCAGTAATTCCTCTTCTGGTATATATCCAAAAGAATTGAAAGCAAGGTCTCAAAGAGATATATGTACAACGATGTTTACAGCAGCGTTATTCACAATATCCATATATTATTACTTACATAGCTAAAAGCAGGAAGCAACGCAAACATCCACCAGATGAATGAACGGGTAAGCAAAATGTGGCATATACATACAATGGAACATAATGCAGGTTTAAAAAGGGAGAAAATTCTGACACATGCTACATGAATGAAACTTGAGGACACTATCCTAAGTGAAATAAGCCAGTCGCAAAAAGACAAGTATTATATTATCCCACTTACAGAGACTAGTCAAATTCACAGAGACAGAAGGTAGAATGGTGGTTGCCAGTGGCAGGGAGAGGGGGTAATAGGGTGTTACTGTTTAATAGGTACAGAGTTTCAGTTGGGGAAGATGAAAAATCTCAAGAGATGGATGGTGGTGAGTGTACTTAATAACATTGTACTACACACTGGTTAAGATGATAAATCTTATGTGTATTTTACCACAATTAAAAAATTTTAAATTAAGTCAATGAAGCAACTCAAGAGACCCCAACTATCTCGTAATGATAAATAGTAGTGCTTAAAAAAAAAAAAAGAGTTCTTAAGCACCAAAAGATATTCATACTATGTCTATGCCTTACTCTATACTCAAGAATGATCTTTTCTTATGCAAAGAAATGATGCATTACAAGAATAAACAAATTATTTACTGTCAGGTACTACATTTCCATTTCAGAAACAAAAAGCCAACTTATTATATACTCTATGCTAAAGCATCCCTTTACTGTTAATCAAGTTTAAATAAAACTCTTTATGGATGGCTGGAGACCTAAAAGTGAAGTATCAGTATACCATTAATATTTTAATTGAACCATGAATATTCATAGCCATTTATTTCTTTAAAGAACAAGATAACTAAATTATTCTAATATGCAAATTTCAGTCCTGACAAGATATCTTACCTTCATCTACATTACAAAAACCAGCGCATTTTGAGTCCATTCATTATTTATGTAATCCTAGGGTTTTCCGGGTTATTATGAGCTATTGAACATACGCAGCATTTTCTCAGATGAGGGCAGAGTACTTGTGGTGTTCCAAAGTCATTTTGCCCTAAGCTGCCTGGAAGAGCTGTATTTGCTTTTTTCATGACTCCAAACTAATTTCAGCACCACCCCCAACACCTGTTCTTCACTACAAGCCCAAGGGAACAAGGAGAAGGCAATGTTATTAAAGATTTGTTTCTCTGGTTTCTTTCAATGACCTGGGAAACTCCAGCTCTAACATTGCAAAGAATGCTTAGAACTTTGACAGCTACGCCAACAGGCTTATAAACTGACAGTTCATCACTTCACTTTTCAATTATAAAAAAAATGTATGCAAGCTGACTGATAATCCCCCAAAGTGAAGCAGCTCATTTTAATGCAAAGGTACACATAACCTATCAATCCAAGGAGCTACCCAAAGTATCTCACCATATCAGGATTATATGTATTTTAAATCATGTTTGTATTTCAAGTGAGCCAAGATGATAAGAAATATAATGGCTATGAGAAATTCTAGTTCTAATTTTGAGATATAAAAATATATCCCAAGTTAAAAAACCATGTGACTGGAGAATAAGAAGTCAGATGTTTAGTCGCCAGTAAATAATTAGCAATGTGGGAACAGGATTCAAGGACCTGGAGCATCAAGTAATATAAAAAGAGTCCTTTGTATGGCTAAGAATGGCCAGGTAAATCATGAAAATCCCACTAAGTGCTTGATGAGAGGTGAAGCTGAGTTCAAAGAGAGAAATGTGGCCAAAAGGGATGATACAGAACCACAGCCTTCCTTTTCTTTGAATCCCATGTTACAATCCCATTACAAAAGATAAATACTACAATTTCAACAAATTAAGACAATATAAGAATAACAGTATCAAATATATATACAGTGTTGGGAAAATCTGTACCTATTAGGGGGATTATGAAAGGAACATCTGTACTATTCTGAACATCTATAATCTCTACCATGCTGATTTGTCTCCAATTATGAACACATACTTTTATGATTTGATTGTGCTAGTATTTCACTATGCAATAATGTCCTTCCAAATAAACCCGATGGATCCATCTTAGTTTTTTCTTCCTATAGTCTGTTGGGTTTTTTTTTCCTTTTTTTTTGGCCACGTGGCTTGTGGGATCTTAGTTTCCCGACTAGGGATTGAACCTGGGCCCCCAGCAGTGGAAGCACGGAGTCCTAACCATTGGACCACCAGGGAATTCCTTTGGATTCCGCACACACATTTTCTGGGGGGAAGTCAGAAACTTCTTGACGTTTACAGGCAACTCATCCAGACTGCAAGTGCGGTAGGAAGCGGCATGATTAGAAGCAAGAGTACTGAGTGAAAACAAGGAGATCTGGGTTCTTCTACAGATTCCATGACTTAAGTTGTTGTGCAATCTTAAACCAGTCACTTAACTTTGGGGTGGACGGGGGGGGGGGGGGGGTGTGTGTGTGTGTCTCAGTTATGTCCTCTATAATGTAGACTAGACTTTGTCCAAGAGACCTTCCAACTTTATAATAATCACTGGAATAATTTGTAGGAACAGTTGGCTTAGGAACAGTTACAAGGTGATCCAGGAAATTACAAAGTGGCATTTTTGTAGTTCAAAAATTTTCATAAAGAAAAATATTATTAAAGGGGAAAAAAAGACAAATACAAGTTTCTTACTTCAACTGTTTCCTAGCTTCCTAAACTCTGATGAATGCATTAAGTAGACTGAATATTTAAGGGTGAGTGGAAGTAACATATTTTACTTTTCTAATCTAAAACATTATCCAAACTTTAACAAAGATGTGCTCCAGCTCTATCATCTGTATAATTTATTCTTTTTGATTATATTTATCTTTAAATTACATTGTGAAAGAGACTGCCAAGTCCAAGCTTCTGTGCCTACAAGTATGTGAGCATCTTCCATTTATTAACAAATGAAAATATATATCCAACCTGGAGCATATTCTCTTTTTCTCTCTCATTCATTCGCTCACATGCACACAAATAGTGAATAACAGAACTAGAAAGCAAAAAAAACAAATGAAGGTAATTTACCTTAGCATCTTTTTAGAAGCAGAAATAAATGTCTATTATCAGCATCACAAGAATTAGGTGTGTTACAAGAAGATTGTTGTACAATGCCAATAATTACACAAAGGCTGAATTAATAATTAACATGACTATGGATATTTTAAAGGTCATCCTCTTATTTGTCATCGCTGAAGTTAAACACATGGATTAATTTGCCCTAAACCTCAAGGACCTCAATAAACACTTGCTGTGTGATGAAAGGGCTCTATGGGTGCTAAGGCCTCAGTTACCTCTCCAACAGGACACTGCAGTCCAACATTCTGTCTCCATGTTGGTAACCAGTCTTCACTGAGACGGTTTCACAGTCTCATTTCTCACTTGTGAATGTTTATTTTTCTACTGAGACTGCGTAAGATCACCTCTAATGTTATCAGGGTGGTGACTGTTCCTTCCCCTTAAGAAACCATCTTTATAGAGCTGGGGTTATTGGGATCCGTTCCTTTGCTCATTTTGATTTTGCTGGCTGTAACTAAACTGGCCAAAGTAAGAGAATGTTTTCAATAATTCAAGCTCAACGAACAGATGCCCCCTATAAATGGGTTAAACGAGTTTTTTAAAAAGGCACAGGAATATACTACATAATGGTTAATTTGACTGTGACGGAGACAACGGATTAAAATTAAAGAGACAAGCCAACCAATCACTTTTCTTAAGGTGTGATCTGCCAATTATCTCAACCAACACAGATCCTAATATTATCATTCTAGGCCATATGTGTAATTCTCAGGCAAAAAATAAATCTTTTAACAAGTCTGTAAGAACTGTTGGCACCCATTCATGCCAGCCTGTACTAACATCTTGAGAATTTTCTCTATTCCAAAAAAATATATAATGAGGGGGGAGTAGAAGAGGTGGGAGAGAACCTCGCCATAAATGTGATTTAGTGTTAGGTTGAAAAAAGAGGTAAAGATCCAAGTGATTCTTTTTAAATTTGCTAATAGATAGTAAGAAAAATGCTGGCAGTGCTCACCACTCACAAGCTGAAGGAGTGTACGGAGGTCCAGAACACTTTCAATATTCACTGTGCCCATCTGTCAGCAACACAGTCACCGAACAGAACGGGCAATTACCAAAGCCCTTTTCAGTTATAATCTGTCAACCACATCTAGTCTTCCTGCCAAAAGAAATCAGAACTGAGGAATGCAGAAACAGACTGGCTTTATGGGACTGAGGAGAAGTTCATTTAAGATGAACCTGGAGGTGAAGAAAGGGAGGGGGAAAAATTAGAGGACTGTTATAACCACTCCCCAGAATATGTTTGAACTGTGCACCACTGGGCATCAAAGCAGTGTGGAAGGAGGGAGGCACCGCTATGATGTAAACCCACTTTGCTCTACTGTGCTTATTACAACTTCAAATTCAAGAAATTGTCTACTCATTCCCAGAACTTATTCTTTCTGACACTGAACATACAAGATTGACCTCTGTCTACAGCTGTCCCATTCCTATACCCTACCGCCAAAGCAGTAAAATTTTAAAATCAAGGAAACTATTAATTCACATAAACATGTATTAAATGTTTTCAACATCTAAAGCAGTATTGTATGTGCTATGGCTCCGTAACTATCTTTGAAGGTGAAGGGGACCTCTTTTTAAAGTTAATGCTCTACTACCAGTCAACACCTGCCTCTCCTGTCCACTTTGTGATCAAGCTTTCCAGTCGAGATGTAAGTAACGTGCCCTGAAAACACAGTACACAGAATGGATCAGAATTAGAGAGAACAGTAGGTGTACAGTAATGTGGGTGTGAGGTGATGAAGACTTGGACAAGGTGGGCAAAGTGAGATTGGGAAGCCACAAGAGATAAATCTAAAGCAAAGAGGAAATGACAAGATTTGGTGACAGGTTAGATCTAGGAGATAAAAGCAATGTAGTACCTCTGAAAGTACATATAATGAATACATACTAACTTCCTTTTGGGGGAAAAAAATCACTTTAAAACTTCTTAGGCTGAGAATTTTGCACATCTCTTTCTTTTCAACAAATGTGTATGATCATAAATACAAGTATTTGATTTTTGGTGAGCACTTCACTGACCTACAATACATTTGAATATAATATTCTTATAATATTCCTTCTAAAAACTTGCTTCTAACAGATCTGTTATCACCACTGAAGACAAAAGATAATATTTCAATTTCAAGAGGCTCCAAACCTTCAACAAATAGCGTCTCCGCAGATGACATCTTTTCAGATGCATTTGGGTGCAAAGGCCAGAGGCAACGTTCTAATAAGAAGAAAAGAAGAGCAGCCAGCATGAGACAAAAGTACAATATTAACAAGAGTTAGGACCCGGACATTTCAGAGAAGCCATGGTTACGCTGATCACCAGCTTCATCTTTCATGCACGTGAAGAGCAAACATCTCAGGAGAAAGGCAGTGAGCAGCAGTGGCAGGTCAGCAACCCTTTTAGACAAACTGACAACGGAAAGAAAGGGCCCTGACCTTAATTATCCTTCAGAAACAACCGCCGCCTTACTTAGTACTAAAACCAGGACAATCAGCAAATATTTTTATTCGGTGTCTGTAAGTGAGAGTAACGACAAGGTTATTTTAAAATGCCTGCTTTCAAGGAGCTTACAATCTAGTTCAAACGATTATAATCTAAATTGAGTGTAATTCTCTCCCTAAATATATCTTTAAAAGCATATGTGTGTGCACGCATTGGTATATGTGTATATAAATATTTAAATACTATATTTGTGTACAGTTTTCATCTATGTAAAAATTGTTTATATAATCATATATATGACTATATAATTATATACATATGTATACACACACATGCAGACACACACACACTGTGGTGCGTTCAGGAGCCAGAGCTATCTCTTCACAGGCTACACACTTTCTACTTATTCACATCAGACACTGATTATAAATAATAATGTATAATTACCCACACTATTAATGAGAACAGTAGCTTATGAGAAGTCTTACCTAATAGCCAATGATATTAAGAAGTACTTTGAAAGCACAAAATGTCTTACATGTGCTACATAATAACTCCTATAATTATAACATGTAACCAAAGGTATTTTAAAATTTTCCAAGGCTGAAGAATAGCTTCTCACAGCAGAAGTCAAGTCCCCAGCATCTTTAATTCATAATTAACACAGGAAAATACAACCCTGAAGGCTACAAATCAAAACCCAGGTTGGCAGTTAAAGGCTCAGCTCTAAGTCCATGAAGTGCTACAGGACTGTGTGCTCTGGGGTGCATTACCACACTTTCCTGGGTCCCTAATTCCCCACTTATTAGAGTTGCCTCTGATGATTCCTCAACTGGATGGGCCCAAGTAGAGGACCAGAGGTGAAGACTTGCCAGAGGATAAGGCAAGCACCACCCTATCTCCAGTCTCTGTCACTGAAACTGGTCCTCCACTTTTCTAAGTAGCGCCATGGCTTACATGGACTGGTGCCAAAAAAAACAAAAAAACCTGGATTCCTATTTTTCTCTGTCCATAACTAGTCAATTCCCCTCTCCAGATCTCAGTTTAGAGACACTCTACAAATGAGGTTCCTTCCAGCTCTAACATTCTCTGTATACTTTTGAGTATTATATGCATCAAAGACTAGTACTGGCTTTCTTTTATTAATCAGAAGCTCTAAAATCAACATATTAACTATATTCAAGATCTAATGTTCATGTATTATGACAGCCATATATGACCACACTCTTGTTTTCACAATTAGTAGAGTTTCAAATTACCCTACATATAGTAAGTGCTTTATCATATGGTCATATCCTTAAATATTATCTTACAATCTGGCTAGGGCTTCATGGTAAATGGAAGATATCTAACTGAAAGACTCAAAAATAATAGACTGTTTCCCCAAAACATTTCCCAGCTTCATAGTGAAGAAGTGAGTTTATTAAATTGGAAATTTTCTTGTAGTTATGAATAGGAGGTGGGGTCGCAAGCCATTTTCCGTCACTGAAGATCATATTCTGATATCACTATTCCTGGATTATTCATCAGCAATCAAAAGCACGCTGTTTCAGCGGGACGGCATTTAGAGATGTTCCCAGAGTTTCCCCAGACTCCCAACGGCTCTTCAAATCAGTAATATATCTTCCCTAAAGCTGACTATTCTATACTAAAAGTGCTTTTTGTATGCCAGAAGGAATTCCTTTTATTTTTTGCTTTGTACTTCATTCTGTCATAACTTTTCAATGGCTAGAAATCTCTCATATACATACACAGAAACTATCAATTCTTCTTGTTTATGTTGTTCAAAGTAAAACGATTATCTAAGCAACCTGGCTGTTTATTATTCTTGATTTACTGCTATTTTTATATTGAGTAAGCTTGTACAAGCTTTTTTCCCTACGCTTATTGATTTTTCAGTTCCAGTTGTCTTTTCCAGGCAGGTTCATGTTTGAGCCCATTCGACTATTCACTGCTATGATTCAGATTTACTGTTTGCATCGCTGCAAATTTGGAACAGAAATTTAGACAGCATTCTAGACAAGAATTTAGGCTTTAATGACGGGGAAACAAAAGAAAATAGACTGGAATGTTGTGTTAAAATACCTTTAAGCACAAACAAGTATGACCATTCGAATAACTGCCTGGTTGCTTTAATATCTCCTGGAAAAGTCTTCATTCGTAAATACTACTGCCTTTTCCATTAGATTCTCTCCATCATCTTCTAGTTCATTTTCAACCAATGGCTCGTTAATGCAGAAAATCTCCACATCTACTTTTTTCGGTGAATCCTAGTTTTTCACTGAATTTCCTTCTAAAGTTATTAACTTTTATGAGTAATGTCTACACTCACTGGCTCCCTTCTGTCTGTTGACACTGGTCTGTATGGAACATCAAAGGGCTTATCTGGTCACTATTCTGAGTCATGCTTGTCTCTTGTGAACCGTTACATGACGCAGAGCCACAAAAGTAATCACTTAATAATCCCTTTAATATTGTACCTTAATTGTTGATATATTTAAGTTGGATCTTCCATAAGTTACTTAAAGGCAGGGTTCTGAAACGATTCTAAATTCTACTCTCTACGCGGGAAAGGCCACCTGGGATACTCAATAGGATAACGACTGGAAAGTGCAAAGAAAACAGTTTTTAAATTAGCACCTCTAAATAGTTTCAAATTAAATCATTTTTAAACATTAGTTATCATAATCTTATTTCTTTTAAATCCCTATTTAAAGGTGGCTTATACTGGGCAATTTTACTTCGGTGATTAACAAGCCTATGTCCCATGAAGCAGAGAATCAAGCCGATTTTAGCTGCTTCCTAAATCTTGTTCCCAACCACTAGGTGGAATCAGCCACTTCACTTTCCACAACATGAAAACTATACATCAGAAAGATGCTGAGGAGTAAGTAAAAGTCCTGGTTTCATCACTTCCTAGAAGGGATAAATAAACATGGCTGTGTAACATCTATGAGCTCCAGATTCAAGCAGGACGCAGACCACCCATCTCATGGGGTGGCAGGAGCACCATCTTCATCCGAGTGGATACTTATTTAAAATGTAGATTCTTCGGCCCAGATACCAGACCTGCCGAAGCAGAATCTGAGGGTGGAGATAAAGAACCTGTAATTTTTTTTTTTTAACCAAGTATCACTTGGGGTGCACTGAAAATCAAGAACCACTATGGCAAAGGAGCAACACGTGCTGAAAAACACCAATAAAGCAACTCAGAGAACTTGACTGTTAATCACATCTCTGCCACCAAATGGGCTGATACACTCAGAAAAAAACCTGCTTTAGGTTTTACTCTCATAAACTCTAAAATGTGGCTGAAGTGGATGAGCATTAACTGCTGAGGCTGGAAGACCTCAGACTCCCAATCCCCAGTCTAAAGAGACCTGGCAACCTAGTATGAAAAGTCCGCAGAGGTTCTAAATACATGAGGTCTTCAGTACTTACACAGTGCCATCTACTATACATTTCATACTGGGACTAGTAACTTGACTTCTATAGAGCAAATGTGAACTGTCAAATATTTCCACTGAATCCACAGAGGCCTTTCCTGCCAGCTCACAATTCAGATTCAGCAGCACTGCCATCTTGGTACAGAGGAGTGATACAACTATTTGATATTTTATTGGATTTTGTCATTATCTCATAAAAATGAGTGGTGAAAAGAAAACAGTGTGTACACTGGTGATCAGCATAGGTCTCATGAACAAATTCGAGTTGAGATAGAGATGTAAAACATTAGTTGTGCAAATCTCTAACAGCTGCCACACGTATGCAGGGAGAAGCCTGGAAACTTGAGGATTCATTTACAAAGGAAAAAAACAGTATTAATCTTCATACGTGAAATGTAGAAGACTGTCAAAAAACTGAAGACTTATTGGATATTTTATACTTCTTTTGGCTCTCTGGGAACAAAACTTAATGCCCACCATAATTTCTGCGTGTGTGTGGCACACATATACACACACATATATATCTGAAATATAATCCACATATATTTTGGGGTTTTCCCCCCAATATTGAATCTTTCTCATTCTTTATTCTCTTATTAACACTGAGTTAATGCATGTTTAACTACAAAGTTATCTCTACTCTACTTTGAAAACAATTTGGTATCTTCTCCAGTTGAAAATAGCTACCTACTGGTGCCTGATATCAAATTTCATTCACTTTTCTGAAGCTTATGTCATTTCTTCCTACTTTCAAAACTTAAGCTGTTCTCTTATCTCTTATGCCCTTTAGACATCTCATACTTTTGTTGTTCCCTTCATTCAAGTCCTGTAGAGAGACTGAAAACCCGCTACTTGCTTTCATCAATTGTACCAAGTGTTAAATATTTCCTCACATGATTAAGCTTCTTTTTCTTTATCACCTCACAGGTCATTCTATCACCTTTCTACTTATCCAAGGCTCTATCTTATTATACTTTGGACTTTTAAAAACTCTTTATTAATTACTCCTGGTTCTCAAAGGGAGTTCCAAAATCATAAAGTTGGTATGTTATTGTTCTTACATTGCCATCCTCTCCATCTTGAAAACTGGCTCTCTCAAGTTAGTTTCCCTAGTCCTCTTGATTAATTTTTTGTTCCTACACAAAAAAATCACTGGGGATGCCAGACTTATTATAAATATGAATCATATCATCAATCTATTCATGCCATACACTGAACACTCTTATAACTCAGACTGTACCTGTTCTTCTAAATCAAATTTTCAATAAGCATCTTATAAATATAAATTGTTTTAAGACACTAATCACTTAAAAATTAGTATGGCCTACACATTTCCTTATGAATCCTGTCCTTTCTTATACACACTTAATCACTCTTCTTTTTTGCATTCCCAAACATCTCTACCATTATATTATATCTGTCATGCTTTTTCATGTGTAATTTGTTTTGGCAATCCTATCTACCCTACTAAGCGATAAGATGCCCTATAAGAGGGTATCTAGCAAAGTTCCTTGCACATAAATGGAACTCAAAATAAATTAGTTGAATTAGTGAGGTCACAAAGTCAAAGAAGTCAAGATGTTCTCATAATTTATATTTAATTTCCAAATGCATTAAAAATTTTAATGTAAAAATTATAAAATTAATGAAAGAAATCATGAGAAAATTCCTTATAACCATATAGTGCATATATATAATTTATAATATAAATTCCTCATATTGTAACCTTATAAGCCAGTAGAAGTCTTTTATAGATGTGTCACAAAGAACCCATAAGAGAAAAGCTTAATGTATTAAACAAAATAAAAATCAAATATTTCTGATGACAAAAACTATGGTAAGGAAAGTCAAAAGATAAATGGAAAAAAAAATTGGAAACTCATATCTCAAAGTCCTAAATTACCTGATAAAGAATTCCTACAAATCAATAAAAAGGGGAAAATGATACAATTAAAAATTATTCAATGAACAGTTCACAAAAAAATAAATACAGAAAGTTCTTAAATGTATGAAAAAAGTGTTGAACTTCACAAGAAAAAGTCAAATTCAGGGCTTCCCTGGTGGCGTAGTGGTTAAGAATCCACCTGCCAATGCAGGGGACACAGGCTCGAGCCCTGGTTCGGGAAGATCCCACGTGCCGCGGAGCAACTACACCCATTCACTACAACTACTTAGCCTGTGCTCTAGAGCCCGCAAGCCACCAACTACTGAAGCCCGTGCACCACAAAGACCCAATGCAGCAATAAATAAATAAGAAAGGAAGGAAGGGAGAAAGGAAGGAAGGAAATAAGGAAGGAAAGAAAGAAAGAAGGAAAGAAAGGAGGAGTCAATTTCAAACTAAAACAAAACGCTTTTTTACATATCAGAATGGGAATGAGTCAATAGTTTGGGAATATAATGTGCTGATAAGAATGTGAAGAAATAGCATCAAACAGAGCTTAGCTAAAGTTTAAATTGGCCGCTGCCACCATAGATGGGCATACTGCCACTACAGTGGTCATTATGGCAGTGTCCGTCAAAATCACAAATGTATATACCAACTGACCCACAAACTCCACTTCCAGGAATTTATCTTTCAGATATATTCACACATGTGCGAAAGGACATTCATATTGCAGCTCTGCTTGTGATAGCAAAGGATCAGAAACAAGTTGAATGCCCATTAATAGGGGATTAGTTACATAAATTATGATACATCAATACAGTGAAATACTCTCTCACCATAAAAAGGAATAAGAAAGAAAGCTCCATGATATACTAAATTAAAAAAAAAAGAACAATGTTCAGAACAGTATTTACAATGTGCTACCATTTACGTAAAGTAAGAGAGAAAAGAATATAAATATATTTGCTTATTTATGCAAAAAGTATTTTTGAAACGAAACAGAAGAAGCTTATGATACCAGTTGCCCGTCAGAAAGCTAACAGGATGGCTGGTGTTAAAGGTTGCAGGGAGATGTTTACCATATACATTTTTAAACTTTGGAATTCTGAGGCATGTGAATTTATTACCTATTTACATTGACTTTTTAAAAATAGAAAAAAAATTTTTAAGGTAGCAGAGTATATTCAAGAGGTTCAAAAGAAAGAGGAAAAAACGTCAAGTAACTTTATTCTCACATCAGCACTTTAAAAAAAATGCACAAATATGTAAACACTTTTCCATTTTTCCTTGACATTCTGTATATAAGCCCAGGTTTGTTGTTTAAAATATTTTAAACCTTTAACATAAACCCATAAAAACATAATCTTCCAATATAACAAGATTACCTACAGCTAGCCATAAAATCTTTAAAACATAGTTGGTTGAAAATGTTTGCCAATGGCAGTCATTCTTCATTCTTTCCACAAGTATTTATTGAGTACCTACTATATGGAAGACACTGTTCTAGATAGTAAGGATAAAACAGAAGAAAATTAGCATGGTTCCTGCACTTGTGGAGCTAATCTGGTGGGTAATAAACCAAGTAACTAAGGTTAAATATGCATCTTTAATCAATGCATATTGATTATGCATCATGACCCAATGATGCCTCTTGGTCAAGAAAACTAAACAAAACTTGATTCTGAGGATTTATTAGCAATAGCTTAAGAATTTATCCACCAAATTGAAGATCCGAGTCTTGTTAATCCTAACCCCATTTTAGCCGACCTTTAAGTGTTGACTACATGCTAAGCCATGCTGTATGTGTACTCTCATACATCATGCTCACAAGCACCCTGTGAGATAGTATTTCCACTATACAGATGAGAAACTGAATCTTGGAAGGGTTAAATAACTGTAACTCTAAAGCTCATGAAATAACTACTCTCACGTACTGCCTCTTGTGTGATTAATTTCTGGTCTCTGACTTAAAGAGAAAATATAACGTACAGATGAGTTTAAAGTTTGGCCCTTGGCCCTCTCACTCCAAATCCAAAATATAATTCCTGGCATTAAAAGGCTATAAATCTGAAATTCATGAAGATATGGCTAAATTTAAATCATGCTAAAAAAATGGAATCTATTATCTTCATTTAGGCCAATGCATTTACATACCTTCATAAATGATGACTTCATATTCCTTATTTAAAAAAATTACACAGTATATCTATAGCCCCCACTGAATTGTCACTATTTAGATACTAACATTACTGCATTCTATCTTTGATATCTATCCTTTGCGCTCGCAGGGAACTTTATCTATATCTTGTGCTACAGTTATTTAAAAGCAATTGTCAGCACAGTCCTCGGTTTCACCCAAGGCAGTACTGAGAGGTTCTCAAAGTGTGGTCCTTAACCAGCAGCAGCTGTATCACCTGGGAGGGAACTCATTTAACATGCAAATTCCCAGGCCCAAAGAGACTAGAGTTGCCAGATTTAGCAATATCAAAACAAATGAGATGCCCAGTTCAATTCAAATTTCAGATAAACAACGTATTTCTTTTCCAGCGTAAGCACGTTCCAAATACCACATGTGACATACTTTAAATATTAGGTGCTGTGTATCTGAAATTCAAATTGAACTGGGTATGCTACATTTTATCCGGCAACTCTACACCAGATTTAAAACCTATTCAAAAACTTTGAAGGTGGACCCCAGCAATCAGTTTTGAAATGCCCTCAAGGTTAATTCTCATGCATGCTTAAAGTTTGAGAACCACTGGCTCAGACTTAACTCCCTCCATGAGCCATTTCTAACCAAGTCTGTGTCTAAGTTAACTCCTTTGAGTGGGCAGCATCTATGAACAGCCAACATATTCATTGAACAATATGGCCCAGGCACCATTTTAAGTACTTTCTTAAGGCTCATAAACAACCCCATGAGGTAACTACTATTATTAACTATTATCATTTCACAGATGAGAAAAGTAAGAATAAAAGAGGTTAAGCCCAGGATCCAGCAGGCTTGGGAGAGCCCACCCTGTTTATGGTCTTCCCTATCGACTCTACCACGCATGCCCAATCCTTGAGATTAGCTTCTCCCTTGGCTCCTAATTAGCTCCACTTTGCTATGGTTCTGAATGGGAAAAGTCTTTCCCAGGGTCACTAACTGGGATTCTAATTCAAACTAAAAATGGTACAACTGGGCACCCCAATACTACTACTCAGATTAGAGATTTCTATTGCAAGTCCCCACTCACCAGGTCAGAACCCTGGGTTATCTGTAGTTGGCTGGGTGAAACTTGAGTTCATGGAACTCCTTGAATACTGCAATTCAGACAGCTAGAACTGACCTTAGCAACCTCAGCTCGCAGGCCTCAGCTCGCAGTCCCATAACAACCTGTGGCTCAGCCCTAGGTTAGGATGTAATTCTACTCTCGGTGACTTGCTATGATATCTCTTTCCTCTTTGTCCTCACATTACATGTCAAAAGCCTAACACAGTACAAACCTTGAAACATTATTAAATGAATAGTGAAAGTCATCCTGTCTGCTACTAGTCACTCACCAAAACTCGGCATTTTGACTGGTCCTGACCTTCAAAATGGGCCATGAAAAGTTGGTTTAGTAAGGTACAGTTCAAAGTATAACATAAAGTGACTAAAACATCTTTATTACATCTGATTTAGTTTCTTATTTAAAATAAATGGAGAAAGAGGGCAAAAAGTGGGCAAATGATCTTTCAATAAAACTCAATTTGAATCATACCCAAGTCAACAGAAATAAAACGAATTTTCAGAACCTTTTTTTTTCTCACAGTCTCTTTCAATTTCATACGCCGTTAAAAATGACCACTAATGCCAGAGTGTGACGACCCGCCAGGACGGATCAAGCAGCTGAAATACAGCACGTAGCCTCCTGAACGCCAACCGCAGACTGTCCTCCTTGGCCTGCAACGGCCAATTTAAATTTTCTTTTTTCAAGTGACACTGAATGACCAAAATGATTTCATCCTCTTTCCATGACTTCATGAGTCGCCAGTCTATCCCGGCAGACCAGCACATTCCTAAGGAGTCTTTCTATTATTAAAGTTAATTAGTCAAGTATTCAGTTTGGCCACAGGGGGGCTAGCGATACAAAAATGTGATGACTCGGACTAAAAATTAAAAGCTTTTATTAAGAGGCACGAGGATTATTAAGGACACATTAAGAGCCTTTTATGTTAGATTTCATAAGTAACAAGGTCCCAGTATGATACATGAACCTATAATGCATTAGTTGTATCATCAGAAACTACAATGACCCAATGCCCTCAAACCTTCTTTCAATTTATTGCCTTAGCACAAAACAAGACTATTTCAGCTGTGCTTATCTGAAACTAATTGCAATTTTCCAGCTCTTCACACACTTATGAAAACAGCTATGGCTAAAATAAAGCTAATATCTTTCGTAGGTTAAGAAAGAACTCTCTGTTTGTCAGGGGTCTGTCATAACTGCTGACGCAATGAGACCTAATAACAAGGGCAAGTCTGGAAGCGCCAGATGAATGGGATTTAGAGGACCACGTGAACCAGCAGTTCACAAAGCAGCAGCTTCAGGAGGCAAAGGAACCTAATAACGTAGAACTCAGGCAACAGAGAAGCACCATGAGTGTCTAGTCTAGAGGTCAGTGTGGCCTTCTCATCATCAGAGCAGAAACCCAGCCCTGGGCCTGGGCAGTCCAGAACAGGACGGCAAAGTTGACGGAAAGAGCAAAGGCACCCTTCACACAAGTTCCACTATTTCTTCACGGTAAAAAGGAAATGGACAAACGCAAATAGAGTCACCACTCCAACTACTGAGGAATGGCCGAGGCAATCCAATATTAAAGAGTCAAAGAATAAATTTAAAACTGATGGAAATGAAACGTAAATAATTTCTAGGGTTTCCGAGACTGTCCTGCCTTGTACGGGAGACAGGCAAGTAGGAAAAATGGCTTCTTAGAAAACCTTGACTTTCCTGTGTCAACTGGATACCCCCCTCCCCAAGGTGGTGCTGCAGGCCTGGGCAGTATGCCTCCTTGTAATGGAAAATGTCCTGTGGTGATAGGCCCAGTGGAGCAATCACCCTTCCAGGGAAGGGGGAATGAATCACACCTTGAGTCTACCCCTGGGCTCAGGGTACCCCAGACCCCTCTCAACAACCCTCCCTCCCAGCGTTTAAACTTTGTGCCTTTGACCATCTCCTAAGCCTGAAGATATTTTATGCAAAGAGTTCTTGGACCCCTGAAGTCAAGGATGGGGGTGCTGACACCTTGGCTTCTGGGACCCCGTCCTCTCCTTGCTCAGCAACCCCTCCAGTTTAGGTCCGCGAACAGAGGCAGGAGTGGCAGCTGTCCCCTCTGCCCGGGGATATGCAACCCTTAGCGATTGCCTCAGAGCCCCCTCCCAGCCAGCGGGGAGATGGACCCCTCCCTTGCTCAGTGCCTCCTGGGCGGGGCCCTCACCCCAGGGGGTCTATATATACATTTGGTAAGCCCACCCCTCCCATGTTGCATGCAGGCTATACTCTAGAGGCAAAGTATAGCCCTTCCCCCTGTAGCCTCTGCCCTGCCTCCCCTGCTGGAGTGGTGGGGGAATGACTGAAGCGTCATCCTAGGTGAATTTTGTGGAGGTGGGAACAGGGGCATTGAGACTCTAAAGCAGTAGACAATCCCTAGATACCATCGGTAGATTTGGAACTGCATTTGTTTATTATTTTATATGCGTATCTTTTAGGGCTGTAGATTTACTTTCCTAATTTGTTTTCCATAGCTTATTCCTGAGCACAAAATGATAATAATTGATTTACATGTCACCTTTTTGACTTTTCAAAGCCCTTTTACAACTATTGGCATTTTCCTCACCCCGGCCTTTGCTGGTAGCGTTATCTTTTCTGAGAGACCAGGCGCCGAGAGAATTCGAGTGTGAGCTAGGACTAGAGAAACTTGGACCTCGCACCGCGAGGCTGGGAGGCAGAAGTTTGGCAGAAGAGTGTTAGTTTCACAAGGGGAGGGTGGGGGCCGGGGTTGGCGACACTTAAAACCTGCAGTTACTGAATCCCTTCTCCAGGCCGGGTCCTGCCTCAACCACAGGGGAGCTGGCCCTGCTCTGTCATTAGGCTTTGTGGATAAGGGAGCATGGACTATCTAAACCCTCACCTCCCTCTTTTTTCTTTTCTTTTTGTTTGGATGTTTTCACGGGTCTCACTGATACCAAAGGGAAAGAATCTTCATTAAAGTCCATATTTCTTCTAAAAAAAAAAAAAAAAAAAAAAAAAAAGAAAACCTTGAGGGAAGAAAATGAATTAATTAAGGGGTATAGGGAAATACCGGTTAAAGAAGATACAGAGGAACAATCATCTATGGTACAAAACTGGGTTTATACAACTTAAAATATTTTCAAGGGTGATTTTTCACCTTATTTGCAAAGACAGATGGTGTTGAATGGCTACCCAAGGCCAATCCAACCCCACTTCCCAAAATAGAGACTAAAGTGCCAAATGCTTCCTTTTGTCAACCTTATCTACATAGAGGAATGGTCATGCCACCAGACATAAGCGGAGGTGACCTGAAAAACCTTTTATGTTTCTGACAAGAGGACAAAATCACACACCCCATCCCTTACCCTCCTGCCTCAAGCATGAATATAATGACTGTCACTGCAGCAGCCATCTTGTTACCACCAGACAAAAGGCAAAAGAATTGTACAGAATCAGCTCTGATTTCATTGAACCAACTGCCAATCTTCAGACTTTTTATGTAAATAATAATAAACTCCTGTAAACAGGGTTCCTGTTACTTACAAGTAACTGACATTTGCTGTATCCTAAAATTTTAACCCCTGTGGAAGATGCAGTCCCATCATGTCCCTCAATGTAAATAGTTATCCTTGACTGACAGGATTGTAGGAAATCTTTATTTACTTCCTTCACTCACATGTGTTGTCTAAATTATTATTATTCTATTAAGCATTATTTGGTTAAGCACAAATTAGGAATGAATATTCAGTTGACACTAATACAGCCATGTAACATAGTTTAACATAAAATAAAGATTGAAAAAAAAATAAAAAGATTTCAGTCTCACAATAAGAAGCCAATTCTCAGCTTATAAATCTATAAATTCAATATATTCCCATCAGAAGACGATGGGCTATGTAATGGAACTTGACATGCTGATTCTAAATTTCATCTGGAAGAATAAATACCAGCCAGTAGTATTTTTTAAAGAAAAAAATATATGTACGAGAAGTACTTGTCCTACAGTTTTCTAAGGACTATAGCACACAGCATTGAATCGGAACAGGCATGGGTAAACAGCTAAATTATCATTTCTACAGAGCCCAGAACCAGACCCATATACCTAAGAGTAGGCATCTAAGGAAGCATTAACCTTTTACTAGTCACTGCACCTTTCTCCATATGGTTCTGGTGGGACTGGCTGTGTTTTTATATGACTTCATTTCCAAGACACAATGAAGGGCAGCTGACCCAAACTGAGATTTTTGGACTAGAGACCAAAAGAGTCAATCTATTTCCAGGCAGCTGAGAAGCTCAGGAACCAGTTGTAAAAAGACAGTCTACAGAGAGAAAGAAGAATAAAGCTGATACGTAGAGACAAGAAGAGATGAGAAATGAACAGAAAGAGAATGAAAACCTGATGGTATTTGAGACACTGGTCACAGTTGTTCCCAAGGCTCAGCCACATTTCCTGTTCTGGGGTTCTGAGAGAAAGCCCACTCTCCTAAATAACTACCCCTTTTCTCTTCAGCTCACTAAGCTGGCTCCTTTTCATCTGCAATCAAGAAACCCTAATTATGCATGTGGGGACTAGTATACATTTCAAATCACTGGAGAAAGGCCAGGATTGACCAATAAAAGGTGGGTTGGGTCACTGATTTCACATCTGAAAAAATTAAGTTCTATGTCACATTTACACAAAAATAAATTTCATATGTATTAATGATGCAGATATAATAGGAGAAATTTAACTATGGAGTATAGAAAAAGAAAAGTGTTTGTTATTTTTTAATATTGAGGTAGGGAAGGTTTATTTAAACAAAATTAAAAATTAAGAAGCTGTAAAGAAAAAAGATAGTAACTGGCAAAAAATTTAAACTTTTGCATAATGACAGATACTATAAAGGATTAAAAAGTGAGCAGCACACTGGAAGAAAATGATTTTGCCACACTTAATAAAGTGTATATGTAATACATACAAATTAACAAGAAATACGGAAAAATGGTCAAGGGATAAGAACAGGCAATTTGGAAAGAAAAAAGAGAAATAGAAACACACAGCAAATGCAAACCAAAGTTTGGGGTAACTGGTTTAACTGCTTAAAATCATAGATCTGATAAGCATTTTACATAATTACTGTATATTATATTTCTCCTCCTAAGCCCTTTAGTCTTAAAACAGTACAGAGGACCAATGAAGCTGGTCATATGATACCCTTGGAGGTACCATAGCTGAGTGCAGACTTTCCTTCTTCTGTCCCTCACGATTCTCTTGGAGACAGTCATCAGCAGCATTCCCCTTCTAAGCAACTGAAAGTTTATGAGATGATTTGAAGAAGTATCAACAGTGTTAACCGTCAAATATCTTAAACAATCAGGATTCCATTAAACAAAATTTATATCTCGTATCTCTTCAATGAGCATAACCACAGCCTAAGGGGACTATCAGAAAAACATAATATATATTTATTAATTCCTTTAAAATTGAAAACAGAAAAAAAGGAATAGAAATTTAAAGAATATGTATAACATTTGTAATTGCCAAGATTATTGTTCTACCATTAAAGGGAAGAGGGGTTAGCTTAAACACATTTTTCCCATTAAATTAGCCAATGTTTTACTCCCCGAAAATGCCTCAGGTATTTCATGAACTTAAAAGAGAGCATTATTCATACATTTAATTGAAGAAATTGATTATTATGAAGTTGTACATAGAAAATGAATGCAAATTAAAATATGCAGTAACTCCTTTAATTTCAAGTTATATCTGAACTCTAAGGAGCCAAAATTCTAATGCTGTTATTAGATTTTCCTTTTATACATTTCCTGGGAATTACATTTATAACAGATTCCAGGGCAAAAATGTTTTTACTAAAAAAAGAAAAAAGAGAACCTAAATGCCAGCTAACATTTCCTTCCAGGAAGCATTTCACTGTGGGTGTTTTAACAGATATATTTTGGCTTTGATCAAGGAATAAAAAGCAGATGAATTAACAAACATATGACAGAGGTCAGAAACAATGCGTGAGGGGAAAACACTTATTCTAATTCCCCACGCATGTGCTCTTTTAAGTACAATGAAGAATGAACTGTTGGATTCAGACAGCTAGTATCAGGAGAATTTTCTTTACTATTCAGAGCTCCGTAAAAATCATGCAAGTTTTATGCACCACACACCTGTATCTCAACATCCTGACAGGTTCTAAGAGTATGAATCTAATAACTCTTTTTATTCAAAATAAAATTCAATTTTTTTAAAAGTTCACGAAAAGCTTTGATTTTAAAATCAAATCATTAGCACTGGGCTCATGAAATCCCTAGGCCATTTACAAAATGCATATGGCATGTATCAGATAACGGGCAAAGAACCAATATGCAACCTAAGATTTCTGTGTTTGTTTTACTTGGGAAGGAAGAGAGAGGCTAGGTGGTATTTAAAGGAGTGTGATGACTACAGCATTCTAAGAAACTCAGGCTGAATAAAAGCCATATTATTTATGTTGAACATGGGTATCTGTCTCTACGGTCAAACACCCCTGTTAACTGTTTTAGGTTAGCTACTCTCTTCTGAAGAGATAGATGACCAACACTGAGGTAGAGGCACTTAGAAACTCCAAAGGAGGCCCACCCTCTATCAATCTAACAACATACTCCCTTTCTCTGACTTAACTTCATTCACATTCATTCACTCCCTTGCTGCTGAAACAGAAGGAAGCTGGACGTGTCTAAGAAAGCCCTGGGCAGGGAAGCTGATCCAGCCCTTGGGTATCAGGAAGGTTTCCTTGCTGGCTTGGCCCCTTTCCTTCTCACTTCCGCATCACTGCAGATTCCCCCAAGACCAAGACCAAGACCTCAGTCCTCTGCTCTTGAATCCCCCCACTCTTTCAGCATTTCACTCATCATTTCCACCAATACTCACAACAAATTAGTGCCTTGTCCCCTTCGTGTACAGCCCCATAACTGTTCCCAAAGTGGTTAATTCCTATCATAATACTCCCTGTGTAGGTCTCCACCATCCAAGCAGAAACGCTTCTCTTACAAACTCATCCCTACCGTGGTACTTTACTTTATTTCTTTAAAACGCTGACACCATATGTCTCATTAAATGTAAAGTTGGGGCTTGACTTTTTCTTCCTCAGCAGCATGGGAGTCATGAATTTGGCAGCGGCATGGGATTGAAGATGGAGGTGAGCTGTGGGGAGCTAGTGATCTTAAAATGGGGAGAAAAAGGGACGAAAAAAGTAGGGCAAGAAATCTCCTTTCAAAACTAAGAAGAATTAACTCTAGATACGTAGGGAAATTCCATTTAGGATAAGAATCAGCGACAGGCAACAGCCAGAAGGGACTATTTGTACTGAAATACAAGCCATTAACTTGAGCCAAGCTAACAGCAAATGACTGCAGTGGCAACTGCTGGCTGCAGATAATTAGTTTAGAACCTATTTGAACATGAATATTTTATCATGCGGCACAGAACTCGTTATGGAGAAGAATTAGAGAGCCAGGACGTCTGAAGGCTCTGGAGAGGTGATCTGTCAGGTCCCAGTAAAGAGCCCTCCAAGAGAAAGCAGGTTTAGTGATTCAGCAAGACTGGGTTTCATTAAAGTTACAACAATCCATTAAGAACATACCTGGCGACAAGTTGAAGAGCACAGGTACCAAGCTACACTGCAACACCTTAACTATGGGCAAGACCTAACAGGAAAAATGAAGTCCATGAAAAATCATGGGATTTTCTTAGTGATGCACACACCCCACTTCTATCAGAAACAACCTAATCTGGCCAATTCCGTCATAAGAGCATAACTACCTTATATAGTTACATATAAAAGGTGAATATTCAAACTTCTGAAAGTTCAAAAACACAATTTTCATACTATACAGGAGTACGCCAAACTGGAATTTTTACTTCAAAAAGTTGCATGTGGATTGTATGTTAGAATAGCTAACCATCATTGTTAAGAGTCTTATTTGCATTATATCATTTAATCCTCAGAATTATCTATGACGTAGGTACCACTATTGTCTGTATTTTGTAGATGATAAAATAGCAAAGAGATGCTGAAGTAAACTTGTTTAAAATCATGTAGCTGAAGGAGCACAGCCAAAGTTTAGACCCAGGCAGTCTGATTCCACAGTCTGTGCTCCTTCTCTCTGTATGCACCTCAAGTGACCCCAAGGCTTCTAAATATAAGCCTAAATTCTTAGAGGGGCAAGGTTAATGACTTTGAATTTTACTAAAAAAAAAAAAAAAAAATTTAAAAACAGGGGCACATAGGTATTATTCAAAAATATAACTATTATAAAGAAATGTAGCTTAAAAAGAATAAAGTTAGAGGTTATCTTTGAAGATGAGACTTGAAATGTCTTGCTTCGGAAAACAGTTAACACATGGCTAATGTACTACACTCAGTGATCAGCAATGAAAAATGGCATTTTAACGATTGCTAGTTTTACAATCTATTTATATGCCTCAGTCTATACACAGAAGAGCCACATCTAACACAGTCCCTTAGGCTGATGGGGATTCAATAAATACTTGTTCATTGTTATTTAGATAAATAACTTGCCCAGACCATTCTGTGTTATAGGAATTAATCCATACCTAAGACGCATTACAGGCTAGATACAATTTTTCCAATAATTTTACTTCTTAAAAAAATTTATTTATTTTTGGCTGCATTGGGTCTTCACTGCTGCACACGGGCTTTCTCTTACTTGCAGCGAGTGGGGGCTAAGCTTCATTGCTGTAGGCAGGCTTCTCATTGCGGTGGCTTCTCTTGTTGCGGAACATGGGCTCTAGGCATGAGGGCTTCAATAGCTGTGGCATGTGGGCTGAGCAGCTGTGGCTCGCGGAATTAGTTGCTCCGCGGCACGTGCGATCTTCCCGGACCAGGGCTCAAACCCATGTCCCCTGCACTGGCAGGCGGATTCTTAACCACTGTGCCACCAGGGAAATCCCTATCCAGTCCGCTGCTTTCCCAAATATTTTTTCATCCATAGCAGTCTTGGAGGTTTCTATATATTTCATGACATACTGCTGTGCCTAAGGGGAATCAGAAGATGAGGAATCTTATGATTCTTAATCCATCTTTTGATTCTACACACACTTCCTGCATGTAAGTTGCAAGGCAAAGGGTTTTAAAAAATTAGTTAAGACATGGGCAAGACAAAGCAGAGGGGGAAGATGGCGGAAGAGTAAGACGCGGAGATCAACTTCCTCCCCACAGATACATCAGAAATACATCTACATGTGGAACAACTGCTACAGAACAGCTACTGAACACTGGCAGAAGACCTCAGACCTCCCAAAAGGCAAGAAGCTCCCCATGTACCTGGGTAGGGCAAAACAAAAAAAGAATAAACAGAGACAAAAAATAGTGATGGGACCTGCACCAGTGGGAGGGAGCTGTGAAGGAGGAAAGGTTTCCACACACTAAAAGCCCCTTCACGGGCGGAGACTGCGAGTGTAGGAGGCGGGGAGCTTCAGGGCCGAGGAGGAGAGCGCAGCAACAGGGGTGCGGAGGGCAAAGCGGTGAGATTCCCGCATAGAGGATCGGTGCCAACCTGCACTCACCAGCCCGAGAGGCTTGTCTGCTCACCCGCCAGGGTGGGCGGGTCTGGGAGCTGAGGCTCGGGCTTCGGTTGGAGCACAGGCAGAGGACGAGGATTGGTGGCGTGAACACAGCCTGAAAGGGTTAGTGCACCACGGCTAGCCTGGAGGGAGTCGGGGAAAAGTCTGGACCTGCCGAAGAGGCAAGAGTCCTTTTCTTCCTTCTCTGTTTCCTGGTGAGCGAGGAGAGGGGATTAAGAGCGCTGCTTAAAGAAGCCCCAGAGACAGGCACGAGCTGCTGCTAACAACTCGGACCCCAGAGACGGGCATGAGACGCTAAGGCTGCTGCTGCCGCCACCAAGAAGCCTGTGTGCGAGCACAGGTCACTCTCCACACCGCCCCGCCTGGGAGCCTGTGCAGCCCGCCACTGCCAGGGTCCCGGGATCCGGGGACAACTTCCCAGGGAGAATGCACGGCGCACCTCAGGCTGGTGCAACATGAGGCTGGCCTCAGCCACTGCAGACTCGCCCCGCACTCCGTGCCCCTCCCCCCCCAGCCTGCGTGAGCCAGAGCCCCCGAATCAGCGGCTCCTTTAACCCGGTCCTGTCTGAGCGAAGAACAGACGCCCTCCAGCGACCTACACGCAGAGGCGGGGTCAAATGCAAAGGTGAGCGCCAGGAGCTGTGTGAACAAAGAAGAGAAAGAGAAATCTCTCCCAGCAGCCTCAGGAGCAGCAGATTTAATCTCCACAATCAACTTGATGTACCTGCATCTGTGGAATACCTGAATAGACAACGAATCATCCCAAATTGAGAAGGTGGACTTTGAGACCAAGATTTATTCTTTTTTCCCCTTTTCCTCTTTTTGTGAGTGTGTATGTGTATGCTTCTGTGTGAGATTTGGTCTGTATAGTTTTGCTTTCACCATTTGTCCTAGGGTTCTATCCATCCTTTTTTTTTTTTTTTTTTTTACTTTTTAAAAAATTTTTTTTCTTAATAATTATTTCTTTTAATAACTTTATTTTATTTTACCTTAATTTTATTTTATTTTATCCTCTTCCTTCCTTCCTTTCTCCCTTCATTCCTCCCTTCCTCCCTTTCTTCCTTTCTTTATTTCTTTCCTTCTTTCTTTCTACTTTTTCTCCCTTTTATTCTGAGCCATGTGGATGAAAGGCTCTTGCTGCTGCAGCCAGGAGTCAGTGCTGTGCCTCTGACGTGGGAGAGACAACTTCAGGACACTGGTCCACAAGAGACCTCCCAGCTCCACATAATATCAAACGGTGAAAATCTCCCAGAGATCTCCATCTCAACACCACCACCCACCTTCACTCAATGACCAGCAAGCTACAGTGCTGGACACCCTATGCCAAACAACTAGCAAGACAGGAACACAACGCCAACCATTAGCAGAGAGGCTGCCTAAAATCATAATAAGGCCACAGACACCCCAAAACACACCACCAGACGTGGACCTGCCCACAAAAAGGACAAGATCCAACCTCATCCACCAGAACACAGGCACTAGTCCCCTCCACCAGGAAGTCTACACAACCCACTGAACCAACCTTAGCCACTGGGGACAGACACCAAACACAATGGGAACTACGAAACTGCAGACTGCAAAAAGGAGAACCCAAACACAGTAAAATAAGCAAAATGAGAAGACAGAAAAACACACAGCAGATGAAGGACCAAGGTAAAAACCCACCAGACCTAACAAATGAAGAAGAAATAGGCAGTCTACCTGAAAAAGAATTCAGAATAATGATAGTAAAGGTGATCCAAAATCTTGGAAACAGAATAGAAAAAATGCAAGAAACATTTAACAAGGACCTAGAAGAACTAAAGAGGAAACAAGCAACGATGAACAACACAATAAATGAAATTAAAAATAATCTAGAAGGGATCAATAGTTGAATAACTGGGGCAGAGGAATGGATAAGTGACCTGGAAGATAAAATAGTGGAAATAACTACTGCAGAGCAGAATAAAGAAAAAAGAATGAAAAGAACTGAGGACAGTCTCAGAGACCTCTGGGACATTAAACGCAGAAACATTCAAATTACAGAGGTTCCAGAAGAAGAAGAAAAAAAGAAATGGAGTGAGAATATATTTGAAGAGATTATAGTTGAACACTTCCCTAATATGGGAAAGGAAATAGTTAATCAAGTCCAGGAAGCACAGAGAGTCCCATACAGGATAAATCCAAGGAGAAACACGTCAAAACACATATTAATCAAACTGTCAAAAATTAAATACAAAGAAAACATACTAAAAGCAGCAAGGGAAAAACAACAAATAACACACAAGGGAATCCCCATAAGCTTAACAACTGATCTTTCAGCAGAAACTCTGCAAGCCAGAAGGGACTGGCAGGACATATTTAAAGTGATGAAGGAGAAAAACCTACAACCACGATTACTCAATCCAGCACGAATCTCATTCAGATTTGATGGAGAAATTAAAACCTTTACAGACAAGCAAAAGGTGAGAGTTCAGCACCACCAAACGAGCTTTACAACAAATGCTAAAGGATCTTCTCTAGGCAAGAAACACAAGAGAAGGAAAAGACCTACAATAACAAACCCAAAACAATTAAGAAAATGGGAAAAGGAACATACATATCGATAATTACCTTAAATGTAAAAGGATTAAATGCTCCCACCAAAAGACACAGACTGGCTGAAAGGATACAAAAACCAAACCCATATATATACTGGGTCTATATATATACTAGGTCTATATATAGTGGGTCTACAAGAGACTCACTTCAGACCTAGAGACACATACAGACTAAAAGTGAGGGGATGGAAAAAGATATTCCATGAAAATGGAAACCAAAAGAAAGCTGGAGTAGCAATTCTCATATCAGACAAGATAGACTTTAAAACAAAGACTATTAGAAGAGACAAGGAAGGACACTACATAATGATCAAGGGATTGATCCAAGAAGAAGATATAACAATTGTAAATATTTAGGCACCTGACATAGGAGCACCTCAAAACATAAGGCAAATACTAACAGCCGTAGAAGGGGAAATCGACAGTAACACATTCATAGTAGGAGACTTTAACACCCCACTTTCACCAATGGACAGATCATCCAAAATGAAAATAACTAAGGAAACACAAGCTTTAAATGATACATTAAACAAGATGGACTTAATTGATATTTCTAGGACATTCCATCCAAAATCAACAGAATACACATTTTTCTCAAGTACTCATGGAACATTCTCCAGGATAGATCATATCTTGCGTCACAAATCAAGCCTTGGCAAATTTAAGAAAATTGAAATTGTATCAAGTATCTTTTCCGAACACAATGCTATGAGACTAGATATCAATTACAGGAAAAGATTTGTAAAAAATACAAACACATGGAAGCTAAACAATACACTACTTAATAACGAAGTGATCACTGAAGAAATCAAAGAGCAAATCAAAAACTATCTAGAAACAAATGACAATGGAGACACGACAACCCAAAACCTATGGGATGCAGCAAAAGCAGTTCTAAGAGGGAAGTTTATAGTAATACAATCCTACCTTAAGAAACAGGAAACATCTTGAATAAATAACCTAACCTTGCTCCTAAATCAATTAGAGAAAGAAGAACAAAAAAAATCCCAAAGTTAGCAGAAGGAAAGAAATCATAAAGATCAGATCAGAAATAAATGAAAAAGAAATGAAGGAAATGATAGCAAAGATCAACAAAACTAAAAGCTGGTTCTTTGAGAAGATAAACAAAATTGATAAACCATTAGCGAGACTCATCAAGAAAAAGAGGGAGAGGACTCAAATCAATAGAATTAGAAATGAAAAAGGAGAAGTAACAACTGACACTGCAGAAATACAAAAGATCATGAGAGATTACTACAAGCAACTCTATACCAATAAAATGGACAACCTGGAAGAAATGGACAAATTCTTAGAAATGTACAAGCTGCCAAGACTGAATCAGGAAGAAACAGGAAATACGAACAGACCAATTGCAAGCACCGAAATTGAAACTGTGATTAAAAATCTTCCAGCAAACAAAAGCCCAGGACCAGATGGCTTCACAGGTGAATTTTATCAAACATTTAGAGAAGAGCTAACACCTATCCTTCTCAAACTCTTCCCAAATACAGCAGAGGGAGGAACACTCCCAAACTCATTCTAGGAGGTCACCAACACCCTGATACCAAACCCAGACAAGGATGTCACAAAGAAAGAAAACTACATGCCAATATCACTGATGAACATAGATGCAAAAATCCTCAACAAAATACTAGCAAACAGAATCCAACAGCACATTAAGAGGATCATACACCATGATCAAGTGGGGTTTATTCCAGGAATGCAAGGATTCTTCAGTATACGCAAATCACTCAATGTGATACACCATATTAATAAACTGAAGGAGAAAAACCATATGGCCATCTCAAGAGATACAGAGAAAGCTTTCAACAAAATTCAACACCCATTTATGATAAAAACCCTGCAGAAAGTAGGCATAGAGGGAACTTTCCTCAACATAATAAAGGCCATATATGACAAACCCATAGCCAACATTGTCCTCAATGGTGAAAAACTGAAAGCATTTCCACTAAGATCAGGAACAAGACAATGTTGCCCACTCTCACCACTCTTATCAACATAGTTTTGGAAGTTTTATCCACAGCAATCAGAGAAGAAAAGGAAATAAAAGGAATCCAAATCGGAAAAGAAGAAGTAGAACTGTCACTCTTTGCAAATGACATGATACTATACATAGAGAATCCTAAAGATGCTACCAGAAAACTACTAGAGCTAATCAATGAATTCGGTAAAGTAGCAGGATACAAAATTAATGCATAGAAATCTCTGGCATTCCTATACACTAATGATGAAAAATCTGAAAGTGAAATCAAGAAAACACTCCCATTTACCACTGCAACATAAAGAATAAAATATCTAGGAATAAACCTACCTAAGGAGACAAAAGACCTGTATGCAGAAAATTATAAGACACTGATGAAAGAAATTAAAGATGATACAAATAGATGGAGAGATATACCATGTTCTTGGATTGGAAAAATCAACATTTTGAAAGTGACTCTACTCCCCAAAGCAATCTACAGATTCAATGCAATCCCTATCAAACTACAACTGGCATTTTTCACAGAAGTAGAACAAAAACTTTCACAATTTGTATGGAAACACAAAAGACCCCGAAAAGCCAAAGCAATCTTGAGAATGAAAAACGGAGCTGGAGGAATCAGACTCCATGACTTCAGACTATACTACAAAGCTACAGTAATCAAGACAGTAAGGTACTGGCACAAAAACAGAAAGGTAGATCAATGGAACAGGATAGAAAGCCCAGCGATAAACCCACACACATATGGTCACCTTATCTTTGATAAAGGAGGCAGGAATGTACAGTGGAGAAAGGACAGCCTCTTCAATAAGTGGTGCTGGGAAAACTGGACAGGTACATGTAAAAGTATGAGATTAGATCACTCCCTAACACCATACACAAAAATAAGCTCAAAAAGGATTAAAAACCTAAATGTAAGGCCAGAAACTATCAAACTCTTAGAGGAACATATAGGCAGAACACTCTATGACATAAATCACAGCAAGATCCTTTCTGACCCACCTCCTAGAGAAATGGAAATAAAAACAAAAATAAACAAACGCGACCTAATGAAACTGTAAAGCTTTTGCACAGCAAAGGAAACCATAAACAAGGCCAAAAGACAACCCTCAGAATGGGAGAAAATATTTGCAAATGAAGACAACTGACAAAGGATTTATCTCCAAAATTCACAAGCAGCACATGCAGCTCAATAACAAAAAAACAAACAACCCAATCCAAAAATGGGCAGAAAACCTAAACAGACATTTCTCCAAAGAAGATATACAGACTGCCAACAAACACATGAAAGAATGTTCAACATCATTAATCATTAGAGAAATGCAGATCTAAACTACAGTGAGGTATCATCTCACACCAGTCAGAATGGCCATCATCAAAAAATGTAGAAACAATAAATGTTGGAGAGGGTGTGGAGAAAAGGGAACACTCTTGCACTGCTGGTGGGAATGTGAATTGGTACAGCCACTATGGAGAACAGTATGGAGGTTCCTTAAAAAACTACAAATAGAACTACCATATGACCCAGCAATCCCACTACTGGGCATATACCCTGAGAAAACCATAATTCAAAAAGAGTCATGTACCAAAATGTTCATTGCAGCTCAATTTACAATAGCCAGGAGATGGAAACAACCTAAGTGTCCATCATCAGATGAATGGATAAAGAAGATGTGGCACATATATACAATGGAATATTACTCAGCCATAAAAGGAAACGAAATTGAGCTATTTGTAATGAGGTGGATGGACCTAGAGTCTGTCATACAGAGTGAAGTAAGTCAGAAAGAGAAAGACAAATACCGTATGCTAATACATATATACGTAATTTAAGAAAAAAAAATGTCATGAAGAACCTAGGAGTAAGACAGGAATAAAGACACAGACTTATTAGAGAATGGACATGGTGAAGGGGAAGGGTAAGCTGTGACAAAGTGAGAGAGTGGCTTGGACATATATGCACTGCCAAACGTAAAATAGGTAGCTAGTGGGAAGCAGCCGCATAGCACAGGGAGATCAGCTTGGTGCTTTGTGACCAGCTAGAGGGGTGGGATAGGGAGGGTGGCAGGGAGGGAGACACTAGAGGGAAGAGATATGGGAACATATGTATATGTATAACTGATTCACTTCGTTATAAAGCAGAAAGTAACACACCATTGTAAAGCAATTATACTCCAATAAAGATGTAAGAAAAAAAAAAAAAACTTAGTAAGACATGATTCCTGCCCATTAGGGTCTCTCACAGTTGACTTGTGGAAAGAAATAGATAAATAAAAAATTGTAGTATAATGTGATGACTGCTAATGTATAAGGAGCTAATGGAATAGGGAAGAGAAGACATTAAACTATGTCTGAGAGATCAGGTGGAACTCTATTGATAAAAAGTAACATGCAGGATGCTCACCTGTAGCATGACAGGCAGGCCTAGGAAAAGAGCACATTCAGGTACAGTAATGAAGAGGAAATGACAATGGACACAAAACCCAAAACCTGAAATGAGCCCTGTGATTGGAATTCTGGTTCATGGTAATTTTGTTAGAGGAAAAACAGTCAATTTGGTTGCATGGTTTGAAGCATAGATCACGCAGGTCAGTGTAGATACTGGCCTAGCACTGGACGAGGGCTGGAGGACAGAAGCAATGAAATTCTCTACTGGAGATCAATTTATTTTGAAATTGACACAGATGATAACAATTTTTGGTGTAAAGTGCTTAGGAACCTAGCATTTAAACATATTTTTCATGAATCTTATTACTCAAACCTTATTAACAATAAAGACTTCTAGAGAACAGTACTAAATGATTGAGAACTAAAACTTAAAATTTGATCAAGCTGCAATAATACAGTCTCTGAGCATTTTACAGCTTTCAGCAAAAAGCCTGGGCTGCATTCCTATAGACATTACCACTTAGCATGGGATAAAGTATTACTTAAGAAAGGCTAGAGATTATCATACTAAGTGAAGTCAGACAAAGAAAGACAAATACCATATGATATCACTTATATGTATAATGTAAAACGATGATACAAATGAACTT
Organism: Leucopleurus acutus; assembly: GCF_964270905.1. NCBI lineage: Eukaryota > Metazoa > Chordata > Mammalia > Artiodactyla > Delphinidae > Leucopleurus > Leucopleurus acutus. The sequence continues at coordinate 89,715,214 of NC_139144.1, read as the reverse complement.
ATTTACAAAACAGAAACAAACTCACAGACATAGAAAACAAACTTCTGGTTACCAAGGGGAAAAGGTGGGGGGAGGGATAAATTAGGAGTTTTGGATTAAAATATACATACTACTATATATAAAATAGATAATTAACAAGGACCTACTGTATAGCACAGGGAATTCCACTCAATATTCTCTAATAACCTATATGGGAAAAAATATCTGAAAAAGAATTCATGTATAACTGAATTACTTTGCTGTACACCTGAAATTAACACAGCGTTGTAAATCAACTATACTCCAATGTAAAATAAAAATTAAATTTAAAAACAGATAACCTGTGAAATTTTTCAATATACAAAATGAATTTTTACTTTCAGACAGCTCACCTCTGTATTCTTCTAAACAGCAGGTTTCCTAAAGAACTTACATAAGATTTATTTAAAATTTGTATTAGATATATAATATAAAATAGGAATATTTATAGATCTAAATTCAATCCACTTATTAGGTAAAGGAAAATTTAAGCACCATAGAAGAGACATGGGTAGGGGCAGGAGGCACTGGGGGGTGACATGCTACACGACAGATAAAAACCTACCAGAACTTCTAATATTCCAACAGCAAGATAAAACCTGAGATCACCTCTCACTGTGTTGGAAACAACAGAAAATCAGACTGGGCCATACTGCCTCCCATCCCTTATTCCTGGTTCCCATTATCTATGTCATTTCTAGAAAAGAAAATTTGGGTCTGGTAAAATGGGGGAAATAATTAAAGGTAGAAAATCATATTAGAGATGGACCTTGAAAGACAGACCAGATTTTACTGAGTACATACAAATTGGGTTTGGAAGGGAGAAAAGGATTCTAGGTAGAAGTAATAGCACATTCAAAGGCACACAGGTGGCAAGTAGGGAATATGAAGCACAGCAAGTAGTTCGGGGAATGGAATGGGAGGAAAAAGGATACGAAGAAAACAACAGCTGGCAGAGTAGACAGGTAGCACAGTAAAGAAGTCTCGAAAAGGAAAGTAACATATTTGGAATAATATTTCAGGACAACTCAACACATTCTATAAAAGCCAGAGACAGCAAATTTATTTAGAGGATAATTAAACCTAATCCCAATGTGAGGTAGGAAAAGGCGTGAATTAATTGAGGCACTGGGAATGAAAAAAATAAATGACAGGCACATGGTAATATAACAGTATCTTTTACATGCATGTCACACTTCATAAAATACTTGATATCCAGTATCTTATTTGATTCTTATAATAATCCTGTAAAGTAAGTAGGATATAAAATGCTGCCCCTACTTTATCAGTCAAGAATCAGTGCCTGAGATACTGTAACTTGCCCAATGTTACCTACCGGCTGGTCAATCGCAACCGTAGTATTAGAGCTCAGTGCCTGTTAATCCAATATCCTTCAACTACGCAAAACGCTAATAGATCAGACATGAGGAAGGGTAAATTCTGCTCCTTCCTCTCATAGTTCAAACACATTTTGTTCAAATATTCAATAAAAATTTTTAAAGAGATGAATAAACATAGCACATTAATGTAAGATGTGCCTTGATCTCAGAAACATTTAAATATGAAAAACATGATTTTTTCTTATAAAAAAAAGGTGGCGTTTAGTACTTTGCACCAGACACTGTGATACATTCACACAGGCTGACTGGGCTGGCTGTGTTGATTGGTTGCTTAGAATCACAAGTTAGGGGAACTCTCCCTCCTCCCCACCGCCAATCCAAGCCACCACTGAGATTCAGCAAAAGGAACCTAAAGTAACTGTCCAATCTGCCACATGTTCCCAGGAGGTGGCTATGGTGGAAAGGAGGCAATGCCTAATGTATCTGGCTTCTGAAATAATTTCAATTATCAATAATTATGCCTTGGGGGACTTCCCTGGTGGTGCAGTGGTTAACAATCCGCCTGCCAACGCAGGGGACATGGGTTGATCCCTGGTCTGGGAAGATCCCACAGGCTGTGGAGCAACTAAGCCCATGCGCCACATCTACTGAGCCTACGCTGTAGAGCCCGTGAGCCACAACTACTGAGCCCAGTGACACAACCACAAAAACCCACACGCCTAGAGCCCATGGTCCATTGCTACAGCAATGAGAAGCCCAAGCACCATGATGCAGAGTAGCCCCACTCGCCGCAACTAGAGAAAGCCCGCGCACAACGAAGACCCAACGCAGCCAAAAATAAATAAATAAATATATTTAACAAAATAAAAAATAAAATAATTATGCCTCAGGGCTCCCCTGGTGGCACAGTGGATAAGAATCCACCTGCCAATGCAGGGGACACTGGTTCAATCCATGGTTCAGGAAGATTCCCACATGCTGTGAAGCAACTAAGCCCGTGTGCCACAACTACTGAGCCTGCACTATAGAGCCTGCAAGCCACTGCTACTGAGCCCACATGCCGCAACTACTGAAGCCCACGTGCCTAGAGCCCTGCTCCGCACCAAGAGAAGCCACCACAATGAGAAGCCCGTGCACCACAATCAAGAGTAGCCCCCACTCGCCGCAACCAGAGAAAGCCTGCACGCAGCAACAAAGACCCAAAGCAGCCAAAAGAATTAAAAAAAAAAAAATTATGCCTCAACTTCCTTAACATGTGGGTATCAATAAAATACGTCCGGTTAAAAGTTTCCAATGTTCACTACCCTGTAAACAAGAAGTACCTTTTTGTTTTTACATGACAACAGTAGCACAAAGACACCTTCAACGATTTCTGCCCTAATGAAACAGCTGCTTTGAAGAGAAGCTAAAACATTTAAAATGCAATGTAAAACAATGCTAGCTGACACTTAAACCAGTAACTCTGACTGGAGCTTAGAGAAGCATTTTTGAGGTCTGAAAACCATGGTTCAATGGACCCATGTTTTGTTGTTTGTTTGTTTTTAACATTTCTGAAATCAAAGGTTCTTAATGATATAAAACAACTGCAATACCATGCAGTCAGAATGCAACCAGATTTATTACTTTTTATATGCAATCAAAATGCCAAATGCCATTCACAATACCATTATTCCTGAACCATGAAAATATATTTAAATTCATTATTACTTTTAAAGATGCCCCAAATGATCAAATTCTATCTTCAAATGAAGACTCAATAAAATAATAAAATTAATTTCCCTCTCCACTCCACAAGGCAGACATGGATACACTGCTCCCCGCTGTTAATGAGGTGACAGAAAGACTACTACTATAGTACTAATGCACTCATTTAATGATTTTTTCCCCCTTGGTAATTACTATAATAACAGTAACTCATCCCAAACTTCAGCATTTTAACACTGGCATATTATTTCCATTTCCATATTTAGTTTGCTTACCTCTTGGACACATTTAAATGAATGAAAAGTAGCTAGATTACAGGTGGTAAAAAGCCCAAAAGAAACACCATATGGAGATTCCATATGCTTTGGCACTATATCAGCATGTGACAGAATCCTGGAATGTAACTTAAGAATAACTGACATTCCCTTGTATCAACTCTCTGTACTGGTGCTCTAGTACCTTCACATTTAAACCTTGTGCTAACATATTCTATGTCAAACTACTGAATACAGTAAATCAAAATGCACAGCAGTTACTTTTCTCCTTCCAAAAAAAGCAAACAGAGCAATTTCAAAACAACTAAAATTACAAAAACATTATCTCCCTATACTCTAGAGCAGAAAATTACAAGATGAAACTTCCCTTCTGAAGAAAAACCTGGAAAAAAAAATCAAACGGCAAAGTAGTGAGTAGCTACAGCAGTACAGTTGACGGCAGCTGCACAACTGAAAAGTCTTCAAAGTAGAGGCATTTCTCACATAGCAGGAGTCTTTTATAACCTATAACTCAGGAACAGACTGATGAATTTGGAACCATGGTTTGCACCACACTATTCATTATAAAATTATCAGAAAATATTTCTGTGATAGGGTAATGTATCAGTCATGGTTTAACCAGAGAAACAGAACTAGTAGGAGATACAGATTAAGAGATTACAAGGAATTGGAAACCAGCTAGGGAAGTCCGAGATCCAAAGGGCAGGCACTAACCCTCAGGCAGGGGCTAAAGTTGTTGCAACAGATAGACTTTCTCCTTCAAGGAAGCTGCAACTCTGCCTTTAAAACCTTTTGCTGGTAGAATCCGGCCCATCCAGATATCTAGGATAATCTCCCACCCAAAGTCACCTGATTACAGGCTTTACTCATATCTATAAAAGACCACAACAGATAGATTACTGTATTATTGAATTAACTAAGGACTGTAGCCTACCTAAACTGACACATCAAAAAGAGCATCCCAGGTAATTATATGGAATCTGGCACCATGCCCACATTTGTGGGATTAGACAACAGCTATATCTGTTGTCTATATCCTATAGACAGCTGCAGCTATATCCTGCAGCTGCATCTCAGCTAAGTTTGGGTGCCAATGTTTCCTTTTGTCCATATATATAATTCATAAAAATGTGTGATAAAGTACAAAAACTCTTAAACTAATAATGCTGCTGGTGGTAATAAAAAATAGGAAGGTCGACCAGAGGACAGACATCAGAAGCAAGAAGAACTACAATCCTGCAGCCTGTGGAACAAAAACCACATTCACAGAAAGATAGACAAGATGAAAAGGCAGAGGGCTATGTACCAGATGAAGGAACAAGATAAAACCCCAGAAAAACAACTAAATGCAGTGGAGATAGGCAACCTTCCAGAAAAAGAATTCAGAATAATGATAGTGAAGATGATCCAGGACCTCAGAAAAAGAATGGAGGCAAGGATGGAGAAGATACAAGAAACGTTTAACAAACTCCTAGAAGAATTACAGAACAAACCAACAAAGACGAACAATACAATAACTGAAATGAAAGCTACACTAGAAGGAATCAATAGCAGAATAACTGAGGCAAAAGAACGGATAAGTGACCTGGAAGACAGAATGGCAGAATTCAGTGCTGCACAACAGAATAAAGAAAAAAGAATGAGAAGAAATGAAGACAGCCTAAGAGACCTCTGGGACAACATTGAACTCAACAACATTCACATTATAAGGGTCCCAGAAGGAGAAGAGAGAGAGAAAGGACCAGAGAAAATATCTGAAGAGATTATATTCAAAAACTTCCCTAACATGGGAAAGGAAACAGCCACCCAAGTCCAGGAAGTGCAGTGAGTCCCATACAGGATAAACCCAAGGAGAAACACGCTGAGACACACAGTAATCAAATTGGCAAAAATCAAAGACCAAGAAAACTTATTGAAAGCAATAAGGTTAACAGTTGATTTCTTAGCAGAAACTCTACAAGCCAGAAGGGAGTGGCATAATATACTCAAAGTGATGAAAGGGAAGAACCTACAACCAAGACTACTCTACCCGGCAAGGACTCATTCAGATTCAATGCAGAAATCAAAAGCTTTACAGACAAGCAAAAACTAAGAGAATTCAGCACCACCAAACCAGCTCTAAAACAAATGCTAAAGGAACTTCACTAAGTGGGAAACACAAGAGAAGAAAAGGACCTACAAAAACAAACCCAAAACAATTAAGAAAATGGTCATAGGAACATACTTATCGATAATTACCTTAAACGTGAATGGATTAACTGCTCCAACCAAAAGACACAGGCTTGCTGAATGGATACAAAAACAAGACCCATATATATGCTGTCTACAAGAGACACACTTCAGACCTAGGGACACATACAGACCGAAAGTGAGGGGATGGAAAAAGATATTCCATGCAAATGAAAATCAAAAGAAAGCTGGAGTAGCAATACTCATATCAGATAAAATAGACTTTAAAATAAACAATGTTACAAGAGACAAGGAAGGACACTACATAATGATCAAGGGATCAATCCAAGAAGAAGATATAACAATTCTAAATATATATGTACCCAACATAGGAGCACCTCAATACATAAGGCAATTGCTAACAGCTCTAAAAGAGGAAATCGACAGTAATGCAATAATAGTGGGGGACTTTCACACCTCACTTACACCAATGGACAGATCACCCAAAATGAAAATAAATAAGGAAACAGAAGCTTTCAATGACACAACAGACCAGATAGATTTAATTGATATTTATATGACATGCCATCGAAAACCAGCAGATTACACTTTCTTCTCAAGTGCACACGGAACTTCTCCAATAGATCACATCCTGGGTCACAAATCAAGCCTCAGGGAATTTAAGAAAATTGAAATCATATCAAGCAACTTTTCTGACCACAACACTATGAGATTAGAAATGAATTACAGGGGAAAAAACATAAAATACACAAACACATGGAGGCTAAACGATACGTTACTAAATAACCAAGAGATCACTGAAGAAATCAAAGAGGAAATCAAAAAACACCTAGAAGGGCTTCCCTGGTGGCACAGTGGTTGAGAGTCCGCCTGCCAATGCAGGGGACACGGGTTCGTGCCCTGGTCCGGGAAGATCCCACATGCCGCAGAGCGGCTAGGCCCGTGAGCCATGGCCACTGAGCCTGCGAGTCCGGAGCCTGTGCTCTGCAATGGGAGAGGCCACAACAGTGAGAGGCCTGTGTACTACCAAAAAAAAAAAAAAAAAAAAACCTAGAGACAAATGACAATGAAAACACAACAATCCAACACCTATGGGATGCAGCAAAAGCAGTTCTAAGAGGGAAATTTATAGTTATACAAGCTGACCTCAAGAAACAAGAAAAATCTCAAATAAACAATCTAACTTTACACCTAAAGGAACTAGAGAAAGAAGAACAAACAAAACCCAAAGTTAGCAGAAGGAAAGAAATCATAAAGATCAGAGCAGAAATAAATGAAACAGAAACAAAGTAAACAATAGCAAAGATCAATAAAACTAAAAGCTGGTTCTTTGAGAAGATAAACAAAATTGGTAAGACATTAGGCAGACTCATCAAGAAAAAGAGGGACAGGACTCAAATCAATAAAATTAGAAATGAAAAAGGAGAAGTTACAACAAACACCATAGAAATACAAAGCCCTTAGTGACTACTACAAGAAACTCTATGCCAATAAAATGGACAACTTGGAAGAAATGGCCAAATTCTTAGAAAGGTATAATATTCCAAGACTGAACAGGGAAGAAGTAGAAAATATGAACAGACCAATCACAAGTAATGAAATTCAAACTGTAATTAAAAATCTTCTAAAAAAAAAAAAAAAGTGCAGGACCAGATGGCTTCACAGGTGAAGTCTATCAAACATTTAGAGAAGAGCTAACACCCATCCTTCTCAAACTCTTCCAAAAAATTGCAGAGGAAGGAACACTCTCAAACTCATTCTACCAGGCCACCACCATCCTGATACCAAAACCAGACAAAGATACTACAAAAAAAAGAAAATTACAGAGCAATAACACTGATGAATACAGATGCAAAAATCTCAACAAAATACTAGCAAACAGAATCCAACAACACATTACAAGGATCATGCACCATGATCAAGTGGGATTTATCCCAGGGATGCAAGGATTCTTCAATATATGCAAATCAATCAATGTGATACACCATATTAACAAACTGAAGAAGAAAAACCATATGATCATCTCAATAGACGTAGAGAAAGATTCTGACAAAATTCAACACCCATTTATGATAAAAACTCTCCAGAAAGTGGGCACAGAGGGAACCTACCTCAACAAAATAAAGTCCATATGTGACAAACCCACAGTAAACATCATCTCAGTGGTGAAAAACTGAAAGCATTTCCTCCAAGATCAGGAACAAGACAAGGATGTCCACTCTCACCACTATTATTCATCATACTTTTGGAAGTCCCAGCCTCGGCAATCAGAGAAGAAAAAGAAAGAAAAGGAATACAAATTGGAAAAGAAGAAGTAAAACTGTCACTCTTTGCAAATGACATGATACTATACATAGAGAATCATAAAGATGCTACCAGAAAACTACTAGAGCTAATCAATGAATTTGGTAAAGTTGCAGGATAGAAAATTAATGCACAGAAATCTCTTGCATTCCTATACACTAATGATGAAATATCTGAAAGAGAAATTAAGGAAACACTCCCATTTAACATTGCAACTAAAAGAATAAAATACCTAGGAATAAACCTGCCTAGGGAGACAAAAGACCTGTATGTAGAAAACTATAAGACACTGATGAAAGAAACTAAAAATGATACCAACAGATGGAGAGATATACCATGTTCTTGGATTGGAAGCATCAATATTGACTATACTATAGTATAGTATACTATATAGTGAAAATGTATAGTGAAAATGTATAGTGTATAGTATAGTATACTATATATAGTATAGTATAGTATATGTATAGTATAGTGAAAATGACTATACTACCCAAAGCAATCTACAGATTCAATGCAATCCCTATCAAAGTATCAGTGGCATTTTTTACAGAACCAGAACAAAAAATCTTAAAATTTGTATGGAGACACAGAAGACTCCGAATAGCCAAAGCAGTCTTGAGGGAAAAAAAACGGAGCTGGAGGAATCCCTGGACTCCCTGACTTCAGACTATACTACAAAGGTACAGTAATCAAGACAATATGGTACTGGCACAAAAACAGAAACACAGATCAATGGAACAATATAGAAAGCCAAGAGGTAAACCCACACACCTATGGTCAACTAATCTATGACAAAGGAGGCAAGGATATATAACAGGAAAAAGACAGTCTCTTCAATAAGTGGTGCCGGGAAACCTGGACAGCTACATGTAAAAGAATGAACTTAGAACACTCCCTAACACCATACACAAAAGTAAACTCAAAATGGATTAGAGACCTAAATGTAAGACCAGACACTATAAAACTCATAGAGGAAAACATAGGAAGAACACTCTTTGACATAAATCACAGCAAGATCTTTTTTGATCCACCTCCTAGAGTAATGGAAATAAAAACATTAATAAACAAATGGGACCTAATGAAACTTCAAAGCTTTTGCACAGCAAAGGAAACCATAAACAAGACGAAAAGACAACCCTCAGAATGGGAGAAAATATCTGCAAACGAATCAACAGACCACGGATTAATCTCCAAAATATATAAACATCTCACGAAACTCAATATTAAAGAAACAATGAACCCAATCCAAAAATGGGCAGAAAACCTTAATAGACGTTTCTCCAAAGAAGACATACAGGTGGCCAAGAAGCACATGAAAAGCTGCTCAACTCACTAATTATTAGATAAATGCAAATCAAAACTACAATGAGGTATCACCTCACACTGGTTAGAATGGGCTTCATCAGAAAATCTACAAACAAGAAATGCTGGAGAGGCCACAACAGTGAGAGGCCTGTGTACTACCAAAAAAAAAAAAAAAAAAAAAACCTAGAGACAAATGACAATGAAAACACAACAATCCAACACCTATGGGATGCAGCAAAAGCAGTTCTAAGAGGGAAATTTATAGTTATACAAGCTGACCTCAAGAAACAAGAAAAATCTCAAATAAACAATCTAACTTTACACCTAAAGGAACTAGAGAAAGAAGAACAAACAAAACCCAAAGTTAGCAGAAGGAAAGAAATCATAAAGATCAGAGCAGAAATAAATGAAACAGAAACAAAGTAAACAATAGCAAAGATCAATAAAACTAAAAGCTGGTTCTTTGAGAAGATAAACAAAATTGGTAAGACATTAGGCAGACTCATCAAGAAAAAGAGGGACAGGACTCAAATCAATAAAATTAGAAATGAAAAAGGAGAAGTTACAACAAACACCATAGAAATACAAAGCCCTTAGTGACTACTACAAGAAACTCTATGCCAATAAAATGGACAACTTGGAAGAAATGGCCAAATTCTTAGAAAGGTATAATATTCCAAGACTGAACAGGGAAGAAGTAGAAAATATGAACAGACCAATCACAAGTAATGAAATTCAAACTGTAATTAAAAATCTTCTAAAAAAAAAAAAAAGTGCAGGACCAGATGGCTTCACAGGTGAAGTCTATCAAACATTTAGAGAAGAGCTAACACCCATCCTTCTCAAACTCTTCCAAAAAATTGCAGAGGAAGGAACACTCCCAAACTCATTCTACCAGGCCACCACCATCCTGATACCAAAACCAGACAAAGATACTACAAAAAAAAGAAAATTACAGAGCAATAACACTGATGAATACAGATGCAAAAATCTCAACAAAATACTAGCAAACAGAATCCAACAACACATTACAAGGATCATGCACCATGATCAAGTGGGATTTATCCCAGGGATGCAAGGATTCTTCAATATATGCAAATCAATCAATGTGATACACCATATTAACAAACTGAAGAAGAAAAACCATATGATCATCTCAATAGACGTAGAGAAAGATTCTGACAAAATTCAACACCCATTTATGATAAAAACTCTCCAGAAAGTGGGCACAGAGGGAACCTACCTCAACAAAATAAAGTCCATATGTGACAAACCCACAGTAAACATCATCTCAGTGGTGAAAAACTGAAAGCATTTCCTCCAAGATCAGGAACAAGACAAGGATGTCCACTCTCACCACTATTATTCATCATACTTTTGGAAGTCCCAGCCTCGGCAATCAGAGAAGAAAAAGAAAGAAAAGGAATACAAATTGGAAAAGAAGAAGTAAAACTGTCACTCTTTGCAAATGACATGATACTATACATAGAGAATCATAAAGATGCTACCAGAAAACTACTAGAGCTAATCAATGAATTTGGTAAAGTTGCAGGATAGAAAATTAATGCACAGAAATCTCTTGCATTCCTATACACTAATGATGAAATATCTGAAAGAGAAATTAAGGAAACACTCCCATTTAACATTGCAACTAAAAGAATAAAATACCTAGGAATAAACCTGCCTAGGGAGACAAAAGACCTGTATGTAGAAAACTATAAGACACTGATGAAAGAAACTAAAAATGATACCAACAGATGGAGAGATATACCATGTTCTTGGATTGGAAGCATCAATATTGACTATACTATAGTATAGTATACTATATAGTGAAAATGTATAGTGAAAATGTATAGTGTATAGTATAGTATACTATATATAGTATAGTATAGTATATGTATAGTATAGTGAAAATGACTATACTACCCAAAGCAATCTACAGATTCAATGCAATCCCTATCAAAGTATCAGTGGCATTTTTTACAGAACCAGAACAAAAAATCTTAAAATTTGTATGGAGACACAGAAGACTCCGAATAGCCAAAGCAGTCTTGAGGGAAAAAAAACGGAGCTGGAGGAATCCCTGGACTCCCTGACTTCAGACTATACTACAAAGGTACAGTAATCAAGACAATATGGTACTGGCACAAAAACAGAAACACAGATCAATGGAACAATATAGAAAGCCAAGAGGTAAACCCACACACCTATGGTCAACTAATCTATGACAAAGGAGGCAAGGATATATAACAGGAAAAAGACAGTCTCTTCAATAAGTGGTGCCGGGAAACCTGGACAGCTACATGTAAAAGAATGAACTTAGAACACTCCCTAACACCATACACAAAAGTAAACTCAAAATGGATTAGAGACCTAAATGTAAGACCAGACACTATAAAACTCATAGAGGAAAACATAGGAAGAACACTCTTTGACATAAATCACAGCAAGATCTTTTTTGATCCACCTCCTAGAGTAATGGAAATAAAAACATTAATAAACAAATGGGACCTAATGAAACTTCAAAGCTTTTGCACAGCAAAGGAAACCATAAACAAGACGAAAAGACAACCCTCAGAATGGGAGAAAATATCTGCAAACGAATCAACAGACCACGGATTAATCTCCAAAATATATAAACATCTCACGAAACTCAATATTAAAGAAACAATGAACCCAATCCAAAAATGGGCAGAAAACCTTAATAGACGTTTCTCCAAAGAAGACATACAGGTGGCCAAGAAGCACATGAAAAGCTGCTCAACTCACTAATTATTAGATAAATGCAAATCAAAACTACAATGAGGTATCACCTCACACTGGTTAGAATGGGCTTCATCAGAAAATCTACAAACAAGAAATGCTGGAGAGGGTGTGGAGAAAAGAGAACCCTCTTGCACTGGTGGTGGGAATGTAAACTGATACAGCCACTATGGAGAACAGTATAGAGGTTCCTTAAAAAACTAAAAATAGAATTACCGTATGATTCAGCAATCCCACTACTGGGCATATACCCAGAGAAAACCACAATTCAAAAAGACACACGCACCCTAATGTTCATTGCAGCACTATTTACAATAGCCAGGTCACAGAAGCAACCTAAATGCCCACCGACGTGACGAATGGATAAAGAAGATATGGTACATATATACAATGGAATATTACTGAGCCATAAAAACGAATGAAATTAGGTCATTTGTTGAGACGTGGATCGATCCAGAGACTGTCATACAGAGTGAAGTAAGTCAGAAAAACAAACAAATATCGTATATTAACGCATATATGTGGAACCTAGAAAAATGGTACAGATGAACCGTTTTTCCAGGCAGAAATTGAGACACAGATGTAGAGAACAAACATGTGGACACCAAGGGGGGAAAGCCGCTAGGGGGTGGTGGTGTGATGAACTGGGTGATTGGTATTGACATGTATACACTGATGTGTATGAAATTGATGACTAATAAGAAAAAAAAAAAAAAAGGAAGGTCATTATTGTTGCCCAAAAACTAGATGTCATTAAACACAAGATTTGCTCAGTGATATTAGTTTAATAATCTCAAACTTAGAACTCTATTTTTTAAAATTAATTAATTAACTTATTTCTTGGCTGCACTGGATCTTCGTTGCTGCACGCGGGCTTCCTCTAGTTGCAGTGAGCAGGGGCTACTCTTCGTTGTGGTGTGCGGGCTTCTCATTACGGTGGCTTCTCTTTGTTGCAGAGCATGGGCTCTAGGCACGTGGGGTTCAGTAGTTGTGGCACATGGGCTTAGTTGCTCTTTGGCACATGGAATCTTCTCGGACCAGGGACTGAACCCGTGTCCCCTGCACTGGCAGGTGGATTCTTAACCACTGTGCCACCAGGGAAGTCCTAGAACTCTATTTTTTAAAAAACCTTTATCATTTAAATTCATGCAGGAAAAATTACTATTATCATACATGATGACCATAAATATATAATAAAACAAGCCTAAAAAGGGCCTGGTACTTAATGCAACTGAACACTGTACATTCTGCTATGAAAGGGGTTGGGTCTGAAGTTAAAGATTCTTGTTTAGGGAGCACCTACTATGGGTCTGGCATTCTGCATGATGCTGGGGTCACAGAGGTACACCAGGGAGACATGGTGCCTGCCCTCAGAAAGCTTGTTTGGTAAATATGAATAGTTTACTACTTAACCTCTCTTCCTTACCAGGGTAGGGCTGTTTAATACCTAACAAAAGTGACAAGAATTTCCTAAGAAAAAAACATGGCTTCAATTCAAATATGAAAATGTCCTACAACATACTTCATAAAAGTTTTGATTCACAAGAAAAGCTCAGTTGAGATACAAAATTCATTGGTTTCTTACCACGTATGGCTAATGGAAAATACAATACACAAATAATTCAAAATTAAAACCGTCAAGGGACAGATATGACAGAAGAAACATGAATTCTAACAAACAGTACACCAGATGCCAAAGTCATGTTCGTGGGCAGAAAAGGTTACTAGACTACTATGTAACGAAATCCAGGATGAAAACTGTGCTCCAGACTTCAGCAAAACACCTGCCAAGATTTCCTGTTCAGGCCTTGGTTAAAATATACATATAAATATAAGCAGAACGGTAATGTACTTAGGTAGTTTAATTAAAGTACAACACCAAAAGAGACATAAGTGAATAAATGTCAACCTAAGGTTCTTTAGTGTCAAACAAGTATTCTGCCTTTGCTCTTGTTTTTGGTCAACTTTTTTTTTTCCCCAATAATATGCAAGAAAAATACAGCCAAAATGCATATCCTATTCACGCAGGTCATGAGCTTGGGAGGACAGAATTAGGATTCCCAAAGATCATCACAGTCTAGAGCTATGCACCCAAGCTAAGATGAAGAAAATTTAAAGAATAAAGACCAAGTTGTAAAAGAGAGCAGAAAAATCAGCCATGTGAATATCGAGTGGTATTGAGAAAAGGCAAACTTATAAGGACAGAAAGGCTTCCAGAAGCTGAGAGTAAAGAAGGAGACTGACTATTAAGGGGCACTAGGGAACTTCCGGGCATGACGGAAATGTTCTACATATGGATTGTGGTGATGATTACATGATTGTATGCATTTGCCACAACTTATCAAATTGTCCACCTAAAAAGAGTGACTTTTACTGTATATATTTCAATAAATTTGATCTTAAAAATCATAAAGCAGACAAATATAGCTTTAAAATAGCACCAGTGAAGAACCTGTTACAGCAAAAATAGAAATGAGACTTTTCTGATAAACAAGGAAAATAAGGAAACAATGAACAGGCTGGGGAAACATCAACAGGCCTGAAAGAGTTAAGCAATCTTAGTTACTCTTTAGCTGTTATTACTAACAAACACTTGCAGCTAGACTTGTCCTTCACAAAGCTGACTTCTCTCTGACTCCATATGAATTACCCTTTGAACCTGGCATTTCTTCTCCCCCTACACTCCCTTGTAGCACTCTTTATTTCAGAAAGAAGGTCACAGCTGATAACTTCAGGGACACCAGACCCGGTTGCTGAGCCACCTGATGCCAGTTTTGGCTAAGAATTTGCAGAAGAAAAGAAATGCAAGACCTGCATCACTTTTGATCCTTATCATATACCCCAGACTGCGAGCCCCACATATAAAATGTTCTCCGATTCCCCAAAGAGGGGGAAACGGTTCTTGTGGCATTAGCCTACTGTGCCTTCCCTTTGCCTGGCAAAGAAAATTAAAAGCCTCTCCCTAGGGCTTCCCTGGTGGCGCAGTGGTTGAGAGTCCGCCTGCCGATGCAGGGGACAAGGGTTCGTGCCCCGGTCCGGGAAGATCCCACATGCCGCGGAGCGGCTGCGCCCGTGAGCCATGGCCGCTGCGCCTGCGCGTCCGGAGCCTGTGCTCCGCAACGGGAGAGGCCACAACAGTGAGAGGCCCGCGTACCACAAAAAAAAAAAAAAAAAAAAAAAGCCTCTCTCTATTTCTCATCTTCCAGTTCTCTGTCTCCATATTCTTATTCAGCATCGGTGCACAGGGAGCCAGATCTGGCAACAAACCCTTAACAGTTAATATGAATCAACAGAGTGATTAGCTCTAAAATATATCTAGAGTAATGTTAGATTACATTAGCAGATATACAGTATCAAGAACAAAAAAAGTAAATCGTCCAACTCTCTTCTGGACAGGGGCAAATCTTACCTGGCAAAGAGTTTGTTTGTTTGTTTGTTTTTTTTAAAGAGCTACTTGAACCAACAGAAATAGTCAAGAATATCAAACAGAACGTCAAGGGCACTGGAAACCGAGAAATATAAACTGGAAGCTGAGGCTCATTGGGACCATGCTGGTAACCCTCATGTATCACAACGGCTGCCATGAGAGACTGGGATCAGACATTCTCTGAGGCTGGATGGGGTCAAAGCAGGACCAGTAAACTTAAGCAATAGAGACTGGGAAACTCCTTGAAGAAGTAATGCAGAGAGAATTCAAGTATCAGAAGAGTGGTCAAACAAGATGGCTTTTAAGACCCTTCAATATTTATTGAAAATAGTTCAAGTGAGTGATGAAAAAAATCTGAACTGGGGAACCTGTAGCAAATATGGAAAGGAAGATAAAAAAAACTGCTTGAATGTAAAATCTAAATGATTCTATGACTATGAGAATGTGAAAAAACAACAGAAAGGGAAGGTAAATCAAGTTATGATATTTAATAGGAAAAACGAAAGAACCTAATAGGTATTAAACGGCTATTTTGTACCAAGTGCTGTCCTAGGTATTTAATCCTCAGGATAAGCCACCGAAGTAGGTATTAGTACAAGTCCATCTTTAGAAAAGAGGAATTGAGGCTCAGAGAAGTTCAACAACTTGCTCGACGTCTAGAAACTGGACGAGCTACGATTCTTACTTGCGCTTGACTCAAACGCCTACACCATGTCCACTGAACACCAATGTAAGTCCCAGAGGTAGAACTTAGTTATCTGGAAAATTAACTTTTGCGAGATACTTTGTTTCTTAATGATGCTAACAAATGAGGCATTATGATACTTTTTTCTCCATAAAGCAGGAGTCCTGACCTAAAGTGTAGAAGAGGGGAAATATCTCTCTCATTTCTGTGTATCTGGCAGAGACATAACTGTCACACAAAAAACAATTTAAGTAGCCTTTTTTGCAGCAACTTTTCAAATATCAAGCATATGTACAGATCCCTTGACTTTTAAAAGCCCAAATTGGCATAGAATTAAAAACAATAATAATAATCAGAACAAAAGGTAAAGAGGTATCCTCCTAGTCATTCAAACCTTATCTCCCTCTTAATTTGATGTATGAGATACAAAGCTCTGAAGCATGCTGACCAGGAAAAAGAAGGAAGGAAATCTACAAATGGAAGATAACAAGGTCCCCACACACACACACACCTCTGGCAGCCAATCAACCCAGCACATCAATATCCTGTTGCTTTAGAAACAACATAAAAGGTCACTGCTTTAATTCCCTTGATTTGGTTAAACCTCACATTTGACAAAATACCATCTAACAAACTTATTAGCATGGTCCTGGAGATCAAGAATAGAGGAAAGGGAGAAAAATGACAGTGTAGAGGTTCTAAAATTTCAGTTAAAATGTAGAAGAAAAAGGAATTAGACACTGTGGGGTGACCTAATTTAATTTGCTATAGGACCTGATAAAAATGGGTTCTAAAGTCTTTGATCCTGACTGACAAAGAAAAGACAATTTCAAATCAAAGATACCTGAATCACATAAGGTAAATCAGTGTCCTACTGGGAAAACAAATGAATGGCGGAAGTTACTGTAAAAGTCACTTTTCCAACAGGGATTGTACTAGATTTCAATTTAACTTGATCTTTAAATGATTAGGGGACTAGAAGGAAGACAGATAAAACAATGAAAACATTAGTCCTAGACACGCTGTGAATATGAACCTTAAGCATGTATTTTTCAGTCTATGTGGGTATAATTTTTAAGTTTGGTTGCAGGCATAGATGATGAAGACTCCTTTGTTCTCTTCAGGAAATATGTACTGAGTTCTGAACACTTTCATTTTCCCAGAGCACAATTATTTGGATGCTAAAAGCCAGGCAAAAAATATATGTATATAATAATAATCAAAATGTAGCCCCTAGCCTTTACTACTTAACTTTGTTCAGAAAGGTATAATTCAAAATTTTCTAAGTAATGTTATTTCTTGGAGAAATAAGATAAACCTAATTTCATTTACAGGCTAACTAAAGACTGAGGGTCCATTTATCATTTTTAAAATGTTGCTGCCTAGCAGGTAAGATTAGTTTCTGTCACTCACAGCACTGTCAAGATGACTCAATAT
Source organism: Leucopleurus acutus (assembly GCF_964270905.1). NCBI lineage: Eukaryota > Metazoa > Chordata > Mammalia > Artiodactyla > Delphinidae > Leucopleurus > Leucopleurus acutus. The sequence goes on along the minus strand of NC_139144.1, from coordinate 89,697,766 downwards.
GATTGCAAAGTCAATTTTTATGGCCATATTTGAACAAATAATAAATGTTCCCATAGAGGCTTCAGTTGGAGGATCTCAAAGAATTTGACTGATATAGAGGATAAACGACAAGCACACTTCTAGCAGGAGGTTCATTTTATAATCTCATCCTACTCTTTTCTAAAGAAGATCTAGAAGCCACTAAAATTATTAAAGCCTGGATAAAAGCAGTACGGAAATAAAGCTTAAAGGAAGTGAGATTATTGTAGCTGAAGAAAAAACAGCATAAGGATAATCTAATAATAGTTATTAAATATAGGAAAGCTTATTGTATAAAGGATAGGTGAAGCTGCCCAGGCGAGCAACTCACGCAACAATGGGAATGAAGGAATCAAGTAAAGAAAGGAACTTGCCCACAGTATGATCATTAGCTACTGAAAGTTACAACAATAATCCTCTGAAAATTAACGCTAGGGAACAGCAAGTAAATAACACCTTGGGTGGAATCAACAGAATTAACTAAATTATATCTGGATAGTCAAGATAATCTACTGAGATTCCAAAAACAAAAAAATACTGAATTAAATAGAAACAATAAATTAAATAGAAACATAAAAAGCTGCTTTAGGGAAAAATCTTAAACCATTGAGATTATGTCAGGATATGCAATTTATGTACAAAGTGAATTTTGGACGAGTTACAAAAAATCTGATTGCCTGCTTAAGTCATTACCAAAGAGAACTAAATATCTAAATAACAGACTGCAAAGCCAACCAAGAGTTCAAGGACAAATCTAAAAAGCCCAAGTTTCCCAAAACACTCAAGCTGTTATGTCTGTGGTCTAACTAAAAAGAAGGAAAAATTTATTTTAATAAGTTTGGTCATTTTATGGCTCTCGACTGGCATATTTCTATTTTAAACACACATAATATTACTAATATTTTTAATCTCTAAATTTTATTTCTGAATCCATCAACAAGTTTGAGGAAAAACAATTCAAATTTTTCTGAATACATATAAAAAAAATAAAACTGGTACTGATAATCAGACAGAATTTAATGTCATTCATTAAATCACTTTCAAACCATTTCAAAACATTTTGTGGACACTTTTAAATAGGCATTCTCTGGCTATCCTCAAAAAAAAAACAAGAGATAACAAGTGTTGTCGAGGATACGAAGAAATGCGAACACTTGTGCACTGTTGGTAGGAATGTCAATTGCTGCAGCCACTGTATAGAAAACCATATGGAGACTCCTCAAAAAATTAAAAATAGAAATACTATATGATCCAGCAATTCCTCTTCTGGGTATATATAAAAAGAAAATAAAAACAGGAGAGCAAAGAGATAAACGTACTCCCAAGTTCATTGCAGCATTATTCACAATGTCCAAGACAGGGAAACAACCTAAGCATCCCTCAACAGATTAATGGATGAAAAAAGATGAATGGATAAAGAAGATGTGAGGGGTGTGGATGTATATACATGTGTGTGTATATGTATATACATAAACACACACATACACAATGGAATATAATTCAGTCAAGAGAAAGAAGGAAATCCTGCCATTTGCAACAACATGAATAGACCTATGTTAAGTGAGACAAGTCAAACAGAATGTGGAATCTAACAAGGCCAAACTTGTAAAAACCTTGAGTAGAATGGTGATTACCAGAGGCTGGGAGTGGAGAATTTGGGGAGATGCTGTGTAAGGATCTAGTAGGTAAGTTAAGTCCTAGATCTAACGCACACCATAGTGATTTAGTCAACAAAACTGTGGTGGTAATCATATTGCAATACATTAACACATCAAACCAACAGGTTGTACACCTTAAACTTACAGAATGTTGTATGCCAATTATATCTCAATAATAAAAAGGAAAAAATAAATAAATGGGTATTCTCTAAGCAACATATTATCTCAAAGTAATTTTAAAAATAAGTTTATCACTGAGGCCTCCAGCTAGCAGCCATACGCTCCAGCCCCAGTCAAGTCTTAGATGACAACAGTTCTGACCAGCATCTTAATTATAATGTCATGAGGAATCAGGAGCCAGAACCGTCTAGCTAAGCCGCTCCTGAATTCCTGACTCACAGCGAGGTAATAAATGTTTGCTGTTTTAAGCTCCCCCCTCAAAAAAAAATTATAAAATGCACTTCCACTGTGTATTAAGAGACAAACTTATATGAGAGTTCAGGACCTTGGATTCTCCTAGGAATCAGTAGTGCCATGAGCACCACAAGAGAGCCCTGAGCCTCTGCTTTCCTCACTGGTAGCCCTTCACTCACGTGATGCAAATATAATGCCTGGACAAAATTTCTTTCCCCCACATTACTCCCAATGCTACCTAGAATTTTTTCTCTATCATACTGCTGAAACACCCACCAAGTAAAGGCCCAAGAACAAAGATAATTATTCTTTCAAATACAAATATACCTGTGTGGATGATTCATACCTAAAAAAACCTAGTTATGGGGCACGATGCATCATTATTCCTAAGTGTTTATGGCCAATAGCTTTCAAATTTATTAGAGAGCTGCTAGCCAGTAGTGCCAAAAATTGGAGTAGATAACAGTGATGGACATTCAGACATGGAAAATTAATGCAAGTGTCGTTTGGGCACAGATTCTTAGAGATGGCATACCTAACTTAGGTTTCCTGTGTAGTACACAAATTCTCAATTGTTTGAAAAAGTGGGGAGAATCATTTCCAAAAAGCAAATAAGGACTATAATCAGCTTAATCAAGCCAAATTATTTCATGTAGACATAAACATTCAAAAGATGAGCCATGAGTTTCCTTATTGTTATCTATTTTAATGTGAAAACTTTCATGTTCCTAGAATTAAAAATATAAATGTTAGTAAGGTCAGAGAAAGGGAAACAGCTAGAGAGATGTGCTTTGATTCATTATGTAAAAACAGCCCATATATCAAGGGATTCCAAATTTCAAAACAATATTTTTTTTAAGTTTTTTGCTGAGAAGTAAATGGAAAATAAACTGATTCCTGCAACGAAGTCTTTCTCTACTTTATCACGGGAAGCTATCAGCTTTACAAGCGAAACTGCCCAAGTCCATCAGGTCAATATATTGTCCCATGACATGCAAATTGATAACTGCTGGCAGGAACCTTGCAGAATAGGAGACCCAAAGGTTCTGAATAAGGAAGAAACAGTAATTTACCAGAAAAACACACACATACACATATACAATGAGCTATGCATTAGTAAATGAAAGCATAGGTTTGGAAATTATGTTTGTAAATTTGAAAGTAAATAAAAGGCAACTTAGCAACTTAGCAATTGGTTATAAAAATGAAGCCAGGCATGGAAAACTTATTAATGTTCTGTTAATAGGTTTCTGAGGTAACAAGAACTATGATGGGGTAATCAGATGGAGTTACCCTGATTTTTAATATGTTTTCTTCTCCTGGGCACCCAGTACCATATGCTCCTAAAATATTTCCATTAGTGGCTCACTGACAAATGGGATAGAAACAGTATTCTAAGGCTGGAGTTTGAAGGAAAAAAGAAATCCAATGGCAACATTTAGATGATGTGTGGTTTACCACAGATTACATAATGACAAAAAGTGGGCATCAGGATAAAATTGCAGCTCCCGTAAGCAATTGCATTAGTGAGGCAGGTGCTACATAAATGATAACAAGTAATGGTAATAGTAATAACAAAAAATGCCTTAGGTTTATCTAATGCCTTCCTTCTAAAATACTGAAAACTACTGACAGGAAATGGCTAACCACTCCTCCCAGGGTTTGGAGGTTGCTGATAGTGATTATTTTTAAATAGCTGAATTACAGAAAGGTTTATCGAAGAATCATAAAGCAAGAAGGGATTCTGAGAGATTATCTACAGCAAATCCATAGCCTCTAAAGCAGATGTGCCCCTCGGCATGCCTCCTTAGAACTTTCTGGGAAAGAGTCTATAAATTCTCAGGTCTGGGGATTCATAAACTTCATTGAGTGATGAACTTCTTCCAGACAGACAACTGAAAATTCCCATATCCATGATGGGATCTAGGGAAAGTTTTTCTGCTTATAAAACCGTATTATAATTTCCTTTCCTATACAGAAAGCTATGTCACACACAAAAAAGGAAAAACTCCCAATTATTAAATTGTCACAACTTACACAGATATTATGGTTAGCTTTTAGAGAGAACCTATGCCTGAGACAAATGGCGTTTTCTATTATTGATTAAGGGGTACTATGAGAGCCTGTCTTCCCTTAAGTCAGCAAAGAATAGAATGCAACTGAGATCCGGAACTCTGTTAAGAATGAGTTAAGTTCATTTTAAAGTTCAGACACTGGCAGCTATGCAAAATGGAAAAATACAGCCCAGGAGGTAAGGTTAAGGACAAAATGAGATACAGGAGAGATAGCTATTTGTATCAGATACCAGCTGACAACAATAGAAGAAAAAAGTCTCTTACCTAATCAAAGCATCACAAGTGCTTGAAGTAGGTCAGAATGAAGAATGGGGTGACCCCCATTTCCATGCAGAGTAGGACACTCTGCCAATGCCTTCTTTCCCACTCTTCGTAATTATAAGATGATGAAGTGAGTGTGTGTGTATAAATATAAGATTGTTCTTTCCAGAAGTAATGGAGTAAAGCAAACCATGAGTACAAGGGACATGGATAAAAGATAAACACAATTAAGTAAACACTTCCGGAATACAGGATAACACAGCAGTATCGGTTTATACTAAAAATGTACTGGATAAAGAACACTAAAAGAAGAGAAAAACATACACATGCAGCAATTTCACTGAGACAAGTGTGGCAATGTGACCCTTTCCTGATACATATATTATATACCCCTAAAGAAAATTTAAGTTCCTTGAGAGCATGGAAACAATTTTTTAACATATATTATAAATTCAATCATAGAAAAAAAAAAAGGAACAAAGGACCAAGTGTAAAAGATTTTAAGGAGAGGGAAGGAGATCTTTACTAAGCTATGGATGAGGAGAAAACCGTTTAACAGGAAATAGGGGGAAACAACTCTATTCCAGCTAAACATTTTGGTAGGGTTCTTCTATGAAGGCTGATCCATCCATTATCATCCTTTATGGAAGAAGAAGAAGAACAACAAAAAAAAAACAACAGGGAATTCTGAGAATTCACAATCTGTGCTAAGTGAAAGATTGCACTTATTTCCCAGCTCTTGTACCACAGTGCAAAAGGATTTGGATTCGGACTCAGAAGATCTAGGTCTGAATTTTAGGTCTGCTGCTTACTAGTTATATGACGTTGGACAAGTTAGCCAACCTCTGAACCCAGTAGCCTCATCTATTAAAAGTACTCTTACGGCCTGTCCGTCACAACAAATCATGTGAAAAAAGCAGGGAAAGTTCTTGTCGTTGTTGGTACTAAAGAAAGGAAATATTTATTTATAAAAGAAAACAAAATGAACCAAAAGAGTGGCCGTTGTGATCAATATGTAAAACTTATTATAATTATACCTTCAAAACAGTTCATAATTATACTTGAGTACTGATATATCTTAAGTATGGACTCTATTTCCACAGATTTTTTAAAATTTTTTATTCTATATTGGAGTATAGCCTAGTAACAATGTTGTGATAGTTTCAGGTGCACAGCAAAGCGACTCAGCCATACATATACATGTAACCATTCTCCCCCAAGCTTCCCTCCCATCCAGGCTGCCACAAAACATAGAGCAGAGTTCCCTGTGCTATAGAGTAGGTCCTTGTTGGTTATCCATTTTAAATATAGCAGTGTGTACATGTCAATCCCAAACTCCCAAACTATCCCTTCTCCCTATCCTTCCCCACTGGTAACCATGAGTTTGTTCTCTAAGTCTCCACAGATGTTTTGAGAAAAGTAAACTGAAGAGTTGTACAGCACCATTATTCTGCTTGAAGACAGTATTAATATCCACATGTTGAATTACTTTCGGAGGAACATGGAGGAAAAAATCCAACATGACATTCTACTAGATCTGCCTGCTAAGCATGCAAAGATCATGGTAGCTGATTCATTAGGGAACAAAGAATCTGACTAGTAGGGACACTTTTCTCTTGGTAAGAAAATGAACAAAATAGAGCACAGGTGGCATTCTATTTCCACAGTTAATGTAGACTTAAAAAGATCAAGTACAGTACACGAAGAGGGACACGTCCTAGTTTGCCCCTGCCTAATTCCTGACTACTAATACGTAGATGTGATGGCAAGAGTTCAGGTACTCATCTTGGACAGAGAGGAGACATTAGGAACGGAGTACACGTGATGAAACTTTAATAAGAAAGAGCCTGGGCCCCTGAGGACATCATGGATCAAGGCCACCATGCCAGGACTTCACTGCCAGACTTTTATGTGAAACAGAAATAAAATTCTATCTTGTTTACACCACTGTTATGTTGAGTCTCTGTTATCTATAGCCAAACCTCCTCCTACAGCCAAGAGAAAGATGTTTGGCAGGAAGTCTGTCAACTTGATAAGAAGAGTTTTAAAATGGACTGACAGTAAAATAAAGAAGCAAGCTCAGATAAAATAGTTAAGTAACATGGGAGACAACAGGTGACTGGGAAAAGTAGTATGATGAAGTAACAGTTCGCTGAAATAAAAAAGCTCGTTAGAAACAATACTGACGACTCTACTTGTCTAAGCTAATGACCAGACAGCATAGTCAAAGCAATCTCCCAAGTGGATAAGTGTGATCTCCTAAGAATCACTAACACTTTGGGGTTGTAAACAGAGAAAGACAAAGAGAGGGGGTTGAAGAGAGAAGGTAATAGAGGGAGACGGGGAGGAAGGGAGGGAAATATCTAGTAAAAAGTATGGGAAACAGTATTGCATATAAAAGAAAATTATAACTTATTGAACACTCACTCTGAGTAAGGGACCGGTAGCCATTTCTCTTCAGTTGCCCTATATAATCCTCACAACACCCCAGCTAATCCCTATTGTTATAGATCAGGATAGTGTGGCTGGAAAAAGTCAGTAACTCAAAAAGCTAGTAAGTGGAGAAGCAAGAATCCTAATTCAGAGGTCTTCGTCTCAAAAGCCCACAAGTTTCCACTGCATGATGCTGCTGCCTCAAAGTTCTATTTCCGAACAAAACTAAGTAGCCTCAAAATAGAAGTAAAACACCCCATTTGGCATAACAGACAAGAGAAATAAATGTGATAGCACCCTATTAATCTGAGGCATTGGGAAAGAAAGAGACAGTGTGATAGTAACAGAAATTTTGGAAAAACTGAGTATGTTCAGTTTATAACAGCAACAAAATATATGCTGGAAATACTTAAACATGCAGTCACTAATCCTAGAAAAAGATAACAGCATGTTTAGAAGATAGATATATATGTTTCCAGGGCTAGAGTCTATAAAAGAAAATAAAAACCTACTAAAAAGTAAAAATAATGTTTTAATCAGATGAAAGAATTGATATTACGTTACAAGTGTGCGTTACACTGGCTTCCATAAAATAGTACCAGAGTCCTGATCCCAGTGCTGTCCTTAGTTTGAATGCAAACCCTACAATCCTCTGAGAGAATGCTGGTGTAAACGCTGGTGTCATCCTTGCTTTCTACCATGTTTCCAATGTTAGTGCTCATCCTACGTGAAGTGAGGATTCACAATGGCTGTGGTCACTCAGATAGGACTGTAAGCATCAAGGTATGATGACTTTTTCTTAAATGCCATCCTCAGAACACTATTTGGGATAAACATGAAAAGCTATCCCAACTACCTCATAGTTTTCCAGTTTCCATCACCAAGGATAGTATATTTGCAGTCAAGCAGTTCTTCAGCTGGATATGAATGACTCAATGAGACCAAAGGTAAATATGCCGTTTCTGTTGGCTGACTTGAAATTGCAAGGGAAGCCATCCTCAAGGTCTGTTTATTTCCTTCCTTTGTTTGATTCAGCCTGATTGACTTTGAACGCTAATGTTAACACGACTTCTGTGTGTGTGTGTGTATGCTAGTGTATATACATGTTAAAGTAATTCAATACTACAAGGTTAAACTGCAGAGAAAACATTTCTCAGCCCTTGATTAAGGCCTGCATTAAACCATCAGACCCCGTCACAAGCCTTGCTGATGAGTAGCTATTTGGACACACACAGAGCTGTGATTTCCATCCACTTTACTAATCAGCAAGTTCAGATTTGCTGTTAATGTGACACTGATGAACAGGAATGATGCTAATGTGACAGTGATGAACAGAAATGACAGCTCAGGGATGATTAAAATTAGCTAAGGCTCTTCGACCCAGGACAAAATGAAGGGGCTTTGGAAACAACTGCAGCCAAAGGTGCATCTCTGAAACAGAAAGGAAACACCAAAAACGTATGATTACTGATTGCACAAAAATTTGAGCAAATAAACACTGCAACGTGACATCGTTTAAAATGTAGGCAGTCGTTATTCAAGTCCTACACTAAATCAAAAATGACAATAAAAACATGAACATACAGAACAAAAGTGCTGAGCAAAACAAAAATGTCAAAAGGTAGAGGGTATGGTTTGATTATGAAAATACAGGGCATACTAGAAACACAAACCAAGTGCTTACTGGAGCTGAAATAAAATTCTCTGATCTATGCTAATTTGGAAAAAGCATGCTCAAATGTAATGTGGACTTCATGCACTTATCATTCTCAAAGGCTTGGAGTTAGGTATCTCATCCACAGCCTTCAGGACAATGACCTCACCTTCCTTACCTCCCCTTTTCTCACCATGTACTCCCCTACCACTAGGCCAAATCAGTATATATGGGAAAACTGAACTGGATTTTTAAGAGTCAAAATGTACTCCTGGCAAAACTGAAGGAACTAGTAAGGTATGTCTATTTTCCAATAGTCTTCTTAATCCATCCACCAATGTTTCTAGCAGCACAGTATAGCTTCAGAAAAGGCAAAACTAAACCAGATCTACACAGAGATGGAGAGTCAGCTGTGGCACAAGAAGCTGACCATAAGTAATCCACTCTGTACAGGCTACCCCCAGAGCTAGAGTCGAACAGGATACAGATGTCTTTTTTTTTTTTTTAAGTAAAAGTCCATTAATACATTCTGCCACTGTAAAATTCTAAATAAAGTAACCAGATTCTCATGTTGACAGAATCGAATTTAATTCCTAAAGACAGATTTACTCAAAACATAACCTGCACCAATGAGACATTCTAAAAGGGTTGGCATTCACAAGCTACAATGCCCTGGCATAGGCCCTCATTCTAGCCCTCAGGATCAAGAAGTATTTCAACACAAACATTCATATATATGAGGTTCTACAAAGAAAAAATAAGTATATTATCTGCCAAAAACATGAGTCTTAGAATTCTAGTAACATTTAGCTCAGGTTTTGTACAATGTTAATATTGCTATCAGTTGAAATAGTGTACTGATAAACACTAAACAGAAATGGTTAAGTGACCTTCTAAGAGTCCAAAAATCTATAGATAAACCAGACACATCTTACAAGCATTCCTGAAAAGAGGTAACAAAGGAGATCAAAGAATAAGATACACTGCTTAGAGCTTCTGTAATCAGATACTGAAAGTCAATCAACACAGGCAAATCTTCAATTACTGTATTCCCAGTGGCAATCATTGACAGGGCTGTTTCTGGGTCATACTTCATCCATGTAATTTCACCCTGAAATCTCTGAGAAGAGACTATTTTCAGAGAGAATCTCTCATTTTAAACTCTAACTATAATAACATTACTCCTTTTTTAGTAAACGGTCTTTTCTCATGCATAATATAATTGTCCAAATTATCCTTTATTAGAATTCCTCCTCAAAAACAAATTTTCTGAAATTATCTGAATTACTTCATTGCTTCTAAATAAGTCAATTACATATGCCTGCAAACAAATTTATATTGGAGTAAATAATTCAATTTTTTCCCTTCTGCTAAGGTTCAAAATCAAGCACGGTTTCCAAACCTAAGAACAGACGATGCCAATTTATATCTTAGCCACACCAAAGTCCCATTTACTTCTAAAAGAAAAGGATATCAAATACAGCCTTTCTCCTAGGTCAATGTTTTCTTGTAGTTTTGGGCTTTGTTTTCTGGCATTAACTTATGACCATAGCATCATGTATGAAAAGCACTCAGCACTCAGGAAAACTAATTACCTACTAAACTAAGCTCCACCTCCTGGTCAGTGTGCTTGGTTTCTCCGGCTCTTCTCCGTTTACAGTGGGAGAAAGTAACTGATACTCACTTCCTAAGAAGGCTTTCCCTGAAGCAATTTATCCTAAATCTTGTCATTTTGAACCCATTCCTCCTTTTATTTTTCTAAAATAGTGAATTATGATGGGGCATATGCTAATGAATATAGTTAAAGAGTCAAGTTTAGGCTCAGAGAGAGGAAAAGTTCAGATAACTTAGGGCTCCCCAAAATGAGAAATAATAAACACCGGGTACTTGTAGGCCTGCCTGCCAGGCCTCTATCGCTCAAAACTAATTTCTAAAAACTGAGTCTAAGGGGTTTTCTTTGTTGCTGTTGTTTTGGATAAAAAAACTATCACATTATTAAAAGTCAGGTTCACTGAAAAGAAGCAGTACAACTGAATTCTCAACTGCAACTCCAAGAAGGAGCCATATCCTGAGGACTAGTACATTTTTCACATGAAAAAAATTTTTTCATGTCTTTTTTCTTATTGAGGTTGATAGACCTGCTCTCAAGCCTTGCCTTGGTCTCAAAAGAAGTGGTAGCGCCACATGCCCTGACAATAGTCTTTCTTGGTTTTATTACAATGTTCCTTTGTCTCCCCTCCAACTTTCACCTACTTTTCAAATTTAACAAAAGACTACAAATTTAGTTAGTGAATCTGTAGTTAGAAGCCAAGTAGACTGTACTATAAATCAAAAATGCTAAACATGAAATTGTTTATCACATTAAAACTGATTAAAGATAAAACAAAAAATTTTTTTTAAAAACCTGACTAAAGAAGCATGGATACTCTCCAACATGGATGGTTAAGATTCCATAAAACTAGGTCCCATTTGTTTACTTTTGTTTTTATTTTCATTACTCTTGGAGGTGGATCAAAAAAGGTCCTGCTATGATTTATGTCAGGGAGTGTTCTGCCTATGTTTTCCTCCAAGAGTTTTACATTTAGGTTTTTAATCCATTTGAGTTTATTTTTGTGTATGTTGTTAGAGAATGTTCTAAATGTAAAAGCTTTTGCACAACCAAGGAAACCATCAACAAGACGAAAAGGAAACCCACAGAATGGGAGAAAATATTTGCAAACAAAGCGACCAACAGGGATTAATCTCCAAAATAAACAAACAGCTCATGCAGCTCAATATCAAAAAAACAAACAACCCAATCAAAAAATGAGCCGAAGATCTAGACATTTCTCCAAAGAAGACATATGGATGGCCAAGAGGCACATGAAAAAATGTTCAACATCACCAGTTATTAGAGAAATGCAAATCAAAACTACAATGAGGTATCACCTCAAACCGGTGAGAATGGCCATCATCAAAAAATCTACAAACAATAGGGACTTCCCTTGTGGCAAAGAGGTTAAGAATCTGCCTGCCAAAGCAGGGGACACGGGTTCGAGCCCTAGTCCACGAAGATCCCACATGCTGCAGAGCAACTACACCCGTGAGCCACAACTACTGAGCCCGTGTGCCACAACTACTGAAGCCCACGCATCTAGAGCCTGTGTTCCGCAACAAGAGAAGCCACTGCAATGAGAAGCCCGCCCCCGACAATGAAGAGTAGCCCACGCTTGCCGCAACTAGAGAAAGCCCGTGCACAGCAAGAAAGACCCAAAACAGCCAAATAAATAAATAAATAGATTTATTTTTTAAAAATCTGCAAACAATAAATGCTGGAGAGGGTATGAGGAAAAGGGAACCCTCCTACACTGTTGATGGAAATGTAAATTGGTACAGCCATTATGGAGAACAGTATGGAGATTCCTTAAAAAACTAAAATTAGAGCTACCATATGACCCAGCAATCCCACTCCTGGGCATATATCCGGAGAAAACCATAATTCGAAAGGATACATGCACCCCCATGTTCACTGCAGCACTATTTACAATAGCCAGGACACAGAAGCAACCTAAATGTCCATCAACGGAGAAATGGATAAAGATGATGTGGTACATATATACCATGGAATATTACCAAGCCATAAAAGAAAGAAAGAAAGAATGCAAATTGCAGCAACATGGATGGACCTAGATATCGTCATACTGAGTGAAGTCAGACAGAGAAAGACAAAAAATCATATGATATCACTTATATGTGGAATCTAAAAAATTGGTATAAATGAACCTATTTACAAAACAGAAATTGAGTCACAGATGCAGAAAACAAACTCATGGTTACCAAGGGGGAAAGGGGGAAGGGATAAACTGGTAGATTGGGATTGATGCATACACACTACTATATATAAAAGATAACTAATAAGAACCTACTGTATAGCCCAGGGAACTCTATTTAGTGCTCTGTAATGACCTATACGGGAATGGAGTCTAGAAGAGAGTGGATATATGTATATGCATGGCTGATTCACTGTGCTGTACATCAGAAACTAACACAACAGTGTAAATCGACTATCCTCAATTAAAAAAAAATTTTTTTTTAATATTCCATAAAACACCAATGGCAGAATCTGTGGTTCAGGAATGAACTTGGGAAAGACTATATAAGTGCATTTACAGTCAATAAAATAAAATAAAGATATCTTCTCATATAAAGATGACATCAGCTATATATTTAAAGGACATGAATAACAATGGATACCATACTACTAATTTTAATTAAAATCTTTTCCTAACTAGAAATTTCCCTTTTCCTACAGTTTTGCTTTGCTACAGAAAATATGTATATTAAGAGGTATTTGCATGTATATGGATACTAAGAACTGTCTATTACTCCACCCAAATGTTCCGTGATTACAGTCTCTACTAGATCCTGCCTCCTTGAGTCTTGCCATGATGGATGTCAGAAAAGTCACATATCTTACTGTGCTTTAGGAAAAAAGGTCAGGGTAAGCCCCTCCACTACACTCCAGGTTATGCAGTTAATATGCCAAAGCACTTGCTATCATTCCTGGCTTACTCACAGATGCTGGGCCACGAGAAAGTGAATCGGATTCACATCCTTCCTCTCCTTTTACCTTTGACAATGCTGTGTATGTGTCAAACCTGTAGCCTTTCTCTGTCACTGCTTTTAACTCTTTTGTTTTCTAAACCCCCAGTTCCCTCCATTTATACCCAACTACTGGGACTTAGAAATCATACAACTAACTTCCTTGGATTAATCAAAAGTATACAAAGTAAACATACATGTACTTTAATTTCTCTTTATGAGATTAGTATTCAAGGAGGAACAAACATACCTCCATTTTCTTAATATTTCTATTTCGTCGATGGCAAAAGAAAATATTCAGGCATTCAAATAATTTACCTCTTTTTCTAGGCTATGACATCACCCCACTCTCATGTTTGAAACTGCCACTTCTTGGCAAAGTAGCATAAACTGACATAGTGCGTTCTTGAATCTGATGGCAGCTCTCCCCAGACTGTATACTTGCACGTTATGCTGGCCACACTGTTTAAGTGCTTTGGCCCTCATTTTCCACATCTATTCCTATACTTCTAGAGGATTAAGTGAAATAATGCATGTACAAGGCTGGCACATTGTAAACTCCAATACAGGTTAGCAGAGGAGTTGAAATGTTTCTCTCCAATCACAAAGGAAGCTCCAGATTATTCCTGATCATCCCTGCCAATTTCATTGGCAAAGACCGAAAAATCCTCCAAATAGAAAAATGATGATCTACATATGAATCTGAATCTCCAGATAAAAGTGGTATTTTTAACGTACTTTCTCTAGTTGTCTTTATTTTTGTTCTGAATAATGTCTCATAAGTAAACAACGATGCCACATGGAAAATGAACATGGGCATTTGAATTTATGTATAACTCACCAGAAGTTTGCAGAAGTAGTAGAGAGAAAAATTACAGAGTCAGAAAGTCACAGGTTTGAATCCTTGCTCCACAATTTACTGAGTTATTTCATTTTTGATGTTTAGTGCTCCATCTACAAAATGGGATGATAATACTTAAAACTCATGGATTTATTACCACAGTCAAGTGAAGTGATATGGCAGAAGCACCTGGCACAAAATAAGCTTACAAAATGTAAGCTCCCTCTCCTGATAAGCACGATGAATTTAAATTGCAACCCCTTCCCCAGCAAAGTTGCCTTTCATCCCCAAGGGAGCAAGGATGTTTGAGTGGTAGGGATTTACTTGTGGAAATCTGTTCTTAATATTCTTCTAGTTACATAAACAATTATGTACTAATTACACTGGGGCTTTATTTTTGGGAAAAAAAGGTACAACATACACCATAAACACAATAAAAATCCAAAGAAGAGGAAGAAGAGATAATAAGGGAACAGCTGGTATAAACTGTGCACATCATTCAAAGAGGTAATGGGGCCCATAGAGTTTTTCAATAAAAGCAAAGAGAACACTAGGTGGTAAGGAAATGGATACTTTAGATGTGGGGAAGCAAAACGTATTCACTACTCTTCAGGATGCCAGGGGAGGCTTGGATAACATCTCCTGTCTTAATAAGCTATACTCCATTCCCAGCTGTTCATAACAATGACAGAGTTCACTGCGGCAGAGAATCCATATACAAAGACTCCATAGTTCTTAGAGCCAGAGGTGCAGGGCAAATGCTAAATCATACATCTGTTGGTGCTTGGATGTATAAATGAAGAGGGATTTAAAAAAAAAAAAAAAAAAAACACCTTGCACATCCAGGATCTTTCTTCTCCAATAACTGTCAAACTTATGTATATTTTCTAACCTATTTTTTTTGTTGTTGGCTCTGAGCACTTTTTAAAACATTAATCAACTTTATTTTTTAGGGCAGTTTTAGGCTTACAGAAAACTAAATAGTATGAAGAGTACCCATATATCTTCTCAAGCTGAGCAATTTTAAGGGTCCTGGCTCATTTAAAATAGTCATCCAGAATTTGAATGAACCAGTAAATAAAATGACCAAAGTAGAGAATTTGAGACCCTATTTAGATCTGCATAAACCAAGTGATGGTGACAAACAACCTAAAACCAATATAATGATCAGTCACCAGAAAAAAAAAAAAAAGTACACCTGCAGATTTAACCAAACCTAAACAGGGCATCACTAAAGCCAAACTCACAATCGCAGTAATGAATAAAACATTTAAAGTGTATTTGTGGACTTCCCTGGTGGCGCAGTGGTTTAGAATCCACCTGCCAATGCGGGGGACATGGGTTTGAGCCCTGGTCCATGAAGATCCCACTTACCGTGGAGCAACTAAGCCCATGCGCCACAACTACTGAGCCCGTACTCTAGAGCCTGCAAGCTACAACTACTGAGCCCACACACTGCAACTACTGAGCCCGCATGCTGCAACTCCTGAAGCCTGCACGCCTAGAGCCTATGCTCCACAACAAGAGAAGCCACTGCAATGAGAAGCCCACACACCACAGTGAAGAGTAGTCCCCACTCACTGCAACTAGAGAAAGCCCGCACACAGCAACGAAGACCCAGTGCAGCCAAGAAAAAAATGTATTTGTAACAACCAGAATTTTCACAGCCAGTTAACAACATTAACATCTCCTTAACCTCCATATTTGCTGAGACTGTAAGTTAACGTTTCATAATGGACCTTTCTCCAGTCTAAAGGACTCTGGATGTTTCTGAGATCAAGGCTCGGAGCGTCTTGTATGTTTATTAGAGCTTCTTTTAACTATGGAACTGATTCCTCTTGTTTTTAACAAGATGAGGTGCTCTATTGGGTCACGCAGATAGATTAAGCAAAAGATTATTTGGAAAGTCATCACTACCGCTAGGAAACAATTACAAGGATAATAAAGTGCAGAGGTTCTCCAAGTGTGGTACCTAACTTGTTAAAAATGCAAATTTTGGGGTCCCACTCCTGACTGGATAATGAATCAGAAACCTTGGGGGGTGGGAGGTACATACCCAGTAGCCTGTGTTTTTAACAAGCCCTCCAGGTGATTTTGATGCAAATAAAGTTTAAGAATGATATATTCAAGGATGCTTGACCATGGGGGAAAAAAAAAAGGAAATGAGAAATGAACAGTAAATATGTGTCCCCACCACTTTTTCCCCCTTTTTTTTCTTTCTGAAAACAGGAAAGAATTTTGATTATTTTTAGAACAATGTCTTGTTTCATTTAGGAATTTGATGACTGACTTGTAGGGCTTGCTACAGTGGCCTACACAATAGAAC
This sequence comes from Leucopleurus acutus, assembly GCF_964270905.1. Taxonomy (NCBI): domain Eukaryota; kingdom Metazoa; phylum Chordata; class Mammalia; order Artiodactyla; family Delphinidae; genus Leucopleurus; species Leucopleurus acutus. The sequence goes on along the minus strand of NC_139144.1, from coordinate 89,681,505 downwards.
ACTTTCAACTACTGCACTTTTTCTCAATTGGATGCAATTCACATTTTTCAGGCATTCCAAAATGAAATGAAACCCTTTGCTTTACCTACATACAGTTTTTCCTTTGTATACAGTCTGAAATTTATACTAACTAGAGTTTTTAACTTATCTTTTTTCTTTAGGTTTCCAGAGGCTTTCCAACCTTTCCAAAATACCTTCCACTATACTGCGTAAATCTTCTCATTCCTTTACCTATAGCTCTGGATATAATACAGCAGACATTTCTAAGGAAGATCTGAGATAATGGTCTCTATTTCTATGCTTGGAGCCCTTAGTTAACAACATAAAAGGCCCCGACGATCACATGACTTAAATACGTGCTATTTACTTCAAATCGACTAGTTCTATACAAGAAAAATCCAGTCGATAGGGATGGTTATTATGGCTAGTGTCCCTGTAATAACTTTGCTCCCTTGTTTATTGTCTTCTCAATCTATTTCCCATTAAGTCTCTCCAGTAAAATTAGTTATATTCTTACTGCTGACTCTACCTAATGTGTCCAGAGAAGTGAAAGGCCTTTGTGAACTGATGTGCTCAAGTAGGTAGTCACTATACATTTGTTTGCTGCACCAAGCTATATCCCAGTAAACTCCTCTCTTGAGAAATAGATTGTAGGACCAATGAGAAAAGTTTTATAGAATCTTAGATCATGTGTTTAAAAAAATTCTCTGCAAATCAGTTTGGTCTTTCCTCTTAGTCCAGTGAATCATTGGTTTATTTCAGGTGACTGAACTTCTACCACAAACGAATTCCTAACCTGGCATCAACTTAAATACAGGAGAAGTGTTCAACATTTATAAATGAGATTAACTTATGTGAGCAAATTGGAAAGAGAAAAGAGTAGGGACTCTGTCAGACTGATTTGTGCTTTGGTCTACACCATCCCCCAAAAATAAGAAATTTCTCAACAGTTTGGGTAATAAAATGGTATTGGTCTCTCAAGCGAAGAAAGAGCCAATTATCGGGGAAAGGAAAACAATGCACCAAACATACGTCTCTTCTGGCGGAAGAAGCTAAAGAGACTGAAGTCTCAGCAGCATTATGGGCCTCATCTGCTAATGTGTAAGAAGTCAGCCCTTCAGGAATAAGAGGCAGATAACAGTCTCTCTGGAATACTGGCTCAGGAAGAGTACTGATCAGACACGCAGGAATCCCTCTAGAAAAGGAGAGGCCTTCATCTGAGGTCCACGGATAGAATTCAAGGAGTATAATGACCTTGGATGGGGAAAACACATCTGTAACTTACTAACTGCTAATTGAAATTCAGCATTTTCTTCAAGTATGATTTTAGGCAATAACTACAATAATATGAACATATATGTAACACTGTCAACAATAGAAATCAATAATATTTCCATATCATATTACAGTTGTTGCAAGTAGTTAAAAATTACACTAATGCTCGTAACGGCTTTGAAATTACAGTGTTATTAGACTTTGCCATTACATATTGTTATTTATTACAACTATTTCAATAGAGTTGGTTCCTTTTGTGCTTCTATGCAACTTTAAGGCATTTATCTCATTCTAAGAAGGGGTTCATGATTCAAAAAAGACAAAGAATTCTACTTTAAAAAGAAGGAGGTAGGATGGAGAAGAGAGAATACTCCCAAGTAGTCCCAGAAATTCCAGCATAAACCCCATCAGGAGGAAGAACTTTCCAAGAAAAAACAGATGCATGTTGTTCTCTTCTGAAATCCACAAACCCGTTAGGAAACAATACCAGCTTATTATTCTCACTTGGAAACTACAATAAAACCTTTAAAAGGTTGAGATGTTTTATTTACTCTAAAGAGAAGTAAGTTTCACCAATCAGTTTGACCTTTATTAACCTAGCAACAATGGTTGCTCTGGGAAAGGAAAAGGCAGCTCAGGGAGAACTCAGCTAACTCGTCATCAGGAACCACATTTTCCTCTGGCCAAAATACTATCTACGGTACCACTGAAGTGACATTATCAGGCACTCCAAATACGGCCCTTATGGTATGCAAGTAGAAACTAGCATATAACCTGTGGAGGACAATTAAACTGGCTAAATGTCACACTTAAAAGACGGAACAGGTCAAAGCTCTCTGTTTGTATAAAAAGGATTTCAAATGCCTGACAACAGAATAATTTTCTGAAATCCTCAACAGGAGATTAAAACAATCACAAACCAACATCTTTATAATTATCAAATATGTTTTGATAGTTCAATCACCGTGCATAAGGGATATTCCTGAAATAGTGGTTTATAAGTCAGATACTTTCAATATACTAAGAAAGAGGTCGTTATCGAAAGGAATCTTACAGTAAGATTTGAGTGGTCTGGGACCATGCTTAGGAAAAACATGACACTAAACTATCTCAACATTGCATGGATCTACCCAAACTAACTTATAGAGAGCTGTTCACCATTAATATATTTATATCCTTTCTGAATTCAAGATGTAGCATCTGCTTTAACAGACGTATGCAAGAGCTTAACTATCGCCTCCCACTTATGTTACGAGATTCTAAACTTTCAACTTTTCTTTCTGGCATGATGTTTTCCTCTAAACTATCCCCAAAGTGGGTAGTCTCAGGCAATCAGTGCGTAAGAAGTTGTGGCACATCATAGTTACTAGCTGGAATTTTAACTGAGGGTAAATAACAATGATCACTACGATGAAGCTTTAGAAGTATTCCTGTGTGGCATCAGGCAAAAGCAAAACACAAAGTGGAGAGTGAAACCCCAGGAGGCGACCTGACTTGGCTCAGAAACGAAATGCTGCAGACTCCAGTTTATGAATGGTACAGTTTATGAAAAGAGTTGAGAACAAAACATCTGACCATGGCTTTCATATGGGCCTGGCATAGATCTTGGGCAGACAGGCTCCTGTTTGACTCTAGTCACTCATAAAATGTGCAAGGCCCTTACAAAGGGATATATCCGAGACAGATTCTGTGCGTCTAAAATGCTCAGCAGCTGAAAAGAAACACCGTTTCCCTCTTTGAACAGTGAACTTTCTATCTCCTACAGTACTGTGCCACCTAATTTTTCTTTTTTCATCTGCACACGCAATTACGATTCAGCTGAAAACAAAGACAGTGCCACTATAATTGTGCCCAATGAGCCCAAAATATTAAACTTTTATTTTCAAGTATAGCTTTCATTACTCCCTCCTCCAATACGGTATATATGATAATGTATTATTTGTTATTCAGAGGGTAAGAGTTCCATATAAAATGAATGACTTCAATTGCCTTATAAATAAAACACTGATAGATGTCTTGGTAAAATAAATTGAAGGAGCATTTCTATTTGATCACTCCATCATCTTACTGTCTTTATCTACAAGCAGAAGTTGTTGTTATGTATTTCCTGAAATTCATTATATGTAGAGTCCATAATGGCTGAAACTCAAACAAATCACACATATTAGGCACCTCAGAGAGACTCAAAACACATTAAAGGCATGAAACTCAGAAAAGATAATGGTGGCCCACACCTGTAGATTAGGGGATTGTTTGTATGTTTGTTTTGGGAAAGCTTTTGCTAGCTTGACTATTTTAAAAATTAAGCTGTAACATATCAGTAAAGGTTGATACTAAACTCCATTTTCACTTCTTAAAATTTACTAAAATAGCTGAAGAGAATGAATATTAGTCCTGATGAAATGTCTTTGCTGATTTTGATATAATAAATAGGATCATTATATAAACTATCTAAATCCATTTTTAAGGAAAGCTGAATCCACACCATTATTATTGCATTGTTAAAGTTACAAATACTACATGAAACAGAACTAGAATGAATAGCAAATAATAAACACAGTATATTTTGCTCTGGGGTGTAATTCTAGGTTATCCTTCATTTTTCCCATTACTGTTGAAATACCTTGGGGGCAGTACAAATTTCTAAAACTATAGAAATAGATAAGGAACGCTGATTGTTTAAGAGAAAGTATTTTTACACAGAAATGACAAAAACTATTTTCATTGAGAAAATCATGAAAGAAAAAGCTTTTTTCTCATGTGCAGAGTGATTTACAAATAAAATCTTAATTACAGTCATCATGAAAGATGAGGTAAAATAAAAATCATTTAATTTCTAAGGATTTCAAATTTTCATCTAGTGTTTCCCATAGCATAAACAGCTCCGGAAGCATGATTAAAATAACAACAGTATGTGTATTCAATGCAATAAAAGTTAAAGCCTGATTCATAAAAATGTCACTGTGCAGACTTATAAACATTGTTATTTCCAGTAGCCAATATTATTAAGGTGGCTCAGTTTACCATCCAAATCATGTAATGAGCACATACTAGCCCTGAAGGGTCAACATTCCACATAAAATCCTTTATTTTATACACCATCACCAACAGTAATCATCCTGCATCTGAAGCTTATTTCCCATCATACTAGGGCTATCTTTAACACATACTTGGTTAATTTTTATGGCTAACTGGAGAAAGGCACAAATGAAACTCAAAAACTTCCCTCTCTGGCTGAGCTTGTGGTGGGGAGGGAAAGAGAGTGAGAAAGGGGGGAAGACAAGAAGCAGGAACAGACAGAGAAAAAGATAAAGGAAAAAAAGGAGAGAGGTGAAGTAAGACAGGAGGAATGAAGGTAGGACTTTCGGAACTAAAAGGGAGAAGAATTAGCAAGAGCAACAGAAACATCACCCATAATTCCTATAAACTAATAACTTGTGCTATTTGCACTTAAAATGTAACTTCAATAACCATTCTTCTTCATTGGACTATATATTTTATCTTTTTTAAACATTCTGCACCAAATATTGTATTTGGTGTGAATAAAATTAGTATTTTTTTTTTTTTTTTGCGGTACGTGGGCCTCTCACTGTTGTGTCCTCTCCCTTTGCAGAGGACAGGCTCTGGACGCGCAGGCCCAGCGGCCATGGCTCACGGGCCCAGCCGCTCCGCAGCATGTGGGATCTTCCCGGACCGGGGCACGAACCCGCGTCCCCTGCATCGGCAGGCGAACTCTCAACCACTGCACCACCAGGGAAGCCCCGTACAGTATTTTAACTGAGCACTGTTTTCCCCTTTTCTCAAAGCAGCTTCATCAATTGACAGTTTCATCTGTCAACATTTCACATCTCAGTAAAACAAGGGCCCTGAAATCCAATTCCTTCACACTCAGATGCTACTGAATTCCTTCTATGGGCTAGATTCTGTGCTTGTCCCTGAAAACATCAAAATGAGTAAGTTACCCACACTGAATGAGACAGACACAAAAAACGTTAATAGAAAAGAATTTGGTAAGTATATTAAGAGACAACCACAGGTCTTCTGGTGCATCCTAAACAAGCTTGTATCTGGTTAAGAATGAAATTTTGCCATTTGTGACAACACGGATGGACCTGGAGGGTACTATGCTCAGTGAAGTAAGTCAGCGAGAAAGAAAACTACTGTATGTTTTCACTTGTATGTGGAATCTGAAAAATAAAACAAATGAACGTATGTAATAAAACAGAGACAGACTCACAGATACAAAGAACAAACTAGTGGTTACCAGAGGGTGAGGGGAGGGGCAAAATAGGTGAAGGGGATTAAGAGGTACAAACTTCTAGGTATAAATAAGTTACAAGGATGTAATGTGCAGCATAGGGTAGTCAATTAGTTATAATAACTTTGTATGGAATATAATCTATTAAAATATGAAATTACTATGTTATATACCTGAAACTAATATAATAGCGTAAGTCAACTTTACTTCAATAAACATAAACAAGTAAAATAGATATATACTCAGTTTCTCAAATATTCTGAACTAACTTTACCATTCTGCTGGTTTCCAATTAATTAAATAAATCTTTCACGTATGTTCATTTAAAATTAAAATAAAAATAAATACAGTGTTAAGCTTTTGGGAAAAAACGCTTTAGCCTTTCTGACATAGTTTTAATTTATTTTATTTATTATGGTGATGGTTGTACAACTGTGCTTATCCTGAAAACCACTGAATTGTACATTTCAAATGGGTGTTTTGTATGGTCATGTGAATTATACCTCAATAAAGCTGTGTTTTAAAAAGTAACAGAAAAAAAGATGCAAAATATCAAAACAAAAAAAGCTCCCTAAAACCTTCTAGTGTTCATATAGTTGCTGAGACTGTCATATGACCCATGTTAGAGACAGTAATTGCAGTAGTGATGCAACCAAAATCCAAAAAGTATTTTATTTTTTTAAACTTCCAGTATTTTTAAAACACTGCCATTGAGCAATGATTCAATTCAAAGATGTATTGATGAGATGTCACTTAACATCAAAGACATTTTCTATACAGACTGATGAAACCACAGTTACTGACAATAAGGCTCTTCAATGGCATATTTTCATTATTTTGATCATGATTTTAAACTGTAAGAAGACATGCTGTTGGCAAATTCTTTAGCAACTGGCTGTAGTAGAGCACCTATTTTTGCTACTATAAAAATCTGCCTCCGGCTTCCCTGGTGGTACTGTGGTTGAGAGTCCGCCTGCCGATGCAGGGGATACGGGTTCATGCCCCGCTGCGGGAGGATCCCACATGCCACGGAGTGGCTGGGCCCGAGAGCCACGGCTGCTGGGCCTGCGCGTCTGGAACCTGTGCTCCGCAATGGGAGAAGCTGCAACAGTGAGAGGCCCGTGTACCGCAAAAAAAAAAAAAAAATCTGCCTTGAAGAAAAACAAGCCCCACTGGAAAATTCAGTGTCCTGTGCTACTGATGGAGCAACCTCCACGGTCGGAAGATGTAAAGATCTTATTGCCTGCCTAAAGAAAGTACATTCTGAAGGTCTTGCAACACACTGTATTGTGCATCGATATTAACCAACTGCAAAAAGATATTCATCCAGTTCTTTATCCTTCTCACAGTATAATAATTAAAACCACCAGTAATATAAAGTCATACCACAAAAAAATGAGCAGCTAGTAATCACAGTAAACTATCTTTAGAGATGTATACAAAAGAAACAACACGCTCTAAAAAATTTATTCTTTTGACAGTGTAATAAGAACTAGAATTTAATACTTGGTTTATCAATCTGAACTTCTCAATAATAAGGAATAAAGTAGGGCTTCCCTGGTGGTGCAGTGGTTGAGAGTCCGCCTGCCGATGCAGGGGACACGGGTTCGTGCCCCAGTCCGGGAAGATCCCACATGCCGCAGTGGCTGGGCCCGTGAGCCATGGCCACTGAGCCTGTGCATCCGGAGCCTGTGCCCCACAATGGGAGAGGCCACAACAGTGAGAGGCCCACGTACCGCAAAAAAAATAAAAAATAAAAAAAATAAAGTAGTGATGGCAACAAATAAGTTTGGAATATTCTTAGTCTACAACATCAGAGAAAATTTTCTTATACACAGACAATATATTGAGTAATTTACCATAGTATAATTAACATAAAATACTGAGTCAAAAATAATCCGCAACCTCCTAGGGCACCCAAATTTTTCTCATTATAGTGCCAGGTTCTTAGCTCCCTGAAGCCTAAGTCCTCACTTTCACTGCTATCTAATCAACTAAAAAATGTTAACCTATACCTTGTTACATAGTTCTGTATTTTTCATTACCCTTCTTTTAAGAACTCTGATGCATCTTGTTGCCTCCATGCACAGTTTATAAATCTAGACTAGGTAGCCTCTCATTAATAATTTAGATACTGGAGGAGTTATCTGGTGCTGCACAGAAGTACCTCGCTGTCAAATTTTCTAGAACATTCATTGTAAAAGTGAATTTATATGAAGGAAAAAATAACTACTTGTTTTAAATATAGGGATGCTCCTCGGCATTGAATGTTAGAACTAAATCAATCAAATTGAATTCCACATTAGTAAGAAATTATTATCAATATCATTAATACACGTAAATCACCTAGAGCAATGTCTGGATATAAAGGCTATGTATCACACTACACACATAAATTAACAAGCACGATGTGGGACCCTGGGTGAGCCACAAATGTGCCAGAAGAACACCATTCAATGCAACACCAACTGTGTCCCCTGCCCAATTACTGTCCAGCAATTTGGAGAACAAAAAGAGCTCACATATACCCAGCAATTTCATGAATCCAGATACTAATCAAGAATTGGAAGTAAACCAAAAAGGCTGCTCAAGGGACAAGGTAGATGTTACAAATTTCATTAAGCCTTACTCCTCACCTCAGGTCTATTTATTTCTACTTTACAGAGAGCAACACAGTCTTCTATCCAATTTCTATGTCTAAAGAAAAGAATGAGAACAAAGATGACTAGAAGGAAGTAAGCTAGGAGCAAAAGAAAATATTGACAATAAGAAGAGAAAAGGAAAGGGAAGGGGAAGGGGAGGGGAAAAGGAAGGGGTGAAAATTAAATTAAACTAAATTAAATTAAATTAAATACCAAGAACACAAAGAGCCAGGATGCTGGATGATTTGGATCAAGGACAAACAGACCTAAACCTTTGTATAGTATTCTGTTTGAACTTCATAAAGATGATTCGAATTTATCAATAAAAGTTATCTTATATTTAAAATATTCTCTTCAAAAAGACAAGAAAGACATGAAATATTGTAAAAAGCTTTTTTTTTTTTGGGAAAAGTAAAAATTTTAAATATAGAAACAATACCAAACACAGGGCTAAAAGCTGCCAATACTTTCTCTTCAATTCTGACTGCCTCCCTAATTAAAATACGTATTTGCACACTGCAATTTAGACCTATAAGATGGTTCTGACCTGCCAATCCATGTGAACAACCAAACATCACAACTACTGCATCACCAGGAGTATCATAATACAGTCACTACAGGTTCTGCTGTGATTAGTACCACTCTGTCCATAACGCACTTAACAAACTTTGATGACAACACTAATTAGTCATTTGCAGCCCTGTAGGTTGCATTATCACCACCCACAGTGCATTACTGAAAATCACTATAACTGTGTGATTCATTTTAACATATGCTTTTAAAACAATGCTATTGCTTGTATGCCTCCAGTGTTTAGATTTCTCAATAAATAATCTCTTATAGTACTTCATTTAATCCTCATAGCAATTGCACAAGACTATATCATCACATTTTAGAGATGAGGAAATCACATCTCTTAGAGATGAGCAGCTAGGAGACTTACCTGAGGTCACCAAGCTATTAAGTGGAGGAGCTAAGGTTCAAAGCCAGGTGAACCAAAGCCTTGCAGATCAATGTTCAGAGCAGCAGTATTCAAAATAGCCAAATAGTGGAAACAATCCAAATGTCCATCATTGATGAACAAAATGCAGTATAACCATGTAACAGAATGCTATTCATCAATACAAAGCAATGAACTATTGATGTGTGATATGACACAGGTGAACCTCAAAAACTTAGGCTAACTAAAAGAGGCCAGATACAAAAGACCACATAATTGTAGGATTCTATTTATATGACAGGTCCCAAAAGGCAAACCTATAGAGGCAGAAAGTAGATCAGTGATTGAGGTTGGGTAAGTATTTACTGTGAACAGACACAAGGGATCTTATTGGGGTGATAAATAATGTTCTAAAATTGAACTGTGATAATGTTTGTACAACTCAGTAAATTCATCAAAAATACTGAATTGTACACTTAAAATGGGTGAATTTTATGTTATTTTAATTATGCCTCAATAAAGCTGTTACAAATAAAACAGGTGTATCTGACTCTGAAAGCATGCTATTTCACCAGGAGGAAAGAAGAGGTGTAAGATGACAGGGATCTAGTCATTCATGTGGGATAATTTATAATGAATTTACAGGGTCAACACTGAAAATACCTCATAGGTTTTAAAGATAAGCGCTTCTTTAAAAAGAGAGGAAATGCCACCTCCGACATTAACTGCAAGGTTTACTTGCAAATAACAAAAAATCCAAGTAAATTGCTTAAGCAAAACAGAGGGTTATTTTTCTCTCCAATCTAAAGGTACACAGTCCAGGGCTGGAACGCTGACTCAGGGTCATCAGGGACGGAGGCTCCTTCCTGCTCAACCAACATTAGTGCTTGGCTCCCAATATCAAGGTGGCCTCAATCCTGGATGGCTGTTGAAACTTCAGCTACCATACCCAAACTTCAAGCAGAGAGAAAGAAGAAGGGTTTAAAATGGGAAACTCCCAAGTGAGTCAGCTCCTCTTAAGGAGTCAGTTGTCACAAAAGCCCTATCCAACTACCTCTGCTTATATTTCATGGGTCACACCCACTTGCAAAGGACAGCTGGAGATATGTTTTTTAAGCTACGAACATTACCATCTAGAATACAACCAGAAAGGGGATTTTTTTTTTTTATAAAAAGGAGGAGAGGGCTTCCCTGGTGGCACAGTGGTTGCGAGTCCACCTGCCGATGTGGGGGATAGGGGTTCGTGCCCCGGTCCAGGAGGATCCCACATGCCACGGAGTGGCTGGGCCGGTGAGCCATGGCCGATGGGCCTGTGCGTCCGGAGCCTGTGCTCCACAGCGGGAGAGGCCACAACAGTGAGAAGCCCGCGTACTGCAAAAAAAAAAAAAGAAAGAAAAAGAAAAAGAAAAAGGAGGAGAAGCAGGCAGGTAAATGTATTCTGACTAAGTAACCAGCAGGTTGTTAGATTCCCTTTAAAATTGCTCAAGACCAAAAATAATCAAAAGAAAAGTATGGAATAAAAACTCAACACTAATACACAACTAAACACCTAGCACAAAGACAGTATCTTTGTATAGTATTTTATTCTTCTCAAGAATGCGGTGTTCCTATTATAAGCATCTAAACTGACTATTCATTTTTAATACAAAATTAGAGTCTGCAATCTCTATCAGAATAACAGTTTGAAAGCTAGTCCTTCATCCTTTCCCAAAACATTCTCCCATCTCCAGCTCTGGAATTCATGCATAAACCCAAATGAACGAGACTTGCACAAACACCCAATTATAGAGCCTGGTAATTGTTAATTTGTTACTATAGCTACAGGTTTTATGTCATTTGATGGGAATGTCTCTTTTCAAATTGCTCTAGGCCCAGGGGAAAAAGTATAAGGTTGATGATCTCTTAATGCACGTGCATAATTCTATTAGGTTTGATCTTCTCCAGGGAAAATAAGAGAATTCCTAAGTGCTACGGTATTAAAGAGGCAACAAAAGTAGCTGGTCATAGACAATAGCGCTATCCTGATTAGCACCGTCTTTTCTTGGTTTATTACCAGGTTTGGAGGACAGGTTCTCAAAATGAGTTCCCTGGACCATCACCATCACACAAGAACATATTAGAAATGCAAACTCTCAGACTTCACCCCACACCTACTGAATCAGAAACTCAGGAAATGCAGGACAGCAGTCTCTGTTTCAATAAATCCTCCAGGCTTTCGGATGCACCCTAACGTTGGAAAAGGCTGTCTCAGGATACACCCCATACGGCACTTCTTTCACTGAAAATACTTAAGTTTTCAAGGACAAATAAGAAATGTCATTACATATTCAATTAGGTACCTCTGTGGCCATAGATAAAATAACTGTATTTGTTGATTTTGGATTTTAAGAGGAGAGGAATTATAATGGCCTACTTTATTCCTTAGTTTATACCTTACTACTAGCTGCTGGTGATGGAGAAAAAGCCACCTAGTCATGCTAGAATTCTTCCAGCCATGCTCAGCTATGGAGATAAGCCACCATGGTGGTAACCATTCATAGAGGTCTTGAGGAATAGAACACAGGAGTGATTCTGGTGCCTTTTACAGGAAAGACCACAGGTTAGCATACATATTGCTAGACAAAATAGCTATGCCCTATGGGCATGCCAAACATATCTTTTCTTGAGAGCACATCTAAACAGAGTGAGATTCTGATTTCTGGTTCTGCTGTGGTACAACCCACAGCAAGTTATTGGACATCTGTTCTTCCCTTCTAAAAAGTGCAGATGCCCACGCACAATCTATCCAGAAGGGATACTGTGATGATCACAGTCTACAAAGCAAACTAATTTTAGGAAGAAAAACTGGAGCCAAGTTTCTACGTAGTAATGAAAAACTTGAAACATGAATTAGAAGACAATAGAATCTTGATACTTCATGTGAAAATTTTTTTAGACTGCTAAGTAAGCTGAATACTCAAACTAATTGAGGATGTTCATTATTCCTTATTTAACGTTCTTGTAAGCTGAGAAACAAAGTTTATAAGGACTTGAGACGTTAGAATAGATTACCCAGTGAAAACTGTAATAGCTACTTACTTAAGAATCTTTTAAAAATATCTATCCACCCATCTGAAAGAAGTCATAGCATCAAAAATATTGCTAGTTTAGTGAGTTTAAAATTACTTTTAGAAAAATAATCCTTCCCCCCCCAAATTAAACCTTACCTAAGTGTCAGACTATGGAAGAAAAAAACTATTTATAATCTAGAACATACAAAAAGTATCTAAAAATCATTAAAGAGAAGTAAAAACAGACAACCCAATAAAAAGTAGGAAAGCGATTAAGATCAAAGAGTTTTCAACTCTATAATAATAAAAGTAATTCAGTGAAAAAACTACATTGTCAAATAAACGTACAAAAAGATATTAAACCTGGCTAGAAAGCAGGTATACACTCCAGTCAAGTTTTGTAAAAACTGATAATATCAAGTGATGTCAAAGATGTAAAGAAATGGACTTCTGAAGGGAGTATGAACTGGTAAACTTTTTGGAAAGTAGTTTATTTTTTTAATTAATTTTTTTGTAGTATAGTTGCTTTACAATGTTGTTAGTTTCTATTGTAGAGCAAAGTGAATCAGTCGTACGTACACACACACACACACACACACACACACACACACACACACACACACCCTCTTTTCGGGATTTCCTACCAATTTAGGTCACCACAGAGAAGTGAATAGAGTTCCCTGAGCTATACAATAGGTTCTCATTATTTATTTATTTTATTTATTTTATAGTGTATATGTGTCAATCCCAATCTCCCAATTCATCCCACCCCCACCAAATGTAGTTTAGTAGTCTACACAAATTCATATTTTCATATTCAAATTCTGAAGAGACTTATCCTCTTACCCAAGAGTTCCCCTTCTAAATACCTATTTTAAAGTATTCAAAAGTGTTCATAGGAGTGTTCACTACAACATTTTTGAAATAGCAATTTGGAAAATGTGTATATGTGAGATCACCTGATACATATTATAAACACATAGAACAGGAAGCAGAAGGATGCACACTAAATTCCTTACAGTGTATCGTCTGGGCAGGTGAAGATGAGAGGTTAAACGGTTTTACTAATGTTTACAACAATTTCATGCATAAAATTCAGTCAACATGAACAACAATTTCATGTACAGAATTCAAAACACACAGAATTTTACAGAGGAACACTTGAAAGAAAAAAAAATCTTACACTGAATCCAAACATATAAAATACAAAAGCAAAGACCTTAAGCCTCCCTGATTGGAGGTTTCAAGGGAGGACTGGGAATCCTAACTGGTCAATTTCCCAAACCTTTCCGGGCATTTAAGTGTTCTAGAACAAACACAGTTTTAAAACCACTAAACTCTATTAACTCAGAAGATACTTCCTATTCCCACAGCAGAATATAATGTTTTGAGGGATTTAATATCACTAAAACCATCCAAATTTCATTTACACACATGACTATATTTAGATTACTCAATCACTACCATGGAGTTTTACCTTCAACTTAAATCAATCATACATAAATATCAAGAAATGTGTCTTCCTAATCCATTTAGATATTCTAAGATGTAACCTGTCATCCAATTGCCAAATATAATGCAACTATCAAGTAAGTCAACTTCTATGGAATAAGTATTTTTTAAAATATTTCTTCAGCATTATCTCCCATTTCAAAGAAACTCTATTTGAGGAAGACCATCTGCAAGTATGTAGACATTCATTGAACACACAAAGAAGGGACTTGTTCATTCATCCCGTACTAAATGCCACTGATGGGCAACGACTGCATGGTGAGTAAGCAGGAGACTTCAGCAGTGGTTAATGGCAATTAAGTTGAACACAACCATAAAAACATAGCAAGACCCCGAGAGAGGGACGTGGGAAGTCATCCAAGCTACTAATCATTTATAACAGTTTTTACATTATTTAAGGGAATCCAGCTACAGAACCTCAAGCTTTTGTTATCATACCATCAAGCAATTAGACAGAAATCTGAAAACATTCATGTGATTTGCAATAGCAGTAAATTCTTAAAAGAATCAGAGTGAGTCTGGAGTCCTCTCAAGAACGTGGGAGATTTTGCAATTACCTGGGCCTTAAAGAAGTTTCATAAAAGAGATGGAGAGAAATTCTTGGTGTTACCTGTTAGAACAATTTTCATGGCTCTGGTTCATTTCATGTCATCAGAACAAAACATTTAAAGACGTGATGGCATTATTTATCCAAAGATTGTATTTCACTGACCATTATCACAGTGGTTGCAAAAGTCATACAATTCTAACTTAGAAACTTGCATTCAAGAGCAGACTATTAAATCATTAAAATAAACCCACAGCTTTGGATATATCGGGCTCACAGACAAAGGTACAATTATCGAAACTGACAAAAAGGTTTTGTCAGAAAACCTTTTTGTAGAAGCAAAAGCAAACATTTGATTATGGTTATTGGGAATCATTAAGACCTCATCTATGTGAGTTTTTTAAAAAGCTGATGGAGGAAGATTTTTATACTTATAAACCTTAGTTATCTGTTTGCCCACCCTCTCCCTAACTTATTCAAGACACTCCTCATGTCTCATGAGCGGTGCTTCTTCAACCAAGACTTAGTCCTGAGCTCTCCTTTGCATTCATCCCTACTTTTCTAAAAAGCTCAGCAATGCTGGATTTTCCGTCTACCACACAAATGACTCAGATACTTCAATTCCTGATCTAATCTCTCCCAATCCACTGCTTTGAACCCTGAGGGTTCAGCCTTTCATTTCACTGGCCAACACCAACCCTCATGCTCATAAAAATCTAATTTCATAAATCAGATTGATCAGGATCCTACAAAAATGGATTTCTTTTCCCTACTATTTCTGCTAGAATAGGATATCCTTATCAAATCAAGTATTTCAATGGGAAATGGGATTAAAGAAGATCAGAAACTCAGTAACAATGTAATTTTCCCAGTACAAATTTCAATAATTAGGTATTTACACGTTTAAGTTAAATATTACGTGTACATGTATAATCATATAAACATACATGAGTCAATCACTATTAAAGACTGTATCATACTTAAAGTGAAAGCCTTCTTTTCTAATCATCGCCAGCAAAGATTTTTAAGTATTCTTCCAAGCCCATCGTTCACCACTATATACACCGAACACATAGCAAGCCAAACAAAGGAGAAATGTTGCCAGTAGAACAGCTGACACCTCACCCCACCCCTGGAAATTCCAGAATGTAATAAGGTTATTACCAATTGTAAGCCTCTTAAAGCAAATCGAGTTCCTTAAATAACTGATAGAGCTGTATCAGACTACAGTTTTTAAAAACCTAACATTAGAGGAAAAACCCTAGAATCCTCTTGGTTTTTCCACTCCACTAAACAATAATCCTTGCTTTCTTTAAAATGATTCATATTAAATTACTATGCTTTTCTTGATTCATTTTCCCAATTTTTATAAATTCATTTATTTCTGCCTACCTTTGATATTTAAACAATATAGGTATGTATGTATTTAATTCACACTTGTTACAAAAGGATATCATTTTATGTGCTTTTATTGAAGTGATTTGGTTGTTTTCTTCTATAGATAATAAGGCTTAGCTGGGAACTGTATTTTTATATGCACTTGTGAATGTGCGTACACACATACACGTGATAGTAGTATTTTACAAACCTAATGAAAACTAGGCAACTTCTCCCCACCTTTCCCACAAATCTGCACACACTGATGGGGTCACTGATTCCCTGTAAGCCACCCATGCACCCTTCCCCCAAACCCATGCATCTGCTAATTCATCTGCTTGAATCCCTATGTTATGGATTTGGAAATGTAGAAACATTTTCCAACAACAACAAAAGGTCTATAAACATTATTACACCATAAATTCTTCAGCAAATATTTATTAGACACCAAAAAAGCATGTAATCATCAACATCCAAGCACGTGAAGATCAGCACTGAGGCTGACGGCTACAAATCTGAAAAGACCAACTCTTCAGCCTCTGACTGGCAGTTTTTCCTCCACCTCTTCCCCAAGATTAAACTGCAGCCAATTGTCATCCAGCCAGTGACGGATGCTCTTCACCAAAAAAGGAAGGAGGATTAAGCAAAACTACAAATAAAGCTGAGGGTCCACAGTGGGATTGCAAGAGTGATAGACTAGATCAACAAATCATGTTCCCAAATCAGAGATGCGTTAGAGAGAAAAATGTAATGACAGAAATCACTGATTATACAGATGTCACATGGTCTCCTCCATTCATGGTCAGCATAGTCCAGAAACTGCTTATGAAGCTGTTTTTAAAAACAACCCTCAGGAGTCTAACAGAAGCTCCTACCCTTTATGGAAATAGAAAAATCAAATCTGGGAGAACATGAGATAAACCAGATTGACACAGATTGTCCACAAATCTTAACCCCCAACCTCCATCCCTGGCCTAGGAAGGGACCCCTTCACCCGTGTTCATCCTAGCACTGGAAGGCAATGGTTGCCCTGATGTCAATAAGCAGGCAGTCCATAAACAGTACACATCAACAGCTTCAGATACACAGAGTACCATCATAAGCACAAAAAAACAGTGAAGAGGGCTTCCCTGGTGGCGCAGTGGTTGAGAGTCCGCCTGCCGATGCAGGGGACACGGGTTCGTGCCCCGGTCAGGGAAGATCCCACATGCCGCGGAGCGGCTGGGCCCGTGAGCCATGGCCGCTGAGCCTGCGCGTCCGGAGCCTGTGCTCCTCAATGGGAGAGGCCACAATAGTGAGAGGCCTGCGTACCGCAAAAAAAAAAAAAAAAAAAAAAAAAAAAAACCAGTGAAGAGAAGGACTGGTGATTTTAAAATACTGACAAGGTCTCTTTACTTAGGAGTCTTAGAAACTAATAAATGAAGAAGGGAAAGACAGAAAGCTACCCTGGCAGAGTGAGCTAACACAAAAGACGCATTGCTCCTCTATTTCTCAACTGAAATTAGATGTCTAAATTAAGAGAAGAGAAGGTGAAAAATATTTTCCAGAATGAATGAATTTTCATTATGTTCTATCTCCTTAGGGAGCACCAATTATGCTGATGACAGCATCCACTTTGTTTTACAGAGGTCTAGGGTTGCCTTACTTCTTACCGCAGACACCTAAGCTTGACAAAGGTCACTTACCATTAAATGGTAATCTATGTCTTGAGATAACTCACTACCTCGACTATGTCTCAAGTGATTTAAAATAATTAAAAACACCAATGAAAATAAATAGACTCCAAAAACAGCAAACCACCATTTAGAAAAGAAACTTCCTTTTCTAATGAAAGAAATTTTGGTTTGTCTCCTAAGCATACAAACACTTTAAATATTTGTTCAGCCACTGAATATCTAAAAGAAAATTATTGGAGAAAGATTGAATAATAAGTAATAATAGAGGAACAAAATATATTGCTGTGTTTCTAAAACATTCCAAGCAAACATTTATAATAGATACTCTGCATAGTAAATAGGCCACTAAAGAATCAGGCATTTCAGGTTCTTGCATTTTCAGATTTTTTGTTCTTCCACGTCTCTGAATTTTCCATTGCCTTAATAGCAATCTCAGAATTAAAATCAAAAGACAATTTTTTTTACATATAATTTCACACTTTCCCACCCCTGCTTTGCTGTCAAGTATCTGACCCTGGTTTGATAATCTCATTTCCTGAGAATCAAAAAGCTGGAAATTTAAGCTTCCTAGAGTGTTAATTGCAGCCCTGCTCCATTGCTAATCAAAAAATTGGATGTTTTGCATGAAAATGCTTCTCTAATTAATTCTCAGTCATAAATAGCCCTGGTTTTAATAACCCCTCCTTGATTGGATAGCCTTTGAAGAGACAGTGCAGCTAATCCGCTAAACTAGAAAAACCGCACGCAGAAGAATTGATAAGTGGCCTTACAAGGTATGAACTAGATGATTGCATTAATACTGTCAAACCAAAAAAGTGAGTCTCCTTTCCAGGCCTTTCATGCCTCATCCTGCACCCGAAGTACGATAAACCATGAAACTAGGAATCATGAACAAAGGCAACTGCAAAGAGGTCAGACACCAAAAGTCAAATCTTTTCACCTTCGTTCCATAAAACAGCTATTCCTATCATTTTTGTAAAACAGGTTTCCCTTGACATTTTTTTTCCTAGAAACTGCAGATCCAGCAATGTCCACTTGTCACGTTGCCTATTTTAATAAGCCAGCGTTTTTGCTCCCACCTTTCCCTCTGCTTCTGACTGAAAATATATTATCATACATCTCAAAGAGGTGCTGAACTGAATTTTCATTATCCCAAATGTCAAGATTCGTTTTTGTCATCAGAGAACACAGCTGGTCTATACCAGCAGCCCTTTGAGTAATTCAAATGGAACAAGTCACCTATACATAACTTCATTTTCCCTAGACTAGGTCTTGCATTCTGCAAGTTCTAATTTACAGCTTGTCAGTTTAAGATACCATTTGCTGCCACGGTGGCACGCAAAGAAAAACAGAAAGTCTTAATTAGCAGCACTTTGCATTAGACCTACAATTACTAATAAGGCAACAACTGGGAATTTTTAGCTTCAGACCATGACTTATTTAGAACTCACTCACTACTGTTTAATAATATTACACAAACGTTCAGAAGATGCTGGAACTATATAGATACATAATAATCAGTACTTTTAGTAAGCACTGTTTTTAACATATGAATGAATATAAATATACATGGCTCTAAGTTGACTTGTAAAATAGTTATGTCTATTTTCTCTATACTTAAAAATGCCATAGAGGTAAATATTTTTAAAGTTATTTCAAAAGAAATTGGGCTTCCCTGGTGGCGCAGCAGTTGAGAATCTGCCTGCTAATGCAGGGGACACGGGTTCAAGCCCTGGTCTGGAAGGATCCCACATGCCGCGGAGCAACTAGGCCCATGAGCCACAACTACTGAGCCTGCGCGTCTGGAGCCTGTGCTCCGCAACAGGAGAGGCCACGATAGTGAGAGGCCCGCGCACCGCGATGAAGAGCGGCCCCCGCTTGCCACAACTAGAGAAAGCCCACGCACAGAAACGAAGACGCAACATAGCAAAAAAATTAATTAATTAATTAATAAACTCCTACCCCCAACATCTTAAAAAAAAAAAAAGAAATAACAGAACAACAGGTCTGGACTAGTTATTAACAACAAGCGAAAAAAGATTTGAGATGGATTCTAATTTGAATTTAGAATGTTCAAATCCACAGCTACAGAACATATCAATAAGCTATTACATTAAAAATCTACAAGCCAAAAAAAAAAAAAAAACTACAAGCCACCACAATAAAACACCATTATACACTCATTTGAAAGTCTGAAATTAAAAAGACTGACAAATCCAAGGTTGGCATACACTGCCGGTAGGAATATAAAATGCCATACTCGCTTTAGAAAACTGGCATTTTCTTAAAAAGTTAAACACACACCTACCATATGATCTAGCAATCCCACGCTCAAGTATTCCCAAGAGAATTGAAAATATACATCTCACACAAAGACTTATCCATGAAAGTTTAGAGCAGCATTTTTTACAACAACCCAAAACTGGAAACAACTGAAACATACATCAACAGCTGGAAGGATAAACAATGTGATATACCCATACCTACTGTGTATATCCGTACCATAGAGTACTACTCAGCAATAAAAAGGCACAAACTACTGATATATGCAACAATATGAATGACAAAGTTATTATACTGAATGAAAGAAGCCAGGCACAAAATGGTATACTGTATGATTCCATTCATATGAAATACAGAAATTGCAAGCTAATCTCTTGACATAAATCATTTCAGTAGCTGCCTGAGGCTGGGAATTGAGGGAGAAACAGACTACAAAAGGGCACAAAGAAACTTTTGAGTGATGAAAATGTCCCGTATCCGTGTACACACCCATCAAAACTCATCAAGTTGTTCCTTTTGAATGAATGTAGCTTACTGTATGTAAATTATCTCAATAAAGTAGAGAAAGGCACAAGCCGTTTCAAATGCAAGTTATTTTGCAAACCTTATCTAATGAAACTCTATTAACTGTTCATCTCTATCATTTATTGGTTTTGCGACTTTGTTCAGGTTACTTAACTTCTATAAGCTGTGGTTTCTTAGCCATAAAAAATTAGAAAACAAGGCCTACTTGACAAAATGATTATGAGAATCAAGTGATAATTATGTATATACTCAAAAATGCCATCTCAATAACTTCACTCTCTTCTCTCAAATAATATTAGTTTCCCTTATCTCCCTTCTTAATATAATCTATGATAGATTTGCTCATCTCTCAAGTATTATTAACACACTGGACAAAGCTCTAAACTTGGAGAGAAAAGCCCTAAGCTTCTGTCTAGTTCACCATTTGGTTAATGTGTAACATTGAACTTCTTTTCATTTTTAAAAAGCCTGAATAATTATTGGGAACTTACTGTATGCCGGACACTGGACTAGGAACTTGGTATGTAAGGTAAACACAACTGACAAGGTTCCTGCCTGTGTGGAACTTTAAAATGAATAAGTACGCATTTCAAACAAACAACAACGAGTAATTAGCTGAATAATTATAAGCGTGCCATGTCCTACAAATAAGGAACCTAACCTTGTCCGGGAAAATTTAAACAAACAAAACAAAAAAAGCTTCCTGAAGGACGTAATAGTTAAGAAGATGAAAGAAGATACTCCATACAATATTTTTTAGAATACTGATTTACACATGGTAAATACTTAATAAGTATTATATAAAAATATTTTTATAAAGCAAAGAAGTACCTTAAAGATGACAACTATTTATCAAGGAGAAGGAGAAGATAAGGGCAAACCAATTCCAAGTAGGGAGGCCTCAAGGCCTGAATGAGCTTGGTAAGTTCTGAGAAGTCCAGTAGAAGGTCATGAGAAGTCCAAAGAGAAGGCCATGGTGAGGAAAAGGGGACGAGAAGAGGCTGTGTGTAACTGGTGGTCAAATCATACATATTAAGGACATGGGGTTTAGCACAAGGGACATAAGGAATCACTGAATACTTTTAAATCACTCTGGTTCCAGTATAGCCAGTGGTTTGGAAGAATTTAAGGCAGAGGCAGTAACAACCAAGAGGTGATAGCAGTTAGAACCTGGGTAAGGCAAGAGCCATTTATAAAAACAGTAGATGGGTTTAGGAGGCAGTATCAGTAGGGTCTGGTAACAAACTGTGTAGTACAAAGGTGGAAGACAGGAATGACTTCTGAGTTTAGCAACTGGTAAGTCAACAACGCCATTTAATGAAATCAGGTACATTGAAAGAAGAGCAGGCTTGGGGGTGATGGGGAGAAGGGGAGATCATGAGTTTGATTTGGACATGTTCAGTGTCTGGTGCACATGAGACAGCCCAGAGAGGTAACAGGTTCTGTACAGCTTGCCTTAGAGAGTTATCATGATGATGTTTTTTATTGTACATGTAAAGTATTATAAAAATTTTTTAACCTCATTTCATACTGTAAAGTCTACAGAAACATATTAGACCTCCATCCTTTCTCAAAGTCCCTCTCAGCTTCTAAGTTAAAGTCACAGAGACCTGGAGGGGCAGGGAATAATTGCAAGACTGACAGCTCAAGTAAATTTGGAGTCAGAAGAAAAAAGGTGGTTCTTTTCCTAGCTTACAGTAAGGGAACTAGTTTAGCAACTTCCATCCATTTGTCTAAGGGAATGTTTGGAAGTCTAAAAGGAAGAATCCTGAAGTATCAAGACTGGGTAGTATATTAATTTTCTATTGATGTGTAACAACTTACCACAAATTTAGCAGTTTAAAACAACCATTGATTAGCTCACAATTTCTGTGACTTAGGAGTCCAGGCATGGGGTTAGCTGGGTCCTGTGCTCAGGGTCTCACTAGGCTGAATACTAGGTGCTAGGCAGGGTTGCAAACTTATCTGAGGCTTGGGGTCTTCTTCCGAGCTCATTCAGGTTGTTGGCAGAATCCAGTTCTTTGTGGTTGTAGGACTGAGGTCCTCGTTTTCCTGCTGTCTGTTGGACAGGAGTCACTCTCAGCTCCTAGAAACCACCTCAGGTCCTTCACATAGCCCACTCTTCTCACAAGAATTATTTCTTCAAGGCTAGTGTCTGTACTGCTTCTTGTCTCTTTTAAAGACTCACTTGATTAAGTCAGGCCCACCAAGGGTAATCTCCCTTTTGATTAACTCAAAGATAAATCATTAGGAACTTTAATCCTATCTGCAAAATCCCATTACAGGTGCAGTATGATGTAACCTAATCATGGGAATGAGACTCTATCATATTCACAGATCTGGCCCACACACAAGAGGAGGAATTCTAAAGGTCACAGGTCATTGGGGTCAACTTAGAGTTCTGCCTACCACCAGTGAGAATATCAATAAGATACATGTAATAAAGATGTAATTCAAAATAGAAAGCCACTGACCAAAAAGAAAAAGGCAAAGAGAGAAGAGAGGAGATATCTTTATATTCCATCAAGTGATGACAGGTTAATAGGTGATTTCTAACAAGAAAGGCCACCCAAGAATTCTGAGTAAGACCGTATATACACAATCAGGACTTCCTATGAAGAACACAGGGTCACATTACTATGAAAAGCTGTAGTACTATAAATCAGTGAATTGGGAAATAGCCTGTAAACTGAATACTCATATCCAGAAGTAGGGAGACCTGAGAGGTTTTTTTTGGTTTTTTTAATAAAGTAGACTACACATCCACCAGAAAAGAGAAAACTTAACAGGCTGATAAAATCACGTCAGTGAGAATGTAGAATAATGAAATTCTCATAGAATTTCTCATTAATTTCTGTAACTGTAAAACGCCTGTTAGTATCTTCTAAAGGTAAACACGTGCTTAGCTCATGACCCGGCAATTCCACTCCTATATTAATTCCCAAGAGAAGTGAGTGCATATGTACAAACTTCTTCATAGCATAGTTATGTATCATAGCCCCACAGTGGAGGCGACAAACGCCTATTAACAGGGGGAATGAATAATTTGCCCTACAATCATACAATAGAATATA